>NC_092151.1:28883579-29483579 GCF_045791955.1 Oncorhynchus clarkii lewisi | reverse complement strand
GGAATAGAACAGCCCAGCACAAGAACGTTATATTTTCTGGGAACGGTGGATGTTTACAGATCGTCTGTAGGCCCTATATATTAAGTATCTGGTATTGTGACTGAACAGTGCTGGCTGTTCAGTTGCTAATCTCTCTGATCAAGCAAATGCTTCTCGTTGCTTCTTAATTCAAGTACTCCTGAAGTTTCAGCTCCATATTTATATTAGCCTCTCTCATACCCATTTATTTGTGTAAAGGGTTAGATTGCCAAGTACATTTTAAAAAATATATATATAATCTTTATGTTCAGCTGCATATTAATGTGAATGTTTAGACAAGTCTGCTGTGATAAAACAAAATTACACAATACAATAGTTAATTTGTCTCTATCGCAATATCAAAATGACTAGAACATCAATGAGTTTCCAATCTATTTGACAAATATATGGACTAAAATAATCTTAACATTAACCCCACAGTGTAGTATGCAGAGATTGAGTGAATTTCCCCTTGGCTCTCCTCCAGCACATGGAAGTGTTTGACTGGTAGTTTCAGAGCAAACAGGCCTCTCACCCAACTCGAGGGGATGTTCCCTGAGCAACAGAATATCCTCTGGCATTTCTTTCCTCATGGACCTAGCCTGCCCCAAACCCCCTTGACAGTCAGCAGCAGTTGAGCTGAGAGGACTCTGCGTGTTTACCTCGTTCTACACTACTAGGCCCAAGCCTTTCCCCGGCTAGTTGATTTATTGTGTGCAGCTCACATTGCTGACATACCAACCCCAACATTCCCCAAAAAGAAGGTTTGGCCCTAGGCCAGAGGTTTAGCCCTCACTCGGCCCCCTACCCAGTTCAACTCTGACTGGGATCAGGAGCCATGTTGGAGGGCAGTTAATTTTTTTTCTCTCCTACTATCTCACTTCCACGGCAGGCAGGCAGCTCGGTGTGGCGACTCTGAAGTAGATAATGACGCCTGAGGGTGGTGCAAGGCTTCAATTGTCATCTTCTAATTGGAGACATTGTATTTTCATATTGCAGAAATTACATCAATTTTGTGTAATTTTCTGAAACGATATACTTTTTGAATGGAGAGATGGGTTGCGGATGAGGGGTTTAGGAGAAACGGGCCTTAATGCTTTTGTGCAGCATTTTGATTTGAACGTCTATCTCCAGAGAATACATGCAGTTAATTGGAGTTGGAAGTGGATAATTTGGGGCAAGGTGATGCAGGCAGTGTTTTGTAATGTGCATGTCTGGTAGCTAGTTTCAGAAGATAGTTACTGCCTTTCAATTGCATTCAGTTGTACGGGGCTGGGAGAGTAAAAAAACAGCTCCATGTTGACTACTAAAATAAGTTTTGTTTTGCTATGAAAAGTAGTACTTCGAGTAATAGTTTGACCTTATGACTGGAAATTAAAGGTCAAATAAAACCTTTTTTAATATAACTAGTTTGTGTTGCTATCTGTTTGTTCATTCTAGCCCTCCCCCTCTTTCTCATCCCTCTTGTCTCCTCAGATTGCAGCTAAGATGGGAGGTGACCAGATGCCCCACATGAACAACTCCTCTCCAGTCCTAGACCCCTCTCTCTACGGCTACGGAGGCCAAAAGCGCTCGATGGATGATGGAGGTAAGTCGGTGGTGGATCTCTTCACATACCTTCATACACAATGCATGTGGTCCACCTCCATACTAAACAATCTTTCTGCTAAACATAATCCCCAACACATATCCCGGTTACAGTACACTAAACAGGGTACTCTGTAAATAGCTCTGAGCGTTGCACCGGAGTGTGAGTGTGTTTGGATGCTTGTGTATATCTGTCAGGTTTTATGCACTCTTACCATAATGTATGAGGACTGCAATACAACACTTAACAAATATTGTTGGCTTAATCAAACCTGGTCAGGAAAGCCATTGCAACCAAAATGATTACTTAACTGCTTGGTCCTCCTTGGTCCTTTTTTAAATACAGTCCATATATCAGTTGTCTTGAGACCATAGTGTAGCCAACTTACCTGGATAACCAGCGACCCATGTCAAGAGATCAGTAGTGACATCACTACATAATGTGAGAGAGATCCTTTGACACTTAATGTGTATGTTCAATGTCATGTAGCCTAGCCTGTTTGGAAGGTGTAGCAGCTAGTCGGTATTCATGTTGAGCAAAGGGCCCGCTGGATAGCACGGCTGTTGAGGAGTGACATGGCATTGTACTAGTAGTGGGCTGGCTAGCATCTGGCCTGGGCAAATGGGAGGGGGAATGTGGAGTTGGGAAGAGTAACCACTAGCCTGGAATTAGGAAGTGCTTCAGACAGCCGAAGTGCTCTCTCCTCCTCGTCCTGTTATTTCAGTGCAGGATTACTCTCCTCCACCACAAAGTACATTTACTGTTAGGTCAGAAAAGGAGTAGATACCCAGAGGCCATTGATGGGATTTATCATTCCAACCCTCCCTCCTCCTGCAGTACAATGCTCTAGGTGCTACAGATATGATTGACACTGGTTGTGTGAGAAGTCATGAGCTACAGGTTACATGCCTCCAAAGCTGTCAGGGAGAAAAAAAGGGCCTAGAGCAGCAGCAGCAAGTAAAAGGTTTGTGATTAGAGGCGATGTCCACCAAGTAAAGTAAAAGGAACCGTGCTTCTATAAATGTGGATAATGGTGATTGAGCGTATTTTGCCTGTTGCTATTTATAAACCCATTCCTTTATTGAACTTGTCATTATTGACCGATGAAAACATTTGCGTGGATAGCACAACTGATAACTGGATTTCATTTGTTAGTGAGTCCACATTAATGATCTTGCTGCATTGGCTTCAGGTTTGTGCTTCTATTACTATGGCATTGGTTATAGCATTTGTAATTTCCCGGGGTGTTAGTGTTTTTGCCCCATCTTGCTGTAGAATCAGTTCAGCAAATGGGCTGCAGCAGTCTAACCCCTTTGAAGGAATTACATGAGATAAGATGAGACTAGTTCATAGGGGGGGAAAAGCCTTGTGTAAAATTCCCTTACAGGCCCAGTTAAAGCAGGAGCAACATACGGCAGCTATGTACGGCTTTACTCATGACTTAACTCCAGCCTCTCCCAGAGCAAGCAGTTCTGTCTGAGCATTTGAACTCGGGATGTTATAGAATAGGAAATGGCTGGGCCTAATGTAATAAGGGGATAAGAGAGGTCTTGTCTGATAGTCAGAAGAGTCAACGTAATCGAAGTTTACTATGCATTTTTGCTTTGAAGCCCTCTGTTCACAATTCGGCTACATTCTGTTTGCACTCGCCGTTTGAAACCTGGCAAACTAGAAATTTTACCAAAATATATGCAATGTCATTTTATGCCATCTGCATTTTCAGTTAGGTGCCTGAAATTGTAGTTACCCCATAAGGGTGGGACTTTGCAGAATGGTGGAATGATACGTGTGGCTACACGTATGCACCCAAAATGCAGATGTGAGCAATTTCATGTCCATGAAGTGGAAACTCTAGTCAGTTATTGTCCTCTTATCTTGTCATGGTGTGGTATATTTTAGCCTCGAATGCATGGTTGAATAAGTTGTGCAATTCTGGTGGAGGTTTGGCTGGCTAACACTTTTCAACACTGCTTTTTTGTTTCTCAAGGTTACACAATATGAAATGTAACAGTCGGCTGTTACACTGTGTAAATATTATATCTGTCATCCCTGTTAGGTCCTTACTCGTCATTTGTTTAATTGTACAAGTACCATTTAACACCATTTAGGCTAAGCGCAAGTCCTTTGCAGTGTATTGTCATTGTGTGAATTAACGCCACATCATACACTTAATATTTTCGTCTTTCTTAGCTAGCAGATCTGACCCATTTGCTTACAGCTGCACTATTGTCCGACAGCATTCCTGTGTAGTTTAAGACCCCACAGAGCCAGCGTGAGATATGGCTCAGAAAACTAGCAGTCGTTCAATCTTTTCGGTGTAACAGTTTGGATAATGGGACAATTCGAAGTACAATGCATTTCTCGTCCCTGGATTGGGGTACTTTTCTCAAGCTATATCTCGCACCGGTCCCGCGGTTTCTTAATCTACAGGGATGCTGTCCGACCCTGGTGCAGCTTTAAGCTAGCAAGCGGGTCGGCTCTGCGGGCTAAGGCATTCCATTTCTTTACCTCGTTGCATGTCCAACAAACAAATATGTGCAAGCTTTAATGAACCTAGATATGATTTTATGGCGTAACGTCAGTAGCTCCATATCCTTCAGTGACCCTTTAAGCCCACTGCTTATTGCGACCTGTCAAAATGCAAGTCTGGGTCAATAACTATTGACCCATGTACTACCTCTCTGAACGACACCCATACACACCTCATTTCCCTAGCAGAGCACCCCCCTGCTGTGCGTTGACACTGACACACTGGATTGTGAGAGGGGAAATTGCCAGGGACCTCACGTTATATAATCACCATACTTGGGTGCAGATACGATATGGTTCTATATTAATTGAGATTCGATATTTCAGATTTGATGTTCCGAACATTGCTTTCTGTATGTCTGCTGCAGAGAGACGAGTGAACATGAAAATAAAAGTGCTGAAAACATGTTGACTCACTGTTTGAAAAGGTGGAGGATAAGGTGATAAATACCAGAGTTGTGGTGCAGGTACAGCTGTCTAGCGCTAGCTAACGCTACAAAACAACATAATTTGTATTTTTACAAATCAATACTTGGAGTCAAAGTATCGATTTTATAATATTGTCCAAAATAATTTTACGGTATGTAACCGTATAGATTTTTTTCAAATAACTACTGGATTAGCAGAGGACAAAAAGGCTTCTCAACAGTTTTTACCCCCAAGCCATAAGACTCCTGAACAGGTAACCAAATGGCTACCCGGACTATTTGCAATGTGTGCCCAACCCCTCTTTTACGCTGCTGCTACTCTGTTTATCATATATGCATTGTCACTTTAACTATACATTCATGTACATGCTACCTCAATTGGCCCGACCAACCAGTGCTCCCGCACATTGACTAACCGGGCTATCTGCATTGTGCCCCACCACCCGCCAACCCCTCTTTTTATGCTACTGCTACTCTGTTCATCATATATGCATAGTCACTTTAACCATACCGACATGTACATACCACCTCAATAAGCCTGACTAACTGGTGTCTGTATATAGCCTTGCTACTGTTATTTTCAAATGTCTTTTTACTGTTTTCTTTCTTTACTTACCTACACACACCTTTTTTTTGCACTATTGGTTAGAGCCTGTAAGTAAGCATTTCACTGTAAGGTCTCTACACCTGTTGTATTCGGCTCACGTGACTAATTAACTTTGATTTGAACCATCTGTTTTCAGCCAATCCACCCTGTCACTCCTCAGTTCAGCAGAAACATTTTTTTTTTACCTTGTTTTATTCAGTTTTGCAATGATTTTAAGTTAGTTTTGTTTCAGTCTAATAGACGGGTTGGTTGTTTAGCAACAAAGCCAATGCGTGCGCAACTGTGACAAAACAGACTTGGTTGGCTTAGATTGTTGGTGTCATGTAAACTATATTTAGTCCAATGTTTATAGAACACATAAATTAAGTTGCACAATGAGCACTTGTCTCAAATACATCATTACAGTTGTTGTTAGCTAGCAAATTTTTGTGATATTAGCATAAACGTGATATCAGTCAATACACCTCAAAACAAGACATGGTATCAAGAACAAGATGACACGAGCCACCACATGGCAGTTGTCATTGATTCTGGCTATCCAGAACCATAACACATGGCCTTCTGCCCCTTTGATGCGCGTGAATTGTTAACAATAGCTAACCCGTCTATTGTTTTGCCCTTTTCTCTTCCCCTCTCAATTCTCCCTTGTTTCTCAGTAGGTAACCAGCTAGGTGGAATGGTACATCAAAGGTGAGCCTTATCTTCTCAAATGACCATTTGTGTGTGGATATTGATTAACAGTAGCTCAATCAAGCTGTCAACCTCACTACTGCCAGTGTATCCAGTAACAAGTCTCAGACCTGCCAATGTCTTGGCCTGTGTTCTGCATGCAGCTCTGTGGTTTGTCTTGTCACCAGATTTGTCACAGAATGACATTAATTTAAGAGGTAGCTCTCCCCATTTAAGGTTTGTCAGAGGGTTTCACGCCTCAAAAGTGATCTCAAGTCGAGCACAGTCCATGTTGTGTTGAGATCTGCAGGCCTCAATCCAATTGAATGGGGAATATGGGCACCATCTAACAAGATGGATCTTTGTTTTTGGGGGTGAACTATCCCTTCATGCTTTCATGAGTATGAGACTGTCCTATAATTTCTGATGAGACCATACATCACAGCAGATTTTTACTGTTTTGTCATTGATTGTTTTTCTCTCTTGCAGGGCTATTATGACAGAAGACTTCAAAGTGCCTGATAAGATGGTTGGATTCAGTAAGTGACACTTTTAGGCAGTTGATAACAAAAGTTATTGGTTTACTCCAACTTCTAGTACTCACATTTACTGTTTGGTGTCCATTTAAACTAACTTGGACTGGGATATTGACTTTTTGTAATTCCCCTTTCACCCACACTCAGTCATTGGAAGAGGAGGAGAGCAGATCACGAGAATTCAGTTAGAGTCAGGCTGCAAGATCCAGATTGCTGCAGGTAAGTTCTGCCTAAAGAGGCACTGCACCATTATACTGTAGTCAGTAGTGTCGGTACTTGACTGAGTAGCCTGTTGGGTCTTTCCTCTGATCGGTGATGCCCAGAAGCACACCTTGAGTACGAGGCATGGTCATGACATATCCTGCTTAACAGGTTCAGCTTAGAGAAACTGAAGCCTTGTCAAATCCCAAACATACAACCATGAATTCCTTGATGTGGTATTTTGTAGTTTAATTACCATGTGACTTCATAAACATTTAATAAATAAGGTAGCACTTAGGTTGTTAACGTGGAGTTTGTGTATATAGGTCTTTCAATAAACTAGGGTACCAGTGAGGATTTCCTGCGGTGGACATCTTGTTACAGCTGTTGATAAGTTATTGATGATGATCTGCCAATTTTCTTTGTAAATTTCAAGAGTTGATTTAAACCTTTCTCATGGTTGGTATCTTGATGGATTTGTTTGCCCAAATTCTGTGACACCACTTTTCTTACCTTGCGGTTGTGGCAGTGTTTGTCGTTTTATATATGAATTATTTGTCAGTTAAATTACATTGAATTTGAACCTGGTAAGAATCCTGGATTTTGCTTTCGAACCGTCTTTTTGTGTGGCCGTCTTGGAAATGCACTAACTATACTGAACAAAAATATAAATGCAAGAATCAACGATTTTACTGAGTTACAGTTCATATAAGGAAATCAGTCAATTGAAATGAAATAATGATGTCCTTATCTATGGATTTCACATGACTAGGCAGGGGTGGAGCCATGGGTGGACCTGGGAGGGCATAGGCCCATCAACTGGGGAGCCAGGCCCAGCCAATTAGAATGTTTTTCCACACAAATGGGCTTTATTACAAACAGAAATACTTGGTGTCTTCAGCTGTCTAAGTGGCTGCTCTCAGGCGATCCTGCAGGTGGAGGTCCCGGGTTGGCGTGGTTGTGAGGCCGGTTGGACGTCTTGACAAATTTTCTAAAATGACGTTGGACGTGGCTTATGGTAGAGAAATGAACATTCAATTCTCTGGCAACAGCTCTGGTGGACATTCGTGCCTGGGTGGCACTCAAGTGACAAACAGCTGTTGTGCCTAAGTGCAGCACAAACCGTGTTCAAGTAATGTCCAGAATGTTTTTGTGTCTGATTTGTTATCTCGATGAAGACTGTGCCGTGATCCACGATGGGTCAAAATTTCCATTGCAAATTGATGTTGATCATCTGTTTGCTTGATTTACATCAGTGTCTTGTTAGATTTAACAGAAAGCTGTTTTCATATTTTTTTTATTTAACCTTTTTTTTTACTAGGCAAGTCAGTTAAGAACAAATTCTTATTTCCAATGATTAAGAACAAATTCTTATTTCCAATGACGACCTACCCCGGCCAAACCCTAACACGGACGATGCTGGGCCAATTGTGCGCCGCCCTATGGCACTTCCAATCACTGCCGGGTGTGATACAGCCTGGAATCAGACCAGGGTCTGTAGTGACGCATCTAGCACTGAGATGCAGTGCCTTAGACCGCTGCGCCACTCAGGATATGTGTATGCCTCTACTGTCATTAGTGTAGGATGGACTAATTGCAATGCCTAACGCTATATTCCTTTCCGTTATTCTGGATATTAGATTGACAACAAATGACATAGTAGCCTAGTGGGCTTATTCACAATATGATCATGTTATGAAATGACAAACATTTGTCTTACACCTGCTATTTTAAAGGATATTTATAGTCCTAGGCTGATGTTTGTACACATATAACTAAATAAAACATATTTTATTTTTTAAATGTTGATCCCAATGTCACACATTGGCCCCTTTTTTATTTAAAGACCAATGTATGTGTGGGTGCATGTGTGTCTGGTTAATGGAGCGTGTGTTGTGTAACAGAGAGCGGAGGCATGATGGACAGGCCCTGCACTCTAACTGGAAGCCCAGAGAACATTGAGTAAGTCACACCACATTCCTCTCGGGAAGAATCTCAATTGCATACTCCTCGCCTCCTACTCAAAACCCATTGGATGAGAACGCCTGAAGTCCCTCCCCTCTAATGGGGTTTGAGAAGGAGGCAAGGAGAGAGAATGCAGGGAGTATGCAATTGAGGTTCTCCCAGGGTCTTGCAACCAAAGTTATGTACAGCGATCAGATAGAAATGTTGCATGTAGAGCTAACATGATTATTCCACTTGATGGGCAATACATTTCTATCAGCATCGAGGCGCCCTCAACTCGACCATAATCACCATCACCAGATTAATGTTGAGTTGCCCCCTCAACAATCACTTCTTGACACGATTCAATATCTTGTTTTTGCAAATGGAGAAACCCACTGTGTATAATTTGTCTGCATGGTTTGGCTGATCATGAACAAAGGTGTGACAGTGGAGTGTGCTCCTCCTCTCCCACCAGGCAGGCCAAGAGGCTGCTGAGCCAGATCGTGGACCGGTGTCGAAACGGCCCAGGCTTCCACAGTGAGATGGACGGCAACAGCGCCATCCAGGAGATCCTAATCCCTGCCAGCAAAGTGGGCCTGGTCATCGGCAAGGGAGGGGACACCATCAAACAACTGCAGGTAGGGGGGCACTAGGTGCTTCCAGTAGGTTCCGTGGTCTGTGGATGAAGCACACATGCACCTAGAACACACACGTTCTTAGTGATTTTATTTGGTGGCTTAAAGTATAACAAATAGTCGGACAAGAAGAATATAGATAAGTTGTCTGACTGGAAAGGGAGAGAAAAAAAACACAGTATTGAACAGTACTCCGATCAGAACTGGATCAGAGGCCAACATTGGAATAATATTCACACAACAAAAAATGTAAATCGTATGTGACTACAGCCTCATGTCCAAACGGATGCTGACATGAGGGAAGCGCCAGAAAATGTAGCAGAACTTTAATGAGACTTTTAATTGTGTAAATATAGGCTAAACACCAGAGGACAAGTGCCTGAAGTTGTCAAGGCCTGAACTAATGTGTAATGGGTTATAGAAGTTAATTACACTAGTTTAGGCAGATCTTCAAAAACCTTGGTTATTGAAATAGCTGAAGTTAACAATAAGAAGTTATCTACTCGTTCCAGGTTCAGTGTCAATTATGATTCAACCATCTCACTTCTTCACTACATCTGAAGTAGGGAGTTCTGATGTGTGAATTTATGATAATGCGTTCCCTGCTTGCTCCCCACAGGAGAGAACTGGTGTGA
Source organism: Oncorhynchus clarkii lewisi (assembly GCF_045791955.1). NCBI lineage: Eukaryota > Metazoa > Chordata > Actinopteri > Salmoniformes > Salmonidae > Oncorhynchus > Oncorhynchus clarkii. The sequence continues at coordinate 29,473,786 of NC_092151.1, read as the reverse complement.
AGATGATCATGATCCAGGATGGCCCTATGCCCACTGGAGCAGACAAACCCCTGAGAATCACTGGGGACCCCTACAAAGTGCAGGTCAGTTCCTCAAACCAGGCTATTGTCCTTCATATCCTCGTTCCACGCCTGCTTATAAAAACGTGTCAGAGGTAAAAACATTTTAGGCCAATGTGTTTTAAGGAGAGAGGATTCAAAATCAAATTTATTTATATAGCCCTTCGTACATCAGCTGATATCTCAAAGTGCTGTACAGAAACCCAGCCTAAAACCCCAAACAGCAAGCAATGCAGGTGTAGAAGCACGGTAGCTAGCAATGCAGAACAGTTGACACTGGAGCAGCAGCACGGCCAGGTGGACTGGGGACAGCAAGGAGTCATCATGTCAGGTAGCCCTGAGGCATGGTCTTAGGGCTCAGGTCCTCCGAGAGAGAAAGAAAGAGAAAGAGAATTAGAGAGAGCATACTTAAATTCACACAGGACACCGGATAGGACAGGAGAAGTACTCCAGATATAACAAACTGACCCTAGCCCCCCGACACATAAACTACTGCAGCATAAATACTGGAGGCTGAGACAGGAGGGGTCAGGAGACACTGTGGCTCCATCCGAGGGCCAAACAGGAAGGATATAACCCCACGCACTTTGCCAAAGCACAGCCCCCACACCACTAGAGGAATATGTTCAACCACCAACTTACCATCCTGAGACAAGGCAGAGTATAGCCCACAAAGACCTCAACCACGGCACAACCAAAGGGAGGGCGCCAACCCAGACAGGAAGATCACATCAGTGACTCAACCCACTCAGGTGACGCACCCCTCCTAGGGACGGTATAAAAGAGCCCTAGTAAGTCAGTGACTCAGCCCCTGTAATAGGGTTAGAGGCAGAGAATCCCAGTGGAAATCAACCTTTTTGTCAATCAGTTAGAACATTTTCTAATTTAACCCTTTCTGCGCTGGTGGCGTGGGTGTTTTGTAGCAAGCACGGGAGCTGGTGGTAGAGATAATCCGGGACAAGGACCAGGGAGACTTCCGGGCCAACAGGGGAGACTTTGGATCCAGACTGGGGGGAAGCAGTCTGGATGTGGCAGTCCCCAGGTTTGCTGTGGGCATCGTCATTGGCAGGAACGGAGAGATGATCAAGAAGATCCAGAATGACTCTGGGGTCAGGATCCAGTTCAAACCAGGTGAGAATGTCCCTTTCTATTAGTCTTTTTACATTGTGCTAGATGGCTAATGCAATTGTCAAGATTAGTGATGACCTCGACCATAAATCTGTCTTGTTTGCCTGTCATTTTCCTCAATTGACTCACACAGGTGGTCTTGACGACACAATGTAATACAGTATGTGTGATTTCTGTGACATGACTTAACGTTTGGTCTTTAATGTAACAGTTCTGACTAGTGTCCCCCTCTCCTTCAGACGATGGCATCAGCCCTGACCGGATTGCCCAGGTGATGGGCCAGCCTGATCGCTGCCAGCATGCTGTTCACCTCATCAACGAGCTGGTCCACACGGCACAGGTACAGCACTGCAGACCACTACACTTAATCTAGGTTTTTTTGCCCTGAAAGGAACGACCCCCCCCCCCCTAAGAGTATTTCTAAAGTAAGCCATGCCCCTTAAACTCCCTTGTTGCCCATGTAGCAGTCCTCAGCCCATTTCCTAGTTGCCTGGCCGCCTCTCAGGTCTGCCTGGACCCCTTTGCCCTGTGGTGGGGGGACGGGTAAAAGGGTAGTGGGGCTCCACCTCATCACTAGTTCTGTCAGCTGACCTACTGCCCCTGAGCACAGACCATACACTAGGAGGATAGTCCATACGGACTCCCACAGGGTGGCGCACTTGGTCATATCCCCTGGTGAACTTTATATTGAGCCCCAGGTAAAGTGATGCAAGTCAAACGCATTGGAGGAGAATTAAGAATATCTGTCAATCTGAACTGTTGCATTTTTTTGTTTGACGTCAGACACAGCTGCAGTGGTGATTCTTGGGGAGGAAGTGTTAAGAGGTTGAGTGTAAGATGTGTAATGTCATGTTTGAGGTCTTCGGGGCCTGTAGTCACGCCTTATGTTTCCTCCCTACAGGATCGGGATGGCTTTGGGGGTCCCGTGGGCCCCAGAGGCCGGGGCAGAGGCCGTGGGGACTGGAGCATGGGCGCACCCGGTGGACTGCAGGAAGTGACATACACGATACCCGCTGACAAGTGTGGCCTGGTGATTGGGAAAGGTGAGAAATGTATTTTTTGGATTTAACTTCTATTTAACTAGACAACTCATGCCTAGAATCCAAACGCCTTCTAATAGATTCAGTGAGTTTTACGTTGGGTGTCAAGATCCATTACCAACAACAGCAACAATCTATCAGTCATCATTTGGATGCATTTCAGTCATCCAATAACCAGTTTGTGTCCTTTTGAATGTATGGACAAATAGGCATTAATGTAGAGATATGTACAGGCATGTTCCCCACTTATCCTACTCAGGGAAAACCAAACACTAATGGAGCATTTCATCTTTCAGTTCATCATTTCTTGACCAGTGGTCTTCCTCACTTAAATGTCCAATGCAGCCAATTTTTTTTATTTTTCTCAATATCGAAACATTTCTGGGTATCTGTTAAGTACCTGTTATTGTTTTAATTAAAATTGTAAGAAATACACACAATACACTACATGACCAAAAGTATGTGGACACCTGCTTGTCGGGCACCTCATTCCAAAATCATGGGCATTAATATGGAGCTGCCCCCCCCCCCCCCCCCCCCCCCTTTGCTGCTATAACAGCCTCTACTCTTCTGGGAAGGCTTTCCACAAGATGTTGGAACATTGCTGTGGGGACTTGCTTCCATTCAGCCATGAGCATTAGTGAGGATCAAGTTCTTCCATGAGCATCAAGTTCTTCCACACAGATTTCGACAAACCATTTTTGTATGGACCTCGCTTGGTGCACGGCGGCGTTGTCATGCTGAAAAAGAGAAGGGCCTTCCCTAAACTATTGCTATGAATTTGGAAGCACAGAATTGTCTAGAATGTCATTGCATGCTGTATCATTAAGATTTCCCTTCACTGGAACTAAGGGGCCTAGCCCGAATCATGAAAAACAGCCCCAGACCATTATTCCTCCTCCACCAAACTTTTCCAAACCTTAGTTGGCCTTATGCAGGTAGCGTTCTCCTGGCATCCACCAAACCGAGATTCATCCGTTGGACTGCCAGATGGTGAAGCGTGATTCATCACTCCAGAGAACGTGTTTCCACTGCTCCAGAGTACAGTGGCGGCGAGCTTTACATCGCTTGGTGATCTTAGGCTTGTGTGCGGCTGCTTGGCCATGGAAACCCCTTTCATGAAGCTCCAGACTAACAGTTCTTGTACTGACATGGCTTTCAGAGGCAGTATGAAACTCAGTAGTGAGTGTTGCAACCGAGGACAGACAATTTTTACACACTTAAGCACGGTGTCCCGTTCTGTGAGCTTATGTGGCCTACCACTTCGCAGCTGTTGCTCCTAGACTTTCCACTTACAATAACCACTTACAGTTGGCAGGGTCAGCTCTAGCAGGGCAGACATTTGACAAAGGACTTTTTGAAAAGATTGCATCCTATGACGGTGCCACATTGAAAGTTACTGAACTCTTCAGTACGAGCCATTCTGCCAGTGGTCTGAGAGGGGTGGGGGAAACTGAAAACTAGCTCTTATTGGCAGAGGTTTGGATCTCTTTCTTATTTGACTAACTTACCACCTGGAGATGTGACCAGGCAGGCCAAAACTCCATCCCATCAAACAGCTCTTACACTAAAAGGGCATTATCATTTTCACAGTATTATTCCAACCTCATGGTGTATAAATAGGAAAATTATTCAAAAGCCTAGATTATGCAAAAAGTGCATCATTGCCAGTCCATTAGCTTGTGCTTTTTTTCTCGTGATGAAATGGCATTTAAAGTTGCACAATGATCCAATATGGTGTGGATCCAGCCACCTCTCTCCCCTGGCTCATGTATACAGCACAAGTGGTATTCTGTCCCTTCCCTTGGGGCTTAATGAGGGGGATAATGCATGTAATGTGACATTAATTGTTGAAGGTTCCTAATAACAGCCCCCACGTGGAAGGTTTTCTGGCATCTGAGGTCCTTTCAGCCCAATAGTGGAGTGAGGGAATGAATGAGCGGAATTAGGCTATTGGCTATTCATGTTCACTCTATTGCCAGCTATTTAAAAGTCATTGACCATTGCGCTTCGGCGGAAACCCTGAGTGTGTCCCTGTCCTATGGATGGATGTGTGCGCCGTGGTGGGTGTGGTTTGAAGGGGGCTCTATACCTATGATCAAAACCAGGTAATAGAAATGACAAGTGGCTTTTGTGAGGTGGGGGGGGGGGGGGGGGAAATACACCTGGGCATTGCGCCTCCCTTTATGCTGCTGCTTGAGCCACTGATTACACCCTCCCCCCAATACGCACAGAGCCTGGTAACTTGGGTCACCCGCCCACCCATACCCCATACTTTATATTCTCAACCTTAAAACTTTTTTAATGGGTTGAACAGGCCTACTTTTATTTTATGTACCATGGTATAGCATCATGCGTTTTGGCTTTTACATGTCTTTTTTTTTCTTTTCGTTAAGACCCGTATGTCAATACATTAGATGAGTGGGTAAGCATGGTGTTTTAAGCCCCTAGGAACTATTCTTCATGAACTTGTCTTTTAATTAAACTTCCCACTTAACCAAAATCCCTCGCCAGTTGCACTTTGTATCCCCTCCTTTTGGTCCAGCTCACTAACCCAGTCTCAATAATAAGGTCATATGATGTGGCCCCAGCAAGGCCCAGTCCATGAAATTAATAATTTCTCTTCATTCCCATTTTCTCTCTGACTGAGGGGACCTCATAATGGCTTCATTAAGGCAGAAGTTTTATTTGGTTGACAATGGGTTAATGGCCCATGTGTAGTCTATTGGCAACTGGGAAGAGGCTACAGGAGGAGGAGAGGTTTGGATGACTGGTTTTAACTGCAAGGTCTGCTTGTCAGCCACCAGTGAATAAATGTGTAATTGATGTTGGGGCAGCCTTGGTGTTCCCTTGGGAAGCCCCCTCGCTCCATTCACTGGGATGGCAGGAGAAGGGGGAGGACGTTGTTCCCTCACCACACATGAGGCTGGGAAAGAAAGGGGCCAAAGGAGAAACTATACCCCAGAAAGAGGATACGCTTTAATTGGTGTCTTTTCTCCGACAGCTATATTTAATTTCTCCCTGCTGGTTTAATTGCACTCCTTCATAAGTCAGGAAGCTACCGTCTGATTCGTCAGCGTGGGGGAGGAATTGTTGTCGACCTTAGTCTCTGATTAGCACGGATGTTCAAATAGAATGGGCATGGAGCTGAAGGACACATGCCAGGGTCTCCTATAGTTATCACTACCAGTCTAACCTCCAGTCGGATGAGTTTAGGTAATTGTGGTGAAGCCTAAAGAATGGTATCAGACAGCAGAGTAAGCACTGATTGGGGGTCAAATTGACACTTGTGCATTTGTTGCTGACTTTGACTCATGTTTTGAATTTCCCCTTTCCTAAAGGTGGCGAAACCATCAAGAACATCAACCAGCAGTCTGGAGCGCACGTGGAGCTGCAGAGAAACCCGCCGCCCAACACCGACCCCAACGTGCGCATTTTCTCCATCCGTGGCACCTCCCAACAGATGGAAATGGCCCGGCAGCTGATCGATGAGAAGATTGGGGTAGGTGGTCTTATGCCCCCCCTCCCACAAACAAAAACAATCTATTGTCTGGCCTGATATTCATGAAGGGACATGTCAAAGGGGTGTGTGGCCATACCATCCACCAGTATGTCACCCAGGGTTAAACGATAGGCCTGAGCGCTGACACCTGTTCATGATTATCTTAGTGACAGAACTCAGGCCATCGTTGTGGATGGGGTTAAGTCAGAGTTTCTTGAAGTATGTGAAGGTGTTCCGCAGGGGTCGATACTAGGACCTGTTTTTTACACAATTTATTAAAATGCTATTGGTCAATCTATTCCTTGTAATTTATATATATATATATATATATATATATATATATATATATATATAAATTACAAGGAATAGATTGACCAATAGCATTTTAATAAATTGTGTAAAAAACAGGTCCTAGTATATATATACATATTTTTGCCTCGACTGCTGACCTAGCTGTAACAAGGCAGTTGTGCAGTAAGCCCTTACTGATTTTAAAACTCATACTTAATACGAGCAAAACTAAATAAATATTGGGTGTTTCTCATCAGATTGTCTTGGATGGATTACATCTTTACTTATTCAGGGATGCAAACTAATCACCGTTCGGTGAATTTCATTTTTTTTTTAAATCCAAAATAGGTGACCTACGTGATTCGTGTAGATCTGATGAGAAAAGTTGGTGGGGGGGGGGCTTTGATCACTACTGGCTATATCCAAGGCTCAGCCAATCGTTGACATAACAGAATGCAGTGCAGCACGTGACTGAAGAAAGAGACAACCAATTTACTAGTTACAGCATCAGCACTCGCTCTGCAAAGTCAGCTTGCTCGTTACAGCGGCGCGTCCCCTGAATGATAACGAAGAGGTAATGTTAGGTGAGAAGCCTGACCATGGAGACGGGGTGAGAAGATGATGAAGCGTACTTCATGAGCTGTAACCGAAAAACTACTGACATTTTGAAAGTTTGAGGTGAGGGAGAAAGTGTGGAACAAGTATTAGCATTGTTAAGTATCTTGCTAGCTGGATCAAATTCTCTGTTAGTTAGCCAGAGAAATGTTGAGCAACATTAGCCAACTTATCTGATCAAATAATTGACTTTATGGTGTGGAAATTAGCTTGCTAATGAAGTCAGACAGCTAACGTTACATCATCAGATGAGCTAACATTAGTAACCTAACCAATTCGCTATAGTATTAACTGGTATACGACTTCTTGCCGTTCTTCAAGTTATAATGCGTTAGTAGCTTACTGGACCCTGGCAATCTGTGTGAAATGTTAACAAGCTAATGAAGTAGCCACTATTTTTAGAATGAATTAGGTGAGAATGAGGTGTTGCTTGTTACACTTGATCCCTGAATCTACTTGTTTATCTGGAGCTGGGCCTTGCTTAAACTGTATGCCACTATAGAGGTGAAAGGAACACCACACTCTTTCCCTCTTTCTCACTTTTGTTGGCACATTGTAGAACAGATGTCCACAGGCAGAAAGTGTACAATGTAATAATGTGCTGTGTAGCCCAAATATATTGTTTTTGTTGTGGTGAACTTGACCGTAACACGTGAGTGAGGGGGATTATAATTGGTTTTACACAGTGAACGTTATTTTTGTCTACATGTAGTCTTGTGCACTTGATCGAGGTCTATAGTGGCCACTATAATAGAACAAAAATAGAATGCCTGTTCATTCTATTTCTACTTTAAGATGTTTTTTTCCCAAGTGCAATATTCGTGTGGGTGGTCACAAGAATTCTGTTATGAAGGCTGTCATGGCTAACTGCAATATTAGTGTTTTTTTCTCAAGACTTGTCATTTGCAGTAAAGTCTAGGCAACAAATAACATTGGATTGCTTTTTTTACATTTTTTTTAGCTGTGAGTTAGGTTCACATTAACCACAATTTATTTTAGAGGCTGATCATGTAGATCATATTCTTTGTTTAATAACCTGCGTTCCCCTAGCAGGGATTTATTTTTGCGTGTTTCAGTAAAAAATAAAATATTTGCTTTTTGAAATTCCTTTAATATTTGAATTGAATGATTTATCTTTTAAAACAACAGTTTCTAAACAAGTTCAGTCCTCTAAGATTTAAAGTGGGCTTTTAATTTTTTTTTACAGAAACTGATCTAATCTCTGTAGTCAGCAGGAAGCAGAGTGCAGTCAAACTTGAGGTTATTTTTATGCTATTTATGAAAGTGCAGCTGCCTCTACTCTTAAACCCTCGAATGCTGTTTTTCATCACTATGATGAGCAGTACTATGAAACGGTTGGCTGGACCTCTTTGAAGTCACTTAGATCACATCATTACACTCTTTTTGTTTACAAAGCCCTGCTCCACAAGTTTCCGACTTACCTAATATCACTGTTAAGATTTAAATTGACAAGTTATCAAACCAGTTCACAGGTTTGGTTCTCCAGACTCCTTTAGTGTCTAGAGTTAGGTAAATCAACCTTTTCCTTGCACCTTACGTGTGGAATAATCTACAATACACTTTAAAATTGGTGGCTCTAGGGAATTTCAGATGGTTGTTAGGGGACCTTTTTACCTAAGAATGTGTTTTTGCATGTCTAATGTGTATTTTATTGTTTATATGAATATGTAGTTTAATGTGTTTATTGTGCTGCTATACATCTGGGAAAGAGACCTTGCTCTCAGCATTGACTCCCCTTCTCTCTCTCATCTAGGCCTCAGGAATGGGGGGCAACAGCAGTTTTGGTCTGAACCCCTTTGGTCAAGGACCAGCTACCCCTCATCAGAAGTGAGCAGCTTCTTGGTTTTTTACCACTGTTACATTTGTCAAACTTGCTTTGAACTACTTACACTGACCAAAGTATGAATACAATTATGTAACAATATCCAGGCTACAACAATTCATATGAAATATGTCTAACATGCGTCTCTGTGTTTTGTGGTGACAGTGGACCCCAGACATTCATGACAGGTGGATGGGGCACAACATATCAGACATGGCAGCCTCAGGGCCAGCAGGACCCCAGTAAGTCTACCTGCTTCTCCAACTAATGGTTGAGGTGGCCTTGTCCCATTGTGGTTAGGGTGGGATACCCATAACACTTGATACCAATATCAACCCGAAATTTCATTACAATGATTCCTTGATACATACGGAGTCTATTGCAATCAGTCATGTGGGGCATAAGTCCCTCCCCAGTGAAAATAAAGTGGACAAATAAGTGGAAGGAGGACTAAAACTAGACATGTTTCATGCTCTGCTCTGCTTACTGAGCGGAATAAAGCAACACAATGTTACTTCTCTAACAAGACTTTTCCAGTTGAACAGCAATTTCAGAGGACTGAAGGAATTGGATAGATTCAAGACTTGTTCAGGCTGGTTTTGGCACTGCTGCAGTAGATTTAAATCCAACTTATGACAGCGGCAGGGTAGTTCTTGCATTGAAAATGTGGCTAATCGTCCAGATACTGGCTGAAAACATAAATAAATAAAAATCCATTCTGGGAGATTGTCAGATGGGGAAGAAACTTTTCAAAGAGAACTTTCACTCCATGGAAGTTCTAGTTAGGGTTAAGTTAGGGTATGGGGTAGAGGCCATAGGACACAGTGCCATGTCTGGATGGTAAGCCACAGCCTCAACCTCCACTGAAAGGTCCTCATGCAGTAACTCTGTCCTCCAACAGTGTTATCTGTGTCTGGTTGCAGGTCTCAATGGATCCCAGACCGACCAGATGGACTATTCCAAAGCATGGGAGCAGTATTATAAAAAGCTAGGCAAGTGCCAGTCTTCTGGGGGAGAACAGAGAAGGGAGCTCAATACTAACATCGTCTACTAGCCTTTATCGCTTGTGTAACATTACTAAGTCTGAGTCACTGGTCCGAGCCCCCCTCTCTCAGGGTTTGTAGTCTCATGGTAGGTTATTTGCAAGTGAGTGCTGATTGATCCTTTCTCTTTGAGACTGGCTTCCTGGTTGGTTTGGGGTGCCTGTGGGCAGTTGGCCCCTACTGGTGACCCACCTGTTAAATGAATACCTGTCTGCATGTGCAACTGTTCTCCCTTGCTGGGAATGTCCACAAGCGCCTGTGCCCTGAATACACCTCTAAACCAGACCTCAAACCTGCCCTCATTTTAAAAAGTTCCATGCCAAGAGTGTCTGGGTAGAAATATAATGTCAACGTGTAGTTGATACGCAGGAGGTTTTGTCTGACTGCGATGATTGAAGTCGACAATTTGTTACATGATTGTGTAGCTGGGTTGCTTCTTGATTTCATCAGTCATGTAAATTGGCTTTTGTTTGTATAACTGAATGTATTTGAGTTGAAGAAATTGAATTTATGGAGGTGAACATTAATCAGAGTTCTTGGTCTGTTTGGTGTGTATCTTATTGACCCTGGTTTTATCTTGTGCACAGGTCAGCAGAGCCAAGCCCAGAGCAGTGGCCCTGACTACAGCAAAGCATGGGAGGAATACTACAAGAAACAGAGTAAGACTACACCTACATGCCCTCTACACTCTTCCAATATGCTGGTCTTTTGAGTGCGTATCAGAGGACGTTCCTCTTCCCCTTATTCACCCTCCATCTCCCCTCTCCCCAGACCAGGCAGCAGGCCCTGGCTCCCAGCAGAGCTCCCCTCCGGATTACAGTGCTGCCTGGGTGGAGTATTACAGACAACAGGGGGCCTACTATGGCCAAGGTGCACAGCAGACACAGGCCCCAGGCCTTCAGGTGAGAACCCATCCAAACGCTCAGCACCATCTCCACCCCACAACCACCTGAGGTCTGTTGTTGACCACGGAAGTCCTTTAGGAGGAATGTTGAATGGTTTAAAGCAGGGTTCCCCAACTGGCAGCCCGCGGTGGTTTTATGTGTGCCTACCCCTACCCCCCGGACATTAAAGACTGTAATAACACCAGGAAATCAGCTCCAAGTGATTTAATTTTTTGGAAATCTGTACCTAATTATCTCCACGCATTACGGAGAGATGATGTCAGCAAGGTTTGAAAATTCGTTTTGAATTGATTGTTTTAGTCAAATATTAAATATGTTTGGGCTTCTTGTGGTTAATTTGCAGTCTAAAAAATATTTGTAATTATGTCTCGTCCCCCCGACCATCCGTTCAAGAGAATCTGCCTGCAGCTGAATGTAGTTGATGATCCCTGGTTTAAAGGCAAGGTTTAATTCAAATATGGAGGTTTGAAAGTACATCTGATGAAAAGTTCCATGTAAATCCATTCTGGCATCTATTAGGTTGAGTTTAACTATTGTAAGGTTATGTAATGCAACTTGCACATGTAAATCTATGTAAAATGTATTACTGTGCTTGGTCATTGACGTGAACCTGTGTTTTGCAGGATCATTAGAGAGGACGCCCTTTAGTTGAAGATTTTTGAATCATTGAGGATGAAAACAAACCTTTTGTAACAGGTTTCTAGATTTGCAACGCCTTGAAGACTTACTTTTTTCTTAGTGAGAAACACTAGCTGTAGACTGACTTATACAATAAAAAAAGAAGAATATTTCTAAATCAGGAACATTTAATTGTTACTAAATACTTGTGTACACCATTATTTTGAATGGACAATTCCTGGGATCCCTTTTGGACTAATGCGAGAGCTGTTTTGTTTTCTATTTTTTCCTTTTTGATTCAAATGACATCGCCAAAACGAACCCCGGAGTTGTAACATTTTAGTAAATGCAATATAATCTATTTTTTCTAGTTCTGTTGCAATAAAATCGTAATTATGGGCTTAGCAGTCTTGAATACATTTTTATTTTGTCATAAGATGTTTTAAGAATGTGTAAACATGTTTTTATTTTCCTTTTACATAAAGCATTTTAATTCAGTGATGAAAATTATGTTTTGTTACAGGAACATTTATTTTGTTACATAATACAAGGAGTGATGTTGGCAAATGGCAGTCAGTTCCTAATTTAATTCCTGTTGTGCTTTGTATTTTCATTGTCATTTTATTGTACTCTGGTTTAAAAAAGTAGCAATATCTTATTTCATTTTTGAAACAAAGATGGATTCTCTAATATTTTGACAGACATTTAACTTGTAGTTAATTTTCGATTAAGGCATATGAAAATGTAATGGGTACTTTTTTTATTACAATGATCTGATATTGGAAAAGGGGGATGTTGCATATTGTGAGGTTTTTGCCTTTGCTATCTTGTAAAACTATGTATGTATGCTCAGATACTTGACTAAAGACTTTATTTAAAATATATATATAATTAAATCTAAGGAGTTTTTTTTCATGGAGTCATTATCGCAGGAAAACTGTCCCTGTTCTGTTTTCATACTGAAAATGTTCAAAGATCGTGAATGTGTAATTTGAAATTTGATGTTGCATCTTGCTTAGGACAAAAATGAGAAATGCTAGGTTTTTATGTATGTTCTGTACCTAAATCATTCAAGACTGCTAAGCCTCTGGATTCTACCTGTGTAATAATTCATTGTAGTTTTTTATATTCTAAGTATTACGATCAAAATTGTCTTATTTGGTACCACCCAGTTTCCCTAATGCCCCCTCCAGTACACACTGGACTTGTGTACAGTCCAATGCTAAACTTTTTAATTAATTATTTTTTCTTTCTACTTTGTGTGATCTCGTATGTATGATTGATTAGTTAGAATTGAATCTAGTATTAACTTCATTGCTTAATGAAAAGGGATATTATAATTTGAAAATGTTTCATTTTAGTGTTTTTTTTCCTTGTGTACAGGTAACTGTGTATTAAAAACGTCAAGACTACCTTTATTGTGTTCTGTTAAAATTATTTTATTTTTTGCCATTTGAAAGCTCTCTTTTGTCAAATTCCAGTATGTGAACGTTACCATTGGTTTAAACTGTGAAACCTTTCCTCGGCTCTATTGTAAGACTAACATAGTATCATTTAGCCTCAAGTAATCATAAAGGTAAAACTATTGTTTTATAAACAGAAATATTTTCTATAGACCTTTGCCATTTCTCAAATGTTCCTTCTGCAAGCCTCTCTTGTGGTCGAAGTATACCATCGTTATTAGTTACTGTAGGTCATGTTAAGCTCAATACATGGTAAAAAATAAATAAATCTTAGTCTCTCCGTTATCTCCCGGGCCTCTAGAAACACGCCACTTTTGATAAAGCTTCAACCGGAAGTGACTTTTCATAGGTTAAGAAAGCGTTTTCACTAACCAAATTTCCTAACCATAACCCAATTCTCCTAACCTGCTGTGTTAATTATCCTAACCCATCTGCAAGTTTTGCTAACCTTCTACGAGAAAGGCACTTTCTGTCGCAGTGGCTTGTTTTTAGGGCCTCTCTTGACAAAACATATGTTGAAAGACAAAATGTGCCAAGTTCATATGTCCAGAAGATGCATGGTCATTTAAAGGCAGTCTTTTTACTGACGGCAAGGAAGAGGAGCTTACCAAATTACTGTTACTATATATGCCATGATTGAATTAATTCACCAAACATTACCTGATGACAGAACTGGTAATTGTGTATATCTTAGTTGTCATGTATTGAATACGTTTGAAACGGGGACTTAAAATAACCTCTTAATTTGATTATTTAAACCCCCTCACTAAGTGAAACTACCATAAATTCTCATGTTTTCCCCCAAAGATGTTTGCTGTCAAAATTGGATCTGATGACTGAAAAAGGCCCGATGGGATTGTTAATTTGAGTGCATGGATTTTGAAGGCACTGGGTTTATTGGCATTGAAATATCAGTTGGACTGGCTCAAGTCCACTGTCCATCACTTATAGGTAGGTATTCGTTGTTCATAACATTCAAAATCGACAGCAGGCAAGCCATTAGCCCACAACGAACTACAAGTTCCTTAAGTGAGAGTGGCCAAAAATATGAATTTAGTAGGGCTGTGACCAGTATCACTGTTTTCAATAGGACAAATGTAAACACGAAGCAGACCGAACTCTTTTTGGCCCTTTACACCTGTCTAGTGTAGTGTATCTAGTGTATGCTGTAGCTTGGAAAATCAATACAACTCTGGATGACTGTTTTCAACATTAGGGCTTTTGTCCTAAAGTTAAATCTGCTTCGTGTTTTGTTTCCTTGCCCGGATGACGAGTATCGCGACGCTGGTATCGACCCGGCCCTAAAATTTAGCACTATAACAGGGAGTGTCTACTAAGTGGATTAAAATACAGATATACTTGTTTATTTTTGCCAAAATGGGTTTCCATAAACCCATAAGTTTTTTTTCCTAAATGATTTTCCTAAACCTATTGGCTATTTTAAATCAATCCCAATGTCTGGGAAAGGGGGTTCATTGATGAGTTGTGCTGTTCAGCCCATTTTAATGCATCATCACTGCAAGGGATCTTGTTCCTTGTGTGATAAGGAGCTTTTGTGGACAGAGGAGCACATGCAATTTTTTTCAACCTGAGTGTCGGTTCTTCTATAGGCTCTTGTTGTTCATGAGATGTGATTGGGACAGCGATTCACCTACCATTGCTTACAGACAAGGAGAGGCAGAGCGAGGCTGGACAATGTTTTCAGGTATGGCAAAATACTTGAAGTGGAGTTTTCCTGGAGTTGTCCCATAACTCAGGTTATTTCCTATAGCAAAGCTTAAGAATTCCCATTTAATAATGAAACCGGATAATACAGGTCTGATTGTTGTGGTTCACTCAAGCCATTTTTACGCAAAGACTGAGCGTATTCGTTGATCATTTTTTTTCTTCATAATGTTCCTTATTCTTTGCTCTAGTCTCCAGCTCTTGTTCCCTCCCTCTGGGGCCTGTCCACAAGGGTGTCCCCAGTGCACCGTTGTTGAGCATCTTTGTCAACCCACATCTTTGCACTCCGCAGGCGGCCTCTGCCAAAGTGGACCCCCCCCCCCCCCCCATTGATACTGTGCAGCTGTTTCCAAATCCAGCCCTCGATTCGGATCGTCTTGCTTTTTAATATGACGCCTGTGCGGGACAGTCCCTGGCCTGGTGGTCGATTGCGAAGGCGGCAGAATTTAGTTGTTCTCCAGATCTTCACCGGACTGGGTTTGAGAGCCATGATTATGAATGGGGCGACCATTCAGTTTGAATAGGGTCTCTACACTGCTTAGGGTGTGTGTGTGGGAGGGTGTTTAGCTCTCACTCTCTCCCTCTCTCACACTCACTCATGCATTCTCCCACATCCCACGCTTCAGTTTCGTTAAGCAGGTGTACTGTTCCATTCCAGGTAAACAAACCCCTTATGGGAGGGACCTCTCTCACCTTTCCTGCAGATGAGCTGTTCTACTGTATCCACCATGCTGGGATATCTACCTTAATCTCTTTTTAATAGTCCCAAGGAGGAGCCCAGTCTGCCAGTCCCTCTCAGTTGAAGTTCTTCTGAGGTTGTAGTTAGTAGGAGGAATGATTCAGCGTTGAAACTGATGTTGAGAATGTTTGTGTTGGTTAATGTCTAATAAGAGCTTCGTGTTTTTAATATGATTTATTCAGCCCACTTTAATTTTGAATGCTTGTAATATAGCATGGATGCATGGGTAACGGTTGTTGTATTATGTAGGACTGTTTTAAGGAGAGGATGTCTGTAAAAAAAAATGATTAAGACAGGAAACGCTGATTTACAGTTCTTGAGACAATTAGGGTATTACGCGCATAGTCTTTTTTTCAGGGGTGAAAGCGTTGAAGTGTACTCAAATATTAAAGTAACATGTCATGTAAGACATTTTTTTAAATGTAGTCTGCAGCTATAGTTTGATTGTTGAAGTAAAATTAGTCGTTTTAAATGGAATTGTAAGAAGGCCTACTCTGTTTTAAACACAATTGATCTCTGCCGTTATGAATCATTATCAATCACCTTCCTATACAGTGTATTTGAATATTGCACCCTTTTAAAAAAGCCGTTAAAATATATATATATATATATCGTAATTTTATGCAAAAGCATATAAGAACCTTTTAATTTAGTTGTTGTAGGTTTACAAGATAAAACTGAAATCCTGAGCTCTATTTCGTACAACTACTTTGATATTTCGCCCTTCAAAATGTTTGCTAAATATTGGAAGGAAATCTATAGCCTATGTAAAGGCTATTGTTTAATTCATACACTTGAAATGAACAAATACTGGCATAAATAGTTTTTCAATATGGTTGAGCAGGGTGACTCTTGATGTGTCCATAGCTTTACCAGACAGAAAAATAAAAAGGTTAATGCATAGATAAGCAAATTATCTAATCCATGCGTTACCCCATTTCAATTAATTTAATTCCTCTCTTTATAAAGAATGGTCACTATCCACTGGCCCTGCAAGCTGAAGACTCTTAGGGTAATAAATGCTGAAATGCATTACATGTAAATCTATCTGAGAACGAATCCTATTCAGAGAGGGGGGACATTTCATTTGGGAAAGGGGACAAATGTAGGAAGGGGTCCCTCCTAAAAAGCAGCTGTTTCCACAATCTTTTTTGTGCCCGGTCACTCACCTTTTCACTATCTCTGCGTTCAAAACACCCCGTTCCATTTATAATCCATATATTTTCCATTCGAGTCCACATTCGCCAGAGCCAAACTTGCCTAGCTTTTCGGACCATCCCCTTATAGTTGTTGGGAAGAAAGGCGGAGTGCATGGGTGTCAAACTGTCCTCAAAACACCATGAACGATTGATTTGCAGCACTTTTCAGCCCCCTGACATTACTTGGAGAGGAACTGAATAGGAAACCCGCGAGCCGGGGATGGAATAAAGATGTTCTCTGCTGGAAGAGAAGGAAAACTGCTCATTTACCCCCAGTCCATCAAGCCCAAAAAATCGAGGAAAAAACAGAACTGTGGCTATTGAGAAGAAAGGGGCTGTATATACTCATCTAAATGCTGTCACAATGTACTGAAGGGCTATGAACAGCCATGAATATTAAACCGCTTACTTCAACAAGGGATAGAGAAGTGAACCAGCTTTGCATTACGACAATGCGGTAAAGCACGTTAAGCTTGTTTCTATTCTTTTATTCCCGCACTACAACTCCCTGGAAGAAATTGTTTATTGCCCACCACATGAATACAGAATGCATGAGAAAGAACGTTTAAGCAACTCCCAGACCCGATGACCTAATTTTGATGACAGTCAAACGTTTAAACTAATTGTTGAACCAGTTTAAAGTTGACAGCGTTTTCATTCTGTTTAAATAAACGTGGGACTCAAACCCTGAATTGTCCTTTAGGCCATTTGAATGGAATATGAAAACATGATTTTGACATGTTTAGCCGTATTTTATAGGAGACATTTGCTCTAGGTTATGATATGTTATACACATTTCAATTGTATTAATAGGCCCTAACATAGAAATGTTGATTTTATATGTCGATTTGTATATTCGACTAAATCTAGTGCTAAACTGGCGACGAGGTTGTTTTTTTGGAATGAGTTTCATGGAAGACAGTGTTGAACATCTCTAATGAAGAAAAAAATGGTATCTGGTTGGTGTGTGAAAGGTGTTGAATAATTGTCAGTGACTTAAACAAAATGTGTGACACTCCCCTAATTGGTTTTTGTTCGTTGAGGCCTATTTTACCATCGGATGCGCACAAAAACGTGCATGTGTGCAGTTAAGAGATAAGCCATTAATATTGCTGAGTAGCATTGGCTACTTCTCCGTCTCTCCATTTCACTTACTTACTCACTCACTCATTCAATTCAATTCTCTCTCTCTCTCGCTCTCGCTCTCTCTCTCTCTGAAAGGGGAGGACCGCCTAATAGAAGGGTCTTTTCTTCTGCTGGGGCAGGTCTATACCATAAGGGGAGTGTTGTTAATAGCTAATCAGAGAGGGGTCAGACCAGCCACATAGCCTACTGTATAAAGAGGACCCTCACTGCGAAAGGACGGAACATTTTCCAACCAGTCGTCTCACGGGAGGGAATATCCACTGTACATGTAGAGGCTTTCATATCTGACACCGCTGGCAGTAGTTTGCGAGATGGGCTCGGTACTACCCGCAGAGGCTTTAGCCCTAAAGTCTGGATTTAAATGTCAGAGTCGGTCCTTATCTGATATTATCACCTCAGACATTCTGCACAGTTTCTTGTATGGAAGGTGGAGAAATGTGATCGGGGAGCATCTGATGGAGGATAGACAGAGTAGCATCAGTCCCAAGACAGCCTTCACAGCTGAGGTCCTCGCGCAGTCCTTCGCAGGAGGTAAGTTGCCCCTTTTGGAATTCTTCCAATAACACCAGCCACGAGCCCAGGCCTGTTGCAATGTTTAAAATCCTAATATTTGGACATTTGTTTTTGTAGTAATAATACCAAATTGTGACAAATAATGAACTTTGAAATTGTACGTTTTATTTGACTATAACATTTACATTTGAGTAATTTAGCAGCCGTTCTTATCCAGAGCGTATTCATTCATCATAACATACAGTAGCTAGGTGGGACAACCACATATCACAGGCATAGCAAATAGGCCTACACTTGTCCTCAATAAAGAAGCTATCAGCAAAGTCAGAGCTAGAGGGGAGGGGGGGTGCAAATGTTGTTTCAGGGAAGTTTTTCTTTTATATGTATTTATTGGCGGTGGGGATTACTTAAGATACCATTTGAAGAGGTAGGGTTTCAGGTGCTTTCGGAAGATGGGCAGGGGCTCTGCTGTCCTAGCTTCAGGGGAAGCTGGTTCCAGCATTGGAGTGCCAGGGCAGAGAAGAACTTGGACTGGGCTGAGCGGGAGCTGCCCTCACGAGTCTTACCTAAAACAAAAATAGCCTAGATGTACTTTTTTATTTCACAACTTCTGTCTGTTGTTAGCCTATGGCAAGAAAAGGACCCCCTTGACAATAATTTACTAAAAAGTGTTAAAATAGGCCTTTAGTTAGAATGTATTCAGCCAAATAACATTAGTCAGGTCTCATCATGCATGTCGTTGAGAGTGAACCAAACAAGTGGGAACGTTCACTCCTCTGTTCTTCCCAAGGTCTATGTGACTTTCTCATTAGGTCTACTGTTCTCCTGTATTTTCCTTCATTGCCCCTTTTATTTGCACCCATTTAACGCATTAACTAATTTAGCGCTTTGAGACCTTGCATTTAGAAGCTTGTTAGGCGTGTAACTGTTGCTGACTGAAAGACGAAGGTTATTCAATTCATTTGGTTAACTTTGTGCTTGACCTGAGAACGTTTCCACTTAAACCGAGGGGAGAGAAAGGTTCCCTTTCTTTGATGTCCTGGATTTTATCCGGCATTCATCAATCTTCCGGAAGTCTATTTTCCTCCTTTGGCAGCTATGGGGCTCCGGCACTTTTCACTTTCTGTTCCCCAGATAATGCGCGGTGAAGGCTAAATATATTGCCATTCATACCATGTCAACCATCTAATCGCCTTTCCATTTTTTTGTTTGAGAAATTCCTGGGTCTTTTAAACAAGTCCTCATTTAATTCAGCGCAAATGTATTGCCAGAAAGTTCTTAAAGGATAATGAATTTGGAATTAGCCGTTTCTTTCAGTTGGACATAATGAATATCGCATCTGAAGCATGACCGATTGCTGGACCCTGAGCAATAGAATACCATTTAACCTCTATTCAGGCCGTCTTTTCGCAGTTTTAAATACATTTTCTTTGATTCTGACGTTAAATAATCCCAAGAGTTTTATTTTTTTACGTTTTGAATGAGAATGAAAATGCTTTCCGAGTTTTTTCTTCTTTTCAACAAACTTTCAATTCATCAATTTAATCGAATTAAACGGTGGATAAGAAGTTGCTTAATATTTCATGACCAAAATAAGATGCAATCTATTTGCTGTGTTGCCAAAATGTTAAACACCTAATTAATGAGAAGCATAAACATTATTTAAGACCACACACTGTTTAAGATGTTCCAATTCATAAAGTTTTATCAAACGGTTATCAAAGCATCATATTAGGTGAATTTTTTTATTCGAAATATGTGTTATATATATATATATATATATATCAACCATTTTGCTTTTTGGCCTTTATGCAAAGGACATGCAATAATATTAGCACTAATGCACAATGTCTGACTTAAACCACTCCTATCCTCAATGTATTTTAGGCAAATTGTTTAGCTTGGTTACTATTTCATACATTTCTCTTTCATGCATGGATGAATTGACGAAATTCACAACTTTGATGAATTGTACACAGAAGTAAAATAATCTATTTTTCTTTTCCCTGCAGAGGTTCAGAAGCTCTCCAGCCTGGTGCTGCCCAGTGAGGTGATCATTGCCCAGAGCTCTATCCCTGGCGAGGGCCTGGGCATTTTCTCCAAGACCTGGATCAAGGCGGGCACAGAGATGGGTCCGTTCACTGGCAGGGTAATCTCCCCTGAGCACGTAGACCTGCTCAAGAACAACAACCTCATGTGGGAGGTGAGAATCAGCTGGGCAGCTATAGGGATTGATCTGCTTTCACAATTAGGCAGGGAATAATGGAAGCAAGGCAACAATGGATCTCTGTGTATGCCATGTTTTTGTGGGGGAAGCACAGGTTTAAGGGGGGCATCCTCTGCCTTGTTCACAAGCTGTATGTACAAGAAGCTATATGTTAACATTGTACCAGACTCATAAGATTTTGCTGTTGTTCTTATAGGTGTTCAACGGGGACGGCACGGTGCGCTACTTCATTGATGCCAGCCAGGAGGACCATCGCAGCTGGATGACCTATATCAAGTGTGCACGCAACGAACAGGAGCAGAACCTGGAGGTGGTGCAGATCGGCAGCAGCATCTTCTACAGAGCTGCAGAGGTGAGAACCAAGCCAGATACTATCACTCCAAACTGACATGAAGCCTCTGGCATGTCAGCGTTTTATGTTGTTGCTGAAAAAATGACAAGTTCTGCTGTTAAGCCCATTCGTTTGTAGGCCTTCATTGTCTATAGATTGTCAAATCTATAGATTGACTGTAATTGAATTTCCCCTTGCCCATATAGAAGTAAGGGCAACCTATTGTCATCTACTGAACAGCGCAACCTTCTGGCGTTCCCGGTACTCCTGTTCAGTTTGAACATTTTCCTACTCTTGCTCTCTACAGACTATCCCCCCAGACCAGGAGCTGCTGGTGTGGTATGGAAACTCCCACAACACCTTCCTTGGTATTCCCGGCGTTCCCGGTACTGAGGAGCATCAGAGAAAGAGCCGGAATGGTGAGACCCTTGCCCCTCAGGCTACAGAGTGCGGGGGACAAAGACTGGCATTTGGGCAGCCACTCATGACCTCTTTAGAGCTGATTAATGTGGCTGTGGATAAACTGTATGGGCCTAGTGAGTATTTAGAAAACGAGATAACAGGCTTCTTTATCTGTGGGGCCAGTGTTTATGGGCTCTGCTGCAGACAACAGATTTACATCACTGTTATTTATTGCAAAGTACTGAAAATACACTGATTCTATCCCATGTTAAATTCAACATTAGAAACGTCAGTCACATTAGTTTGTGGATCAAACAACTCAGTCACTCTGATTTCTACTTTCCCCTGACAGAGGACTCTCACTCCTGTGACGGCTCTTCATCTTGCTCCCCCTCCTCCTCTTCTTCCTCGTCTGTGACCAGCCGCATGCGCTGCGTCATCTGCCACCGGGGCTTCAACTCTCGTAGCAACCTGCGCTCCCACATGCGCATCCACACCCTGGACAAGCCCTTCGTCTGTCGCTTC
Organism: Oncorhynchus clarkii lewisi; assembly: GCF_045791955.1. Lineage (NCBI taxonomy): Eukaryota > Metazoa > Chordata > Actinopteri > Salmoniformes > Salmonidae > Oncorhynchus > Oncorhynchus clarkii. The sequence goes on along the minus strand of NC_092151.1, from coordinate 29,452,472 downwards.
TGCAACCGCCGCTTCAGCCAGTCGTCCACCCTGCGCAACCACGTGCGCCTGCACACCGGAGAGCGCCCCTACAAGTGCCATGTGTGCCAGAGCGCCTACTCCCAACTGGCAGGGCTACGGGCACACCAGAAGAGTGCCAGGCACAGACCAGGGGCGGTGGCCGCAGACACTGCCTCCCAAGTCTCACCTCCTCCCCCACCGATCAACAGCCTGACCCAACACCAGGTCCCCCTGGTTCACCATATCCCCACCATAGTGCTATGACAGCAGAGAGGAGAGAGAGACACTTGCTAATGCAAACTACACTTTACCCATGCACACCTGGGTCACAGGTTGCGCTCTCTCTCTCTCTCTCTCTCTCTCTTAGGGGATGGGCAGCCACTCTTTGCTCGTGTGGCAGGCATTGCAATAACTTTGTGTTGGGCCAGATAGTATGACTGGTACAGACATTCTTAAACACTTTTTACTGGTTGCCTTATTTACAATCTAGTCTCCTTAGACTTACTGGATATTATGTTTGTAATTTTCACAAAAAAGGTCTCATGTTGAGGGTCAACTGTTCTACTAGTGCCTGCACAAAGAACCTGAACAAAGGACTGAATGTTGGTTTCAAGAGTATTTTGAGAGTAACTGTCAGTTTGTCTTTGTTTGTATACTCAAAACAGTATTGCAATGACGCAGGAGACCAAAGGAAATAGTGTTCTATTCAAGTCAATAATTCAATTGGTAAAGACAAGTACTCTGTATTTCAGATAATTATGTTTTACCATAACAAATTAAGATTTTGGGTGGTTCTGTCATGAATTCAACTTTACATCCTGTCAACTTAGCCCCACCAACTCAGGGAGACGGTTGCTTGAATTGTAAAGTAGCAAAGGAGAATTCAAATGAAATATACAGTATGTAGAAATTGGAGAGCAGCAGTGTACATTCATTTAAGCCTTGTCAAAATTTGACACTGTAATAGACACTTTATTTCTGTATATTCATGTAAAGCATTGTTTAATTCTGAACTGTATGTGAATGAAAATACATATGTGCTTTCCTTATATTCTAAATAAATAATGATATTAACAAGTCTGCATTGTGGTCTTTACTTTTGACCTTTTGGTAGCCTACTATGAAGCCTCCTAGCATGTTGTGAATGTTAATTAGCTGTGAAGGAAGCAATAAACCAACATTAAAAGCACACAAGCAGATACACTACATGACCAAAAGTATGTGGACATCTGCTTGTCGAACATCTCATTCCAAAATCATGGGCATGAATATGAAGTTGGTCCCCCTCCTTGCTGCTATAACAGCCACTCTTCTGGGAAGGCTTTCCACTAGATGTTGGAACATTGCTGAGGGGATTTGCTTCCATTCAGCCACATTAGGGATGTCAGACACTGATGTTGGGTAATTAGGCCTGGCTCGCAGTCGGAGTTCCAATTCATCCCAAAGGTGTTTGATGGGGTTGAGGTCAGGGCTCTGTGCAAGCCAGGCAAGTTCTTCCACACTGATCTCGACAAACCATTTCTGAAGGGACCTCACTTTGCACGGGGGCATTGTCATGTGGTTTTCGACTGCTGCCGCACCTGCTGTCTCAAATTCTGAATGCTCAGCTATGAAAAGCTGACCTTTTGCACCCTCTACAACCACTGTGATTATTATTATTTGACTCTGCTGGTCATCTATGAACGTTTGAACATCTTGGCCATGTGCCGTTACAATCTCCACCCAGTACAGCCAGAAGAGGACTGTCCACCCCTCAGAGCCTGGTTCCTTTCAAGGGTTCTTTCTAGGTTTCTACCTTTCTAGGGAGTTTTTCCTAGCCACTGTGCTTCTACATCTGCATTGCTTGCTGTTTGGGGTTTTAGGCTGGGTTTCTGTATAGCACTTTGTGATATCGGCTGATGTAAAAAGAGATTTAGAAAAATATTTGATTGAAATAGGAAAGGGTCTTCCCCAAACTGTTGCTTCAAAGTTGGAAGCACATAATTGTCTAGAATGTCATTGTATGCTGTAGCATTAAGATTTCCCTTCACTTGAACTAAGGGGCCTAGCTGGAACTATGAAAAACAGCCCCAGACAATTATTCTTCCTCCACCAAACTTTACAGTTGGCACTATACATTTGGCCAGGTAACATTCTCCTGGCATCCGCCAGACCCAGATTTGTCTGTCGGACTGCCAGATGTTGCAACCGAGGACAGATGATTTTTATGCTTTACACGGTTCAGCACTCGGCGGTCCTGTTCTGTGAGCTTGTGTGGCCTACCACTTCGCGTCTGAGCCGTTGTTGCTTCTAGACGTTTCACTTCACAAAAACAGCACTTACAGTTGACCAGGGCAGCTGTAGCAGGGCAGAAATTTTATGAACTGACTTGTTGGAAAGGTGGCATCCTATAACAGTGCCATGTTGAAAGTCACTGAGCTCTCCAGTAAGGCCATTCTACTGCCAATGTTTGTCTATGGAGATTGCATGGCTGCGTGCTGGTGCAGCTGAAATAGCTGCACTATACACTAATTTAATGGGGTGTCCACATACATTTCTATATTCAGTGCATAATGGAGCAATAATAATATTTATTTGGGAGGACAGTAGCTCCTCCCCACACCTCTGTGCGCCTCTTAGCGAGGCAGTGATTTTCATCTTCCTCCCTGGGTCTCCTGTGAGAGGCAGGGACTCCCTGTGGCCAGGTGTGTGTGTTGACTCACTGGCAGTGTTGAGTCTCTGGTGAGGGGTGAATAAGACCTTATTCTCTACCTGGGCAACGTTAATTGTGATTTCCCTGTTCATATGTTGGAGGAACCTGTAGTGGAGGCTGCATGGACTGTGGATGAGGTGCATCTTGAGGGAGGCAATTGTGGGGAGCCACATCCAGCAGTGGCCACACTGGCACATCTCAGCACCATCCTCCTGGCGGACCTGAAATGGGGGTGAATGTCTTCTTGTAGGTAGCTGGTCTTGAAGATGTGTGGTGTTTTGCCCCTGGATGTGAAACGTCTTACCACTCCCATCCAACTCGAACTTTAATGGTTCAGACCCTGAAGGTAACAGACATCAGTTGAAAAGCAATGTCCACACAAAGATGTTAACCACATTTTATGCTCTACATACAGGACCAGTCTAAAGTTTGGACACACCTAGTCATTCTTCAAAGTAGCCACCCTTTGCCTTGATGACAGTTTTGCACATTCTTGGCATTCTCTCAACAAGCTTCACCTGGAATGCTTTTCTACAATGTAGAAAATGTAAAAAAAAAAAAGAAAAACCCTTGAATGAGTAGGTGTCCAAACTTTTGACTGATTCTGTCTGGAGGTACGCTGGAGCCTTAGTCCCTTTTCAATGAGATAAGGCCTGGAGGCCTTGTGGTTTTGGAATGTCCTGGAGTGGATGGCAAGAGCCCTCGGCCTGGGCTCAGGGCTCAAAGTGTCTCACAGTAGGAATGCTGACCTAGGATCAGGTCTCCACCTCTCTATATATATTATTCATTGTGATTTAAAAGGCTAAACTGATCCAATATCAGCACTCCTACTCTGAGATGCTTTGTGGATACGGGCCCAGGACTCTCCAGAGCTCCCAACTGCAGCTGGAGCCAAACTCCATCAAGAGGAAGAAACTGTTAGACAGTGCAGAGAGAGAGAGGCACAATATGATCACACCTAACAGCAATACTGAAATCCACAAGATAAGTACAAATAATACAGACAGAATATTCCAACGAAATAACAACACAGCAAAAAGACTAGATTTATCTGGGGTGTTCCCCATACTGGAGCCATGCTGAGGCATTGGGTCCAGTGTAGCAGTGACAGAGGTGCTGGAGACAGTAGCCTCAGGGAGGAGGCTGGCTGGGACAGAGGCTCCAGGGCAGCTGTGTTGGAAAAATCTTCTCTCAGCCTCATTGCAAAATGTGTAGAATTGTATGAGATTAGCTATCAAACTGCAAATTGTTCTCTTTGCACAAAGGCAAAATGTGTACATTTACAGGAAGTTGGCTCAAATTTCTGCAGGCCCACCCACCAACGAATTTCTGGCTACACTACTGCTCCAGAGACTCCATCAGGACTAGTAGGCCAGGTTGGAGATTCGGTCTGACCTGTTAATGAATGGCAGACAAACATGCAATTAACAAACCAAAATATGTTTTACATGTTAAATTCCTTTTCATTCAAAAATGTCTTACTGATCACTCTGACACTTACCTGTCTCAAACAGACACCTTGGCTTCCAGGTGGCCTTCATACACTACTCTCTCTGCCAGAGTTTTTGGTTTGAAGACATTGGAATTCATTTTACACGATTTAAGCTTGCTTAGCAAAATTGTGTTATGAATGTAAATGTGTGTCTGCTGAAAAATCTGCATGTTTGGTTCTGTTTCCAGGGGGATTTTAATTATGAGGTAGCTAAAGGCCACTTCCCAAAATCTGGTTGAATCAACGTTGTCCACGTAATAAAAAAAACAATATTAATCACTGTGATGACGTTGAATCAATGTGGAAAACGGATTGGGATTTGCAAATCATCAACGTAAAGGAATTTCGTATTTTTTCAGCCAACTTTTAACCAAGCCCTGCTGCCGTCAGATGGCGCTATAATTCCTGATGTCATTTGACATTGGAGAATAACGTTGTTGTTGTTGATTTCCCGTTGAAGTCACGTTTGTTGACTTAACCAAATGTAAATTAAAACTAGATTTGAAATTACGTCTGTGCCCAGCGGGAGACTATTCCACAGAACTAGAATGACATTTTAGTTTATGGGGATAGTCATCAGTGACAATGACTGGGGTTAACATTGGTTTGGAAGAATACATACAAATAATACATTTATTGTTTTAATATCTGATTTTGTGTTTGTTTATTTATTGCCCTTTTTACACCTAATAATAATAAAAAATGCTGAAGGTGGGTTGAAGTACTGCTTCACGTTCACCTGATGGCGCAAGAAACTAAAAATAACCTCCAGCGTTCTTACGTAAACAATGTTTTTTGCAAAGCAGTTTGAAATATTGTGAAATAAATTATAAAATGAATGAATGTCCAGAGGCATTATTTAGATTTTATGAAAATCCGCAAAGGTAAATTCCAATGAGTGGTAAATTCTGGAAGTATCTGATGACGTCAATTACAAGCGCCGTTTGAGTTAACAGGACAGAATTCAGAAAGCATGGCTGCGAATATGAGATTGCCAACTATTCGGAAACAAGTATCGTTATCATCCTCTCTGTCTGCTTTGGATGGAAAAGATCTAGTTGTTCCCGGTGATGTGATCACATCAGATACAGGGTTTATGAGGTATGTCTACAAACTTGTATGAACATCACGAGAACAAGGTAACAGTCTGTCAACATGCTGCTCCCATCTAATACAATTTTGAGTCTGAGTTTTATCTCTTTACTGTAAATCAATATTAATCGACGTCTTTACCTCTTTGCTTTGGATAGGTAGCTAGCTATATAGCTAGGAAGCTATTGATTGTTATTTACTAGATATCTCAGGTCTCACTTGTTAGTGCATAAATGCACTACATGATCAAAAGTATGTGGACACCTGCTCGTCGAACATCTCATTCCAAAATCATGAAACAGCCCCTGTCAGCAACAGGTATGGCTGAATACAATAATTTAAAGGGACGTCCACATACGTTTGTGTATATATAGTGTAATATTCTGCAAGTGTCACTCGTAGAGTAGCTAAGGTTAGGCTTACCTATTTACTTGATTATTGTTAATTTAGTTTCTCTTAAATTAATCATAACTTATACCAAGTTAATTTGAATGATGTTGACGGGCAGTAATTTACATGCATACAGGACATTGAAAGTGGGTATATAGTGAGTCATGACTAGACCATAGATGCTTTTCATTCTAGGGGTCATGGGACTTACATGGATGAAGAAAAACTAACAGCCTCTGTGGCAGGAGAGGTGGAGAGAGTGAACAAGCTCATCTGTGTACGGCCGCTCAAGACCAGGTAAGTGGACCAGGTGCCACAGTAATGTCTGTAATCCTAGGGTTAGATTTACCCCACTGGTTAGCTACTGACTCTGTTTTAATACAACTTTTCCATTGCGCAGCATCTGCTTTTATTGTTTACAGACTGTTTGTCTGTAAAAAAAAACAATCACTTTTTATCACTTGTGCCATCTTTATCTGTTCTTATTCCCAGGTTCAACGGGGAGGTTGGAGATGTGGTGGTTGGGAGGATCACAGAGGTATGTTTCTGTTTGAAGTGGTGACCGAGTCAGTAAAGCTAATAGTGCCCTGGGGTGATCGTGCTTCTCCTGGTTGGAGCTTAGTGTTTGTCTGCCATTTTGTAGGTGCAGCAGAAGCGCTGGAAGGTGGACACCAACTCCAGACTGGACTCTGTGTTGCTGCTGTCCTCTGTAAATCTGCCCGGAGGAGAGCTGGTGAGTGGAATGGACAGCATATATCTGGGAATTAGGAAATGTGGTTGTTCCTCTTAGCACCCGGTGCAACCAAGTAGTACTGACACTTGGTAAAACGTCTTTGGATATTTGTTTACGTTCTTTCTCGGTCTTACCATCAATCAATCTTTCTATATCTGTCCTTCTTAGAGGAGACGGTCAGCAGAAGATGAGCTCACCATGAGAGACTACCTTCAGGAGGGGGACCTCATCAGTGTATCCTCTGATGTTTATCACCAACCTGGGCCCTTCTGCCTTTATAATGTCCATCCTACCTTCCAGCCTACTCTACATGGAATTTTTTATTATGTTTAGATTCCCTTGGCTCTACCATCTACAAGTAGCAAGTGTTATACTCTCATTGATTATGCATTATATTTTGTATGTAACTATGGTCAAAATTCTCCTTGACCGAGTTTACGTTCAGGCAGAGGTACAGTCTGTTTTCTCAGATGGGGCGCTCTCTCTTCACACCCGCAGTTTAAAGTATGGAAAGGTATTTTTTTTTTTTTCTTCTGTGTAAATACCCTTTTTTAAGTGATTGAAAATGTAAACCATTTTCCTATTATCTTATTCCTTTGCATCTACATCACATCAGTTGGGGCAAGGAGTTCTTGTGCAGCTATCTCCCTCTTTGATCAAGAGACAGAAAACCCACTTCCACAACCTGCCTTGTGGGGCCTCTATCATCCTGGGCAATAATGGCTTTGTGTGGCTGTACCCCACCCCAGGACATCAGGACGAGGAGGCTGGAGGATACTACACCAGTCTTGAGGTAAGAGCTGCCTGGGGCTACACAGCTTTGACCGGGAATACAATGGATCCAACCTCTATGTAGATACACACACATTTTAGTAGCACTTCATTGTATCGTTCAACAAGACATAACGGCTTTACTTTCACTAGATTGTTATATTATCTACGCTGACCCTTCTGTTCCCACCTTTTCACCTCACTGTAACCTCTCTCTCCGCCTTGCCCTCTTAGCCTGTCTCTCTCTCAGATCGGGAGGTGATCTCACGGTTGAGGAACTGCTTGTTGGCCTTGGGGGCACACAAGGTGCTTCTGTACGACACCAGTGTGCTCTACTGTTACGAGTCATCACTCCCACACCAGGTAACACTGTCTATACTGATCTAGGTAATGGAAAGAGGGTCTGAGGGAAGCAAACCTTTACATTAATTCAATTAGATCATTCTTTCGAAAGGGACTCGACCAAAGCCATTTTGTATGACACATGATCTATAGCCATCCAAGTCCTAATGATGTTGCATTTTTAGCTAATTTCATCAGACTTCAAAGAGTTCACAAAGCATATTGAGTTACAGGTTTCTCTCTTTCTAGATCAAGGATATCTTAAAACCAGAGGTGATGGAGGAGATTGTGATGATGACACGTCAGAAACTTGTCGAACTGGAGGGTTAGAGTACCAGATGCAACCTTCCTTAACGTAATGGAAGGTTTGTGTTCCCTGCATTCCAAGTTTAGGCATCAAGGCCTTAACCACATTGGGGACTGAACCTAAACCCAAGTTCTGAACTTGTCTCTCAAGCAGAAGATACCGTGACCTGTATATCCCCTTTTTGATACAATCTTCTGGCTTCACTAGGAAATGTATTTCTCTGCAGTTTAGTTTATGAAGCTAAAAATATAAACACATCAAGTGTTGGTCTCATGTTTCATGAGCTGAAATGAAAAAAATCCAGTAATTTACCATACACACACACAGTTTATTTCTCTCAATTTGTGTGCACAAATTTGTTCACATCCCTGTTAGTGAGCATCTCTCCTTTGCCAAGATAATCCATCCACCTGACAGCTGTGGCATATCAAGAATCTGATTAAACAGCATGATCATTGCACAGGTGCACCTTGTGCTGGGGACAATAAAAGGCCACTTTTAAAATGTTCAGTTTTGTCACACAACACAATACTACAGATGTCTCAAGTTTAGAGGGAGCATGCTGACCACCAGAGCTCTTACCAGATAATTTTATGTTCATTTCTCTACTATAAACTGCCCCCAGTGTCGTTTTTAGAGAATTTGGCCGTACGTCCAACCGGCCTCACATGTAACCACGCCAGCCCAGGACCTCCACATCTGGCTTCTTCACCTATGGGATAGTCTGAGGGGACGTGGTGAGGAGTATTTCTATCTGTAATAAAGAAACTTATTCTGATTGTCTGGGCCTGGCTCCCCAGTGGGTGGGCCTGGCTGCCAAGTGTGTGGGCCTATGCTTTCTAAGGCCCATCCATGGCTGCACCCCTGCATACTTATTTACTTATATGAACTGTAATTCAGTAAACTTTGAAGTTGTTTATTTTTGTTAAGTATATAAACTATAGCTATGTTTCTCAATAGACACCTATATTGGAGAGGGATGGTAATTGATTTACTGAATTAAAATGTTCCTGCATTCTGCAACCAAGGACCCAGCTGTTCCTCATTTCTTTGTGGTTGTTTTTTAGAGAACTAGTAGAGGACTGTTGATAATGTGTCATACTTTTGTATGAATAACTACTTTCGAGAATTAAATACACAAACCTACTAATGCCTCAAGCTATCAGTGTGTGAAACCTTTCTCTTATCATGCTTGTAAGTAGTGCGTTTTTATTTTGAGGTTTCCCAATTAGATTATTTTACTTCAAGGGCACATGAGATATCCTTGTGGAGGAATCTTAGACAGCCTCCCAATGTACATAAAAAAAGTGTTTTTCCTCACATAATTATTTTTATGTTTTGTTTACTCCTTTCCAAAGATGAGTTAAAGTCAGTAAATACAAAATAGGGAAGGAAAATGCATACCAGCTTGCAAAGCCTTCCTCCTAACGTTTTGGTTCATAAAATCAACTTTACTGCCTGCCCTTTACCTTTAGTGAAACTGCTATTGATCAACAGTTGATCATTTGCTGTCCTTTTATGTCAAGTCTATGACGTGTGCTACATTTACATGGGACATGACATACTGTATGTACTATCACAGCAGATATTGTCTGGGTTCCATCTAGTTGCCCACGCATGAACGCACGCTCTGACGTAAAACGTATCCCCACCCCCATATTTCAGTAAACCACCTTGCGTACGGAAATATGGCGGCCTCAGCGACGACTGTCCTACCGGTGTATATTGTTAAGATTTTATCGAAAGAGCAATAAATACGTTTAGAAACGACGAACTTGCTAGTTGCACATGTTGAGAAGGAGCTGCGAAAACGCCCAAGCAACACACTGGTTGGTTCGAGAAGTTTGGAGTATGCGCCTTGGTTAAAGTGCCTGGGTTGGGGTGCACGGGAGAGAAACTCCGCAAGACAGAAAGAGTGGACACGAAGTTTGAATAGGAATTGAATACTAAGGGTTGGGGGGGACACTGGACAGTTCGGCAAACCTTTATTAATGTTGTCAATATTGAGTCAAACGAGACGACGAAGTACACCGTCCGAAGTTAGAACTGGTTATTAGGTAGACTGTTCCGATGTTAATTCCCAGGGTCTCGCGCGGCGTACCACCATCTAGCCAGTAAGCTAGCTCCATCGTTAGCTGGAGCTAGTTCGCTAGCTAGTATTCCAACAAACAAAATGTTGCACAGCCATTCTTGCATCTCCATAGCTACTAAATAACATTAAGTTGTCAGAAATGGCATTCAAATACAGAGCATTTGCTTTCTGGTGAAGCAAGTGCCTACCATCTGAGTAATGCCAACGTTCGTTAGCTAAGTTTCCCACGATTTTTCCTCAAACACATTTTATCCCGCGGTAGCGTCTTGTCATGCATAATTGTGGCCTGAAAAACACTGCGAGATGTCCAGATGACAGCAAAATGTTAGCTGAATGTCAAATATACAATCAGTCATGACAAATCAGTGGATTGCATGGTGTTGAAAATCAATACGTTTGTTGACCAAATATGGAACGTAGGCCTACATTCTATTATTACATGCTGGATGAATGTATGCCATCATAATTAGGCCTTAGATCTTCATGAATGTGTCTTGATTGGGGCTCCTCCAGTATCCTCCTATGTGACTGCTTGTGTCTTAAATAAAAGACACAAGTGCCATAAGAGACCAGATCTCATCTGACAGTAAGACTCTACCAAAGCAGTCAATGCATGATCAAGAGGGTGGAATCAGTGAGAAGGACTTGCCGGTCTATTTGCCGTTGCATTGACCTCCATCAAAACCCCCTGGATTGGTGTCAGCGGTGGGATGCAGAAGTGAACATCTGGAGAGGCCAAACTGACTGAGGGAAATCACATCACGGAGGTGGTCCCTGCTCTCCATCCCCTAGCCACCAGGTGCCCCGGACCCAGGCACTGAGAGAGCCCAGTTTGGAGACCCGGCTGCGGCCTGGCACCCTGCCCTTATGGGGCAGCAGCCGGGGAAGTTTGTTGGGGACCAGAGGAGACCGAGTCTGCCGGCGCTGCACTTCATCAAGGGTGGGAAGAGAGAGTCATCACGACATGGGGCCCATCACTGTAACGTCTTCGCTGTGCATGGTAAGAACACACTGTTTCTGTACAATAACATCAGACTGAAGACGGCAAGGCCGTGCGGTTGAGTCTGTTTCTGCAGAAACATGGACCCTTAACAACGTGATGAAACTTTGTTGCTCTTTGCTAAAACAAGCAAGGTGTTATAGATGACCAGCACACATAGAAAGGTGCAGCAGCAGCACACAAATATAATCTATGGCAGCACATGCAGTCAGGAGTGGAAGAGAGGAACAAATGTGTGTCAAAAATAATTATACTGAACAAAAATATAAACTCAACATGTAACCATTTCAATTGAAGTTTTCATGTTTTTCAATCAACAAACAAATCACATTCACAGATGTAGCAGACATAAATAATACAATAAAATATAAAACAAAACAAACACATTTACAGCAGCACTATCTGTGATCATGTTAGCTATTTTATTAGCTGAGACAATGAGCAAATAATTAGTTTTTACAGCACCTTTCACAACATGTATATACACTCATCTCCCAAATCACCCCATTCACTCTGTCCAATTTTAAATATAGTTGAGTAGTGGAGACCAGACTCTATCAAACCTGGGCTGTCTCTTGCGGAGGTCATAAGTGAGCTTTTCAAGAGGAAGGAAGTCAACAATCTACATTTTAAATGTAGGAGAGGAATTAGATGCCCACAATAGGTGAATAATTTTTTTTAGAAAAGTATGTGATAGTCATAAACACATTTTCTCTGTCTGGATCAAGAACAAAGTCCCGCTGGGCATTAAGAAGATAGAGACGGGATCATATCAAACTGTACATCTAGTATGCTCTGTGCAGCAGTATGTATAGATTGTCAGATTTTGGCAATCTCTCTACAACTCCAGAATACATGCATATAGGTTCCACTTTCAGAGATAGAAACGTCTGTATTCATTCTAAGTAGTCTCACTGTGGTGTAATAAAATGTGTAAAAAAATATATATTTAGATTCTTTATTTTTTACATTAGTAGAGGAGCAGTATACCCTGCCGCAAACATCCGCCCATAACTCATCACTGATAGTCAGACAGGTTCTTTTCCCACATTTCTTTTGAAGGAGTGAAGGAGGAGCCCACATTCTCAGAAAGGATTCAAGATATAGGAGATTTTGCCTTTGATGGATTGTGCTGTAGCAAGAAGGTTCTCAACTTCATTCAGCTGAGCTCTAAAACCTCCCCTTGGAAGTGAATGAGGAAATTACATGTCTAATTTAAAGATCTGAAAAAAAAGAAAATCGATTTTTTTTAATTCACGGCAGCGCACTTGAAAGGATTTCAGTGTAGTTGTGTTCGGATGAAACAGGTCTGAAAAGGTATGCCGGAGATTAAAGTTGGCATTACTCAGGGCTTTTGGCAAGTCTGGGTTGCATACTATAGGCGAGTGAGAGCGTATCTGAGAGGAAATGCCAAGGTATTTCTTACAGTCCTTCCATCCTAGTAGAGTGCTGTAAATCACAAAGGTTTTGGCAATGTTGCCCACTTCACTAAAGTTATTAATGAATACAATTGAGTTTAGGGGCAATGAAACACAGGATTGGGCCTCTATCTGAATCCACATTGCGTCTTGTCCGTTTGTGATTCATGTTAGCATGTTGCGAATTTGGGCAGACCAGCAGTACAATTGAGGCAGGGAAGGGCAAGACTCTCCTTAGATTCAGGTTTCGAAAGAGTGGAAAACTTGATCCTAGGTGTTTTTTTGCCCCATTATAAATTTGGTGATGCTTTGGTTGGTAGTTTTGAAAAAAGAAACTGGGAGATGGCATGGGATCATCTGAAATAAATAGTTCAGTCTAGGGAGGATCTTCATATGGGTAACATTGATTCTTTTGACTAGTTTGTGTTACAAAGATTCCACGGTATTGAAACCCCTGTCTTTCATTGGAACAGGCAGAGTGTCTTCATTTATTTATCTGTTAATTTACCAGGTAAGTTGACTGAGAACACGTTCTCTTTTATAGCAACAACCTGGGGAATAGTTACAGGGGAGAGGAGGGGGATGAATGTGCCAATTGTAAGCTGGGGATGATCAGGTAGCCATGATGGTTTGAGGGCCAGATTGGGAATTTAGCCTGGACACCGGGGTTAATGCCCCTACTCTTACGATAAGTGCCATGGGATCTTTAATGACCTCAGAGAGTCAGGACACCCATTTAACATCCCACCCGAAAGACAGCACCTTGTCTTGTGCCACATCCCAAAGGGAATCTGTCAGAATTCAAATAAAATTTGATTTGTCACGTATGCTGAATACAGCAGGTATTCCTTACTGTGAAATGCTTACTACAAGCCCTAACCAACATTGCAGTTCAAGAAATACTTACTAAATAAACTAACGTAAAAAAAACTGGAATCAAATCAAAAAGTAAGAAGAAAATTACATAAAAATAACAAGGCTATAGACAGGGGGTACTGGTTAGAGGTCGACCGATTATGATTTTTCAACGCCGATACCGATTTATTGGAGGACCAAAAAAGCTGAAAAAAAAAAACAAAAAAAAAACAATGTATTTGTAATAATGACAATTACAACAATACTGAATTAACACTTATTTTAACTTACATCAATAAAATCAATTTAGCCTCAAGTAGATAATGAAACATGTTCAATTTGGTTTAAATAATGCAAAAACAAAGTGTTGGAGAAGAATGTAAAAGTGCAATATGTGCTATGTAAGAAAGCTAACGTTTAAGTTCCTTGCTCAGAACATGAGAACATATGAAAGCTGGTGGTTCCTTTTAACATGAATCTTCAATATTCCCAGGTAAGAAGTTTTAGGTTGTAGTTATTATAGGACTTTCTCCCTCTATACCATTTGTATTTCATGAACCTTTGACTATTGGATGTTCTTATAGGCACTTTAGTATTGCCAGTGTAACAGTATATCTTCCGTCCCTCTCCTCGCTCTTCCCTGGGCTTGAACCAGCAACACAACGACAACAGCCACCTCATCGAAGCAGTGTTACCCATGCTGAGCAAGGGAAACAACCACCCCAAGGCTTAGAGTGAGTGAAGTTTGAAACGCTATTAGCGTGCGCTAACTAGCCAGCCATTTCACTTCGGTCACACCAGCCTCATCTCGGGAGTTGATAGGTTTGAAGTCATAAACAGCGCAATGCTTGACGCACAACACGAAGAGCTGCTGTCAAAACGCACGAAAGTGCTGTTTGAATGAATGTTTACGCGCCTGCTTCTGCCTACCACCGCTCAGTCAGATACTTAGATACTTGTATGCTCAGTCAGATTATATGCAACGCAGGACACGCTAGATAATATCTAGTAATATCATCAACCATGTGTAGTTAACTAGTGATTATGATTGATTGTTTTTTTATAAGATAAGTTTAATGCTAGCTAGCAACTTACCTTGGCTTACTGCATTCACGTAACAGGCAGTCTCCTCGAGGAGTGCAACGAGAGGCAGGTCGTTATTGCGTTGGCCATATTAACTGTATGGTTGCAAGATTGGATCCCCCGAGCTGACGAGGTGAAAATCTGTCTTTCTGCCCCTGAACGAGGCAGTTAACCCACCGTTCACAGGCCGTCATTGAAAATAAGAATGTGTTCTTAACTGACTTGCCTAGTTAAATAAAGATTAAATAAAGGTGTAAAAAAAAAGATGCAAATCGGCGCCCAAAAGAAACGATTTCCGATTGTTATGACAACTTGAAATCGGCCCTAATTAATCATCCATTCCGATTAATCGGTCGACCTCTAGTACTGGTACATTCAGACCGTTAGTCGTCACCATGGCATTTGGATGAGAATATAGGAACTTAATCCATTTAATACATTTTGGGCCCATATTGAACTTTTCTATGATTGAGAACAGAAAGTTCCACTCCATCCTGTCAAACGCCTTCTCAGCATCCAGTGAAGCCAGCAGGACAGGGGTCTTCTGTGCGTTTACTTGATCTATAATATCAAAAAGACTACGAATGTTATCAGAAGAGTACCTGTCTCTAATAAATCCAGTTTGGTCCGCATTTATTATTTTGGGAAGAGGAGTGTTTACCAATAATTTATTTATTAAGAATGATTTTATAGTCGAAATCCAACAAGCTTATGGGCCGGAAGGATGAGCAGGATAGAGGGTCATTGTCTTTTTTGACCAACACTAATGCCGGCTGTGTACATACTCTGGGAGGGCTCAGTTTTTGCAAAAATCATCCAGCATTGGCATGAAAATAGCGCTAAACTGAGGCCAAAAAGCTTTGTATAACTCGCTGAGTAATCTGTCTGGGCCTGGAGACTTGTTAGGTGCATGGAGATAATTGCCTCTAGGACCTCCTCAGGAGTGGAGGAGGAGTTGAGATCTTATTGGTCGGTCTCTGATAGTTTTGGTAGTGAGATTCCCTTTAGGAATGAATGGAGTTATGCATCCGTATATTTTCTCTCAGAAGTAACATTTGTAGTAAAAATCATGAAAAGTTAAGTTTATCTTATTTGGATCATATATGACCTCATCATCTGCTGTTTGGATGGCCATGATTGTACGCTCTGACTGAACATTGGTAAGCAAGCAATCTGCTAGCCCTATTGCTATACTCATGGTATTTATGTTTAGTAAAGAATGTTTTTTTTTATTTTTATCTCCTGGGTATAGTTTAAGTTTAGTTTGACTTTGGCTGCTTTAAGTTGACTCCAGGAGTTGCTGGCTGGGTATAGTTCAAGTTTAGTTTGACTTTGGCTGCTTTAAGTTGACTCCAGGAGTTGCTGGCTGGGTATAGTTAGAGTTTAGTTTGACTTTGGCTGCTTTAAGTTGACTCCAGGAGTTGCTGGCTGGGTATTGTTTATGTACTTTTTTCGCAGCGTTCCAGCTCCCTCTCAAGATCTAACATGTGTGCTTCCATTGCTTTTTTCTTAGAGGAAGCATATGCAATTAGATTACCTCTTACTGTGGCTTTGGCAATGTCCTACATTGTGGCCGGAGAAACAGGAGAGTCATTGTTCTCGTGTGTAGTTGTCTATCCATGTAGTAACCAATGTATGGAATGCTTCATTTGATAACATGGTGTTGAATTTCCAGACTTTGACCTCGGGATGTTTTTACAGAGGTCAATGCAGAGACAGACAAAGGTCTGAAAGTGCTATGGGTCTGATTGTAGAAGTGGCAGAATTTATGAAAAACTTGGGGATAAAAATGTAATCTATACGAGAGTAGGTGTTATGGACATTGGAATAGTATGTATAGTCCATAGATTAGCTATTAGTCGCTCTACAGATATCAGTCCCATCTCTTTAGTAAGCGAGTTCAACATCTTTGCTGATCTAGGGTTTATGGTGGGGATTTGAGATGATTTGTCCAGAGTTGAGGGTACAATAAACATTTCCAGCCAGGACTCCAAAGGAAACACAATGCTCATTGAACAGGGTTCTCATTTTCAAAATGTGTATTTATTTATTTCACCTTGTCACGGCTGGCTGAAGGACTGGACCAAAGTGCAGCATGGTAAGCGTACATTTTCTCTTCATTAAAAAATGACGCCGACAAAACGAAGAACAAAAACCAAACCGTGAAGCTTTGGGCTATGTGCCTTGAACAAAGACAAAGTTAACTTCCCACAAAACAGGTGGGGGAAAAGGGTACCTAAGTAGGGTTCTCAATCAGAGACAACAATAGCCTCTGATTGAGAACCACACCCGACCAAACACATAGAAATAAAAAATCACAGAACATAGACTGCCCACCCAAATCACACCCTGACCAAACCAAAATAGAGACATAAAACGCTCTCTACGGTCAGGGCGTGACAGTACACCCCCAAAGGTGCGGACTCCGGATGCAAAACCTGAACCTATATGGGAGGGTCTGGGTGGGCATTTCTCCGCGGTGGCGGCTCTGGCGAGGGACGTAGACTCCGCTCCACCTCTGGCTCTGCCCACTTAGGTGGCGCCTCTAGAGCGGGGACCCTCGCCGCCGACCCCGGACTGGGGACCCTTGTACCGGGCCCCGGGCAGGAGGGATACTCTGGCAGCTCCTGACAGGAGGGAGACTCTGGCAGCTCCTGACAGGAGGGAGACTCTGGCAGCTCCGGACAGGAAGGAGACTCTGGCAGCTCCGGACAGGAGGGAGACTCTGGCAGCTCCGGACAGGAGGGAGACTCTGGCAGCTCCGGACATGAGGGAGACTCTGGCAGCTCCGGACAGGAGGGAGACTCTGGCAGCTCCGGACAGGAGGGAGACTCTGGCAGCTCCGGACAGGTGGCAAGCACAGGACTCACCAGGTTGGGGAGACACACAGGAGACTTGGCTCTGGGAGCAGGCACAGGACTCACCGGGCTGGGGAGACATCCAGGAGGCCTCCTCCTTGGCCGAGGCACCGGATACACTGGGCCGTGGAGGCGCACTGGTGGTCTCGAGCGCAGAGTTGTCCCCACCCATTCTGGTTGGATGCCAGCTTCCACCCGGCTAATGCGGGACCCTGGCACTGAGCACACCGGCCTGTGAATGCTCCGCCTCGACGCCGTGAGCATCACCCCATAGCACGGGGCCTGACCAGTCCCATGCTCTCCACGGTAAGCACGGGGAGTTGGCTCAGGTCTGCTTCCTGACTCTGCCACACTCCCCGTGTGCCACCCCCAATTTTTGGGGGGGGGGCTGCCTCTCGGGCTTCCTTGCCAGCTGTGTTCCCACATACCGCTGGTTCCTTTCTCCGGCTGCCTCTGCTCTCCTAGCTGCCTCCACCTGTTCCCATGGAAGGCGATCCCTTCCCGCCAGGATCTCCTCCCATGTGTAGACTCCCTTGCCATCCAGAACGTCCTCCCATGTCCAGGAGTCCACCTTACCATGCTGCTTGGTCCGTTGCTGGTGGGAAGTTCTGTCATGGCTGGCTGAATGACTGGACCAAAGTGCAGCATGGTAAGCGTACATTTTATCTTTATTAAAAAACGACACTGACAAAACGAAGAACAAAATCCAAACCGTGAAGCTTTGGGCTATGTTCACATAGACAAAGTTAACGTCCCACAAAACAGGTGGGGGAAAAGGGTACCTAAAGTATGGTTCTCAATCAGAGACAACAATAGACAGCTGCCTCTGATTGAGAACCACACCGGTCAAACACATAGAAATAGAAAATCATAGAACATAGACTGCCCACCCAAATCACACCCTGACCAAACCAAAATAGAGACATAAAACGCTCTCTACGGTCAGGGCGTGACACACCTTTATTTAACTAGGTAGGCCAGTTGAGAGCAAGTTCTCATTTACAACTGCGACCTGGCCAAGATCAAGCAAAGCAGTGCGACAAAAACAACAACACAAGAGTTACACATAAACAAACGTACAGTCAATAACACAATAGAAAAATCTATGTACATTGTGTGCAAATGTAGAAGAGTAGGGAGGTAAGGCAATAAATAGGCCATAGAGGCAAAAAATAATTACAATTTAGCATTAACACTGGAGTGATAGATGTGCAGATGATGATGTGCAAGTAGAGTTGCTGGGGTGCAAAAGAGCAAGAGGATAAGTAACAATATGGGGATGAGGTAGTTGGGTGTGCTATTTACAGATTGGCTGTGTACAGGTACAGTGATCGGTAAGCTGCTCTGACAGCTCATGCTTAAAGTTAGAGAGGGAGATTTAAGTCTTCAGCTTCAGTTATTTTTGCAATTTGTTCCAGTCATTGGTGGCAGAGAACTGGAAGGAAAGGCGGCCAAAGAGGGTGTTGGCTTTGGGGATGATCAGTGAAATATACCTGCTGGAGCGAGTGCTACGGGTGGGTGTTGCTATGGTGGCCAGTGAGCTGAGATAAGGCGGGGCTTTACCTAGCATACACTTATAGATGACCTGGAGCCAGTGGGTTTGGCCACGAATATGTAGTGAGGGCCAGCCAACAAGATCATACATGTTGCAGTGGTGGGTAGTATATGGGGCTTTGGTGACAAAACGGATGGCACTGTAATAGACTACATCCAGTTTGCTGAGTAGAGTGTTGGAGGCTATTTTGTCGAGGATCGGTAGGATAGTCAGTTTTACGAGGGTGTGTTTGGCAGCATGAGTGAAGGAGTCTTTGTTGCAAAATAGGAAGTCGATTCTAGATTTAGTTTTGGATTGGAAATGCTTAATGTGAGTCTGGAAGTATAGTTTACAGTCTATCCAGACACCTAGGTATTTGTAGTTGTTCACATATTCTAAGTCAGAACCGTCCAGAGTAGTGATGCTAGTCGGGCGGGAGGGTGCGGGCATAGCATGCACTTAGTTTTACTTGCATTTAAAAGCAGTTGGAGTCCTCGGAAGGAGTTTTGCATGGCATTGAAGCTCGTTTTAGAGGTTTGTTAGCACAGTGTCCAAAGAAGGGCCAGATGTATATAGAAAGGTGTCGTGAAAGCAGGAGTATCATTGTTAGGGGCGTATATGTTTAAGATAGTAATTGGTTTCCCATACAGTGACCCAGTAATCAGAATGAATCTCCCCTTCGGATCTGATATGTTTTTGTCAATTATGAATGGAACATTCTTATGGATAAGTATGGCTGTGCGTCTACTGTTTGATTTGAAAGATGAGCAATACACCTGTCCCACCCAAGCTCTGCAGAGTTTGGCATGTTCGGCATCACAGAGGTGTGTCTCTTGTAAAAGCGCAATGTCTGCTTTTTCCTTTTTGAGAACACATAGTATATTTTTCAGTTTTATTGCATGACCTAGCCCATGGCAATTCCACGTCAGTAGATGGAAGGTACTAGTTAACGTCTAGTGCAAGTCATCTCTGGGTAAAGGTAGATAATAGTTACAGCTGCGATCACATAAAATAAAAAGAAACAGTGTACATAAAATAACAATGTCTGAACACCCCATGTGATTTTCCAAACAACTCAACATATCCTGTTGGACCTGTTAACCCCACGCTCAGTAACAGTTCGCAATGCACAACGTCTCCCGAGAGAGAGTAAGAAACATGCCTCATCCTCTCTGACCAGCGTTAAGTGACATTGTAGCCCCCGTCCAGACCACATTAAAAAAGAGAGGGAGAAATGAAGTAAATAAAATCAATAGCCAGCGTACAAATACATCCCCCAAAGAACATAGGCCTAATCGTTTGGACTAAATAAAACAGAAAATCCCTGAGAGGGATCTATTGGATAAGTTGTTTGTTATAAAAATAAATGAAATATAGAAATATATCAACAGGATAAGGCTGTCATAACCATAGGCATAAAATTGACACACTGAGGTTCTCGTTAGGTCTGTAGATGTGAAAATGATAAATACAAATAAAAAAGTAGGCTATAGGCCTAATATAAATTGACAATATCTGACCACTGTCTGCCAATTAGTCTCAATGTTCTACAGACAAGATTACAGGCTGTAAATGGTAGGCTAAAAAGTAGGCTATAATGTTAGTAGGCCTAGTTTAGGCTATAGGGCCTATCTCTCTCTCTCAGTTAAAATAAAATATGAATAAAATGGACATCTATAATGACATTTAGCGGGCGGGTGGGTCATTGGATGGTGGCTATGTGCTGTCTTATCTTCATTAGTAGTAACAGTAATCACTTAGTCATTGGTCCATTTCTCAGTGGCCAGGATTGTCCTTCAAAAAAAAGTTTTGCCTCTTCGGGAGTTTTGAAGTGTCACAGGGCTCCTTGGTGAAGAATCCTGAGCTCGTTTGGGTATTTGAATCCCCTGAAGATGCCTCGGTCAATAAAGTATTTCCTTTCCTCGTCAAACTTGGCGCTATCAGCATATTCCAGCTGACCGGTCCTGGTGTAAAGGCGCTAGCTTTTTCTGAAGCTTGCTGTTTCTTGGAGGCTTTTTCCACGGCTATTGCTCGAGTCCGGGTAAAAATGTCACATTTAATATTGCCTTTTGTAGCTGCCATGGCTTTTTTGACTAAGCTAATGGGGTTTAACTTGAAGTGGAGGTAAGATAAAATTGTCAGAGACTCAAGTCATAGACTGTTTTCTCTGCTACCGCACAGCAAACGATATCAGAGAACCAAGTCTAGGACCAAAATGCTCCTTAACAGCTTCTACCTCCCAGCCATAAGACTGCTGAACAATTACTCAAATGGCCACCGGACTATTTACATTGACCCCCCCCCCCCTCCATTTGTTTTGTACAATGCTGCTACTCACTGTTTATTATCTATGCATAGTCACTTCACTCCTACCTACATGTACAAATTACCTCAACTAACCTGTACCCCGCACACTGATTCTGTACCGGTATGCCCTGTATATAGCCTCATTATTGTGTTATTTTTTACTTGAGTTTATTTGGTAAATATTTTCTTAACCAACAGTGTAGTTCAAGAAGAGTTAAGGGCTTGTAAGCAAGCATTTCATGGTAAGGTCTACACTTGTTGTATTCCGCGCATGTTACAAATAAAGTTTGATTTGATTTGAGATTTAAGAATTTGAAATTACTTATGCGGAGCTCTCAGTTCATGCGGTCATCTCGTTCAAGGGTCACGTGATCCCCAACATGCAACAATTTTAACAATTTTGTTGAGTTAAAAGTTCATATAAGGAAATCAGTCAAGGGAGCAGGCAAATCCAGTTATTGTATTTGAAGAGGAAGTTACTGCAAGGCCGTGTGCAGTATTGACATGATCACAACTGTTTTACAACAGTGTAACCAGTATTTGACTAGGCAGGTGTTATCTGACTTGTCTACTGAGATACAGTGCATTCGGAAAGTATTCAGACCCCTTGACTTTTTCCACATTTTGTTACGTTACAGCCTTATTCTAGAATGGATTAAATAAATTAAAATCCTCAGCAATCTACACAATACCCCGTGATGACAAACTGAAAACAGGTTATTAGAAATGTTTGCAAATGTATAACTTATAATAAACAGATATACCTTATTTACTTAATTATTCAGACCCTTTGCTATGAGATTTGAAATTGAGCTCGGGGGCATTCCTGTTTCCATTGATCATCCTTGATTTTTCTACAACTTGATTGGAGTCCGTAATTTTAAATTGATTGGACATGATTTGAAAGGCACACACCTGTCTATATAAGGTCCCACAGTTGACAGTGCATGTCAGAACAAAAACCAAGCCATGGGGTCGAAGGAATTATGTGTAGATCTAAGATACAGGATTATGTCGAGGCACAGATCTGGGGAAGGGTACCAAAAAATGTCTGCAGCATTGAAGGTCCCCAAGTACACAGTGGCCTCCATCATTCTTAAATAATGGAAGAAGTTTGGAACTACCAAGACTCTTCCTAGAGCTGGCAAAGTGGCCAAACTGAGCAAACAGGGGAGAAGGGCTTTGGTCAGGGAGGTGACCAAGAACCCGATGGTCACTCTGACAGAGCTCAAGAGATCCTCTGTGGAGATGGGAGAACCTTCCAGAAGGTCAACCATCTCTGCAGCACTCCACCAATCAGGCCTTTTTATGGTGGCTAGATGGGATCCACGCCTCAGTAAAAGGCACATGACAGCCCGCTTGGAGTTTGCCAAAAAGCACCTCTAGACTCTTGACTATGAGAAACAAGATTCTCTGGTCTGATGAAACCAAGATAGCATTCATGCCAAAGAGTTCTAAGTGTCACATCTGGAGGAAACCTGGCACCATCCCTACGGTGAAGCATGGTGATGGCAGCATCATGCTGTGGGTATGTTTTTCAGTGGCAGGGACTGGGAGACTAGTCAGGGTCGAGGCAAAGCTGAACAGAGCAAAGTACAGAGATCCTTCATGAAAACCTACTCCAGAGCGCTCAGTTTCTCAGACTGGGGCGACGGTTCACCTTCCAACAGGACAACAACCCTAAGCACACAGCCAAGACAATGCAGGAGTGGCTTCGTGATAAGTCTCTGAATGTCCTTGAGTGGCCCAATCAAACATATCTGGAGAGACCTGAAAATAGCTGTGCAGCATTGCTCCCCATCCAATCTGACAGAGCTTAAGAGGATCTGCAGAGAAGAATGGGAGAAACTCCCCAAATATAGGTGTGCCAAGCTAGCAGCGTCATACCAAAGAAAACTCAATGCTGTAATCACTGCCAAATGTGTTTTAACAAAGTACTTAGTTAAGGGTTTGAATACTTATGTAAATGTAATTTTTCATTTTTGTATTTTTAGAAATTGGTAAACATTTCTAAACCTGTTTTTGCTTCGTCATTATGGGGTATTTTGTGTAGATTGAGGAAAAATAATGATTTAATACATTTTAGGATAAGGCTGTAACGTAACAAAATGTGGGAAAAGTCAAGCGGTCTGAATACTTTCTGAAGGCACTGTACAGGATTGTTTCCTTTCAATTGAAATAAATAAATTAGGCCCTAATCTATGGAATTCACATGACTGGGCAGGGCGCAGACATGGGTGGGCCTGGGAGGGCATAGGCCCACCCACTGGGGAGCCAGTTTTACCTCACAAAAGGTCTTTAATACATAGAGAATTACTTCCAATTTCATCAGCTGTCCGGGTGGCTGGTCTCAGACGATCCCGCAGGTGAAGAAGCTGGATGTTAAGGTCCTGGGCTGGCATGGTTACGCGTGGTCTGTGGTTATGAGGTCGGTTGGACGTACTGCCAAATTCTCTAAAACCACTTTGGAGGCGGCTTATGGTAGAGAAATGAACGTTAAATTCTTCGGCAATAGTTCCGGTAGACAATCCTGCCAATTGCACACTCCCTCAGAACTTGAGGCATCTGTGGCATTGTTGTATCACAAAACTGGACATTTTAAAGTGTCCCCCAGCACAATGTGCACCCGTGTAATGATCATGCTGTTTAATCAGCTTGTTGATATGCCACAAATGTCAGGTGGATGGATTATCTTGGCAAAGGAGAAATTCTCACTAACAGGGATGTAAACAAATTTGTGCACAACATTTGAGAGACATTTCTGGGATCTTTTATTTCAGCTCATGGAACATGGTACCAACACTTTACATGTTGTGTTTATATTTTTGTTCAGTGTAGACATATACGTTTCATGACCATCATAGTCCTGGTAAGGATGAAGTGGGGGAGCCAGTTCAAAGAAAACAATATTAAAAGGTGCTGCCAGTAAATGGAAAGGAGGGCTGGAGGGATCTGGGTCAGTGGCAGGATTGTTTTTTTTGTTGTTTTTTTTTCTTCCTGCGATGAGTCGAGTAGGTTACGAGAGGATGTGAGTCATGTAGCTAGAGGAGGGAAATGTCAGCACTCAGTCACTTACATACGATGTTGTTCTGCTAGCCTACGCAAAGCTTCTCACCGGGCAGGTTTAGACCTCCACACGCAGCCAGGGAGAGAAGCAGAGAGGGGCAAGCAAAGACCTGTCCCCCCCTGTACCACTGTGTTGGGCTTCTAGAGATGGTAATTGGAGGAGGATAATCTTTCCTACATGATTTCCTCTCGCATTTCATATAACAACAAAGGATACAAAGTGTGTGTCATTTGACCCCTGGTCATTGCTGTAGTTCCTTATCCGCTCTTGTTTTTTCTTTCAAGGGCGCTTGCACCAGGGCATGACAGCTGCCTGCTGGGATGTTTTTGCGGGGATTCAGGAAATGGAAATGCTGTGTGAATGTATCTAAAGGCAGTTGAGGAGATGCATTGTTTTCTTTCCCTTTGTCCCCTCAAAAACAAGCCTAGAACAGGAAGTAGGAAAGCCGTGTGGGTTGAGGATGGAGTTTGTAGGGCTGTGAAAGGAGTGAGGCCATTCCCCCAGATTCCTGACTTTCCAAGTTATTTCCCTCTGATGCTGCTGGCTGCATCTTGGCCTCTTCCAGGATTCATGTAGGCTAACATATAGGAAATATACTGCCATTTTATAAGGCCTACATCCTTGGGAAAAATCGAATGAGGCAGCCCCACTTACCTGATTTAGCCCTAAGAATTATAAGAGGTTAATTTATTTTGTCTGGTAAACAGACTCTGACATCTGCTTGGTCATATTACAATGCTCGCTTCGAGGCAAGCAACCTGCCTTGTTGCTTACCTCGCACAAGCATAGAAGGCATTTAGCTTGTCTGGTAGGCTCAAATCACTAGGTAGCTCACGGCTGAGTTTCCCTTGGTAATATGATCAAGAAGATGTCAGAGTCTTATGTTTTCCAGACAAAATTAATGAATGTCTTATTCTTAGGCCTAAGTCAGGTAAGTGGGGCTGCCTCGTTAGATTTTTCCAAGGATGTGGGCCTAATAAAATGGCATAAGAGCACCAGCTGTTCCGAACATCTGTGTGATCTCGCTCTCTGTAGCCGATGTGTACTCGGAGCATGGCAAGTGTCTTCACTGTCATTTTCAAACTCCCTGACCCAGTCTGTAATACCTACATGTTTCAAGCAGACCACCATAGTCCCTGTGTCCAAGAAACCTGTCTAAATGACTATAGCCCAGTAGCACTCACATCTGTAGCCATGAAATGCTTTGAAAGGCGGGTCATGGCTCACATCAACAACCGATCCACAAATAGCGCAATCTCTATTGCACTCCACACTGCCCTCCCAAGAGAAACACCTATGTGAGAATGTTGTTTATTGACTACAGCTCAGCGTTCATCACCATAGTGCCCTCCAAGCTCACCACTAAGCTCAGGACCCTTGGACTGAGCACCTCCCACTGCTGCTTGATCCTGGACTTCCTGATGGGCCGCCCCCAGATGTTGAGGGTAGGCAACAACACATCTGCCATGCTGACCCTCAACACGGGGGCTCTTCAGGAGTGTGTGCTTTGTCCCCTTCTGTACTCCCTGTTCACCAACGACTGCATGGCTGCACGACTCCAACACCATCATTAAGGTTGCTGATGACACGACTGTGATAGGCCTGATCACCGATGACGATGAGACAGACTATAGGGAGGAGATCAGTGACTTTCTTTCCCTCAGTGGCAGCAAGACAAAGGAGCTTATCGTGTACAACAGGAAATTGAGCACCAAGCACGCCCCTATCCATATCGACAGGGCTGTAGTGATCGAGAGGTGTCCGCATCACCAAGGACTTAACATTGAGTATGGCAACTTCTTGGCATCCGACCGCTAGGCGCTACAGAGGGTTCGTGCGTACGACCCAGTACATCACTGGGGCAGAGCTTCCTGCCTTCCAGGACCTCTATATCAGGTGGTTTCAGATACCAGGCAGTGTCAGAGGAAGGCCCTAAATTGTCAGACTCCAGCCACCCAAGTCATAGACTGTTCCCTCTGCTACCGCACGGCAAGCGGTACCAATGCACCAAGTCTGGAACCAACAACCCTGAACAGTTCTACCCCCAAGCCATGACACTGCTAAATAGTTAACCAAATAGCTACCCGGACTAACTCTTGACTCATCACATATGCTGCTGCAACTGCTTATTATCTATCCTGTTGCATAGTCACTTTACCACTACCTATATGTACATATCTACCTCAATTACCTTGTGCCCTTGCACATCAACTCGGTACTGGTACCCCGTGCACATCGCAAAGTTATCGTTAGTCATTGTGTATCTATCTATTCCTTGTGTTATTCTCTTCTATTATTAAAACTTTTTTCTCTCTGCATTGTTGGGTATTAAGCATTTCACTGTTAGACTACACCTGTTGTTTCCGAAGCTTGTGACGAATCATTTTTTGTTGTTGATAATTTTGACTTTGATACCAGGTTTAGTATTACAATACACAATACCAAAACGATACAGTGGCAAAAAACAAGGCATATTAGTCAAAAGGGGCATAATGTACCCCATAAATCTGAGAGGGCACAAAGTACTGGGCTGGCTGGCTGACTCAGCTTTTTCCTGAGTCAAAATCATTATGCTTAATTCCATGTAATTTAATTTTTTTTTTTTTTTCAGCATATCTAAGCATACCTCTTGATGTCTGTATCCTCCTGACCGGTGGTTATTTTTTTTAAAATAAATTAAATATGCATCTCTGCTAAAATCTGGGTAAAAGATTGAAAGGAATAGAGTCTTATTCAATATAAGTTATTGATTGCTTTTCTAAAGTCTACCAACCTTGCCAGCACACATGCCAGCTAAGATGTTAACTTCAGCTCCCTGTTCACCCATGACTGATTGGCCAAGCACGCCTACAACTCAATCATTAAGTTGGCAGATGATGCAACAGCAATATGCTTGATTACCAACAATGACAAGACAGCCTACATGGAGGAGGTGAGGGCTCTGGGGGTGTGGCGCTAGGAAAATAACCTCTCACCCAACGTCAACAAAACAAAGGACATGATCGTGGACTTCAGGAAACAGCAGAGGGAGCACCCCCCTATCCACATCGACAGGACTGCAGTGGAGAAGGTGGAAAGTTTAAAGTTCCTCGGAGTACACATCATTGACAAACTGAAATGGTCCACCCACACAGACCGTGTGGTGAAGAAGGTGCAACAGAGCCTCTTCAACCTCAGGAGGTTGAAGAAATTTGGCTTGGCACCTAGAACCCTCCCAAACTTTTACAGATGCACAATTGTGAGCATCCTGTTGGGCTGTATCACCGATTGGTATGGCAACTGCACCGCCCGCAACCGCAAGGCTCTCCAGAGGGTGGTGCGGTCTGCCAAACACTTCACCGGGGGCAAACTACCTGCCCTCCAGGACACCTACAGCACCCGATGTCACAGGAAGGCCCAAAAGATTGTTAAGAACAACAACCACCTGAGCCACTGCCTGTTCACCCGCTATCATCCAGTACAGGTGCATCAAAGCTGGGACCGAGAGACTGAAAAACAGCTTCTATCTCAAGACCATCAGACTGTTAAACAGCCATCACTAGCACATTAGAGGCTGCTGCCTTTATACGTAGACTTGCAATCACTGGCCACTTTCATAAATTGAACACTAGTCCCTTTTAATTATGTTTACATATTACTCATCTCATATGTGTAATAACTGACTTCTATACTATTCTACTGTATCTTAGTCTATACCGCTCTTACATTGCTCGTCCATATTTTTATATATTCTTAATTCCATTCCTTTACTTAGATATGTGTGTATTGGGTATATGTTGTGAAATTGTTAGATATTACTGCACTGTCGGAGCTAGAAACACAAGCATGTCCCAAATATTTGGGACATATTTTATTGTACTGATCAAGAACGGTTGCATAAAGTAGCTTATTTTATAAAAGTGTGCGCTGTCTCTCTTAACCAGTAATGTCACTCACAAGGGGGGTGGCCCGTCGGAACTCTATTCACACCCTGTCTGTTTGCTGAAGCAATAGATCATTTGGGAGAGACGTGAGAGAGACGTGAGACTATCCTCCAATTACCATCTCTAGAAGCCCAACTTTTATGTCACAAAGTGACACAAAGTCATAAAGTGCTGTACAGAAACCCAGCCTAAAATCCCAAACAGAAAGCAATGCAGATGTAGAAGCACGGTGTCTAGGAAATACTCCCTAGAAAGGCCAGTACCTAGGAAGAAACCTAGAGAGGAACCAGGCTCTGACGGGTGGCCAGTCCTCTTCTGGCTGTGCTTGTTGGAGATTATAACGGAACATGGCCAAGATGTTCAAACGTTCATAGATGACCAGTAAGGTCAGATAATAATAATCACAATGGTTGAAGAGGGTGCAACAGGTCAGTACCTCAGGAGTAAATGTCAGTTGGCTTTTCATAGCCGATCATTCAGAGTTGGAGACAGCAGGTGCAGTAGAGAGAGAGAGAGAGCATACTTAAATTCACACAGGACACCGGATGAGACATGAGACATGAGAAATACTCCAGATATAACAGACTGACCCTAGCCCCCCAACACAAACTATTGCAGCATAAAACTGGAGGCTGAGACAGGAGGGCTCACATCAACACCATCATCCCGGAAACCCTAGACCCACAACAATTTGCCTACCGCCCCAACAGATGAGAATTTGTTCTTAACCTCTTGGTGTTAGGGGGCAGTATTTTCATTTTTGGAAAAAAAACGTTAAACAGGATATTTTGTCAGGAAAAGATGCTACAATATGCATATAATTGACAGCTTTGGATAGAAAACACTCTAACGTTTCCAAAACTGTGAAGATATTGTCTGTGAGTATAACAGAACTGATGTTGCAGGCGAAAGCCTGAGAAAAGTCCAATCCGGAAGTGCCCCAGGTTTTGAAAGCGCTGCGTTGCAATGACTCCCTATATGGCTGTGAATGTACCATCAACGAGCTTACACTTTCTACGTATTCCCCAAGGTGTCTACAGCATTGTGACATAGTTTTACGCATTTCTGTTGAAGAATAGCCGTATGGGGGCACATTGCGTAAGTGGTCACATGGTGGCTCTGAGAGAGATTCTCGCGTAATGTGCAGAGGTGGTGAAGATCGGTCCTAGAGAAAAAGGAATTGTCCCGACGGATATATTATCGAATAGATATTAGAAAAACACCTTGAGGATGGATTCTAAACAACGTTTGCCATGTTTCTGTCGATATTATGGAGCTAATTTGGAATATTTTTCTGCGTTGTGGTGACCGCAATTTCCGGGCGATTTCTCAGCCAAACGTGAAGAACAAATGGAGCTATTTCGCCTACAAAAATAATATTTTGGGTAAAAATGAACTTTGGCTGTCTACCTGGGAGTCTCATGAGTGAAAACATCCGAAGTTCATCAAAGGTAAACTATTTAATTTGATTACTTTTCTGATTTCCGTGAGAAGTTTACCTGCTGCTAGCAAGGCATAATGCTATGCTAGGCTATGATAAACTTACACAAATGCTTGTCTAGCGTTGGCTGTAAAGCATATTTTGAAAATCTGAGATGACAGGGTGATTAACAAAAGGCTAAGCTGTGTTCCAATATATTTCACTTGTGATTTTCATGAATAGGAAGATTTTCTAAGAAGATTTATGTCCGTTGTGTTATGCTAATTAGTGTCAGATGATGATAACGGTCCCGTTCACGGGCTGGGCATTACTACAGGTTAAATGACTTGCTTAGTTAAATAAAGGTTACATTTTAAAAAATCCACAGTTGATGCAATCTCAATTGCACTCCACACTTCCCTTTTCCCACCTGAACAAAAGGAACACCTATGTGAGAATGCTGTTCATTGGAGCTGTAGTGGAGCTCAATAGCTTCAAGTTCTTTGGTGTCCACATCACCAACAATCTGTCATGGTCCAAACACACCAAGACAGTCATGAAGAGGGCACGACAACACCTATTCCCCTCAGGAGACTGAAGATTTGGCATGGGTACTCAGATCCTCAAAAAGTTCTACAGAAGCACTATCGAGAGCATCCTGACCGGTTGCATCACCACCTGGTATGGCAACTGCTCTGCCTCCGACCGTAAGGCACTTACAGAGGGTAGTGCGTATGGCCTAGCACATCACTGGGGCCAGGCTTCCTGCCATCCAGGACCTCTATACTAGGCGGTGTCAGGAAGGCCCAAAAATAGTCAGACTCAAGCCACCCTAGTTATAGACTGTTCTCTCTGCTACCGCACGGCAAGCGGTACCGGGGTGCCAAGTCTAGGTCCAAGAGACTCCTTAACAGCTTCTACCCCCATGCCATAAAACTGCTGAACAGTTAATCAAATGGTCACCCAGACTATTTGCATTCACCCCCCCTTTGTCAATGTTGCTGTTACTCACTGTTTATTAGTCACTTCACTTCTACCTACATGTACAAATTACCTCGACTAACCTTTACCTCCGCACATTGATTCGGTACCGGCACCCCCTGTATATAGCCTCGTTATTTTTATTGTGTTACTTTTTAAAACTTTTGTTTATTTCGTAAATATTTTCTTAACTGCGTTGTTGGTTAAGGGCTTGTAAGTAAGCATTTCACTGTATTTATTTTGATTTAATTAACCTTTTTATGTAGATCTTCACCTTTTGTATTCGACTGATGTGACAAATACAATATGATTTGATTAACTTCAGTGCAGCATGAGTGGGGCGCTAACATGATGCAGCCCCGACTTCCATTGCAGGCTAATATAGGGGACATCGGCTGTGCTGATAGACTTGGTCCGTGAGACACATTTGACAGAAGTACCGAGAGTAACACACATTCTAGTACCAAACTGTTTTTTTCATGTTGTATCGAAAAGTACCCACATTTTGGTATACCCTGCAACACTAATATTGTTGTCATTGGAATAAGTTATTATTCCTTGTCTGGTGCTTTTTGTCCCTCCATGCATGTAGTCGGGTGATATGAGTGCTGCCATTTAGATGACTATCGTAAACCAAGAGAAGGGCAGCCGAGATCAATGAGCCAATGGGTTATACTCTATTTTACTTTACTACATTATGGTTGCATGATCTCATTTTGAAGACCAGTGCTTCTGATGATGGCCAGAGCATACTTATCCAGTCTCTCTGCATGAGGGGAATTGTCAAGAATAGTAAAGATGTTTGCATGTTTCCCATCCGAAACAGTTCGGAACAGTTTATGCATACATTATGACAACATTTTGAGACATTTTGATCTTTGGCTTTTCGTTAGCATATTTTTTTCTCAAGGCAAGCCAATGTCGGTAGCTGAAGTCTACGCCCCTTTTGTCAGTGATTGGTCAACAGTAGGGATTGTTCAACTGTTTGTCATTCAGTGATAGACGAAACGTTTTCTTGCACATTTCTTCACTTGAGAAATACTGCACCAAACATATTAGTTAGATGCAGGAGTGAAAGTAGATTTAATTGCTTCCTGATACGAGACCTCCTATGTGTGTACGCGCTTGCACCAAAACAATGTATGGGTATTTTTATTAAAACATTTTATTTCCCCTTTATTTAACCAGGTAAGCCAGTTGAGAACAAGTTCTCATTTACAACTGGCCAAGATAAAGCAAAGCAGTGCGACAAAAAACAACAGAGTTACACATAAACAAACGTACAGTCAATAACATAATAGAAAAATCTATATACAGTGTGTGCAAATGGAGTGAAGAGGTAAGGCAATAAATAGGCCATAGTGGTCGAAGTAAGTACAATTTAACTAATTTAAAACTGGAGTGATACATGTGCAGATGATGATGTGAAGAAGAAATACTGGTATAAACCCGGCACTGGACGGTCTGCCACATAGAATAGAATAGTGTAGAGCTGGGGTCGGCAAAAGGTTTGGCTTTGGGCCCAATAACATTTTCAGCTAATAGTCGGCGGAATGGAACACAATAGTGGCCCAATTCATAATCAAATTTAAACAAAACATTTTAACACATCTGGTTAGTAGGCTCTATAATGAGTTATATGTCAATAACATATCATAATATTTTAAATCTGATTACGCTGGTAAAATCATCAATATCTCTATTCAATTATATAGAATAGCAAAGTACATTTTTTGTCTACTCTAATATTGAAGGCCGCAGCTCAGCTTCGGAATGTCATAGAGACTTAACAATATATCCCCAATTGCATCAGTCACATCTTTTGTGTCCATTTTAAAGCTTGTTTCTAGCATAAGTCATCATGGAGTTAAGCATTGTTATAGACCACTTTATATTATCTGGATACTTTTGATTTATTTCAATATATAAAGCTAACAATAGGTATCATTTTTGCCCTTGTTCCTTAAAGGGTATTTCATATCCTCACTCAATTTGAGCCCTGGTTTTAACGGAACACATCAAGCCCTTCCCAGATATGGAGGTACTGTATTTAAGGAGTGCATGGTGATAGTATTGGAGGATTTGGCTCTACCGACAAATCTATGGATAGCATAATTGCGTCTTAGGCATGTAGGCCTACTTCTTATTTTTTTTAATAGGAAGAAATCGGCTCCAACAAAGTCTAGTGAAGTCGAGTTAAAGCGAAGACGGTTGTTTAAATGAATTACTTTCAGCACCATTGACTGTCCACCTCTGTTTGATTATGCCATAGACGCTCCAAAGCTGGTCTCTGCCCGATTTCCTTTTTAGTTGACTTTCTCCTGCACTCTCTCATTAATAAGTTAATGATTGAAAAAGCGTCTGTCTCGTGACATTGTAATATATTTGGTTTCCAGTCTATGGTCTACAGAAAAACCACATAGGCTACTACCCTTTCTACCGGTGGCTACACCTTGGAGATGCACGCTGGGCATGGGCAAGCTAAATATTTTGCACCCCTGCTTTTTTGCAATGTGGGCACTGCTTTTCATGGGGCAGCATTAACGCTCACCTATATAGCCCTCACACCACTGGGTGAGAGAAGTTATCATTGTTTTTGGGCAGAATAATGTGAAGTGTTATGTGTTGTTGGAGGTGCGTCTTGGTCAGTTTAGCTCGGGAAATGCCGCCCTCGTCAAACAGACTAATCCTGTCTAATGGGTGGGACAGAATAGCAGATTATGATTATAATTCTAAATAGAATTATATTTAGAATCCCTGTTAATTTAATAGCATCTCTGTGGGCCTATGGTCATAAAGATTTGTCATTTAACTTTTAAAATGTATTACTTTTTATTGTGGCATAAACACAACCAGCCATGTTTTCATCTGATTTTCAAATAATCACTTCATAGGGCTCCTTACATTCATCCACAAGCAACATATTTCCAGCCTACAAACAGTGATGAATGGAAAGAGACATCTATTACACAAAACACCAAAAAGTCTAATGACATTTGGCGATTGTCATTAGGCTACAATGAATGCATCCACTGCGGTCCACGTGGGTCTCTGTGTCGCCCACTCAACTCTGCCTTGGCAAAATGTCTGTGTTCTTGTTGAACCACATCGCATTTTGGATCATAGGCAATAGGCCTACCAGTGGAGGCTCCTCAGAGGAGGAAGGGGGGAACCATCCTCAGTGAATTTCATAAAAATAGAAATTGCAAAACAGTATTAAAATATAGATAAAATTACACTAAACGTTTTTAGATAAAACTACACTAAATATATTCACATCACCAAATAATTTATTAAAACACACTGTTTTGCAATGGTCGACAGTAGCCTCAACAGCACTCTGTAGGGTAGCGCCATGGTTTAGCCAGAAGACAACTAGCTTCTGTCCTCCTCTGGGTACATTGACTCCAATACAAAACCTCTGAGGTTTATGGTTCTCACCCCCCTCTATAGACTTACACAGTAATTATATCAACTTCCGGACGTCCTCCAGCCTATCAGAGCTCTTGCAGCATGAACTGACAGGTTGTCCACCCAATCAAAGGATCAGAGAATGAATCTAGTACTTAAAGCAAAAACTATAGCTAGCTAACACTGCAGTGCGTAAACTGCGGTCAGTAGTTCAACTTAGAGAAAGACAATAGTTGAACGGTTTTGAACAAATGTATTTCTTTCAAAATGATGGAGAAGCAAGAGAGATTAAAAATTACCATTTTCACTTACTTAGCTATCAAATGCAGCTAAATAGTTTAGTCTACTCAAACAGAGGGATTCTATGTTACCTAGCTGGCTATGACTATCCAACACAACACTGGAACTATTCCATGCCATCTGGGGTACGCCAAATAAAAATGTGATTCACATAAAAAATATCTACTTCTTTTTTCTTCACATTTTCAAACAGTCCATTTAGATTTTCTAACGGGGCTATACATTTGGGCGAGGTTTTTTTCTCGCCTGAGTAGCCTCGTTTCACTGCCAAAAATAAAATTAAACCATATTGTTCAGCAAAATAACAACGCAATGGCAAATGCAGGTAGCCAAGTCAAATAATTAACATCCAATCTCATTAACCATTACTCTCTCGCGGGAATTTCACTAACGGTCCATATGTAGCCAAACGTAGCTGCTGCTCATTCCGAAAATTGATAAATGGTCAAAAAAATGTAAGAACCGCGTCCATAGACACATACCAGCATTACTACACCTGCACCTATCAACGACACAAGTTGTTCTGCTTCCACGAGCACATCCAATGCTAGCATCAGTAATTCTACATTTGTTGTTAGCCTAGCTAGCATGGACACTGACAGTTATGAATCTGATGCAGCCGAACAGCTACTGCCCTCTTACCTGGGAAAGCACCGAACAACAGACAGGGACGTTGGACCATCGAAGAAGTGCAAATATGATGAGAACTACATTGATTTCGGGTTCACTTATATTGGGAGTAGTGCCTTTCCTATATCTGCAAAAGTACTATCTCACAACTCAATGAAACCTTCACTCTTGTGCAGACATTTTAGAAACAAAACATGTCAATTTCAAAAATAAGCCACAGGAGTTTTTTGAGCAAGAGTTAAGATGACTTTCGAGTAGTAAGACATGTATAAAAGCAAAAGACCATTAATACCATTAATAAGAAGGCGTTAGAAGTGTCTTATGGTGAGCTACCGAGTGGCTAGGACAGGCAAGCCCCATACTATTGTGGAGGACTTAATTATTCCTGCTGCTGCGGATATGGCTGGGCCAATGCTGGGGGAAAAGGCCAAAAAAACAGAAACAGTGTTGTTTGATGATCAGTGACATGGCAGGAGATGTTTTGAAACAATTACTGCTTCGCGTACAAGCCAGTGAATTATCTGCATTACGGCTGGATGAGTCAACGGACGTGGCGGGCCTGGCACAGCTCCTGGTATATGTCCATTACGTTTATCGGGGGGTCAATTAAGGAAGACATCCTCTTCTGCAAACCACTGGAAACCAGGACAACAGGAGAGGATATTTTTAAAGTTCTGGACAGCTTTGTGACATCAAATGGACTTTGGTAGTCAAGATGTGTTGGTATCTGTACTGATGGTGCAAAAGCCATGTGCGGGAGACATAGTGGAGTGGTAAGCAGTTGCTCCCGACGCCACTTTGGTACACTGCAGCATCTCCCGAGAGGCTCCTGCTGCCAAGGGAATGCCTGACAGCTTGAAAGACGCTTTGGACACTGCAGTGAAAATGGTTAGCTTTGTTAAAGCAAGGCCCCTGAACTCTCGTGTATTTTCTGCATTATGCAATGATATGGGCAGCGACCATGTAGCGCTTTTACAACATACAGAGGTGCGCTGGATATCAAGGGGCAAAGTATTGACACGTTTTTTGGAATTGAGTGACGAGCTTAAAGTTATTTTTACTGACCATAATTTTCACTTGTCTGACCGCTTGCATGATGACGACTTTCTCACACGACTGGCCTATCTGGGGGATGTTTTTTCTCGCCGGAATGATCTGAATCTAGGATTACAGGCACTCTCCAACTATATTTAATGTGCGGGACAAAATTGAGGCCATGATTAAGAAGTTGGAGCTCTTCTCTGTCTGCATTAACAAGGACATCACACAGGTCTTTCCATCAATGCAATGATTTTTTTGTGTGCAAATGAAGCTTATGGACAATGTCAAATGTGATATATATAGCGAAGCACCTGAGTGAGTTGGGTGCACAATTACGCAAAGTACTTTCCCGAAACAGATGACACAAACAACTGGATTTGTTATCCCTTTCATGCCCTGCCACCAGTCCACTTACCGATATCTGAACAAGAGAGCCTCATCGAAATTGCAACAAGTGGTTCTGTGAAAATTGAATTTAATCAGAAGCTACTGCCAGATTTCTGGATTGGGCTGCGCTCAGAGTATCCTGCCTTGACAAATCGCGCTGTTAAGAAACTGATGCCCTTTGCAACCACGTACCTTTGTGAGAGAGGATTCTCGGCCCTCATTAGCATGAAAACTAAATACAGGCACAGACTGTGTGGAAAATTATTTTAGACAGACTCTCTCCAATACAACCCAACATTGAGTTATGTGCATCCTTTCAAGCACACCATTCTCATTAACCTGTGGTGAGTCATTCACAATTTTCAATTAACAAATAAGGTTTTATATGTAAGATGGCTGAATAAAGAGCAGCATTTTTTTATTTATTGTTATATTTTGTGCCCTGGTCCTATAAGAGCTCTTTGTCACTTCCCACAAGCTGGGTTGTAACAACTCAAACTCATTCTTATGTTTAATAAATGTATCGTATAGTGTGTGTGTGTGTGTGAAAAAACAATATTTGAGAGTGCGCTGACCCTGGTGCGCAGCTGGAGGTTGAATGTTTGAAGAGGTACGGGACTATGAAAGGTTTTTGGACCACTGGCCTAAACTTATCAATTTTAAATTGTCCTCCCTTATCTTCAACGGCACTGACCGCCACTGAGTCCTATCACCCGTTTTCAAGTCCATTCGCCATTTTTTTTATGCCTCTGACTTACAGATATTATAAATAATGGTTTAATAGCATACAGTTTTCTTGACATTTTGTTTTCATTGTGATAGACTCGTGTTTTACCGGTCAGGCGTAGCTCCACTATTTATTTTTCCGGGGCACTGTACCACCTTACTTTCACCCCTGGTTGCGCAACTAAGATCTTCTCGGCAAAACCTTTCTTAAATGATCTTAGATTAATTCTGACTATTTTGAGGAAGTGTATACTGACTACGGTGTCTCAAGATGGACAAACTACTATTGCTGCGTTTTTCTTGGTTTTTAAGCAAAAGTATTTTAAGGGAGTATTGAGCCCATTCGTTCGGTTCTCGGCTAGGCGCCACCCAAACCAAAGCATGCAGAAGGCTTTAGTGTAGGCATGTTGTGATATCACCCCCACTTCCTGGTTTCCTATGCCAGATATCTGCTCTAAATCAGCAGCTGCTTTCAGCATGCATGGAGGAGTCAACCCTAGTATTTGGTCCCCTCTCTTTTGGCTGGAACTTGTCGAATCTGTACAGTCTAGACACCAAAGCTCCCCATGATCCCTGTGGGATCTCAAGACGGGGGGCTATTTTGGACCTGGGGGGGGGGGGGGCGGCATGTGACTCATGTGGCTCTAGAGACATGCATCATTGTTTAGATGTATAATAGCCTAAATGGGTATTTCTGTAAGCTAGGGTACCAGTGAGCATTTCTTGTAGTGGACAACTGTTCGGAGCTGTTACAAAGTCATTAATAATAATTTCCTTTTTTAAATGTAAATACATGAAAATATAAAAGGGGAACATAGATACAGGGCTTGACATTAGCATTTTTAGGCACTTTTAGGAGGAGCCACTTCACCAAATAACATTCATTGTTATCACTTGTATTGACAATGAAAGGCTGCTGGTCTTTGATTCCATGCATTATACTGTATCTCCTGCCGTTGTGGCCTTGAGCAAGGCACTAACCCCCCTCAAAGTAAAATACTGCACTGGCTATGGTATAAAACACATGTGGTCCTTCAACCCTCCATCTGGAGAGCTAATGGGGGTGCGGCTAAGGTGGGCGAGGTAGCTAAGATGTTTATCTATTTGTAAGGTTAAAATATTCAGTATTCAGGGGAGATCTTGACAGAATAGGATTTACTTGTCAATTAGGCTATTCTAAGAATATATGTGTTTTTTAAAAACTTTGTCAGAATGACATGGCCGGTATTGATTAGAGGATAATCCTAGCCAATTCTGAACGCTTGAGAGACGGTTTTACAACCGGAGTATGCATCATTGGTTTCATAAACTGCGTGTCCGCCATTTGCGGTTATACATGAGTGTCGGTGGAAAGTTATTTTAGGACATTGGACATGAGTGACATTAATACATGCTAATAGCTAAATAGTTAACTCGTAAGACTACAGTGTTTTGAATTGGCTAGTTATTCTGTTGTACATGTATATCATTATTTTACCTGCTGCGCAATCGCGTTCTCTCTTTTTCTCCCCTGGCAACGACTCACTGGCACACGCAGGTGATGCACACACCATGACTTTTCCAGGATTTTCATTGCTGACTAGCAGAGTATGTGAGCGGAGTTGAGCTTCCTTTCCATCCGCTCCACTAAAAAACACTCCTCCCCCACAGGAAAAAAACTGCTGCTCCAAATTTATTCCATTCATTAAAATCACAATTTAACCAACACCCATCTACTTTTGTGACTACCTGGACTTACCATTTGGTTTTGAAATATTGAAACCAAACCATATTTTTCGAATGAAAAGTCTAATAAGCATGAAACGGTGAATTTAAGAAGCATTCATAATTTCAAATGGGCTACATGTCATATTAAACAGCTTCTAAACATTCTAAATAAGTCAGGAGCCAGACAGGGAGTCTAGGAAGCAACAAAAATGTGTTATTTAGGCTATATTATTTCAAGGCTATAGCATTCGCGAAGCATTTGCCAATGCAACACACTAGGCTGGTAGGGAGTCGAGGACATTAAACGCTCAGCATTTAAACAACATTTAGTTGTTTTAAATCATTGTAGTCTATAAATTGAGCGTATAGGCTGTGGCTTACTTAGAATTATATACAAATGCTTTAAAAGGCTACTGTGCCTTTTGAATTCATTTTAAGAAACACCAGTTTGTGGCTTCAGGCTCATGCAATGGTGCCTGGAGAGCAGGCCAGCGGTGGAGAAGATTGTCTCCGCGCTTGCAGAACTAATTTTTATATTTAGGTAGGCATAAAGGTTTTAGAAAAAATAACCCAATCAAAACGGAAAGCTCCTTCAAAGTTGGGAAATGCCAGGCCTTTTACGACTAGGGGGCGATATTTTAATTTTTGGATGAAAAACGTTCCCGTTTTAAACAAGATATTTTGTCACGAAAAGAAGCTCGGCTATGCATATAATTGACAGCTTTGGATAGAAAACACTCTGACGTTTCCAAACTGCAAAGATATTGTCTGTGAGTGCAACAGAACTGATGCTACAGGCGAAACCCAGATAAAAATCCAATCAGGAAGTCACGCATTTTTTGAAACCGCCTCATGCCAATGACTCCTTATATGGCTGTGAATGAGCTACAAATGAGCTTACTCCCCAAGGTGTCTACAGCATTGTGACGTCTTTTTACGCATTTCTGTTGAAGAATAGCCGTAAGGGACCACATTTAGCAAGTGGTCACCTGATGTCTCCCGCAGAAAATCTTGCGTAAAATACTGAGGTAGCCATTTTTCCAATCGCTTCTTATGAGAAAACAATTGCCTCGATGGATATATTATCGAATATATATGTTAAAAACACCTTGAGGATAGATTCTAAACAGCGTTTGCCATGTTTCTGTCGATATATGGAGCTAATTTGGAAAAAAGTTTGCCGTTGTAGTGATAGCATTTTCCGATCGATTTCTCAGCCAAGCATGATGAACAAACGGGAGCTATTTCGCCTACAAAAATAATCTTTTTGGAAAAAATGAACATTTGCTATCTAACTGGGAGTCTCCTGAGTGAAAACATCCGAAGTTCTTCAAAGGTAAATTATTTAATTTGATTGCTTTTCTTTTTTTCGTGAAAATGTTGCCTGCTGCCAGCAGAGCCTAGCATAGCATTATGCCATGATAAACTTACACAAATGCTTCTCTAGCGTTGGCTGTAACGCATATTTTGAAAATCTGAGATGACAGTGTGATTAACAAAAGGCTAAGCTGTGTCTCAATATTTTTCATTTGTGATTTTCATGAATAGGAACATTTTCTAGGGGTATTTATGTCTGCTGCGTTATGCTAATTTGTTTGAGGCTATGATTACGCTCCCGGATCCGGGATTGCTAGTCACAAGAAGTTAAGCCAAAATCAATTATGGCATATTGTATATGCCATGATAGATAATAATGTAAAACTTTTAAGAGATCTGATTTTTTAAAATAAATACTTTGCTACAATGACACACTTAATTAGCTACCCACCTCGTTCCTTATTTTTAGCATGTGCACGTAGTAAAGTACACCATCATGCTTTCAGGATATGTCTTTTCAGATTCCACAATGATTCTTCAGCTGTGGACATTATATCACTGCACTCCCTCTTGGTCCTCATCTTTGTAATTCACAATTAATTTGCACCTGTGTTTATCAGTTTCTTTCTGAAAATATTTAGCGAACTCCATGACAGTAGCAAAATCAAGGGGATATAGACTACAAATGCATGCTGGGACGGGCATGCCCTGAGCTTGTGAAGTGAGCGAAATTGGAGCGGGCGGGAAGGCCGACGCTTCAGGCTTTGGGAATCCAGTCAAATAGGGCACGCTCCGCTCCGCTTACATACTCTGCCAACGAGCAACGAACATCAACAAATGTGCACACGTGGCTAGGCTCGCTTTGATTCTCAAACGCATCTCACGACTGCCTGACGACTGCGCCTGACGACTGCGCCTGACGACTGCGCCTGACGACTGCGCCTGACGACTGCCTGACGACTGCCTGACGACTGCCTGGCCTACAAACATGACTCAGTTAAACCAGCTCTGTCAGGAGGAATGGGTCAAAATTCACCCAATTTATTGTGGGAAGATTGTGGAAGGCTACCCAAAATGTTTGATCCAAGTTAAACAATTTAAAGGCAATGCTACCAAATACTAATTGAGTGTATGTGAACTTCTGACCCACTGGGGATGTGATGAAAGAAATAAAAGCTGAAATAAATCACTCTCTCTACTATTATTCTGACATTTCACATTCTTAAAATAAAGTGGTGATCGTAACTGACCTAAGACAGGGAATTTTTACTTGGAATAAATGTCAGGAATTGTGAAAAACTGAGTTTAAATGTATTTGGCTAAGGTATATGTAAACTTCCGACTTCACCTGTAAATATATGGATGAGTGATGGCCGAGCGGCATAGGGAAGGTGCAGTAGATGGTATAAAATACAGTATATACATAAATGAGTAACGTAGGATATGTAAACATTATTTAAGGTGGCATTGTTTAAAGTGACTAGTTATCCATTTATTAAAGTGGACAGTGATTGGGGCTCAATGTAGGCAGCAGCCTCTCTGTGTTAGTGACTGCTGTTTAGCAGTCTGATGGCCTTGAGATAGAAGCTGTTTTTCAGTCTCTCTGTCCCAGCTTTGATGCACCTGTACTGACTGTTGTGCCATCTGTGGATCTGTTTTGGGGGCGGTATTTGAATTGTAGTGGTTCTGGGAGGATGATTTTGTAAGCCATGGCCAGCTTTTCAAAGCATTTCATGGCATAATTTAGACAGGTTACCTTGGTGTTCTTGGGCACAGGGATTATGGTGGTCTGCTGGAAACATGTACATATTACAGACTGGGTCAGGGAGATGTTGAAAATGCCAATGAAGACACTTGCCAGCTGGTCAGCGCATGCACTTGAGTATGCATCCTGGTAATCCATCTGGCCCTGCGGCCTTGTGAATGTTAACCTGTTAAAGTCTTACTCACATCGGCTACGGAGAGTGTGA
This sequence comes from Oncorhynchus clarkii lewisi, assembly GCF_045791955.1. NCBI lineage: Eukaryota > Metazoa > Chordata > Actinopteri > Salmoniformes > Salmonidae > Oncorhynchus > Oncorhynchus clarkii. The sequence goes on along the minus strand of NC_092151.1, from coordinate 29,410,626 downwards.
TCAGTCATCTGGAACAGCTGGTGCTCTCACGTGTGGTTCAGTGTTGCTTGCCTCCAAGCGAGCATAGAAGGCATTTAGCTCATCTGGTAGGCTTGCGTCACGGGGCAGCTCTCGACTGGGTTTCCCTTTTGTAATCAGTGATAGTTTGCAAGACCTGCCACATCCGACGAGCGCCGGAGCTGGTATTTGTACGTACTGTCACTGTGGGGAGGACGTCGTCAAGGCACTTAATGAAGCCAGTGACTGATGTGGTGAACTCCTCAATGCCATTGGATGAATCCCGGAACATATTCCAGTCTGTGCAAGAGAAACAGTCCTGTAGCTTAGCATTCGCTTCATCGGATCACTTCCGTATTGAGCGAGCCACTAGTACATCCTGTTTTGAGTTTTTTCTTGTAAGCAGGAATCAGGGTATAGATTATGGTCAGATTAGCCCAATGGAGAAAGAGGGGAGATCCATGTTTGCGTCTCTGTTTGGAGAAAAGGTGATCTAGAGTGTTTTTCGTTAAGTCCTTTAGTTGACATCCTGGTAGAAATTAGGAAAAACGGATTTCAGGTTTCCTGCATTAAAATCACCGGCCACTAGGTGCACCACTTCTGGATGAGATTTCTCTTGTTTTCTCATACAGCTGGCTGAGTGCGGTCTTAGTGCCAGCATCGGTTTGTGTTGGTAAATAGACAGTACGAAAAGTAGATAAACTCTCTTGGTATATAGCGTGGTCTACAGCAATTCATGAGGTATTATAAACTGGGTGGTTTGAGCCCTGAATGCAGATTTTGCTGACAGCCGTGGCATATGGTCTGATATACCACGGCTGTCAGCAAAATCTGTATGACAAAATATTTATTTTTACTGCTCTAATTATGTTAGTAACCAGTTCATAATAGCGATAAGGCACCTTGGGGGTTTGTGGTATATGGCCAATATACCATGGCTAAGGGCTGTATCCAGGCACTCCGCGTTGCGTCACGCTTAAGAACATCCCTTAGCCATGGTGTATTGGCCATATATCACACCTCCTCAGGCCTTATTGCTTAATTATGACTTGGGTAAGCAGAACATCAAGACTTCCATAATGAAACATGTTCAATTTGGTTTAAAACAAAGTGTTGGAAAAGTGCAATATGTGCTATGTAAGAAAGCTAACGTTTTAGTTCCTTGCTCAGAACATGAGAACAAATGAAAACTGGTGGTTCCTTGTAACATTAGTCTTCATTATTCCCAGGTAAGAAGTTTTAGGTTGTAGTTATTATAGGAATTATAGGACTACTTCCCTCTATACCATTTGTATTTCATTAACCTTTGACTATCGGATGTTTTTATAGGCACTTTAGTATTGCCAGTGTAACAGTATAGCTTCCGTCCCTCTCCTCTCTCCTCCCTTGGCTCGAACCAGCAGCACAACGACAACAGCCACCATCGAAGCAGCGTTACCCATGCAGAGTAAGGGGAACAACTACTAGAAGGCTCAGAGCGAGTGACTTTTGAAACGCTTCTAGCGCGCGCTAACTAGCTAGCCATTTCACTTCGGTTACACCAGCCTCATCCCTGGAGTTGATAGGCTTGAAGTCATAAACAGCGCAATGCTTGACGCACAATGAAGAGCTGCTGGCAAAATGCCCGAAAGTGCTGTTTGAATGAATGTTTACGCGCCTGCTTCTGCCTACCACCGCTCAGAAAGATACTTAGATACTTGTATGCTTGTATGCTCAGTCGGATTATATGCAACGCAGGACACGCTAGATAATATCTAGTAATATCATCAACCATGTGTAGTTAACTAGTGATTATGATTGATTGTTTTTTATAAGATAAGTTTAATGCTAGCTAGCAACTTACCTTGGTTTACTGCATTCGCGTAACAGGCAGTCTCGTTGTGGAGTGCAACTAGAGAGAGGCAGGTCGTTATTGCGTTGGACATGTTAACTCTAAGGTTGCAAGAATGTGTTCTTAACTGACTTGCCTAGTTAAATAAAGGTATAAAAAAAATATTCGGCAAATCGGCGCCCAAAAATACCGATTTTCGATTGCTATGAAAACTTGAAATCGGCCCTAATTAATCGGCCATTCCGATTAATCGGTCAACCTCTACTTCATGTTACACAATACATGTATGTTTTGTTTGATAAAGTTCATATTTATTGGCGCGTTACATTCACTATTACACAATTTACATTGGCGCGTTACATTCACTAATTCCAAAAACATCCCGTGATTTTGCATAGCCACATCATTCAACATAAATACTCATTATAAATGTAGATGATAATACAAGTTATACACATGGAATTATAGATATACACAGCAACCACTGTGTCTGATTTCCCAAAAACTTTACGGAATAAGCAAACCATGCAATAATCTGAGACGGTGCTCAGACGAAATAGTCACAATATCCGCCATGTTGGCGTCAACATAAACAAGAAATTACATGATAAATATTCCCTTACCTTTGATGATCTTCATCAGAAAGCACTCCAGGAACAATAATTGTTTGTTTTGTTCGATAGTGTCTGTTATTTATGTCCAAATACCTCCGTTGTTAGCGCGTTTGGTATACATATCTAAACGCTCATTCTGGTCAGCGTTACGTCGGACAAAAACTTCAAAAAGTTATATTACAGGTCGAAGAAACATTTCAAACTAAATACAGAATCAATCATTAGGATGCTTTTCACATTTCGCTTCAATAAAGTTCCAACCGGAGTATTCCTTTGTGTCTTGATGAGCAATGGAACGCAAGTGGGAATGCGTGTGATCAGAAAATGGCTGACTGTCAGTCACCTGATAGATTCTGCTCTCATTCAGTCCCACAACACAGTAGAAGTCTCATTCAAATTTCTATAGATGGTTGAGATCTAGTGGAACCCCTAGGCAGTGCAACATCATTAATATCTCAAGGGGAGTTCATTGGGAACTGTGGTGAGTACATACCAAGCTCAGATTTCTCACTTCCTGTTTTGATTTCTCCTCAGGATTTTGCCTGCCATATGAGTTCTGTTATACTCATAGACATCATTCAAACAGTTTTCGAAACTTTAGAGTGTTTTCTATCAAATACTAATAATGATATGCATATATTACCACATGAGACTGAGCAGGCCGTTTTACTTTGGGCAACTTATTCATCCAAGCTACTCAATACTGCAACCAGCCATAAGAAGTTAATATTAGAGACCACACACCAGTCTTTGTTGACAGAGACATCCTACCTCCACAGATTTTGTTTTTTGTTTCATTAGTCTAGGGACGGCAGGGTAGCCTAGAGCGTTGGACTAGTTGGACTAGTAACCGGAAGGTTGCAAGTTCAAACCCCCGAGCTGACAAGGTACAAATCTGTCGTTCTGCCCCTGAACAGGCAGTTAACCCACTGTTCCTAGGCCGTCATTGAAAATAAGAATTTGTTCTTAACTGACTTGCCTAGTTAAATAAAGGTAAATAAAAGTCTACTGTTAATACAGTTTTGCAGAGCGCATCATACTGTGACACTTTCTATATCTTGAAAGGTTGATATAATATCGTCAAAAATAATATTTCAACACTTTACTGCAGGGATAGGCAACTGGTGCCCCACAGACTCCCCTTTGAAGGCCCTGAGATCAATTAAACATAAATTACCCAAAGAGTATTTTATTTGTTTGAAACTGTCAGGTTCTCAACTTACTGTTGCAAGTGAATAGTCCAATACACAAGGTACGATTTCAACATTTGCTTGTGCATCATCAGTTTTTCTCTTATGTCAGTCATTGATGGTCGCTAAGTTAGCCCATGTCAGCTAAATTTGTTTTAGATTGGTAAGTTAGTCTAGCGACCAGCTATCTAAACTTAGTATTCATGCTCAAATTATTGGCTGTGGTGCCCCCCATTTTGATTTTGTTAGTCAGTCTCACTCAGATATATTAAAAACTGCAAACATTTCTCTCCATGCTATGGCAAATTGTCTAGAATTGCAGGAAATTTGTTATAAAATGTCTAAATCTTCTAACCGCACCTGGCCAAATGTGTAGAACTGCAGCGAACTTGCATTATAACTGCAACATTTTCTCTACGCCCCATTTCAAAATGTTTAGAATTGTACGAAATGAACTCTAAAACTAAAAACATTTATCTCCGCTGTCAAGGGGGGGATTGCTAAAATGTTTTTCTCACAATGTGGTGGTTGGGGGATGCACCTGTGAGTAGCTGCATCTTGCCTATGCTGCTCTGTACCATCACTCATTCATATCTTAATGTACATATTATTCATCCCTTTACACTTGTGTGTATAAGGTAGTTGTTGTGAAATTGTTAGGTTAGATTACTCGTTGGTTATTACTGCATTGTCGGAACTAGAAGCACAGGCATTTCGCTACACTCGCATTAACATCTGCTAACCATGTGAATGTGACAAATAAAATTTGATTTGATTTGAGTTTCCTATCCCCGCTCTACTGTATTGATTTCCGCCCCAACCCTACCTTCTAATGCTGGCAGATCGTTTTGACGCATAGGCCTATTTTGACTGTTCTAGAATAGTTTGGCTAACTGGTGTAACTTACCAGTAAGTAGATATTGATATTTCTCATGTCATCTGTTAGTTTTGGAGGACTTTTTGGGCCACCTTACACTTGGCACAGTCAATTCTATGTAACAGCCTTTGTCCCCTTGCTTGGGCAATACCTTGATGAGTCAATACGTTTTCCCTCTGATCAAGGTTTGACCACCTGGAAAAAAAGTTGTCAGCAAAGCTCTTTTAGTCCCAGGCCAGCTGATGGCTAGCTAAAGCAGGTGTCTGTGTGTAGCCAGAGGAGGAATGTTCCCTTTAGGTCAGCTTGACACCTCTAGGATGGCTGTTCACAGCAGGCTGGGTGTCCCAACACTTATGGACTCTTTTCCTAGTTGTCTTTCCTCCATAACATTTGAGTAAAAATGTTGTACAACAAAATGTTTTGAAACAAATGTTGTCACAAGTAATGCAGTCTCTCTCTTCACACTTGGCCAGTCCATATATACTGAACAAAAATATTAACGCAACATACAACAATTTCAACAATTTTATTGAGTTACAGTTCATATAAGTTAATCAGTCAATTGATATACATTCATTAGGCCCTAATCTATGGATTTCATATTACTGGGCAGGAGCGCAGCCTTGGGCGGCCTACCCACTTGGGAGTCAGGCCCACCCACTGGGGTGCCAGGCCCAGCCAATCAGAATACATTTTCCCCACATAAATAGCTGAATTATAGACAGAGATACTCGTCAGTTTCATCAGCTGTCTGGGTGGCTGGTCTCAGACGACCCCACAGGTGAAGAAGCCGGATCTGGAGGTCTGGCGTGGTTACACATGGTCTGCGGTTGTGAGGCTCGTTGGTCATACTGCCAAATTCTCTAAAACGACAATGGCTTAAGGTAGTGAAATGAACATTCAATTCACTGGCAGTAGCACTGGTGGACATTCCTTCAGTCATCATGCCAGTTGCATGCTCCATCAAAACTTTAGACATTTGTGGCATTGTGTTCTGTAATGATCATGCTGTTGATATGCCACACCTATCAGGTGGCATGAATTATCTTGGCAAAGGAGAAATGCTCACTAACAGGGATGTAAACAAATTTGTGAAAAACAAGCTTTTTGTTCGTGTGGAACATTTCTGGGATCTTTTATTTCAGCTCATGAAACATGGGACCAACACTTTACATGTTGCGTTTATATTTTTGTTCAGTATAGTTAGAGCTCAAGGCCCCAGGGTTCATACACCATTAGCCTACATGTAATCTAGCTTGAAGGTAATGAAAGAACACTGATGCTTAGTTTTGCCTCAACTCTCTTCTGGCTTTCTGTGTTGGACTTCTCCATTCACAATGAGATGTTTTGACATCTGGGGCATTAGCCAGTATTACTCTCCTTTCATTTTCTTCATTGGCCCAGTGTGAAGGATGTTGCTTCAGAGGCAGCTTGAGTAACATTGCCTATTGCAGAGAGAAAGATGGTTGAGTTGAACGTAGGGCAAGCCACAGCAGTGAAGTTAGGAATGTGACCTATTGTGCATTCCTCTTTCAAATAACTGGTGCAGCCCCCCTCCTCTCTCTTTCTCGCTCCTCCGTTTGCTTGCGTGCTCTTTTTCTGTCTTTTGCTCATGCGCCCTTCTCTGTTCCTTGCTGCGTCTCTCCTGCTCCCGTTTCATAGCAATTATAGGCATAGTTTTGTTGCTCAAATACCATCAAGTGTACCATTGGTCCCGGTCGCAGAAGAAGGTTTGAAGGATGGGTTCATGACCAATGATGTGATGGCTATGATAAAGGCAACGATTAGGTGTGAATGAGATGACTGAAGGCCATGATAGTGAAATAAGAATTGTAGGCGGGGGCCTCCCGGGTGGCGCAGTGGTTAAGGGCGCTGTACTGCAGCGCCAGCTGTGCCATCAGAGTCCTGGGTTCGCGCCCAGGCTCTGTCGTAACCGGCCGCGACCGGGAGGTCCGTGGGGCGACGCACAATTGGCCTAGCGTCGCCCGGGTTAGGGAGTGCTTGGTCGGTAGGGGTGTCCTTGTCTCATCGCGCACCAGCGACTCCTGTGGCGGGCTGGGCGCAGTGTACGCTAGCCAAGGTGGCCAGGTGCACGGTGTTTCCTCCGGCGCATTGGTGCGGCTGGCTTCCGGGTTGGATGTGCGCTGTGTTAAAGAAGCAGCGGCTTGGTTGGTTGTGTATCGGAGGACGCATGACTTTCAACCTTCGTCTCTCCCGAGCCCGTACGGGAGTTGTAGCGATGAGACAAGATAGTAGCTACTACAACAATTGGATACTACGAAATTGGGGAGAAAAAGGGGTAAAATTCACAAAAAAAAAAAAGAATTGTAGGCGGAAATTGAACGAGTTAGAGTTAAATAGAGTACATTGTTCATACATTCTGCAGTGCATACACTTGCTATGATCATCCTCTGGGGCACTACTGTTACCCAATGCAGGTTGTCGTGCAGATGGGACTTTACCACATGAGGTTGGTGGCACCCGAATTGGGAAATACGGGCTCGTGGTAATGGCTGGAACGGAATCGGTGGAATGGTATCAAATACACCAAAGACATAGTTTCCATGTGCTTGATGCCATTCCATTTGCACCTTTCCAGACAATATTATTAGCCGTCTTCCCCTCAGCAGCCTTAGGGCATGTCTGAATTATCAGTAACTTTCATCCTAGGGGCATGTAGGCCTAAGTGTTTGTCATTATTAGAAACACTGGTTGATAATTGTTCAGATTCCCACAATTTAGCCCAGGTCAATGGCTTGTACTTTTAAGTTTTTATTTCAGGTAGTAGTACTGTTCTCACCTTATTCCAACTCCCTGTAGGCTATACAACTTCAGGTATGCATGTATGTTGATGTTCCATTATGAACTTGACATTATAATTGTGTTAATACGGTCTCATCTCTCCAGACTTCATCTTATTTGGCATAATTTTCTTCTTCTGTTCCTCCTCTGTATGACTCCTATCTGGCATAGTTGGGCCGGGTGAGTGGGGAGAGCAGGGGGGCGGGCACCTCACCAGCAGCCTGGCTCTGGGGTCGAGGAGTTTGTTTAAGCCTCTCGTGAAATGTGCTCTGAGGAGTGTGTTTCATCATCGCTGTGCTAACCGGCGGGGCAGCAGCGGGCCCTCTGGAGGGCTGTTAAAACAACAACAGAACCCTGAGCAAAAAAAAACACTCATCAGCCCATCTGAGTCAGCCTGAGCACAGAGAGAGGGAGAGGGGATTTAAAGTGACAGGATCCCGCTCCGAATCCCTGTCTCCCTATAGCAGGGTTTCCCAAACTCTGTCCTCTGGACCAAAGGGGCTGCATATTTCGTTTTTTTGCTCTAGCATTATACAGCTAACTCAAATATTCAACTAATCATCTAGCTTAGATCATTTGAATCAGCTGTGTAGTGTTAGGGCAAAAAAGAAAACGTGCACCTCCTGGGGAACGCTGCCCTATACTCTCGTCTCCTCCTCACCCCCCATCCCATCGTCCTCTTGGTGCTCCTCCCCCTGGTGCTCCAAATTTTCGAAGCAGACGCATGCTCCAAGTCAGGGCAGGAATGCACTCTGGGAGCTCTCTTTCCCTGCCACCCTGCCTCCCCACTGCTCTGACTGGCAAAGCCCCCTCGGCCCCAGCCAGGTCAGACCTAGGCTAGCAGCGCAGCTGTTGTTTCCTCTGTGGACAACCTGATGTGAATTCCATTTTGTGAAAAAAATTCTGTCCAGTCATCCGTCCCCTAACCGAATGCTGTGTCCACAAAAGTAAATTTTGCTCATTGCTTCCAGAATTCTTACGTTTAAGCTAATTTGTGAACATTTTGAGAATGATGTTTGTAATATATATTTTGATACCGTAGCTGATTGCTCTTGGTCTAGAGCGGTGTTTCCCTGCTCCGCTCCTCGAGTGCCCCAACAAGCACACCTGATTCAACTTGTTAACTAATCATCAAGCCGTCAATGAGTTGAATCAGGTATGTTTGTTCGGGGCTTCAACAGAAATGTGTGCCGCTGTGGGTACTCGAGGATCGGAGTTGGGAAACACTGGTCTAGAGATCCAATGAATCTATTAAATGAGTAGTGTCTAGTAATTCAGCACTGCTTTTTATATTGTATTTTATAGGCAACCTAAGTTTATAATACTGTATTACAGAGCAATAAACGTCATACATATGATCATGCAAACAATCTCAAAACAAAGGATCCCAGTCCAGGCTAGTCGACATGAGCTGTCCTGTCCTTTGCACTCAAGGAACCTTCTATATATCCCAGCAGCGAGCTATATGAGGGGCCGCTACGCTGGCTGCATCTGGATCCACTTAAACACAAAGAAAACCAACCAGTAACTCCTCGACTGCAGCTCCCAGCCTCCTAGCATAGATTCATATCCACTCGCTCTCTACCCCCCCTTCTCTGGACAGGCAGGCCCTCTCCCTCTCAGACCTAGAAACATCTGCAGGACGTCTCATTAAGGTCGATCGTCTGTAAAAAAGAGCCGAGGCATTTACTGCATGTTCCCTGTTTACTGCGTCTGGGCTAAGTATATACAAGTGGCCTCGTTTAGACTGAAGTAACTGAGTCTGCCGCCACTACCATGTATTCTCTTATGTAGATGGACCTCATAACCGTTAACAGGGTTTCTATGCTCGCCAATGGGGGATAGACCAAGGTATGGTCAGCTCTGTCACAGAGCGAAAGATTCCACCAGCTACTCTTCTCTCTCTCGCTCTCTCCGCCCGCAGCGCACACGTGCACACCCACTCACCTCCTTTCTTTGTTTGGGCTTTTCTGTCCTGCACCTTCATAATACAATGGAATATCAAATGTTGCTCCATTGCTAGTTGTCTGAATCAAATTATGAGTTTTGTTAAATTTAGAAAATGACAGATTTTCTTTACATGCTACGCATAAGCCTACACATACATCTCTCTCCTGTTGCTGTTTTCCTTGGTGGGCCTCATTTGTCCGATAGCCCTCTCTCCTGCTCCATGTTGTTTTTCACCCTATTTCTTTCTGCTGCAGATGATTCATCGTTCAAAAAAACAAGTGACGCTTTTGGGATCCATAAGACTTGGCCGGGTCACACTAGCCTCCACTCCCTGCAGTGGGAAAGGAACATTATGGACAGAACATTTCAGTTATGGCATTGTATCTGACTATCAGAGAGGCCTTTTTGGGTGTGTGCATCAGACTTTGAATTTGTACATGGAATGTGTGGTGTGTTTGTGAATATGCCTGTCTGTACGTGTAGCCTAAAGCCTATTCCTGTGTTTGTGTATACACAAGTGTACTGCATTGCCCTCTGCTCCTCCTGTTAGTACTGTGTGTGTACACATTTCAACTGCATTCCCTGTCTCGGCCTCTAGCATTCCAGCGTGCAATGAGGAGAGTAGCACAGGTGTTGCTTCCTCGCCATGGCACCCCCTGAGAGTTTCCCCGACGACAGAAGAAAAGGGCCATCAGTGCTACAATATATACAGTTGGAAGTTTACATACACTTAGGTTGGAGTCATTAAAAATTGTTTTTCAACCACTCCACAAATTTCTTGTTAACAAATTATAATTTTGACAAGTCTGTTAGGACATCTACTTTGTGCATTTTTCCAACAATTGTTTACAGACAGATATTGCACTGTATGACTATTCCGGTGGGTCAGAAGTTCACATACACACTAAATTCCAGAAAATGATGTAATGATGTAAGCTTCTGATAGGCTAATTGACATCATTTGAGTCAATTGGAGGTGTACCTGTGGATGTATTTCAAACTCAGTGCCTCTGCTTGACATCATGGGAAATCAAAAGAAATCAGCCAAGACCTCAGAAAAAAATGTGTAGACCTCTACAAGTCTGATTCAACCTTGGGAGCATTTCCAAATGCCTGAAGGTACCATGTTCATCTGTACAAACAATAGTATGCAAGTATAAACACCATGGGACCACGCAGCCCTCATACCGTTCAGGAAGTTTTGTCTCCTAGAGATGAACGCACTTTGATACGAAAAGTGCAAATCAATCCCAGAACAACAGCAAAGGACCTTGTGAAGATGCTGGAGGAAACAGGTACAAAAGTATCTATATCCATAGTAAAACGAGTCCAAATTGACATAACCTGAAAGGCCACTCAGCAAGGAAGAAGCCACTGCTCCAAAACCACCATAAAAAAGCCAGACTACGGTTTGCAACTGCACATGGGGACAAAGATTGTACTTTTTGAAGAAATGTCCTCTGGTCTGATGAAACAAAAATAGAACTGTTTGGCCATAATGACCATTGTTATGTTTGGAGGAAAAATGGGGAGTCTTGCAAGCCGAAGAACACCATCCCAACCATGAAGCACGGGGGTGGCAGCATCATGTTGTGGGTAAAGCTCGCCGCCATTAGACTCTGGAGCAGTGGAAACGCGTTCTCTGGAGTGGTGAATAACGCTTCACCACCTGGCAGTCCGACAGACTAATCTGGGTTTGGTGGATGCCAAGAGAATGCGATCTGCCTGAGTAAATTGTGTCAACTTTAAAGTTTGGTGGAGGAGGAATAATGGTCTGGGGCTGTTTTTCATGGTTTTGTCTAGGACCCTTAGTTCCAGTGAAGGGAAATCTCAACACTACAGCATACAATTAAATTAATGACGATTCTGTGCTTCCAACATTGTTGCACCAGTTTGGTGAAGGCCTTTTCCTGTTTCAGCATGACATTGCCCCCGTGCACAAAGCGAGGTCCATACAAAAATGGTTTGTCAAAATCGGTGAGGAAGAACTTGACTGGCCTTCACAGAGCCCTGACCTCAAGCCCATTAAACAACTTTCGGGAAATTTTGACCGCCGACCGTGAGCCAGGCCTCACTAATGCTCTTTAACTTAATGGAAGCAAGTCCCTGCAGCAATGTTGCAACATCTAGTGGAAAGCCTTCCAAGAAGATGGAAGGCTGTTATAATAGCAAAGACCAAAAGTCAAAAGTTTGTACACACCTACTCATTCAAGGGTTTTTCTTTATTTTTTTAAAACTATTTTCTCCATTGTAATATAATAGTGAGCACATCAAAACGATTAAATAAAACATATGGAATCATGTAGTAACCAAAAAAGTGTTAAACAAATATATTTGAGATTTTTCAAAGTAGCCACCCTTTGCCTTGTTTACAGCTTTGCACACTCTTGGCATTATCTCAACCAGCTTCATGAGGTAGTCACCTGGAATGCATTTCAATTAACAGGTGTGCCTTGTTAAAGTACATTTGTGGAATTTTTTTCCCTCTGAATGCATTTGAGCCAATCAGTTGTGTTGTGACAAGGTAGGGGTGGTAAACAGAAGATATCCCTATTTGGTAAAAGACCACATTATGTCAAGAACAGCTCAGATAAGCAAAGAGAAACGAAAGTCCATCATTACTATAAAGACATGAAGGTCAGTCAATGCGGAAAATTTCAAGAACTTTCAAAGTTTCTTCAAGTGCAGTTGCAGAAACCATCAAGCGCTTTGATGAAACTTGCTCTCATGAGGACCGCCACAGGAAAGGAAGACCCAGAGTTACCTCTGCTGCAGAGGATACGTTCATTAGAGTTACCAGCCTCAGAAATTGCAGCCCAAATAAATGCTTCAGAGTTCAACAGACACGTCTCAGCATCAACTGTTTAGAGGAGACTGCATGAATCAGGCCTTCGTGGTCGAATTGCTGCAAAGAAACCACTACTAAAGTACACTAGTAAGAAGAAGAGATTTGCTTGGGCCAAGAAACATGAGCAATGGACATTAGAGCGAGTCCAAATTTGATATTTTTGATTCCAACTGCCGTGTCTTTGTGAGACGCAGAGTAGGTGAACAGATGATCTCTGCATGTGTGGTTCCCACCGTGAAGCATGGAGGAGGAGGTGTGATGGTGTGGGGTGCTTTGCTGGTGACACTATCAGTGATTTATTTAGAATTTAAGGCACACTTAACCAGCATGGCTTTGTGGTGACTACCATTTTATTTGTCGACAGAACAATGACCCAAAACACACCTCCAGGCTGTTTGACCAAGAGGGAGAGTGATGGAGTGCTGCATCAGATGACCTGTCCTCCACAATCCCCCGACCTCACCCAAATTGAGAGGGTTTGGGATGAGTCGGAATGCAGAGTGAAGGAAAATCAGCTAGTAAGTGCTCAGCATATGTGGGAACTCCTTCAAGAATGTTGGAAAAGCATTCCAGGTGAAGCTGGTTGAGAGAATGCCAAGAGTGTGCAGAGTTTAAGGCAAAGGGTGGCTACTTTGAAGAATCTAAAATATAATTTTATTTAAACACTTTTTTTGCTTACTGCATGATTCCATATGCGTTATTTCATATTTTTGATGTCTTTACTATTATATTACAATGTAGAACATAGTAAAAATAAAGAAAACCCTTGAATGAGTAGGTTACGTTACAGCCTGTTATTGTTTTTTTTCCTTCATCGATCTACACACAATACTCCATAATGACAAAGCAAAAGCTGTTTTTTGGGACTTTTTGCTAATTTATAAAAAATATAAAACTGAAGTAGCTTCTTTACCTAAGTATTCAGATCCTTTGCCATGAGACTTGAAATTTTGCTCCGGTGCATCCTGTTTCCATTGATTATCCTTGATGTTTCTACAACTTGATTGGAGTCCACCGGTGGTAAATTCAATTGATTGGACATGATTCGGAAAGGCACACATCTGTCTATATAAAGTCCCACAGTGCATGTCAGAGCATATTTGCCAAAATGTCTAAAAACCTGGGGGGGGGGGGGGGCAATTGAATTAATTTTAGAATAAGGCTGTAAAGTAACAAAATGTGGAAAAAGCCAAGGGGTCTGAATACTTTCTGAATGCACTGTATGTGCATGTGTGCAGAGACGCACACGAACACACACACCATTGATTTGTCACCCGGTCGCCTTAAACGCTACCCTACCCAAAACCTTACCCTCCGGGCCCCACCATAAATGGCCCATCTCCCACCCCAGCTGTGCCATGCCGATGGGGGAAATGTGGAACTCAAAACCCTTCTCATCTCCAGGCCTGCAAGGCCGAGACACCCAGGCTGCATTCTCTAGTGGCCCTGAGTAAACACACACACACTCGCGCGCCTGGTTCCTCACGGTCTGTCTTAGCAAGAGGGAGGCTGAACGAGTAACACTGGTGGCGCTAGGCTGGTTAGACGCAGCGATGGAATGAGGAGCCTTTCTATTATGGTGTAGAAAAACGTCTAATGCTTATATTAACTTACAGCAGGGCACCTGTCTCTTTCCATTTCATTCATTTGAATTCTGGGTCCAATACTTTACGTTGCCTCACGAAGATGGGCAGGACGAGTGCCAAGTTCTGCATGGCTGACATTTCTTACATTGTTATACAATGTCTGTGTTTAATGATCAGCGTAGGTCACTTACCTTGTGTCTCAGAGAGACGCTGAGACGACTTTGTGAGAGAACTGACTGACGTCCTCGCACTTATCCTCATTACTGCTTTCTGCCAAATGGGGCTAAGACAGACCCCTGTGGCCATACCAGTGTATATGTTTTGTTGGAAGCCTATGGTTACTTCTCTTCAATTCATCCAGTCCACAGCAACATGATGAATCCCAGAGCAGCTGACTTTTGGTAATGTCTACCTAATACCACTCTACTACCCATCTTGTGGTCTTTTACTCCTTTTCATTTCCCTTTCAACCGGATATCATCCATATTAGTCAATGGTCACAGCAGCTATCATTACCAATTTTGCTTCTAATGATCTTTAGATGCATTCCTTTGTGACCTACACTAGAGGGGCATGCGTTATATTAGTACATTTTCAGCATGAATATCCATATTCAGGTTACTACCTGAACATTGTCTGAACATTTTCCTTGTCCCACGTAATTACCGCTCTGTAAGGTTTGCTGTCAACACTAAAATGGTGTTTCACATTGCTGCTTTGTTAAGTATAGTCCCCAACTCTTCTGTGCTGGAGGGGTTCGAAAAAGGGAACAAAGAACAGGGCAAAATAGGAAAACCATCCTGTGTACGTCAGCTAACTGTTAACATACTGAGAGAGCCGGATTATATAAAACGCAATGGAGTGATTCTCCTATGAGCTCATCGCCAAACAATGTGCTTCATGTTTCTCCATCTGCAACCTTTTTCCCCCTGGCTTTTTTACAGCCTCGCCTCCATCTCTCCTCTTCCCTCTCTGCTCAGTGACTGCGGTGAGTTAATGGGGTTTCGGGGCGATGGAGGATGCGGGTACATTTCTCTTTGATTATTGTGCAGGCACTGTGTGGGTGAGAGGAACGCACATGTTTGCCATGCCAGTGACTGGATGGTCATCACTTAGTGCAACGCCATGTGTCAGAATGCCTACATGTCACACAGTTAAGATACAGTAACTTGAATGAAAAAGATGCCCAGTTCAAACCCATGACCCTTTTGGATCCACAGTCCATTGGGTAGCCTTAATGTCCAAGAGTTTGAAGTATGGATTTCCATCCGATTTGAGGATCGCATAGAATGTTAGACTATTTTGTCAGTAAACAAATAAGTTTTGAATATTTCTCTCTCATTAGGAGAATCCTATTGTCTTCTTGGTGGCATATTACCACCTTCAACACTGCTGCACTCACACCTCATAGACTGGCATAACAACCTCATTGACTGGCATAACAATAGCAACAGGCTCCTGGCCTTGATTCAGTCCTTTTATCAAATCAAATCAAATTTATTTATATAGCCCTTCGTACATCAGCTGATATCTCAAAGTGCTGTACAGAAACCCAGCCTAAAACCCCAAACAGCAAGCAATGCAGGTGTAGAAGCACGGTGGCTAGGAAAAACTCCCTAGAAAGGCCAAAACCTAGGAAGAAACCTAGAGAGGAACCAGGCTATGTGGGGTGGCCAGTCCTCTTCTGGCTGTGCCGGGTGGAGATTATAACAAAACATGGTCAAGATGTTCAAATGTTCATAAATGACCAGCATGGTCGAATAATAATAAGGCAGAACAGTTGAAACTGGAGCAGCAGCACAGTCAGGTGGACTGGGGACAGCAAGGAGTCATCATGTCAGGTATTCCTGGGGCATGGTCCTAGGGCGAGTCCTCCGAGAGAGAGAAAGAAAGAGAGAATTAGAGAGAGCATATGTGGGATGGCCAGTCCTCTTCTGGCTGTGCCGGGTGGAGATTATAACAGAACATGGCCAAGATGTTCAAATGTTCATAAATGACCAGCATGGTCAAATAATATTAAGGCAGAACAGTTGAAACTGGAGCAGCAGCACAGCCAGGTGGACTGGGGACAGCAAGGAGTCATCATGTCAGGTAGTCCTGGGGCATGGTCCTAGGGCTCAGGTCCTCCGAGAGAGAGAAAGAGAGAAGGAGAGAATTAGAGAACGCACACCTAGATTCACACAGGACACCGAATAGGAAAGGAGAAGTACTCCAGATATAACAAACTGACCCTAGCCCCCCGACACATAAACTACTACTGCAGCATAAATACTGGAGGCTGAGACAGGAGGGGTCAGGAGACACTGTGGCCCATTCCGAGGACACCCCCGGACAGGGCCAAACAGGAAGGATATAACCCCACCCACTTTGCCAAAGCACAGCCCCCACACCACCTGTATGGGTGCCAACCCATACAGGATGACCACATCAGTGACTCAACCCACTCAGGTGACGCACCCCCTCCAGGGACGGCATGAGAGAGCCCCAGTAAGCCAGTGACTCAGCCCCTGTAATAGGGTTAGAGGCAGAGAATCCCAGTGGAAAGAGGGGAACCGGCCAGGCAGAGACAGCAAGGACGGTTTGTTGCTCCAGAGCCTTTCCGTTCACCCTCCCACTCCTGGGCCAGACTACACTCAATCATATGACCCACTGAAGAGATGAGTCTTCAGTAGAGACTTAAAGGTTGAGACCGAGTTTGCGTCTCTGACATGGGTAGGCAGACCGTTCCATAAAAATGGAGCTCTATAGGAGAAAGCCCTGCCTCCAGCTGTTTGCTTAGAAATTCTAGGGACAATTAGGAGGCCTGCGTCTTGTGACCGTAGCGTACGTGTAGGTATGTACGGCAGGACCAAATCAGAGAGATAGGTAGGAGCAAGCCCATGTAATGCTTTGTAGGTTAGCAGTAAAACCTTGAAATCAGCCCTTGCTTTGACAGGAAGCCAGTGTAGAGAGGCTAGCACTGGAGTAATATGATCAAATTTGTTGGTTCTAGTCAGGATTCTAGCAGCCGTATTTAGCACTAACTGAAGTTTATTTAGTGCTTTATCCGGGTAGCCGGAAAGTAGAGCATTGCAGTAGTCTAACCTAGAAGTGACAAAAGCATGGATTAATTTTTCTGCATCATTTTTGGACAGAAAGTTTCTGATTTTTGCAATGTTACGTAGATGGAAAAAAGCTGTCCTTGAAATTGTCTTGATATGTTCTTCAAAAGTGAGATCAGGGTCCAGAGTAACGCCGAGGTCCTTCACAGTTTTATTTGAGACGACTGTACAACCATTAAGATTAATTGTCAGATTCAACAGAAGATCTCTTTGTTTCTTGGGACCTAGAACAAGCATCTCTGTTTTGTCCGAGTTTAAAAGTAGAAAGTTTGCAGCCATCCACTTCCTTATGTCTGAAACACATTCTTCTAGCAAGGGCAATTTTGGGGCTTCACCATGTTTAATTGAAATGTACAGCTGTGTGTCATCCGCATAGCAGTGAAAGTTAACATTATGTTTTCGAATGACATCCCCAAGAGGTAAAATATATAGTGAAAACAATAGTGGTCCTAAAACGGAACCTTGAGGAACACCGAAATTTACAGTTGATTTGACAAACTATTCACAGAGACAAACTGATATCTTTCCGACAGATAAGATCTAAACCAGGCCAGAACTTGTCCGTGTAGACCAATTTGGGTTTCCAATCTCTCCAAAAGAATGTGGTGATCGATGGTATCAAAAGCAGCACTAAGGTCTAGGAGCACGAGGACAGATGCAGAGCCTCGGTCCGATGCCATTAAAATGTCATTTACCACCTTCACAAGTGCCGTCTCAGTGATATGATGGGGTCTAAAACCAGACTGAAGCATTTCGTATACATTGTTTGTCTTCAGGAAGGCAGTGAGTTGTTGCGCAACAGCCTTTTCTAAAATTTTTGAGAGGAATGGAAGATTCGATATAGGCCGATAGTTTTTTATATTTTCTGGGTCAAGGTTTGGCTTTTTCAAGAGAGGCTTTATTACTGCCACTTTTTTTTTATCAGTGTGCTTCTGGGCTGTGGAGTGACACATCTAAGGTTCCAGCCAGTCTGGAGTCACCCGCTGAAGTGTGCCTCTTATCTCTGCAGAGGTAACACACACACACAGCATCTGCATAAAGGGAAGTGAATAACCTGCTGTTTTGAGGAATACTGGTCTCGACTGAAGTCACAAGTCTATCCGTCTATGACTATATTGAGTATTGCCTTCCGTCTATAGGGGTAACACTTAATTTACCCACAATTACCTCTGCACCTTTTGTGTCAATGTTCTGGTTTTGGAGCAACTGCATGGTTGTGCCTGTAATTGCCTATTCATTCAAGTGACTCTTGTTGATAACATTGCCAAGGCATAAGATGCTAAAGTATGACGCAACACATGCATGGCCACTCTAAAGACAGCTGAGGGAAGACCGAGCTAGAGAAAGGCATGTCGCAAGAGTGCCTGACTTCTGCCAGAGATTCTTTGTTCCTCACAGAAACAGCCAAACATTCTCTCCCTAGAAGCACATGGCCCTGCATGTTTCTTTTAGATGAATGTCTTTATTTTATCAGTTGAGAAATATTAGATTTCACAGTTATCACAGTTCACCTCCAGTTGACACAGCCCGGGGCAATTCAACCTTATTTGAGTAGTTTAAAAGTTAAGGGAGGGCTTTTCTCTGTTATCTGACTGTGTAATAGCTCTCTACTCCAAGCTCCAACTATTGTGCCTTTAAAAAGCCAGCCATTTTCCAGACCCCACTCTCTAACCTGTAAACATTTTAGAATCGAGCAAGAGAAAAGGGGAGGAAGAGGGGGAGAAGTGAGGGTGGGGTTTGAAGTCTTGGAGGAGGGGCTTTAGAAAAAGTGTCTTGTGACTCTCTCAAACAGAAGGACAAAGAGAAACTTCAGAATGGACTTTTCAGTTTTAACTTCAAGTTTTGTTGTCAACAGAGGTTTCATCTGTCTTTTTGAATGTGTTTTTGGCACACTGGCGTGTTTCTGTTTGTATTCTTCTTGGTGTGTGTGTATAGTGGTTCTCTCTCTCACTTTCTTGAGTGTGTGTTGGGGGAGGTGGGAGGGCCCAACCAGCTGATGTCATTCAGTGCAGCAGGCAGATCCTGAAAGAGGCCCTTTGTTGGCAGCCTGTAGCACGAGTGAGTCCCTGTGCTTCTCCTGCTAACGGACACACACACACACACACACACACACACAGGGGACAGGAGCGGGAATGGCACCATCCGGACTGCCCTACTGCCCACTCAACTGACACATCCGCATGTCCAGCACGCTTTCGGACACTTTTGGGTCGTTTCTGCCTCCTCCGGAGAGGAGCTAACCAAGACCAGAGAGAAAAAAAAGATGGAGCCGCTTGGACTAGAAAGTTTGTAGACTTTTCTGGCAGCACAGAGTTCGCTTTTCTGTTTGGTGAAAGAGAGGAGAGAAAAGGGTAATAACAGCCAAAGATTCTGAGGAGAACAGCAGAATCCCTTGTTCCTTAACCTTTTTTGTCTTGTTCTTTGTTCATGTTCTTTGTCTTTTCATGACCGACCACAAAACATTTCAAACTTTTTTTCTGTTGATCTTCCGTCGAAAGGTAACCGAAGGGACACTGGGCCGACAAACTAACAAGATTTTTAAAGTGGAAGCGAAAGAAAGCAAATGAAAATGTTGGAGATTTGCCTGAAATTGGTGGGGTGTAAATCTAAGAAAGGCCTCTCGTCCTCCTCCAGCTGCTACTTGGAAGGTAAGAATTTGAGGAACTGCTGTAGAGGGGTTGGCATGGGGTATTGCGAGTTTTGTTTTGGGATTGATTCTCAGAGAAAGACAAAGATGGTCAGAGAAAGAAAGGAGAGGACAGTGTAGAGGAGCTGGTTGTGCTGGGCAGGGAGGTGAGAAGGTCGAGAGAGGGAGAAGATGAGCTCTCTACGCCTCTGTCGTTCCTGGGCTCTGGAAAGCGGAGGAGGGGGAGAGAGGGAGAGCGAGGGAGAGCGGAGGGAGAGGGAAGCCAGACACACTGGCTCGGTGCAGAGGAAAGAGGGGGGGGGAGAGAATACAAGGAAATCTGATTCCCGGCTGGGCCCGTTTTACTTTTGTTTATGAGGAGAGAGGATCTTATCTAAATCTACACTTTCCTTTTTGTGCTTTGCTAAGATTTACATCTTGTTTATTGCTTTTCTACGTTATGAAGTGCAAAGACAAGTTGAACTGAGTTGTAGAGTTTTTTTAGGACTAAATGCCTTATAAAGTGTGCTATTGTACTTATTTTCCAAGCCTACACTCTGCCCTACTTGAAACAAAGATGAGCTAAATGGATTAGCCTGAATCAAAGATTAATGGAATTCTGGGAAATCCGGAGTACATTGAGTTTCAACCGTGAAATTGTTTTGTAATGGAAGACTGTGAAATGGCCCATGTCACATGCTCCCAGGCAGTGGTGTAAAGTACTTAAGTAAAAATACTTGAAAGTACTACTTAAGTAGTTTTTTTGGGTATCTGTACTTTACTTTACTATTTATATTTTGGGCAACTTTTACTTCTACATTCCTAAAGAAAAGAATGTACTTTTTACTCCAAACATTTTCCCTGACACCCAAAAGTAGTCATTACATTTTGACAGGAAAATGGTCCAATTCACACAATTATCAAGAGAACATCCCTGGTCATCTCTACTGCCTCTGATCTGTCACTCATTATACACAAATGCTTTGTTTATAAATTATTTCTGAGTGTTGGAGTGTGCCCCTGGCTATCTGTAAATGAAAGGAGAAAAAAAATGCCGTCTGGTTTGCTTAATACAAGGAAGTTTAAATTATTTATACTTTTACTTTTGATACTTAAGTATATTTTAGCGATTCCATTTACTTTTGCTACTTAAGTATATTTAAAACCAAATACTTTCACTTTTACTTGCCTAATTTTCTATTAAGGTATCTTTACTTTTACTCAAGTATGACAATTGAGTACGTTTTCCACCATTTCTCCCAGGATTGCGTAAAATGGTCCCGGAACACATTCCAGCAAAGTGAATGTTGATTAATCTTTCAAACACACCCTTTCATATAACTTTACATACACAAAAATTAAGATGGACCAAAAAGCATGTTGAATGAACAGTCTCTGATTTGGAATTAAGTGTTTTTCTCTTAAAAAATGAAGCAATTCTCTCTGGAAGAATATCCACTGAATGAATTTGCAAGAGGAAAGATAAACCCAAATGTAATCTTCTTTCAGTTGACATTACTGATAGCAACAGTATGTGTTACAAATTCTTCAATAACTCCTAGCAATTTACACCTGTCCCCCTCTGTGTGGCAGGTTCACTCACCCTCATGTTTAATGCCCCAATGTTTGACCTAACCACAGTAGAGCTGACTAGTCTACAGCGGCACCAGCCACAGATCCAGATAGGATCTCCAAACAGTGGTTAGACCTCCAGATCTCAGGCTTGATCCAGCATCAAGCTCTTTGTCACCCGTCACAGTTGTCAACAGCCAGGTGATGCAACAGAATCGCCCCAGCGTGAGTTATTTTCCGTCCTTCACCTCACGTGGCTTGGCTCTACATCATGGAACTGGAAAGTTTGGACCTACTGTGTTTTGATCTGAGGTCAAGAAGGTACTGGTTGTGATAAACTCCACCAGGCCAATCTCTGTATCCTGTGTTCTGTCAGTGTGTTTGGGGTTAGTTTCAGCTCATCAGTTCATCTCTAATACTCATACCATCTCTGTCATAGAGTGCCTCGATTTCCACACATATTTCATCACTGCTGGATGGATTCTCTTCCCCAGTAATGTAGTCAGGATATGATGTAATCCCCGCCTCTCCACGAGCTACTGCTGGATTTCTAGCTTTCCTTCTTTCTTTTTAGCCTCATGTTCAGTCTCATTCCATTTCTATCTCTGATATCATGCAGTGTATCAGTCTGCTGTCACTCTTCACTCACTAAGAGCAGAGGTGTTTGTGGTCAGTAAAATGGATATACAGTATGTGTAGGGGGTTGGCTGTTCTAGTGCCCACACACCAGTCTGTCCCCTCCACCCTCCTCCTCTCATGTCTTACTCAGTACACTCATGTGTTTATCTTCCTCCAACTCTGTTATTTCGTCACCATGCAACCTTCGTTTGCCAATGTTTATTCTCCAAAATCGAAGAGCTTATTTTTTCCGACTTGAATCATAGCCTTGGAGTTCGATTGATTTCAGCCGCTCACTTTCAGAAATCAAGCCGTCTTTCCTCATGTGCACCCTTGCGCTTGTAGCCTATTGTTAGAAAGATAGGGATTCTCAAATGTCATGAA
The DNA here is from genome assembly GCF_045791955.1 of Oncorhynchus clarkii lewisi. NCBI lineage: Eukaryota > Metazoa > Chordata > Actinopteri > Salmoniformes > Salmonidae > Oncorhynchus > Oncorhynchus clarkii. The sequence continues at coordinate 29,388,630 of NC_092151.1, read as the reverse complement.
TGATTATAGAGTGAGAGACCTTCTTTCTGCTCATCGTCTGAATGGTTATGTTCTTGCTCTGCAATCCCAATCCACTGTTAACAGGAGGCCCCTCTACCAGTGGCTCAATGCTGGGGAGCAGAATGTGTTCAGATGCCTCTTATCACAGACTCCTCGGGAATGTTCATCATGCACATCCCTAATGTCTGTCCTGTGCCCAGCACCCAGTTAGAGCCCCAGCGCATAGCACCCAGCCGGTGAGCAGTGTGTGGTAACCATGGATTTATTTGATCTCTCTCTGTGGCTCTCATCACACTATGTATGCCCACAGTAGAACACAAAATAGCCTTCCAGTCTGCATTTCACCAGATTGCTCTGTCAGGGCTGTTGGCTTGACGTAAGATACAAATAAAGATCATAACAATCAAGGATCAGTGCTTTGCCAGGGTTCACTATATCACAGCATCCCTGTCTCCTGAATGGATTATTTAGCATAAACTCAGTAGGTTAGCCTACTACCAACAGGCCTGTCCTTTCTCTCGGGTATCACTATGGCCTCAGCAGATGATCAAAAGACTCTCCCTGGCTTTCTCAGGCCGTGACCGAGCTGAGGAGGTGTGTGGTGAGAGGCGCAAGGTGCTGAAACAGCTGATTTGGCCACACAATGAAGTCACCATCACACAATAAAGTCACCTCTATCTCTTCCCCTTTCTCTTTCCATTGTTTCCACATCTCTTCTGCAACACTCTCTCTCCAGTTCTGGTGACATTGATGTGTCATCCAGATACCTCTCAGGCTCTCAAACTCCCATTATTTGGGTATAATGAGCATAATCTGTTGTTGTAGTGCCTGTAAACAGTTATTTCACACCTTATTGGAAGCTTATCACAGTTAGAATTTCCCTTCTTACTACAACATTGCAGGCAAAGATGGGTCAACTCTTATTGGAGAGTCTTGTTATTGAAAACAATGTCTTGAAATTGAAGCAAAGCCATGGTACTCCAGGAAATGAAAGGTAAGTAGTGCAGAGATGGACAATGTTATCGGCCTGGTCTTAATGAAAGATATCAGTTCATATTGCTGCCTTTAATATCATAGTCAAATCACAGCTGCTGTGCAGGCCAGCACAATAGTGCAACCATGAAACTTTTTCTGAGAAATGTTCCTTCGGTGTGACGGGGGGAGTTTTTTCTTTAAAGAACAGGCTACATATACAGGTGTGAATGACTTTAGTGTTTGTAATGTGTTAAGTGTCTGTGTGTGTTCCTGGAATAGCCTGAAGACTGAAATGTCAGTACATTGAGAATGTATTTTTCTCTTATGTCTGTTTCTATGACATGGTGATAGAAAGTCTATTGACTTGTTAGTTGTTGGTTTATTTAACACAGATCTGATCGACTCACTCCCAGTTCCCGATCTCGCTCTTTTCCCCCAATGTCCACTTGTTTAATAGATAAAGACATGTTCTCACATTGGACCTGTCTGTTGTGTGTTCCAGAAGCTCTCCAGAGACCAGACTTTGAGCCCCAGGGTCTGACCGAAGCGGCCCGCTGGAACTCAAAAGAGAACCTGTTGGCCGGGCCCAGCGAGAATGACCCCAACCTTTTTGTTGCGCTGTATGACTTTGTGGCCAGTGGGGACAACACTCTCAGCATAACTAAAGGTAAGAGAATGTGTGTGAGTGTGTGTGTGACAGAAAGTTGCGATCAAATGCAGTACTGTGACTTAAAATGGAACAGTCCCCAGCTCTGCACTGTGAGTCTGTCTCTGTGAGGGTACATTAGTTTCCCATCACAGAACCGTCTCTGTGAGGGTACATTAGTTTTCCATCACAGAACCATCTCTGTGAGGGTACATTCGTTTTCCATCACAGAACTGTATCTGTGAGGGTACATTAGCTTCCTGTCAGAGAACCGTCTCTGTGAGGGTACATTAGTTTCCCGTCAGAGAACTGTCTCTGTGAGGGTACATTAGCTTCCCGTCAGAGAACCGTCTCTGTGAGGGTACATTAGATTCCCGTCAGAGAACTGTCTCTGTGAGGGTACATTAGTTTCCCGTCAGAGAACTGTCTCTGTGAGGGTACATTAGTTTCCCGTCAGAGAACTGTCTCTGTGAGGGTACATTAGTTTCCCGTCAGAGAACTGTCTCTGTGAGGGTACATTAGCTTCCCGTCAGAGAACCGTCTCTGTGAGGGTACATTAGATTCCCGTCAGAGAACTGTCTCTGTGAGGGTACATTAGTTTCCCGTCAGAGAACTGTCTCTCTGCTCTGAAACGTTTAACAGTAAAACCGTCCATCATAGCCCAGAGAGCATCAACAGGCTGTGTGAAAATACTCCCTCTGGTCTTGTTGTTGTCAGGGACCTGCCTTCGTCATGGGGTCAATGTGCAAAACGGCCCTTATCAGCAGTAGATAAACAGGACTGTGTGTGTGAACTGCTTGTGTTTTTATCTTCATTTAAAAGTTCTGACTGCGCTGAGATGGGTACAGTGTCCTCTCGGGGGGATGGGGAGGGTTTAGACTGTCTGGAAATCCACATATTTGTGTCCCGTTCCCTATCTCTCCTTGATTGTCAGCTAGGTCAAACATATACAGGCTAAGACAACGTAATGATTCCATGTGTCAGCATTAAAACATAAAACAAATCATTGGACGAGCGCTGTTGCTACCTGCTACTGCTATTGCTAACTAGCATAGCTGGTCCCATTGTCGCAAAGAGCTCTTTCCACTGGAGCGGCTGGAACACAATGCAGCAGGCAGGAGAGAGAGAGATGCAAAAATTCATATTTATATATGAGGAAATAAAAAGGCAAAATACGTTATGTAATAAGGCAATCTAAATAGTTGTGTCACTAAGGCTATATAAGGGTAGATTTTATACAGAAGTCTATAAAATAAATATTGAATTTAGGGCTTCAATTAGGGCTTCTTACTAAACAAGTTGGGTTGGCATCGTATCTTCATATCTCCAAATTGAAAAGTACAGTTTTCATGTTAATGTTTAAAAATACATATATTATTAACTAATACACTTTTGCATGAAACTCTCTTGTGAATTGTAGTTTATGCTGAGCCGCTATGCTGAGTCTAAAACCAGGATCAGACAGTGACGTCAACCCTGCTAACCCCATAACCAATGGGAAAAAAACCCAGTGTCACAATCTGAGTAAACATTACATTAGATACAGTGGATTAACCACTCTGGCTCAGTCTCAGAATACTGAGTATGTGGCACTTTCATGTTGGTCTATGATGCAACTGGAAATAAACGTTAGCACAAGCTCCTTGCAAGCATTGCCTCAATTGTGTAGAATGTAGAACCTTTAGGATAGTAACTATACTAGTAATTTATAGCAACCAATCAACCATTCTATAGTAAGTCTCTTTTACATGTGACGTTTCTCCTTTAACCAGTAGAAATCTACTTGGAGTGGTGTCTATATAAACCGCCTGCCGTACTCCTTAAAGGTCTCGCATGTAGTGTAGAATCCCCCTGTAGTTTCCCCTGATTTCACTCTAATGGCATGTCCGTGCTGCAGGAGAGAAGCTGCGAGTCCTGGGTTATAACCATAATGGGGAGTGGTGCGAGGCACAGACCAACCACGGCCAGGGCTGGGTGCCCAGTAACTACATCACCCCGGTCAACAGCCTGGAGAAGCACAGCTGGTACCATGGGCCTGTGTCGCGCAACGCTGCTGAGTACCTGCTCAGCTCGGGTATTAACGGCAGCTTCCTGGTCAGGGAGAGCGAGAGCAGCCCCGGGCAGAGGTCTATCTCACTGCGCTACGAGGGTCGCGTCTACCATTACAGGATCAACACAGCCTCCGACGGGAAGGTGAGGATATACAGTACACACACACCTCCTACCTCTACTCTATCACATCTTCATATGTAAAGGTGCCCAGACAGAGACCAATGATGCAAGTACTTAAGTAAAAATACTTGAAATCAATTTGTTTTTTGGGGGTATCTTTACTTTACTATTTTATATTTTTGGCTACTTTTATTTCACTACATTTATGTACTTTATGAAAATATTATACTTTTTACTCCATACATTTTCCCTGACACCCAAATGTACTCGTTACATTTTGAATGCTTAGCCTGACAGGAAAATGATCTAATTCTCACACACTTGTCAAGAGAACATCGCTGGTCATCCCTACTGCCTCTCGTCTGGCGAACTCACTAAGCACATGCTTCGTTTGTAAATTATGTCTGAGTGTTGGAGCATGCCTCTGGCTAGCCGTAAATAAAAATAAGAAAATTGTGCCATATGGTTTGCTTAACATAAGGAATTTGAAATTATACTTTTACTTTTGATACTTAAGTATATTTTAGCGATTACATTTACTTTTGATACTTACGTATATTTAAAACCAAATGGTTTAAGACTTTTACTCAAGTAGGGTTGTACTGGGCAACATTTACTTAAGTCATTTTCTGTTAAGGTACTTTTACTCAAGTATGACAATTGGGTACTTTTTCCACCACTGCCAGAGTCCTATGTCCCCAAGTCCTAAACATCCATGGGTTTTACCTCTCTCTCTGGTTAAGTGATTATTGGAGGCAGCTGTAAGTGACATGACTGTCTCACTGAGCTCCTCTGGTTATACAGCCCATTACGCTGTGGCCAAGGCAGACGGTGGGCTTTAGTGGAGGTCTCCACAGAGCAGCTTACTGTACCCCCTCTGGGAAAGGCTCATTTAGAGAGGACACGGCAGGTCTGGAACTGGTTAAGGTTAGAGGCCTATATTTCAACACTCTAAAATGGCCTCTCCTCTCCTTCATGACCACTGACCACAATAGAAAGATGCTGAGGACCAAATCCAGGTGAAAATACAGTGAGTGGAAAAATCAGTACCTAATAGTTCATTATCAACCTATTATATTTTCAGCTCAACCAGCATCATCATTCATTGCAGAAGCCTGTCCGTTTGAAGAAAAGGAGGCTGTATGTGACTGTTAGGACACACTGTTATTGTGCTATACCAACCGTTATTAGTGGTCAGGAGGAATGGAGACTGGGAAAGAAGTCGTACGAGTATTAGGATAGTCAGTCTGCCAGCTGTCTTCTCCCCTCTCTTAACCCAGCTGTCTGTCAGGCCAGCTGAGGTAAACCACCTCCACCGCAGGACAGCTGCCATCCTTTCTATGTCATACGGATCCCAGCATTCCTCACTGCACAGAGGTGAGCGAGTGGAACGGCATGCACGAGAGGAATGCTCCAAACGACCTCTCTGTTCCACACCAAACCAGCACGCGCACACAAACACACACACGTAGACAAAATGACACACACACACACTGGTCTCGTGCGTGTGTGTGTTAAAGTATCAATCTCCTACCCTCCCTATCCCCTGCAGTTCCGCTATCTCCCACTGTGCTCACAATCAGCCGGCTGGAATGCAGACTTTCCCAATATGTGTACCTCTCCTGTCTGTGGAACACTCCTCATATCACCCCCACACAACACAGTGATTGACAGTATTCTGATCAGCCCAGATTCTTGTGTTAATGAAATTGAGCTCCCGCTTGGATGGTTTTTACTGAGACAGGCCCTGATAAGTGGTCAAGTTGGAGCTTTAAGCTGAATGTGAGGTAGTTGAACAACGGAACAGGCCTCTTTATTGTTCCAGACCCTCGGATGCGGCTCTTTTCAGGTTCTTTCACGACCTACCTACTCAGTTAGTACCTACTTACATTATCTCCATTGACATTATGTTATAAACTCTGGAAATCTATCCATTTATGAAGATATGAAGAGTGCGGAATGTTTCCACAGTGGAACACAGGATCTGGGACTGTGGTCTTATATAAGACATGGACAATGGAAAAGACTGTGTTCAGTCAGCCTTGACCAATATCTCTCGCCAGAGATCATCTGCTGCTGGAAAGTGCTTTTCTTGCTCTACGTGCTTTCTGAGTGTGCTGCTTTTCCACATATTATCATATCCAGCCAGTTCAGGTGATTCATACTACAGAATCATTTATCTATCCTCTTTGGTGTTCATCTATTAGACACTTTAATGTAATGTTACCTATTTAATGTCTATGTAACTCGAGCTGGATTTAAACCCACATCTCCGGTGTTGCTCCAACCAACCTCTCACTCCCAAGGTCATTGAATCTCCTTTCTGTTATGGGCTTAACAGTCATAGTCTCAACTGGAAATGGTCTCTTCCCTCTTCTCCCTTTCCCCAGCTATATGTGTCGTCTGAGAGTCGATTCAACACACTGGCAGAGCTGGTTCACCACCACTCCACGGTAGCCGATGGCCTCATCACTACACTGCACTACCCAGCGCCCAAACGCAACAAGCCCACCATCTATGGCGTGTCACCCAACTATGACAAGTGGGAGATGGAGCGCACCGACATCACCATGAAGCACAAGCTGGGCGGGGGCCAGTACGGAGAGGTCTACGAGGGGATCTGGAAGAAGTACAGCCTCACCGTGGCCGTCAAGACCCTCAAGGTACACGTGAGATTAAACCATCAGAATGAGTTGATGACAGTGTTTTTGTTTTATTTTATTTGTCACACACACCGGATAGGTGCAGTGAAATTGTTTTACAAGGTCCGCCATAATAGTAGTATGGCGCTCATGGATCAAATTAGGGTTAAGTGCCTTGCTCAAGGGCACATCAACAGATTTTTCACCTTGTCGGCTCAGGTATTCGAACCAGCTACCTTTCGGTTACTGGCCCAACGCTCTAACCGCTAGGCTACCTGCCACCCTAATGTAGTGCTGTAGTCAATATTGTCTGTAGTAGTTCGTTTTTGTATTTATTTTTTGTAGTAGTTAATAGTGCAGTTGTCAATATTGTATTTTAGCTGCTTGTAGTCTTAGTTAGGCAGTTGTAAAATAACAGTGGAGTTTCAGGATGGTGTGATGGGAACTGGGAACTGTGCTGAGTATACCACCACCTGGTGTAGAACAGAAGAAGGTTACCCAGTTTAGACATCTGCTGAGCAAACACACTTATTGTAACGCTTCTATAGGTAGAAACATGTGAAGCTAGCCATGCGTATAGTCTACAGTGCCATCAAAGTATTCACACCCCTGGACTTTTTCCACATTTTGTTACAGCCTGGATTTAAAATGGATTACATTTAGATTTTTGGTCACTGGCCTACACACAACACCACATAATGTCAAAGAGGAATTATGTTTTTTGAAATGATAAATTAATTGAAATGGCTTGAGTCAATAAATATTCAAACCCTTTCTTATGGCAAACCTAAATAAGTTCAGGAGTAAAAAGATTGCTGAACAAGTCACATAATAAGTTGCATGGACTTGTGTGCAATAATTGTGTTTAACATTGTTTTTTAATGACTACCTCATCGCTGTACCCCACACATACAATTATCTGTAAGGCCCCTCAGTCAAGCAGTGAATGTCAAACACAGATTCAACTACAAAGACCAGGGAGGTTTTCCAATGCCTCGCAAAGAAGGGAACCTATTGATAGATGAGTAAAAATAACTAAATTAAAAAGCAAACACTGAATATCCCTTTGAGCATGGTGAAGTTATTAATTACACTTTGGATGGTGTATCAATACACCCTGTCACTATAAAGATACAGGCGTCCTTCCTAACTCAGTTACCGGAGAGGAAGGAAGCTGTTCAGGGATTTCGCCATGAGGCCAATGGTGATTTTAAAATCAAATCAAATTTATTTAAATAGCCCATCTTACATCAGCTGATATATTAAAGTGCTGTACAGAAACCCAGCCTAAAACCCCAAACAGCAAGCAATGCAGGTGTAGAAGCACGGTGGCTAGGAAAAACTCCCTAGAAAGGCCAAAACCTAGGAAGAAACCTAGAGAGGAACCAGGCTATGAGGGTGGCCAGTCCTCTTCTGGCAGTGCCGGGTGGAGATTATAACAGAACATGGCCAAGATGTTCAAATGTTCATAAATGACCAGCATGGTCAAATAATAATAATCACAGTGGTTGTCGAGGGTGCAACAGGTCAGTACCTCAGGAGTAAATGTCAGTTGGCTTTTCATAGCCGATCATTGAGAGTATCTCTACCGCTCCTGCTGTCTCTAGAGAGTTGAAAACAGCAGGTCTGGGACAGGTAGCACGTCCGGTGAACAGGTCAAGGTTCCATAGCCGCAGGCAGAACAGTTGAAACTGGAGCAGCAGCACAGCCAGGTGGACTGGGGACAGCAAGGAGTCATCATGCCAGGTAGTCCTGAGACATGGTCCTAGGGCTCAGGTCCTCCGAGAGAGAGAGAATTAGAGAGAGCGTACTTAAGTTCACACAGGACACAGGATAAAACAGGAGAAATACTCCAGATATAACAGACTGAACCTAGCACCCTGACACATAAACTACTGCAGCATAAATACTGGAGGCTGAGACAGGAGGGGTCAGGAGACACTGTGGCCCCATCCGATGATACCCCTGTACAGGGCCAAACAGACAGGATATAACCCCACCCACTTTGCCAAAGCACAGCCCCCACACCACTAGAGGGATATCTTCAACCACCAACTTACCATCCTGAGACAAGGCCGAGTATATCCCACAAAGACCTCCACCACGGCACAACCCAAGGGGGGGCGCCAACCCAGACAGGAAGATCACATCAGTGACTCAACCCACTCAAGTGACGCACCCCTCCTAGGGACGGCATGGAAGAGCACCAGTAAGCCAGTGACTCAGCCCCTGTAATAGGGTTAGAGGCAGAGAATCCCAGTGGAGAGAGGGGAGCTGGCCAGGCAGAGACAGCAAGGGTGGTTCGTTGCTCCAGAGCCTTTCCGTTCACCTTCACACTCCTGGGCCAGACTACACTCAATCACAGGACCTACTGAAGAGATGAGTTTTCAATAAAGACTTAAAGGTTGAGACCATTCCATAAAAATGGAGCTCTATAGGAGAAAGCCCTGCCTCCAGCTGTTTGCTTAGAAATTCTAGGGATGACAATTAGTAGGCCTGCGTCTTGTGACCGTAGCGTACTTGTAGGTATGTACGGCAGGACCAAATCGGAAAGATATTCAGGAGCAAGCCCATGTAATGCTTTGTAGGTTAGCAGTAAAACCTTGAAATCAGCCCTTGCCTTAACAGGAAGCCAGTTTAGGGAGGCTAGCACTGGAGTAATATGATCAAATTTTGGGGTTCTAGTCAGGATTCTAGCAGCAGTATTTAGCACTAGCTGAAGTTTATTTAGTGCTTTATCCGGGTAGCCGGAAAGTAGAGCATTGCAGTAGTCTAACCTAGAAGTAACAAAAGCATGGATTCGTTTTTCTGCATCATTTTTGGACAAAGTTTCAGATTTTTGTAATGTTACGTTTTTTGCAATGTTACGTGTTATGAAAAAAAGCTGTCCTTGATAGTCTTGATATGTTCGTTAAAATAGAGGTCAGGGTCCAGAGTAACGCTAAGGTCCTTAAGAGTTTTATTTGAGACGATTGTACAACCATCAAGATTAATTGTCAGATTCAACAGAAGATCTCTTTGTTTCTTGGGACCTAGAACAAGCATCTCTGTTTTGTCCGAGTTTAAAAGTAGAAAGTTTGCAGCCATCCACTTCCTTATGTCTGAAACACAGGCTTCTAGCGAAGGCAATTTTGGGGCTTCACCGTGTTTCATTAAAATGTACAGCTGTGTGTCATCCGCATAGCAGTGAAAGTTAACATTATGTTTTCGAATGACATCCCCAAGAGGTAAAATATATAGTGAAAACAATAGTGGTCCTAAAACGGAACCTTGAGGAACACAGAAATGTACAGTTGATTTGTCAAGGACAAACCATTCACAGAGAAACTGATATCTTTCCGACAGATAAGATCTAAACCAGGCCAGAACTTGTCTGTGTAGACCAATTTGGGTTTCAAATCGATGGTATCAAAAGCAGCACTAAGGTCTAGGAGCACGAGGACAGATGCAGAGCCTCGGTCTGACGCCATTAAAATGTAATTTACCACCTTCACAAGTGTCTCAGTGCTATGATGGGTCTAAAACCAGACTGAAGCATTTCGTATACAGTGTTTGTCTTCAAGAAGGCAGTGAGTTGCTGCGCAACAGCTTTTATAAAATCGAGAGGAATGGGAGATTCGATATAGGCCAATAGTTTTTAATCTTTTCTGGGTCAAGATTTGGATTTTTCAAGTGAGGCTTTATTACTACCACTTTTAGTGAGTTTGGTACACATCCGGTGGATAGGGAGCCATTTATTATGTTCAACATAGGAGGGCCAAGCACAGGAAGCAGCTATTTCAGTAGTTTAGTTGGAATAGGGTCCAGTATGCAGCTTGAAGGTTTAGAGGGCATGATTATTTTCATAATTGTGTCAAGGGATATAGTACTAAAACACTTGAGTGTCTCTCTTGATCCTAGGTCCTGGCAGAGTTGTGCAGACTCAGGACAACTGAGCTTTGGAGAAATACACAGATTTAAAGAGGAGTCCATAATTTGCTTTCTAATGATCATGATCTTTTCCTCAAAGAAGTTCATGAATTTATTACTGCTGAAGTGAAAGCCATCCTCTCTTGGGGAATGCTGCTTTTTAGTTAGCTTTGCGACAGTATCAAAAATACGTTTCGGATTGTTCTTATTTTCCTCAATTAGGTTGGAGAAATAGGATGATCGAGCAGCAGTGAGGGCTCTTCGATACTGCACGGTACTGTCTTTCCAAGCTCGTCGGAAGACTTCCAGTTTGGTGTGTCGCCATTTCCGTTCCAATTCTCTGGAAGCTTGCTTCAGAGCTCGGGTATTTTCTGTATACCAGGGAGCTAGTTTCTTATGACAAATGTTTTTAGTTTTTAGGGGTGCATCTGCATCTAGGGTATTACGCAAGGTTCAATTGAGTTCCTCAGTTAGGTGGTTAACTGATTTTTGTCCTCTGACGTCCTTGGGTAGGCAGAGGGAGTCTGGAAGGGCATCAAGGGGTCTTTGGGTTGTCTGAGAATTTATAGCACGACTTTTGATGCTCCTTGGTTGGGGTCTGAGCAGATTATTTGTTGCGATTGCAAACGTAATAAAATGGTGGTCCGATAGTCCAGGATTATGAGGAAAAACATTAAGATCCACAACATTTATTCCATGGGACAAAACTAGGTCCAGAGTATGACTGTGGCCGTGAGTAGGTCTGGAGACATGTTGGACAAAACCCACTGAGTCGATGATGGCTCCGAAAGCCTTTTGGAGTGGGTATGTGGACTTTTTCATGTGAATATTAAAGTCACCAAAGATTAGAATATTATCTGCTATGACTACAAGGTTCGATAGGAATTCAGGGAACTCAGTGAGAAACGCTGTATATGGCCCAGGAGGCCTGTGAACAATAGCTATAAAATGACTAGAAGCTCAATAGACGAAAACATTTGGGTTTTTTTGTAAATTGAAATTTGCTTAAAACAGTTAGAGTTTAATGGCTGTGATAGGAGAAAACTGAGGATGGATCAACAACATTGTCATTACTCCACAATACTAACCTAAATGACAGAGTGAAAACGAAGCCTTTACAGAATAAAAATATTCTAAAACATGCATCCTGTTTGCATTAAAGTAATACTGCAAAAAAGGTGGCACTGGCAATCTACACTGGAGTTGCTTACCAAGAACACAGTGAATGTTCCTGAGTGGCCGAGTTACAGTTTTGAATTAAATCTACTTGAAAATCTATGGCAAGATCTGAAAAGGGTTGTCTAGCAATGATCAACAACCAATTTGACAGAGCATGAATAACTGTTTTAAGAATAATGTGCAAATATTGTACAATCCATTTTGAATTCAGGCTGTAACACAACAAAATGTGGAATATGTCAAGGGGTATGAATGCTTTCTGAAGGCAGTGTAGATGTAGCTAACTCTTTGAATATATTTTCACCTGATGTGTGTGGTTGACCCTCTGACCCTGTTCTCACCCACTCAGGAGGACACCATGGAGGTGGAGGAGTTCCTAAAGGAGGCTGCTGTCATGAAGGAGATCAAACACCCCAACCTGGTACAGCTACTGGGTGAGTTACTGGGTTATGTCTCAGGCTGCGTCTCAAACAGCACCCTATTCCCTTTATATTGCACTACTTTTAACTAGAGCCCTCAGTCTTAATTGTCTCTTTGTGAAATGCCACACTGTACTGCCATTGTCAGTGCTGTGACTAACTCTGCCTCTCTCTCTCTGCCAGGCGTGTGCACGCGGGAGCCCCCATTCTACATCATCACAGAGTTCATGACCCATGGCAACCTGCTGGACTACCTGAGGGAGTGTAACAGGGAGGAGGTGAACGCTGTGGTGCTGCTCTACATGGCCACGCAGATCTCCTCCGCCATGGAGTACCTAGAGAGGAAGAACTTCATCCACAGGTGAGACATGACACTAGCTTAACCTCAGTTTCTCTCTCTTCGCATTTCTTACCTTTCACTAACCTCCCCTGCCCCTCACTCTTGCCTATCATTTGTCCTCCCCTCCCCCAGACAGAAATATCATATGTGCGCTGTTGCTGTGAGATTGACTTTGCCCCAGCATGTTTTATTATGGCCTAGAAGATGTGATTTATGTCCTCTTTTCGATTCCCCAATTTGCTTTTAATTGTCAAGCTTGTTGAGACTCAGCTTCATACTCAAGTGCCCACGTAACAGACAACACCTAAAGACATAGATATTATAAGAGAATTGCCATCCTAAAAAAATACATCATGCTCCTCTGTTTTCACTCTGTGCTCCAGGGACCTGGCAGCCCGTAACTGTCTGGTGGGGGAGAACCACCTGGTGAAGGTGGCAGACTTCGGGCTGAGCAGGCTGATGACGGGGGACACGTACACGGCCCACGCTGGGGCCAAGTTCCCCATCAAGTGGACCGCCCCGGAGAGCCTGGCCTACAACAAGTTCTCCATCAAATCTGACGTCTGGGGTGAGTTTGAAGATGACACAGTAACTCAATGACAAATGTATTTCTGATATTTAGAATTATTTATGTCATTGTGATTACAATGTCATAGTCTTGTTTTGGCATGCAAATAGACTAATCTCTGTACTTTGTTATCCCAAACTCCCAGCGTTCGGAGTGTTGCTGTGGGAGATCGCCACCTATGGGATGTCTCCGTACCCTGGCATAGACCTCTCCCAGGTGTATGAGCTCCTAGAGAAGGACTACCGCATGGACCGTCCGGAGGGCTGCCCAGAGAAGGTCTACCAGCTCATGAGGGCCTGTGAGTACACATACATCTGTCTGTCTAAATGGCACAGCCTGGCTTCTCAAAATAGTTCTCTAACTATCTTCATCATGTTTTGTTTGTTTAATGTCTACTGGAATGAAGTAATTGAGTGCTTAATGACTAACTATACTGAACAAAAATATAAACGCAACATGTAAAGTGTTGGTCCCATGTTTCATGAGCTGAAATAAAAGATCCCAGAAATGTTCCATACGCCAAAAATCTTATTTCTATCAAATTTTTTCACAAATTTGTTGACATCCCTGTCAATATAATATATAAATCAAATCAAATGTATTTGTCACATACACATGGTTAGCAGATGTTAATGCGAGTGTAGCGAAATGCTTGTGCTTCTAGTTCCGACAATGCAGTAATAACCAACGAGTAATCTAACCTAACAATTCCAAAACTACCACCTTCTACACACAAGTGTAAAGGGATGAAGAATATGTACATAAAGATATGAATGAGTGATGGTACAGAACGGCATAGGCAAGATGCAGTAGATGGTATCGAGTACAGTATATACATATGAGATGATTAATGTAGGGTATGTAAACATTATATTAAGTAGCATTGTTTAAAGTGGCTAGTGATATATTTTACATCAATTTCCATCAATTCCCATTATTAAAGTGGCTGGAGTTGAGTCAGTGTGTTGGCAGCAGCCACTCAATGTTAGTGGTGGCTGTTTAACAGTCTGATGGCCTTGAGATAGAAGCTGTTTTTCAGTCTCTCAGTCCCTGCTTAGATGCACCTGTACTGACCTCGCCTTCTGGATGATAGCGGGGTGAACAGGCAGTGGCTCGGGTGGTTGTTGTCCTTGATGATCTTTATGGCCTTCCTGTGACATCGGGTGGTGTAGGTGTCCTGGAGGGCAGGTAGTTTGCCTCCGGTGATGCGTTGTGCAGACCTCACTACCCTCTGGAGAGACTTACGGTTGTGGGCAGAGCAGTTGCCGTACCAGGCGGTGATACAGCCCGAATTTCTTTAGCCTCCTGAGGTTGAAGAGGCGCTGCTGCGCCTTCTTCACGACGCTATCTGTGTGTGTCCGTGATGTGTACGCCGAGGAACTTAAAACTTACTACCCTCTCCACTACTGTCCCATCAGGAGGGGGCTCAGAACTCACCCTTGTGGGGCCCCAGTGTTGAGGATCAGTGGGGTGGAGATGTTGTTACCTACCCTCACCACCTGGGGGCGGCCCGTCAGGAAGTCCAGTACCCAGTTGCACAGGGCGTGGTTGAGACCCAGGGTCTCGAGCTTGATGATGAGTTTGGAGGATACTATGGTGTTAAATGCTGAGCTGTAGTCGATGAACAGCATTCTCACATAGATATTCCTCTTGTCCAGATGGGTTAGGGCAGTGTGCAGTGTGGTTGAGATTGCGTCGTCTGTGGACCTATTTGGGTGGTAAGCAAATTGGAGTGGGTCTAGGGTTTCAGGTAGGGTGGAGTGATATGGTCCTTGACTAGTCTCTCAAAGCACTATGACGGAAGTGAGTGGTAGTCGTTTAGCTCAGTTACCTTAGCTTTCTTGGGAACAGGGACAATGCTCTTGAAGCATGTGGGAACAGCAGACTGGGATAAGGATTGATTGAATATGTCCGTAAATACACCAGCCAGCTGATCTGCGCATGCTCTGAGGGCGCGGCTGGGTATGCCGTCTGGGCCTGCAGCCCTGCGAGGGTTAACACGTTTAAATGTTTTACTCACGTCGTCTGCAGTGAAGGAGAGTCCGCAGGTTTTGGTTGCGGGCCGTGTCAGTGGCACTGTATTGTCCTCAAAGCAGGCAAAAAAGTTATTTAGTCTGCCTGGGAGCAAGACATCCTGGTCCGTGACGGGGCTGGTTTTCTCTTTGTAATCCGTGATTGACTGTAGACCCTGCTACATACCTCTTGTGTCTGAGCCGTTGAATTGTGACTCTACTTTGTCTCTAAACTGACGCTTAGCTTGTTTGATTGCCTTGCGGAGGGAATAGCTACACTGTTTGTATTCGGTCATGTTTCCGGTCACTTTGCCCTGGTTAAAAGCAGTGGTTCGCGCTTTCAGTTTCACGCGTATGCTGCCATCAATCCACGGTTTCTGGTTTGGGAATGTTTTAATCATTGCTATGGGAACGACATTGTCAATGCACTTTCTAATGAACTCGCTCACCGAATCAGCCTATTCGTCAATGTTGTTGTTGGAAGCAATGCGGAACATATCCCAGTCCACGTGATCGAAGCAGTCTTGAAGCGTGGAATCAGATTGGTCGGACCAGCGTTGAACAAACCTGAGCGCGGGAGCTTCTTGTTTTAGTTTCTGTCTGTTGGCAGGGATCAACAAAATGGAGTCATGGTCAGCTTTTCCGAAAGGAGGGCGGGGGAGGGCCTTATATGTGTCGCGGAAGTTAGAATAGCAATGATCCAAGGTTTTACCAGCCCTGGTTGCGCAATCGATATGCTGATACATTTTAGGGAGTCTTGTTTTCAGAGTAGCCTTGTTAAAATCCCCAGCTACAATGAATGCAGCCTCGGGATATGTGGTTTCCAGTTTGCAAAGAGTCAAATAAAGTTTGTTCAAGGCCATCGATGTGTCTGCTTGGGGAATATATACGGCTGTGATTATAATCGAAGAGAATTCCCTTGGTGGATAATGCAGTCGACATTTGATCGTGAGGAATTCTAAATCAGGTGAACAGAAGGACTTGAGTTCCTGTATGTTGTTGTGATCACACCACGTCTCGTTAATCATAAGGCATACGCCCCCGCCCCTCTTCTTGCCAGAAAGATGTTTGTTTCTGTCGGCGCGATGCGTGAAGAAACCAGCTGGCTGCACCGACTCCATTAGCGTCTCTCGAGTGAGCCATGTTTCCGTGAAGCAAAGAACGTTACAGTCTCTGATGCCTCTCTGGAATGCTACCCTTGCTCGGATTTCATCAACCTTGTTGTCAAGAGACTGGACATTGGCGAGTAGTATGCTAGGGAGTGCTGTGCGAAGTGCCCGTCTCCGGAGCCTGACCAGAAGACAGCTTCGTTTGCCTCTTTTACGACGCCGTTGTTTTGGGTCGCTGGCTGGGATCCATTCCGTTGTCCTGGGTGGAAGGCAGAACACAGGATCCGCTTCGCGAAAGTCATATTCCTGGTCATACTGATGGTGAGTTGACGTTGCTCCTATATTCAGTAGTTCTTCCCGACTGTATGTAATGAAACCTAAGATTACCTGGGGTACCAATGTAAGAAATAACACGTAAAAAAAACAAAATACTGCATAGTTTCCTAGGAACGCGAAGCGAGGCGGCAATCTCTGTCGGCACCGGAAGTACTATATATAATCCATCCACCTGACAGCTGTGGCATATCAAGAAGCTGATTAAACAGCATGATCATTACACAGGAGCCCCTTGTGCTAATAAAAGGCCACTCTAAAATGTGCCGTTTTCCACCGATGTCTCAAGTTTTGAGGGTGCGTGCAATTGGCATGCTGACTGCAGAAATGTCCACCAGAGCTGTTGCCAGAGAATGTTAATTTCTCTACCATAAGCCGCCTCCAACGTCAGTTTAGAGAATTTGGCAGTACGTCCAACCGGCCTCACTATCCACAGACCTTGTGTATGGCGTCGTGTGGGGGAGCGGTTTGCTGATGTCAACGTTGTGACAGTGCAGTTATGGTTTGGGCAGGCATAAGCTACAGACAACGAACACAATTGCATTTTATCAATAGCAATTTGAGTGCACAGAGATACTGTGATGAGATCCTGATGCCCATTGTCGTGCCATTCATCCGCTGCCATCACCGTGTTTTAGCATGATAATGCACAGCCCCATGTCGCAAGGATCTGTACATAATTCCTGGAGGCTGTAATTGTCCCAGTTCTTCCAAGGCCATACTCACCAGACATGTCACCAATTGAGCATGTGTGGGATGCTCTGGATCGATGTGTACGACAAAGTTCCAGTTCCCACCAATATCCAGCAACTTCGCACAGCCATTGAAGATGAGTGGGACAACATTCCACAGGCCCAAATGTACAGCCTGATCAACTCTATGCAAAGAAGATGTGTTGCGCTGCATGATGCAAATGGTACTGACACACACCAGATACTGGCTGGTTTTCTGATCCACGCCCCTACCTTTTTTTAAGATATCTGTATCCCCAGTCATGTGAAATGCATAGATTACGGCCTAATTTATTTATTTAAATTTACTTAATTCCTTCTATATCCCTGTAACTCAGTAAAATCTTTGAAATTCTTGCATGTTGTGTTTCTTTTTGTTCAATATAGTTGAAACATGTCTGCCAATATTGAAAAATCCCTGAATGTGAAATAACCAGACACATTCATATCATGCAGACAGTTTTGTGATTGGTACCAAACCTAATTTCCTGTTCTCTCCCTATCTCCCAGGCTGGAAGTGGAACCCGACCGAGCGGCCCTCCTTTGCTGAGACCCACCAGGCCTTTGAGACCATGTTTCAGGAGTCCAGCATCTCTGACGGTGAGTGTCCTTATATTGTCACAATTACTCACGTTATAGCTGAATTTAAGACAACTGTAACTCTTAAATTTGAGGTATTATCTGTAGGTTGTGTGCTAGATCAAACCAGATTGAGAGAGAATAGCATCTAAGCACTTCCAGACAATATTTGGGTCAGTAATCTTTCAGCTTAGAGGAGTTAATTTGCCATCTGTTTTCCAGGTGCTGTACTCCAGAGCTGTTTAAGGGTTATAAGAGCAAGAAGTAGGTTAATACACAGTCTCTGATGCTGGTGTGTGTGTGTGTGTCATGTGACAGAGGTGGAGAAGGAGTTGGGCAAGAAAGGGAAGAAGGTGGTGCTGGGCCCCATGCAGCAGGCTCCACAACTGCCCACCAAGACCAGGACCCTCCGTAGGAACGTGGACCGAGATGGAGACAGCCCTGGTGAGATTCGCCTAACATACCCCTCTTCTCAATGCATTGCACCCTTAAGTGTTTTTAACCCATATTTAACAGATGTCAAAAGAGCTTTGGGACAATTTATTGAGTGTTCAAACAACTGATGATATGCATATCTGTGTGTTCACCCAGACGCGTTGGAGCCGGAGGTGGCCGTGTCCCCCATGCTCCCCAGAAAAGAGCGTCCGTTCCTGGACAGCAACCTGAACGAGGACGACCGCCTGCTGCCCAAAGACAAGGACAAGTCCCGCAACAGCCTCTTCAACCTCATCAAGAAGAAGAAGAAGACGGCGCCTGCCCCGCCCAAACGCAGCAGCTCTTTCAGGGAGATGGACGGACACCCGGAGAGACGAGGGCTGGCGCCTGACCACCGAGACGACTTTAACAACGGCAACTTCAGTGATACACATACCAACGATCCCAACAAGGTTCTGGGTGCTAACAACAACGGGGCAGGGGGTATTACCAACGGGGCGCCCACCTACCCGGGCCCCTTGTTCCCCCCTCATCATGCCAGGAAGAAGTGTACGCCGGTGGTGCCCAGTGTAAGTGGTAAGACTGCCACCACTCCACCCAGCGAGGAGGATATAGTATCTAACTCGAAACGTTTCCTGCGCTCCTCCTCGGCCTCCAGCATGTCCCCAGGCTCGGATCGCTCTGAGTGGAAGTCAGTCACGCTGCCCCGCGACCTGCACAAAGGCCATTTTGACTCGGGCACCTTCGGGGGAAAGCCCGCCCTGCCCCGCAAGAGGGCCAACGAGAAGCCAGAGATCAGCATGCCTCGCATGGGCACCCTCACCCCCCCACCCCGCCTGCCCAAGAAGACAGAGGATCCATCAGATGAGGTGTTTAAGGACGCGGAGTCCAGCCCCCTGACGCCCAAGCTTAGTAGGAGGCTTCCAGGGCAGGGGGTAGACAGCTCCAAGACCAGCGCCCTGCAGGCCGAGCTGCTCAAGCCCAACGTGTTTCCCACTCTGGGGGCAGCTGGGGACGAGTGCAGGGCCCGCCGCCACAAACACAACCTGGACTCCTCCGGTCCCAGGGAGAGAGGCAAGTTCCAGAAGCCCAAGCCTGCTCCCCCTCCACCCCCGCCCTCCAGTGCCAAATCAGGCAAGATCTCCCGCAGCCCCACTCAGGAGCTCCCCTCTCCCTCAGACTCCCACAACCCATCCAGCCCCAGTGACCAAGCTCGCTCTCTCCTGGAGGGCCACAAGAAACTCAGCCTCAGCACCTCCTCTAAACCACAGCCATCAAAGACCTCCTCTTCCTCAGTGTCTGGCTCCACCTCCAGCCCCCTGGGCTTCTCCTCCCTCACCTCCCCAGGAGACCAGACCTCTCCCACAGCCTTCATCCCCCTCATGAACACCCGCCGCTCCCTGAGGAAGACGCGTGCGCCCCCAGAGCGCCAGCCCAACTCTGCCATCACCAGAGAGATGGTCCTGGAGGGCACGGAGCTGCTGCGTGCCGCCATCGGACGCAACTCTGAGCAGACTGGCAGCCACAGCGCCGTGCTGGAGGCGGGCAAGAACCTGTCCAAGTACTGCGTCAGCTACGTGGAGTCCATCCAGCAGATGAGGAACAAGTTTGCCTTCCGCGAGGCCATCAACAAACTGGAGAGTAGCCTGCGCGAGCTGCAGATCTGCCCTGCTGCCATTGGGGGCACCAGCGGAGCACAGCAGGACTTCAGCAAGCTGCTCTCGTCTGTCAAAGAGATCAGCGACATCGTTCAGAGGTAGCGGAGAGGCCACACTGACTGAAAGAAAAAGCAGAACTTTAATGAACTTCCCCCTTCTCTCTCACTGCATGTAATGTTCCATAGTCGTGTCTTCTACACTGTGGTCATGCTGAACTCACGTTGAGGTGGAGCGCAGGGCATGCTGCAGTGGCACTGGACAGTTTGAGCATGATGCACACTTCGGAGAAATAGATGTTATGCAGCCTTACAGGATGTCGGAGGACACTTCAAACACTAGACTGTGGTTACCATGCTCAGAATCAAAATAACCTTTTTGAGTTTTTCCTCATGTGTTTTGTCTGAAAGCCAGAGAGGCCTGGGCCCAATTCTGCATCACGTCACCTTTTCATCAATCATTTTCTATGTCTATCATGTCACAATAGACAAAAAGCATATCCCATTCTTTCCTTTACTGGCAGAGTTGCAAATGTGCCACAAACTTAAAGCCTCATATGGCTGAGGATGCCTTTCAGCTCTGTGGAGACAAACAGCCAAAGCGTCTGAGTGAAGTGTCTGGAAGTGCACATTGTCTCTCCACCTCATTTACCGTTTTCCCCTCAGCTTGCGACATCACCCTTCATGGCAGATCTCTGTGGTGTGAGATGAATGGTGAAGATGTGACTGTCAGTATTGAGTTTGAATGGATGCTAGTAGCAGTAATGCAGCAAAGTGAGCAGGAAGACTACCTGGGAACATGTTGTTTCTGTGCACAAGATCTGAATAGAGTGCCTTAAAAAACACTGGCTTTGGGAATTACATTGATAAACTAAAACAGAGCAATATAGCCTTATAAATACTTATGTGGATGAGGAAAATTGTAATGTTTCTCCTTCAGGCAGGCACATGACTGTCATATACTGAACACTACTGGAGAGGGACCAGGGAACTCCAACTTAGCTCCGATGGATTTGAATGTTGTTTCCATCTTGTCCTCTTGACTGACCATTTTATTACATTCAACACACACCACTTACAAACCTCACAAAAGCCTTCTGTATTTGGATGGACATCATGTTTTAATGTATGGAGGATGCATAACCAGATATACAGTGAGAAATTGACCATTGATTATAGGGCAGTTATTTCTTACCAAACCAATGAAATGCCACTGTGTAGTCAGGGGGTGACTAAGATATTCTACTTGTCGTTTAAATAATGCATTTCTTTTCAGTATTAGTTTGTGCTGTTCCCCACACCCTTGCCCTGACTGACTGCCATGCCTGAGGACAAAGTCAACCTGAAGCTGCCTTTACTTCATGGTACTGTTCATGTTTTTTTTATTCCCCCTCTCCACTACTTAGATTTTTGTTTGTGTGTCCGAGCCACCTCACAATTTGACCTATTTTGCTTTCCTTTGTAAATACATATTTTCTCCCTGTAACCTTGGTGCAATTTGTTGCATTAAAATGCAAAGCAATTTTGCTACTTGAAACCCATCAATTGAATCTGTTCTTACTCTACTTACATGTTTACGTGCACAATGTGACAAGAATGACAAGCAGTACAACAGGTTATGTATAATGTATTTTCTGTCTAGAGCATTTTGTCATTGAAATCATATACACGCAAGAATGCATTTAAATGTTAACACAGCTCCTTCAAAATGTATACATGTACGTTTTAGAACGTAGGAGGACCCATCTCTAGACATTCCCACGCCCCAAAATTAAGACAGCAATGCATCATGTTACCATTGGTGTATTAAAATGAGTTAGGGTGATGGCACCCTATCCCCTTAATAATCCCGCCAACATTGGGGAGGGGACCACTATCATCGTAGAAGCAATTTTTCCATACTTTGGTCATAGTTTTATCCAATTTCATTAAACATTACATGGAGAGAAAAAACCTAACTCAAAAACAGTGACATTCTCCACTCCACCTCCTACAAGCAAGAGTTGAGTGGAATCGACAAAGCACTAGTTTGAACACTTCCACTCCCCTTCTACTCAGACTGAGGATGAAGAGTGAAGAAACAAAACGATGGAACCACCAAGTAGCACTATTGAGTAGAGGGAGTCTGTCCAAACATTTATTCATAGAAACTATGGGCTCAATCTAATCCGCATAGCGGTTGTTTTGGCAGTGTGGAGGTTTAACTGCATTAGAGCTGTCAAATCCACAAGCGGCTCCGGGCATTATACATAAAGCGTGCATTGCCATTGGCTACACAGAGCTGCATTAAAATGCAACTTGTTTAGAAGTTCATACATTGGAATGTGAGAAGTAATCTACACCTTGATTTGGCTGATTTGAAATGAATCCTAATTTGAGTGATTATTTATTTATAGCCAACACTTTCTTGTTATGAACTTCGATGGGATGGGTGTGGCGTCATGACAATGATCAAGAGCACCTCACTGATTTGACAGCTCCAAAACATCAGCTATGCTTTTAGTCTGCCATCCCTGGCTAATGTTACAGAATTCCCAAGCATGAAATAAACATGCCGAGATGTGTGTATCTTCAATCTCTGGGTTGACCAATCCTCTAAATAGCATGGTCACCTACAGAAATTGAGCTTGAAAAAATTCCGTATAACTATTTCCGTTTGGGGCCGTTCTGGTGGGGCATGTTGCTTGGTGTTGTTACTATACAAGCCTGTGAGGAGAGTGGGCTGGGGTGAGGGACCACAGGTGTAGGGTTAAGATGGAAGCTGATCGCAGCAGGTAGCCTAGTGGTTAGAGCGTTGGGCCAGTAACCGAAAGGCTGCTAGTTCAAATCCCTGAGCGACTAGTTGAAAATAAATCTATCAATCTGTCTTTGAGCAAGGCACTCAACCCTAATTGCTCCAGGATCCCTGGCTGTGACACCACTCTCCGAGGGTGTCTCAGGGGTAGTGGGATATACAACAAAATAACATTTCCATTTCACACTTGTACATGTAAGAAACAGAACAAATATAAAACAGCCCCAATTTGACTTTTGTTTTTAAATCCTAGCTCTGGATTTAAGGGGCAACATCTACCTTTCTTCACCAGCACCCCTGTGTTACACCAGTTACCATGTTTTACACAGAAATATCACCATATTGTAAAACAGTTTGTTTATTTGACAGCAGTATGTAGCGCAGCAAAGAAAAGATGAAACAGTAATAATATTAACCATAAGGCAACAAACGACAAAGAAAATGCTGGTAAGGACAGACAGATTCTATTGATATGGTCTGGGGGGGGGGGGGGAGAGGAGGAAGTTGGTGCAATGAAACTGATGATCTGAAGGAATCCTTCCCCATAAAGGAAAACGTTTGTTTTCTTAAGTGTCATTAACTTAGTTAAAGAAATCCCTGCACACAGACACACTGTAGTGGCAGGAAAACACCCAGAGCCTTTCCTGTGACATCCTATAGGGAGAAAGACAAGTAGGTTGGGGAATTCCAGGTCTCTTGGGCTTTAAAGTGTCTCTCTACTACACTAGTGTTGCCACTCTGAGGTGTACTGTAGAACACCATTAGAGGGATTCCATCTCTGCCTAGTATCATAGCTTTACCATAAGGACCAGGGGGCAAAGCTTTGGGTAGAGACAGTGGATACCTGTTCTAGACCAGGTTCAACAACTGGACCAAACACACACGCACACAAACACACACACCGCTAATAGTGATCAGTAGCGGGCCGCGTCATACATTACATAATTTCTTTCACTAACCATCTCCTCCCCCGGAAGAGACCAAGCCATCGAGGGAAATTTTTTACTCATACACATTTCAGTTCAATTAAAATAGTCCTAGATCATTAAACCATGCAGGAGTGATGCAGGGGGAGAGATGCGGAGAGAGTGTCTAGATAACTCAATGTCAGTGGAGGTTAGACTATACAGGCTTGGTTGGTTTCAGATGTGCTAGATGAGACTTGATTGATAATATAGTAGAAGCTATAAAAGGAAACGTTAAAAAAAGTATTTCTTCAGGTTTACCCATCTATGTGTCTTTATACATGGAACTGGAATCCCATGGCAGATGAGCTGGACTGAATGATGAGGAGGAGGAAGACGTGAAGACTACGACCATGTGAAAAGGTGGAGGAGGATGCACAGACAGGAAAAGAAGAGGAATAACGAGGGAGGCAGAGGGACGTACACTACTACACAACCCAGCCAACCCATCCCTTGTTCCCTCCCTCCATCCGTGCCCCACCCTCATGCAGTCCCAGTGGGGAGGGGATGATGGAGGATGAGGAGAGAGAGGGGGGGAGGTGGAGAAGGACACAGAGAGAGGCGTTGGTCATTAGCAGCCGCAGCCTTCCCTCTGGGGCTGTGGTTCGTTGGATAGTGGGCCTCCCTGGGGGGCAGAGGGCTTGTGTTGGACACCAGACTCTGCAGCGTTCAGGTCCAGACTACCGTCCTGGATGTTCTGGTAGATCTTCTTAGCCGCCTCCAGGAAGGCATCCTCCACGTTCTCACCCCTGGGGAGAGGACACCCACAGTCAGTCACCCGGTTAGGAACACAGTCAGTCAGTCACCCGGTTAGGAACACAGTCAGTCAGTCACACGGTTAGGAACAGTCAGTCAGTCACACGGTTAGGAACAGTCAGTCAGTCACACGGTTAGGAACACAGTCAGTCAGTCACACGGTTAGGAACACAGTCAGTCAGTCAGTCACACTGTTAGGAACACAGTCAGTCAGTCAGTCACACGGTTAGGAACACAGTCAGTCAGTCAGTCACACGGTTAGGAACACAGTCAGTCAGTCACGCGGTTAGGAACACAGTCAGTCAGTCACACGGTTAGGAACACAGTCAGTCAGTCACACGGTTAGGAACACAGTCAGTCAGTCACACGGTTAGGAACACAGTCAGTCAGTCACACGGTTAGGAACACAGTCAGTCAGTCACACGGTTAGGAACACAGTCAGTCAGTCACACGGTTAGGAACACAGTCAGTCACACGGTTAGGAACACGGTCAGTCACACGGTCAGTCACACAGTTAGGAACACGGTCAGTCACACTGTTAGGACCACAGTCAGTCAGTCACACCGTTAGGAACACAGTCAGTCAGTCACACGGTTAGGAACGGTTAGGAACACAGTCAGTCAGTCACACGGTTAGGAACACAGTCAGTCACACGGTTAGGAACACAGTCAGGAACACAGTCAGTCACACTGTTAGGAACACAGTCAGTCAGTCACACGGTTAGGAACACGGTCAGTCACACGGTTAGAAACACGGTCAGTCACACGGTTAGGAACACGGTCAGTCACACAGTCAGTCACACGGTCAGGAACACAGTCAGTCAGTCACACCGTTAGGAACACAGTCAGTCAGTCACACGGTTAGGAACACAGTCAGTCAGTCACACGGTTAGGAACACAGTCAGTCAGTCACACGGTTAGGAACACAGTCAGTCAGTCACACGGTTAGGAACACAGTCAGTCAGTCACACGGTTAGGAACACAGTCAGTCAGTCACACGGTTAGGAACACAGTCAGTCAGTCACACGGTTAGGAACACAGTCAGTCAGTCACACGGTTAGGAACACAGTCAGTCAGTCACACGGTTAGGAACACAGTCAGTCAGTCACACGGTTAGGAACACAGTCAGTCAGTCACACAGTCAGTCAGTCACACAGTCAGTCACACAGTCAGTCAGTCACACAGTCAGTCACACGGTTAGGAACACAGTCAGTCACACGGTTAGGAACACAGTCAGTCACACGGTTAGGAACACAGTCAGTCACACGGTTAGGAACACAGTCAGTCACACGGTTAGGAACACAGTCAGTCACACGGTTAGGAACACAGTCAGTCACACGGTTAGGAACACAGTCAGTCACACGGTTAGGAACACAGTCAGTCACACGGTTAGGAACACGGTCAGGAACACGGTCAGGAACGCGGTCAGGAACGCGGTCAGGAACGCGGTCAGGAACGCGGTCAGGAACGCGGTCAGGAACGCGGTTAGGAACACGGTTAGGAACACGGTCAGGAACACGGTCAGGAACACGGTCAGGAACACGGTCAGTCACACGGTCAGGAACACGGTCAGGAACACGGTTAGGAACACGGTTAGGAACACAGTCAGTCACACAGTCAGTCACACGGTTAGGAACACAGTCAGTCACACGGTTAGGAACACAGTCAGTCACACGGTTAGGAACACAGTCAGTCACACGGTTAGGAACACAGTCAGTCACACGGTTAGGAACACAGTCAGTCACACGGTTAGGAACACAGTCAGTCACACGGTTAGGAACACAGTCAGTCACACGGTTAGGAACACAGTCAGTCACACGGTTAGGAACACAGACAGTCACACGGTTAGGAACACGGTCAGTCACACGGTTAGGAACACGGTCAGTCACACGGTTAGGAACACGGTCAGTCACACGGTTAGGAACACAGTCAGTCACACGGTTAGGAACAGTCAGTCAGTCACACGGTTAGGAACACAGTCAGTCACACGGTTAGGAACACGGTCAGTCACACGGTTAGGAACACGGTCAGTCACACGGTTAGGAACACGGTCAGTCACACGGTTAGGAACACGGTTAGTCACACGGTTAGGAACACGGTTAGTCACACGGCGGGGCATTTCAGCACATTGAAAATGGGAGGTAAAAGCAGACAGAACGTACAGAGGTCAGTTAACTTACGTTTTGGCGCTGGCTTCCAGGAATAAGAGACCTGTAAGAAGGAATGGAGTCAGGCTACTGCAGTTCCCCAACCACCCTGCTCACTCATCGCTCTCCTTCTATGAATGTCCTCATGTCTTTGCACTCCGTGCATGAATGCATGTGCCATTTCCTCCTCATTCACCTCTCTTCCTCTATCAGAGACGAGTTGCTATTTTTCATCCCTCCATATCTGGAGGAATCTGTTCTTCCCCACGCCCCTCTTGCTCTGCTTCCAATCACCAATCAGCATTCTGTTTGAGCCGTGGTAGGGCCGCATTACAGCGCAATTCACATTTAAAGGTATTTTCTAATTGAGACGGAATCTGCAGCGTTTACCTTGAACGCTGTAATATTGCCTAAAAAAAGCTGCGTTGTCGAAATTCACAATCAGGTTGAATCGCAACTCAAGTGAGAGTGTGGGGGCATTATCGCACAGTCAATTCCATAGGGAGGGATAGAGAGAGATTGAGTTTTACTCATCGTCCATCTCTCTCAATCCTTCTCGGTCTCATGGAGTCGGAGGGTGTTTCCGACTCACCGTTCTCCTCAGCAAACTGCTTGGCCTCCTCATACGTCACGTCCCTCTGGGCTTCCAGGTCTGCTTTGTTACCTATAAGAATGATCACCTGGGGGAGGAGAGACCGACTCAGTCAGTCCTCCAGGTACCAAACACATCAACATCCTCACTACTCACCTATAGGCAGAAAACTACATGATTCAGCTCGCTCACTTTACCCAGTGTCTTAGAAAAGAGAGGTCTTATAACTTATTATTGGTGTGAAAAATGGATTTAGCAATATATACTGTATCGGCTAAACACCATGAAAGATCCAGGTATTACTATACAATTTCCAATGCATCTGGGCACTAGTCATGTATCCTTTTCCAACGTGAAACTCTGTTGTCTGAGTACAAACTAGGTGACTGAGTTTAGGATGTTGCCTTTGTATAAACACCCTAAAAGCATATTCTGCACTGTAAATGAAAGCAGGGTGATTTGGCCATAATACATTTGGCCATAATACATTTTGTCAAAATCCAATTTAGAGATGCACAGGGCTCTAGGACATCAAACACACTGGGTGTGCTGCAGTAGTCGAGAGAGCGACACGCACAGGATGAGAGAGCGACACGCACAAGATGAGAGCGAGACGCGAGAGATGAGAGCGAGACACACGTGAGATGAGAGAGAGAGAGAGCGAGAGACACACGAGATGAGAGAGAGAGAGAGCGAGACACACACGAGATGAGAGAGAGAGAGAGCGAGCGAGACACACACGAGATGAGAGAGAGAGAGAGCGAGCGAGACACACACGAGATGAGAGAGAGAGACACACACAAGATGAGAGAGAGAGAGAGAGAGAGCGCGAGAGCGAGACACACAAGGAGAGAGAGAGAGAGAGAGCGCGAGAGCGAGACACACACAAGATGAGAGAGAGAGAGAGCGCGAGACACACACAAGATGAGAGAGAGAGACACACACACACAAGATGAGAGAGAGAGAGACACACACAAGATGAGAGAGAGAGAGACACACACACAAGATGAGTGAGAGAGAGAGAGAGCGCACGAGACACACACACACGATCTGACCACACTAAGAGAGGAGCTGCAGGAGAGAAAGAGAACAGAACAGAGGACAGGCTGCAGGAGCAGCTAGATCACCACTCTATGACCTGCCCTCACACAGCAGAGGAGCCCAGATCAACCAGCCAGGCTTCCCCAGCCCTGCCTGCTGCACCCCTCCTCCCCAACCCACAGAACAGCCTAACACTGACAGTGGCACAGGCACAGACCTGCCACACCCCAGCTCCAACTCCCACCAGATCCCACTCTACCCCCTCTAGTCCAGAAGAAACACTGGCTGACATCGTCCTGTTGATGGACTCAAATAGGAAGTTTGTTCAGGAGAATAAACTTTTCCCTAGACACAAAACCAGAAAGGTGTGGTGCCCAACAACGCAGAGTGCCATGGAGCTGCTTGATAAGGCCCATCTCGGGTCGCCAAGCCACATAATCATGCATACCGGAAGCAACGACCTGCGTGCTCAGCAGGAGAGGGTGGCGACTTCACTACGGGGAGTGATTGAGAAGGCCTCCGTAATCTTCCCCAACTCAAGAATCGTGGTGTCAACCCTTCTACAGAGGAAGGACTTCCACCCTGCCACAATCCAAAGAATAAACACCAGCCTATCCCGGGACTGTGCCCTGCGACCCAATGTACACCTGGCCCACCCTCGATCTGGACTGTCTCTATGACCATGTTCACCTGTACAGGGAGACAGTCCCCATCCTTGCCAAGACTCAAGGACGTTGCTTTAAACCGCAGTCCGTCCTCTCCACCCATGAACCACGGAGCAATCTCCACCCCGCCAAGATCACCGAGACAACACCCCGGACCACCCAGCCACGACCACAGCACGACCAACCTCAATGCACACCACAGCCAGCACAGCACTGCACAGACCACCCCAGCCCAGCTTCAGAGCCACCCAGACGAGGCCTCCCACCCCCCTGCACCCCACCGCAGACCCACACTTGGAGGAGCCACAGCCGAGCAGGCAGAGCTACGCACAGGCTGTGAGAGGAGCAACTGGCCCAGCCCCCACCAACCAAATGAGTGACATTAAACAAATGCTGAGTCTACTATGCTCACATGTGATAACCCTCTGCCTATGGTAAGAAGAGCACAATAACTCCACACACACTACACCCACCCAAGTGGCATGACACAAATTCTATCTTAAATTATAAACAAATCACATTTGCATAATAAGAGTTGTTTAATAGAAAAATCTTATTTTAATAGTTATTGTTGGATTGTGAGTGTGTCTAATTTTGAAGGTAAAGAAAAATACATTTTTGTTTTGAAATAAAGTTTTGGAATCTTTTTACGTTGCATGTTGGAATTTACAAGGATTGAAGTCCTCTGCTTTTGGACGAAAGAGCAGAAACCCAGACTTCCTGAAAGAAATTGATGATGTTGATATTGTAGTACTACAGGAAACATGGTGCAGAGGTGATGTTTCCACTGGCTGTCCACTAGGTTATAGGGAAATAATCATACCATCCACTAAATGAAAAGGAATCACAGGGCAGAGACTCAGGGGGAATGCTACTATGGTATAAATCTGAACTAATTCAATCAAATTGATCAAAACAGGAGAATTCTTTATATGGTTAAAAATCAACAAGGAGGCTATCTTGACAGATAAAAACATCTTCCTCTGTGCCACATACATTCCCCCCTCAGAGTCACCCTACTGCAGTGAAGAGAGTTTCTCCATTCTAGAGGGGGAAATTAGCCACTTTCAGGCCAAAGGCAACATACTGGTCTGTGGAGGCCTGAATGCTAGAACAGCAGAAGAACAAGACACTATTAACGGTCACGGGGATAAACACCTACCAGAAAGAAACAACCTTTCACTCCCTACATACCCCCACAGAAACAACTATGACAAAGTGAAAAACAAAAACGGAGTACAGCTCGTGAAGCTCTGTCGAATACTGGGTCTGTACATAGTAAATGGTAGGCTGAGAGGGAACTCTTTTGGTAGGTACACCTACAGCTCATCCCTTGGCAGCAGCACTGTAGACTACTTCCTCACCGACCTAAACCCAGAGGTCTCTCAGAGCCTTCACAGTCAGCCCACTAACACCTCTCTCAGACCACAGTAAAGTCACAGTGTATCTGAGAAGAGCAGAACCCAACCATGAAGCATCACAGCCCAATAAATTACATGGTACAAAACAGGCCTATAGATGGAGTGCAAACAGTACAGACATACCACAAAGCAATTAGTAGCCAAAAAATACAATCTCTCCTGGACAACTTTTTAGCCTTAACATTCTCCTATAGCAATGAAGGTGTATATTTGGCTGTTTGGAACATAAACTTTATATTTGACAAATTAGCAATAACAGATAATGAAAAATCGTTTGATAATGATTGCAAAAATCTAAGAAAGTCATTGAGAAATATATCTAATCAAAAACCTAGAGAACCAGACAACAAAAATAGGCCTTCAATATGGGTAACACTGAAGCAATACAAACACACCCTAAGAACAAAAAAGGAACAGCACATTAGAAATCAGCTGGATGGAATTGAGGAATCCATAGAATCAAACCACTTCTGGGAGAATTGGAATAAATTAAACAAGCCTCATCATGAGGAATTGGCTATCCAAAATGGGGATATGTGGAGAAATCACTTTCCAAACCTCTACAGCAATATAACAAAGAGCCCAGAACAAAAAGATATTCAAGAAAAATGACAAATCCTTGAATCAGCAGTCAAAGACTATCAGAATCCTGTGGATACCCCAATTACAGAAGAAGAATTATTGGAAAAACTACGCACTCTCCAACCCAAAAAGGCCTGTGGTGCTGATGGTATTTTAAATGAAATGATCAAATATACAGACCACAAATGCAAATTGGCTATACTTTTTAGATTAACTAACTTCAAAGTAATGACTCGGACATTGGGTTTGATACGAAAGCTTCTTTTAGTAATAATACTTGTTCACGTTACATTTAACCACTTTGTTTTGGTACAGAGCAATGCAGGTAAGATGCTATCGGAAAGTCAGCCACCATCACTCGCACATAATTGGCGCGTTATTTCTCTCATTCCTCTCGCAAGGCATTCTGGAACTTGCAGTCAAAAAGCCGTAATTCAACACAACCCAATACAATTACATATTCGAAATAACTGTAAAGAAATATCTTTAGATACAGCTCAATGAATAAACTTAAACATTAACTCTGTAACACATTAAAGTTACAACAATACTCAAACTCTTAAACATTATCCTCACTGCAGGTATTTTCCCCGATATTTGGAACCAGGGATTGATCACACCGATCTATAAAAACGGAGACAAATTTGACCCAAATAATTACAGAGGAATTTGCGTTAACAACAACTTGGGGAAAATTCTCTGCAGTATTATAAATAGCAGACTACGTAATTTCCTTGACGAACACAACGTCCTGAGCAGAAGCCAGATTGGATTTCTAAAAAAGTATCATACAACAGACCACATTTACACCCTCCACACTCTAATTGATAAACAAGTAAACCAAAACAAAGGAAAAATCTACTCGTGTTTTGTAGATTTCAAGAAAGCATTCGATTCAATTTGGCACAAAGATCTTTTTTATAAACTAATAGAAAGTGGTATTGGAGGGAAAACATATATGATTTTATTAAATCAATGTACACTAAAAACAAATGTGCGGTTAAAATTGGCAACAAGCAAACAGACTTCTTCTCTCAGGGACGGGGAGTGAAACAGGGCTGCCCAATAAGCCCAACACTATTTAACATCTACATTAATGAATTGGCAAAAACATTAGAAGAATCGGCAGCACTTGGTATCACCCTACACAACACTGAAATCAAGTGTCTGCTGTACGCAGATGACCTGGTGCTGCTGTCTCCCACTAAAGAGGGGTTACAGCAGCACCTAGATCATCTTCACAGGTTCTGTCAGACCTGTTAACCTAAAAAAAAATATATATGATATTCCAAAAAAGGTCTGGAAATAAGGATGACAAATATCAATTCTATTTGGACACAGTTCTATTAGAACACACCAAAAACTACACATATCTAGGACTAAATATCAGTAACACAGGTAGCTTTCACATGGCTGTGAATGAGCTGAGAGACAAAGCAAGAAGAGCATTCTATGCCATTAAAAGGAACATCAAAATCAAAATTCCCATTTGAAACATTTTGAGACAGATTCTATCAGTTATAGAACCAATTGCTCTATATGGCAGTGAAATATGGGGTCCAATCTCTAATAATGAATTTACCAAATGGGACAAACATCCAATTGAAATACTGCATGCTGAGTTTTGCAAGACTGTATTGCAAGTGGAAAGAAAAACTCCAAATAACGCATGTAGAGCAGAATTGGGCCAATACCCCCTCCTCATTCAAATAGAAAAAAGAGCCATCAAATTTTACAACCATCTAAAAACAAGTGACCCCAAAACATTCCATCACACAGCTCTACAATGTCAAGAGATGAAACAAGAGTCCCCTCAGCCAGCTGGTTCTGAGGCTCAGTTCACCAACCCAAACCAACCCCATAGAGCCTCAGGACAGCACTCAGAAAATCTGGCCCAACCAAATCATCACAAAACAAAAATAAAAATATATCACCTATTGGAAAGACACCACAAAAAATCAAAGTAAACTTCAATGATATTTGGCTCTAAACAGACAGTAAGTACATGGTGGCAGACTATCTGACCACTGTGACTGATAGAAAACTGAGGAAAACATTGACTAGGTACAGACTCAGTGAGCACAGTTTTCAGTCATGTTGACACTGGTCCACTACTATTGCTTTAATGTATTGTTGTTCTCATTAATATTGTTGTTGTAGTTAATGGTAATCCCATGTCCACTACTACTATTATTATTGCTGTTGGTCCCACCACTAAACCAGAGAGCGAGAGACACACACAAGGCGAGAGAGAGAGCGAGAGACACACACACGGCGAGAGAGAGACACACGGCGAGAGAGAGAGAGAGAGAGACACGGCGAGAGAGAGAGAGAGAGAGAGAGACACGGCGAGAGAGAGAGACACGGCGAGAGAGAGAGAGAGAGAGACACGGCGAGAGAGAGAGACACGGCGAGAGAGAGAGACACGGCGAGAGAGAGAGACACGGCGAGAGAGAGAGACACGGCGAGAGAGAGAGAGCGAGAGAGACACACGGCGAGAGAGAGAGAGCGAGAGAGACACACGGCGAGAGAGAGAGAGCGAGAGAGACACACGGCGAGAGAGAGAGAGCGAGAGAGACACACGGCGAGAGAGACACACGGCGAGAGAGAGAGAGCGAGAGAGACACACGGCGAGAGAGAGAGAGCGAGAGAGACACGGCGAGAGAGAGAGAGCGAGAGAGACACACGGCGAGAGAGAGAGAGCGAGAGAGACACACGGCGAGAGAGAGAGAGCGAGAGAGACACACGGCGAGAGAGAGAGAGCGAGAGAGACACACACGGCGAGAGAGAGAGCGCGAGAGAGACACACACGGCGAGAGAGAGAGCGAGAGAGACACACACGGCGAGAGAGAGAGCGAGAGAGACACACACGGCGAGAGAGAGAGCGAGAGAGACACACACGGCGAGAGCGAGAGAGACACACACGGCGAGAGCGAGAGAGACACACACGGCGAGAGCGAGAGAGACACACGGCGAGAGCGAGAGAGACACACACGGCGAGAGCGAGAGAGACACACACGGCGAGAGCGAGAGAGACACACACGGCGAGAGCGAGAGAGACACACACGGCGAGAGCGAGAGAGACACACACACACGGCGAGAGCGAGAGAGACACACACACACGGCGAGAGCGAGAGAGACACACACACACGGCGAGAGCGAGAGAGACACACACACACGGCGAGAGCGAGAGAGACACACACACACGGCGAGAGAGAGAGCGAGAGAGACACACACACACGGCGAGAGAGAGAGCGAGAGAGACACACACACACGGCGAAAGAGAGAGCGAGAGAGAGACACACACACACGGAGAGAGAGAGAGAGACACACACGGCGAGAGAGAGAGAGAGACACACACGGCGAGAGAGAGAGAGAGACACACACGGCGAGAGAGAGAGAGACACACAGCGAGAGAGAGAGAGAGACACACAGCGAGAAAGAGAGAGAGACACACACGGCGAGAGAGCGAGAGACACACACGGCGAGAGAGCGAGAGACACACAGCGAGAGAGAGAGAGACACACACACACACAAGGCGAGAGAGAGACACACACACACGGTAAGAGAGAGAGAGAGACACACACACACACACACACACACAAGGCGAGAGAGAGAGAGAGACACAAGGCGAGAGAGAGAGACACACACAAGGCGAGAGAGAGAGACACGGCGAGAGAGGCGGCGAGAGAGAGACGGCGAGAGCGAGAGACACACACGGCGAGAGAGAGAGAGCGAGAGACACACACGGCGAGAGAGAGAGAGAGCGAGAGAGACACACGGCGAGAGAGAGAGAGCGAGAGAGACACACGGCGAGAGAGAGAGAGAGCGAGAGAGACACACGGCGAGAGAGAGAGAGCGAGAGAGACACACGGCGAGAGAGAGAGCGAGAGAGACACACGGCGAGAGAGAGAGAGCGAGAGAGACACACGGCGAGAGAGAGAGAGCGAGAGAGACACACGGCGAGAGAGAGAGAGCGAGAGAGACACACGGCGAGAGAGAGAGAGCGAGAGAGACACGGCGAGAGAGAGAGAGCGAGAGAGACACGGCGAGAGAGAGAGAGCGAGAGAGACACACGGCGAGAGAGAGAGAGCGAGAGAGACACACGGCGAGAGAGAGAGAGCGAGAGAGACACACGGCGAGAGAGAGAGAGCGAGAGACACACACGGCGAGAGAGAGAGAGACACACACACACACACGGCGAGAGAGAGAGAGACACACACACGG
The DNA here is from genome assembly GCF_045791955.1 of Oncorhynchus clarkii lewisi. Classification (NCBI taxonomy): domain Eukaryota; kingdom Metazoa; phylum Chordata; class Actinopteri; order Salmoniformes; family Salmonidae; genus Oncorhynchus; species Oncorhynchus clarkii. The sequence continues at coordinate 29,353,738 of NC_092151.1, read as the reverse complement.
CGAGAGAGAGACACACACACACACAAGGCGAGAGAGAGAGAGAGAGACACACACAAGGCACACACACACACACACAAGGCGAGAGAGAGAGACAAACACGGCGAGAGAGAGAGAGACAAACACGGCGAGAGAGAGAGAGACAAACACGGCGAGAGAGAGAGAGACACACACAAGGCGAAAGAGAGACACACACAAGGCGAAAGAGAGACACACACAAGGCGAGAGAGAGAGAGAGAGACACACACACAGAGAGAGAGAGAGAGAGAGAGAGACACACACAAGGCGAGAGAGAGACACACACACGGCAAGAGAGAGACACACGGCGAGAGAGAGAGAGAGACACACGGCGAGAGAGAGAGAGAGACACACGGCGAGAGAGAGAGAGAGACACACGGCGAGAGAGAGAGAGAGACACACGGCGAGAGAGAGAGAGAGACACACGGCGAGAGAGAGAGACACACACGGCGAGAGAGAGAGAGAGAGAGACACACACACGGCGAGAGAGAGAGAGAGAGAGACACACACACGGCGAGAGAGAGAGAGACACACACACGGCGAGAGAGAGAGAGAGAGAGAGACACACACACGGCGAGAGAGAGAGAGAGAGAGACACACACACGGCGAGAGAGAGAGAGAGAGACACACACGGCGAGAGAGAGAGAGACACACACACGGCGAGAGAGAGAGAGAGAGACACACGGCGAGAGAGAGAGAGAGACACACGGCGAGAGAGAGAGACACACACACGGCGAGACAGAGAGAGACACACGGCGAGAGAGACACACACACGGCGAGAGAGAGAGAGAGACACACACACGGCGAGAGAGAGAGACACACACACGGCGAGACAGAGAGAGACACACGGCGAGAGAGACACACACACGGCGAGAGAGACACACACACGGCGAGAGAGACACACACACGGCGAGAGAGACACACACACGGCGAGAGAGAGAGAGACACACACACGGCGAGAGAGAGAGAGAGAGAGAGAGAGAGAGAGACACACGGCGAGAGAGAGAGAGAGAGACACACACACACACGGCGAGAGAGAGAGAGACACACACACACAAGACAGAGAGAGACACACGGCGAGAGAGACACACACACGGCGAGAGAGAGAGAGAGACACACACACGGCGAGAGAGAGAGACACACACACGGCGAGACAGAGAGAGACACACGGCGAGAGAGACACACACACGGCGAGAGAGACACACACACGGCGAGAGAGACACACACACGGCGAGAGAGACACACACACGGCGAGAGAGAGAGAGACACACACACGGCGAGAGAGAGAGAGAGAGAGAGACACAAGGCGAGAGAGAGAGCGAGAGACACACACAAGTTGAGAGAGAGAGCGAGACACACACACACACAAGGCGAGAGAGAGAGAGAGAGACACACACACACACACAAGGCGAGAGAGAGAGAGAGAGAGACACACACACACAAGGCGAGAGAGAGAGCGAGACACACACACAAGGCGAGAGAGAGAGCGAGACACACACACAAGGCGAGAGAGAGAGCGAGAGACACACACAAGTTGAGAGAGAGAGCGAGACACACACACACACAAGGCGAGAGAGAGAGAGAGAGAGACACACACACACACAAGGCGAGAGAGAGAGAGAGAGAGACACACACACACAAGGCGAGAGAGAGAGCGAGACACACACACAAGGCGAGAGAGAGAGCGAGACACACACACAAGGCGAGAGAGAGCGAGAGACACACACACAAGGCGAGAGAGAGAGCGAGAGACACACACACAAGGCGAGAGAGAGAGCGAGAGACACACACACAAGGCGAGAGAGAGAGCGAGAGACACACACACAAGGCGAGAGAGAGAGCGAGAGACACACACACAAGGCGAGAGAGAGCGAGAGACACAAGGCGAGAGAGAGAGAGCGAGAGACACACAAGGCGAGAGAGAGCGACACACACACAAAGCGAGAGAGAGAGAGCGAGACACAAGGCGAGAGAGAGAGCGAGACACACACATGGCGAGAGAGAGAGCGAGACACACAAGGCGAGAGAGAGAGCGAGACACACAAGGCGAGAGAGAGAGCGAGACACACACAAGGCGAGAGAGAGAGCGAGACACACACAAGGCGAGAGAGAGAGCGAGACACACACAAGGCGAGAGCGAAAGACAAGGCGAGAGAGAGCGAGAGAGAGCGAGAGAGAGACACAAGGTGAGAGAGAGAGAGCGAGAGAGAGCGAGAGAGACACAAGGTGAGAGAGAGAGAGAGCGACACACAAGGTGAGAGAGAGAGCGAGAGAGACACACAAGGTGAGAGAGAGAGCGAGAGAGACACACAAGGTGAGAGAGAGAGCGAGAGAGACACACAAGGCGAGAGAGAGAGCGAGAGAGACACACAAGGCGAGAGAGAGAGCGAGAGAGACACACAAGGCGAGAGAGAGAGCGAGAGAGAGACACAAGGCGAGAGAGAGAAAGAGAGAGAGCGAGAGACACAAGATGAGAGCGAGAGACACACACAAGGCGAGAGAGAGAAAGAGAGAGAGCGAGAGACACAAGATGAGAGCGAGAGACCCACACAAGGCGAGAGAGAGCGAGAGACCCACACAAGGCGAGAGAGAGCGAGAGACACAAAAGGCGAGAGAGAGCGAGAGAGACACAAGGTGAGAGAGAGAGAGCGAGAGAGAGCGAGAGAGCGAGAGAGAGAGCGCGAGAGAGCGAGAGAGCGAGAGAGAGAGCGAGAGAGAGCGAGAGAGAGCGAGAGAGAGCGAGAGAGAGCGAGAGACACAAGGTGAGAGAGAGAGAGCGAGAGAGAGCGAGAGAGAGAGAGAGCGACACACAAGGTGAGAGAGAGAGAGCGAGAGAGACACACAAGGTGAGAGAGAGAGAGCGAGAGAGACACACAAGGTGAGAGAGAGAGAGCGAGAGAGACACACAAGGCGAGAGAGAGAAAGAGAGAGAGCGAGAGACACAAGATGAGAGCGAGAGCCACACAAGGCGAGAGAGAGCGACACACACACACACAAGGCGAGAGAGAGAGAGCGAGACACACACAAGGCGAGAGCGAAAAACACAAGGCGAGAGAGAGCGAGAGAGAGAGCGAGAGACACACAAGGCGAGAGAGAGCGAGAGAGAGAGCGAGAGACACACAAGGCGAGAGAGCGAGAGACACACACACAAGGCGAGAGACACACACACAAGGCGAGAGAGAGAGCGAGACACACACACAAGGCGAGAGAGAGAGCGAGAGAGACACACGGCGAGAGAGAGAGAGCGAGAGAGACACACGGCGAGAGAGAGAGAGCGAGAGAGACACACGGCGAGAGAGAGAGAGCGAGAGACACACACGGCGAGAGAGAGAGAGCGAGAGACACACGGCGAGAGAGAGAGAGCGAGAGAGACACACGGCGAGAGAGAGAGAGCGAGACACACGGCGAGAGAGAGAGCGAGAGAGACACACACGGCGAGGGAGAGAGCGAGAGAGACACACACGGCGAGAGAGAGAGAGAGACACACACACACACACAAGGCGAGAGAGAGAGAGAGAGAGAGAGAGACACACACAAGGCACACACACACACACACACACACAAGGCGAGAGAGAGATAGAGACACACAAGGCGAGAGAGAGAGACACACAAGGCGAGAGAGAGAGACACAAGGCGAGAGAGAGAGACAAACACGGCGAGAGAGAGAGACAAACACGGCGAGAGAGAGAGAGAAACACGGCGAGAGAGAGAGAGAAACACGGCGAGAGAGAGAGACACACACGGCGAGAGAGAGAGACACACACGGCGAGAGAGAGAGAGAGAGACACACACGGCGAGAGAGAGAGAGAGAGACACACACACGGCGAGAGAGAGAGAGAGAGAGACACACACACGGCGAGAGAGAGAGAGAGAGACACACACACGGCGAGAGAGAGAGAAAGACACACACGGCGAGAGAGAGAGACACACACGGCGAGAGAGAGAGAGAGACACACACACGGCGAGAGAGAGAGACACACGGCGAGAGAGAGAGAGAGAGAGACAGAGAGAGACACACGGTGAGAGAGACACACACACGGCGAGAGAGAGACACACACAAGGCGAGAGAGAGACACACACAAGGCGAGAGAGAGAGAGAGAGAGAGAGAGACACACACACACACGGCGAGAGAGAGAGAGAGACACACACGGCGAGAGAGAGAGAGACAAACACAAGGCGAAAGAGAGAGAGAGACACACACAAGGCGAGAGAGAGAGAGAGAGACAGAGACACACAAGGCGAGAGAGAGAGAGAGACACACACACGGCGAGAGAGAGAGAGAGACACACACACGGCGAGAGAGAGAGAAAGACACACACACGGCGAGAGAGAGAGACACACGGCGAGAGAGAGAGAGAGACACACAAGGCGAGAGAGAGAGAGAGAGACACGGCGAGAGAGAGAGAGAGACACACACAAGGCGAGAGAGAGACACACACACGGCGAGAGAGAGAGAGAGACACACACGGTGAGAGAGAGAGAGACACACACGGCGAGAGAGAGAGAGAGACACAAACACGGCGAGAGAGAGAGAGAGAGACACACACACGGCGAGAGAGAGAGAGAGAGACACACGGCGAGAGAGAGAGAGAGACACACAAGGCGAGAGAGAGAGACACGGCGAGAGAGAGAGAGAGAGACACGGCGAGAGAGAGAGAGAGACACACACAAGGCGAGAGAGAGAGACACACACAAGGCGAGAGAGAGACACACACACGGCGAGAGAGAGACACACAAGGCGAGAGAGAGAGAGACACACACACGGCGAGAGAGAGAGAGAGAGAGAGAGACACACACAAGGCACACACACACACACACACAAGGCGAGAGAGAGATAGAGACACACAAGGCGAGAGAGAGAGACACACAAGGCGAGAGAGAGAGACACACAAGGCGAGAGAGAGAGAGACAAACACGGCGAGAGAGAGAGACAAACACGGCGAGAGAGAGAGACAAACACAGCGAGAGAGAGAGAGACAAACACGGCGAGAGAGAGAGACACACACAAGGCGAGAGAGAGAGACACACACACGGCGAGAGAGAGAGAGAGACACACACACAGCGAGAGAGAGAGAGAGACACACACACGGCGAGAGAGAGAGACACACACGGCGAGAGAGAGAGAGAGAGACACACACGGCGAGAGAGAGAGAGAGAGACACACACGGCGAGAGAGAGAGAGACACACACGGCGAGAGAGAGAGAGAGAGACAGAGAGAGACACACGGCGAGAGAGAGACACACACAAGGCGAGAGAGAGACACACACAAGGCGAGAGAGAGAGAGAGACACACACAAGGCGAGAGAGAGAGAGAGACAGAGAGACACACACAAGGCGAGAGAGAGAGAGAGAGAGAGAGACACACACACGGCGAGAGAGAGAGAGAGACACACACAAGGCGAGAGAGAGAGAGACAAACACAAGGCGAAAGAGAGAGAGAGACACACACGGCGAGAGAGAGAGAGCGAGAGAGAGACAGAGAGAGACACACGGCGAGAGAGAGACACACACACGGCGAGAGAGAGAGAGAGACACACACAAGGCGAGAGAGAGAGAGACACACAAGGCGAGAGAGAGAGAGAGAGAGACACACACACGGCGAGAGAGAGAGAGAGACACACACAAGGCGAGAGAGAGAGAGAGAGACACGGCGAGAGAGAGAGAGAGACACACACAAGGCGAGAGAGAGACACACACACGGCGAGAGAGAGAGAGAGACACAAACACGGCGAGAGAGAGAGAGAGAGACACAAACACGGCGAGAGAGAGAGAGAGAGACACACACGGCGAGAGAGAGAGAGAGACACACGGCGAGAGAGAGAGAGAGACACACGGCGAGAGAGAGAGAGAGACACACGGCGAGAGAGAAAGAGAGAGACACACGGCGAGAGAGAGAGACACACACGGCGAGAGAGAGAGAGAGACACACACGGCGAGAGAGAGAGAGAGAGACACACGGCGAGAGAGAGAGAGAGAGAGACACACGGCGAGAGAGAGAGAGAGAGAGAGACACACACACGGCGAGAGAGAGAGAGAGACACATACACGGCGAGAGAGAGAGAGAGACACACGGCGAGCGAGAGAGACACACACACGGCGAGACAGAGAGAGACACACACACGGCGAGACAGAGAGACACACGGCGAGACAGAGAGAGACACACGGCGAGACAGAGAGACACACGGCGAGACAGAGAGAGACACACGGCGAGAGAGACACACACACACGGCGAGACAGAGAGAGACACACGGCGAGACAAAGAGAGACACACGGCGAGACAGAGAGAGACACACGGCGAGACAGAGAGAGACACACGGCGAGACAGAGAGAGACACACGGCGAGAGAGACACACACGGCGAGAGAGAAAGAGAGACACACACACGGCGAGAGAGAGAGAGACACACACACGGCGAGAGAGAGAGACACACACACGGCGAGAGAGAGAGAGACACACACACGGCGAGAGAGAGAGAGACACACGGCGCGAGAGAGAGAGAGAGAGAGACACACGGCGCGAGAGAGAGAGAGAGAGAGAGAGAGAGACACACAGCGAGAGAGAGAGAGACACACACACACACAAGGCGAGAGAGAGAGAGAGAGAGAGACACACACACAAGGCACACACACACACACACACACACACACGGCGAGAGAGAGAGAGAGACACACAAGGCGAGAGAGAGAGACACACAAGGCGAGAGAGAGAGAGACACGAAGAGAGAGAGACAAACACGGCGAGAGAGAGAGACAAACACGGCGAGAGAGAGAGAGACACACACAAGGCGAGAGAGAGAGACACACACAAGGCGAGAGAGAGAGACACACGGCGAGAGAGACACACACACGGCGAGAGAGAGAGAGAGACACACACACGGCGAGACAGAGAGAGACACACGGCGAGACAGAGAGACACACGGCGAGAGAGACACACACACGGCGAGAGAGAGAGACACACACAAGGCGAGAGAGAGAGAGAGACACGGCGAGAGAGAGAGAGAGACACACACACGGCGAGAGAGAGAGAGACACACACGGCGAGAGAGAGAGAGACACACACACACACGGCGAGAGAGAGAGAGAGAGACACACAAGGCGAGAGAGAGAGACACACACACAAGGCGAGAGAGAGACACACACACAAGGCGAGAGAGAGCGAGAGCGAGAGACACACACACATAGAGAGACACACACACACACGGCGAGAGAGAGAGACACACAAGGCGAGAGAGAGACACACACACAAGGCGAGAGAGAGACACACACACACACAAGGCGAGAGAGAGAGCGAGAGACACACAGCGAGAGAGAGAGAGACACACACACACACAAGGCGAGAGAGAGAGAGAGAGAGAGACACACACACAAGGCACACACACACAAGGCACACACACACACACACACACACACACGGCGAGAGAGAGAGAGAGACACACAAGGCGAGAGAGAGAGACACACAAGGCGAGAGAGAGAGAGACACAAGGCGAGAGAGAGAGACAAACACGGCGAGAGAGAGAGACAAACACGGCGAGAGAGAGAGAGACACACACAAGGCGAGAGAGAGAGACACACACAAGGCGAGAGAGAGAGACACACGGCGAGAGAGACACACACACGGCGAGAGAGAGAGAGAGACACACACACGGCGAGACAGAGAGAGACACACGGCGAGACAGAGAGACACACGGCGAGAGAGACACACACACGGCGAGAGAGAGAGAGAGACACACACAAGGCGAGAGAGAGAGAGAGAGAGAGAGAGAGAGAAAGCGAGACACACACACAAAAGACACACGGCGAGAGAGAGAGAGACACGGCGAGAGAGAGAGAGAGAGAGACACACACACGGCGAGAGAGAGAGAGACACACACGGCGAGAGAGAGAGAGAGACACACACACACACGAGAGAGAGAGAGACACACAAGGCGAGAGAGAGAGACACACACACAAGGCGAGAGAGAGACACACACACAAGGCGAGAGAGAGAGCGAGAGCGAGAGACACACACACATGGCGAGAGAGAGAAAGACACACGGCGAGAGAGAGAGAGACACACACACGGCGAGAGAGAGAGACACACACAAGGCGAGAGAGCGAGCGAGAAACACACACACAAGGCGAGAGAGAGAGCGAGACACACACAAGGCGAGAGAGAGAGCGAGACACACACAAGGCGAGAGAGAGAGCGAGACACACACAAGGCGAGAGAGAGAGCGAGAAACACAAGGCGAGAGAGAGAGCGAGAGACACAAGGCGAGAGAGAGAGCGAGACACACACACAAGGCGAGAGAGAGAGCGAGACACACACACAAGGCGAGAGAGAGAGCGAGAGACACACACAAGTTGAGAGAGAGAGCGAGACACACAAGGCGAGAGAGAGAGCGAGACACACACACAAAAGGCGAGAGAGAGAGAGACACACACACACGGCGAGAGAGAGAGCGAGACACACACACAAGGCGAGAGAGAGAGCGAGACACACATACAAGGCGAGAGAGAGCGAGAGACACACACACACGGCGAGAGAGAGAGAGCGAGACACACACAAGGCGAGAGAGAGAGCGAGACACACACAAGGCGAGAGAGAGAGCGAGACACACACAAGGCGAGAGCGAAAGACACAAGGCGAGAGAGAGCGAGAGAGAGAGCGAGAGAGAGACACAAGGTGAGAGAGAGAGAGAGCGAGAGAGAGATCAAGGTGAGAGAGAGAGAGCGAGAGAGAGAGCGACACACAAGGTGAGAGAGAGCGAGAGAGACACACAAGGTGAGAGAGAGAGCGAGAGAGACACACAAGGCGAGAGAGAGAGCGAGAGAGAGACACAAGGCGAGAGAGAGAAAGAGAGAGAGCGAGAGACACACACAAGGCAAGAGAGAGAAAGAGCGAGAGCGAGAGACACAAGATGAGAGCGAGAGACCCACACAAGGCAAGAGAGAGAAAGAGCGAGAGCGAGAGACACAAGATGAGAGCGAGAGACCCACACAAGGCGAGAGAGAGCGAGAGACCCACACAAGGCGAGAGAGAGCGAGAGACACAAAAGGCGAGAGAGAGCGAGAGAGACACAAGGTGAGAGAGAGAGAGAGCGAGAGAGAGCGAGAGAGAGACACAAGGTGAGAGAGAGAGAGCGAGAGAGAGAGCGAGACACAAGGTGAGAGAGAGAGAGCGAGAGAGAGCGAGAGAGAGACACAAGGTGAGAGAGAGAGAGCGAGAGAGAGCGAGAGAGAGACACAAGGTGAGAGAGAGAGAGAGCGAGAGAGAGATCAAGGTGAGAGAGAGAGCGAGAGAGAGAGCGACACACAAGGTGAGAGAGAGCGAGAGAGACACACAAGGTGAGAGAGAGAGCGAGAGAGACACACAAGGCGAGAGAGAGAGCGAGAGAGAGACACAAGGCGAGAGAGAGAAAGAGAGAGAGCGAGAGACACAAGATGAGAGCGAGAGACACACACAAGGCAAGAGAAAGAGCGAGAGCGAGAGACACAAGATGAGAGCGAGAGACCCACACAAGGCGAGAGAGAGAGACACACACACGGCGAGAGAGAGAGACACACACGGCGAGAGAGAGAGAGAGAGACACACACACGGCGAGAGAGAGAGAGAGAGACACACACGGCGAGAGAGAGAGAGAGAGACAGAGAGAGACACACACAAGGCGAGAGAGAGACACACACAAGGCGAGAGAGAGAGAGAGAGACACACACAAGGCGAGAGAGAGAGAGAGACAGAGAGACACACACAAGGCGAGAGAGAGAGAGAGAGAGAGAGAGAGACACACACACACGGCGAGAGAGAGAGAGAGACACACACAAGGCGAGAGAGAGAGAGACAAACACAAGGCGAAAGAGAGAGAGAGACACACACACGGCGAGAGAGAGAGAGCGAGAGAGAGACAGAGAGAGACACACGGCGAGAGAGAGACACACACACGGCGAGAGAGAGAGAGAGACACACACAAGGCGAGAGAGAGAGAGAGAGACAGAGACACACAAGGCGAGAGAGAGAGAGAGAGAGAGAGAGACACACACACGGCGAGAGAGAGAGAGAGACACACACAAGGCGAGAGAGAGAGAGACACACACAAGGCGAGAGAGAGAGAGAGAGACACGGCGAGAGAGAGAGAGAGACACACACAAGGCGAGAGAGAGACACACACACGGCGAGAGAGAGAGAGAGACACACACGGCGAGCGAGAGAGAGAGAGACACAAACACGGCGAGAGAGAGAGAGAGACACACACACGGCGAGAGAGAGAGACACACGGCGAGAGAGAGAGAGAGACACACGGCGAGAGAGAGAGAGAGACACACACGGCGAGAGAGAGAGAGAGAGAGACACACACACGGCGAGAGAGAGAGAGAGACACATACACGGCGAGAGAGAGAGAGAGACACAAACACGGCGAGAGAGAGAGAGAGACACACACACGGCGAGAGAGAGAGACACACGGCGAGAGAGAGAGAGAGACACACGGCGAGAGAGAGAGAGAGACACACACGGCGAGAGAGAGAGAGAGAGAGACACACACACGGCGAGAGAGAGAGAGAGACACATACACGGCGAGAGAGAGAGAGACACACGGCGAGCGAGAGAGACACACACACGGCGAGACAGAGAGAGACACACGGCGAGACAGAGAGAGACACACGGCGAGACAGAGAGAGACACACGGCGAGACAGAGAGAGACACACGGCGAGACAGAGAGAGACACACGGCGAGACAGAGAGAGACACACGGCGAGAGAGACACACACACGGCGAGACAGAGAGAGACACACGGCGAGACAGAGAGAGACACACGGCGAGACAGAGAGAGACACACGGCGAGACAGAGAGAGACACACGGCGAGACAGAGAGAGACACACGGCGAGACAGAGAGAGACACACGGCGAGACAGAGAGAGACACACGGCGAGACAGAGAGAGACACACGGCGAGACAGAGAGAGACACACGGCGAGAGAGACACACACGGCGAGAGAGAAAGAGAGACACACACACGGCGAGAGAGAGAGAGACACACACACGGCGAGAGAGAGAGAGAGAGAGAGACACACGGCGCGCGAGAGAGAGATAGAGAGACACACACACACACGGCGAGAGAGAGAGAAACAAGGCGAGAGAGAGACACACACACAAGGCGAGAGAGAGACACACACACACAAGGCGAGAGAGAGAGCGAGAGACACACAGCGAGAGAGAGAGAGACACACACACACACAAGGAGAGAGAGAGAGAGAGAGAGAGAGAGACACACACACAAGGCACACACACACACACGGCGAGAGAGAGAGAGAGACACACAAGGCGAGAGAGAGAGACACACAAGGCGAGAGAGAGAGAGACAAACACGGCGAGAGAGAGAGACAAACACGGCGAGAGAGAGAGACAAACACGGCGAGAGAGAGAGAGAGACAAACACGGCGAGAGAGAGAGAGAGACAAACACGGCGAGAGAGAGAGAGAGACAAACACGGCGAGAGAGAGAGAGAGACAAACACGGCGAGAGAGAGAGAGAGACACACGGCGAGAGAGAGAGACACACGGCGAGAGAGACACACACACGGCGAGAGAGAGAGAGAGAGAGAGAGAGAGAGAGAGAGAGAGAGAGAGAGAGAGAGAGAGAGAGAGAGAGAGAGAGAGAGACACGGCGAGAGAGAGAGAGAGACACACACACGGCGAGAGAGAGAGAGACACACACGGCGAGAGAGAGAGAGACACACACACACACACACAAGGCGAGAGAGAGAGAGAGAGACACAAGGCGAGAGAGAGAGACACACACACAAGGCGAGAGAGAGACACACACACAAGGCGAGAGAGAGAGCGAGAGCGAGAGACACACACACATGGCGAGAGAGAGAAAGACACACGGCGAGAGAGAGAGAGACACACACACGGCGAGAGAGAGAGACACACACAAGGCGAGAGAGCGAGCGAGAAACACACACACAAGGCGAGAGAGAGAGCGAGACACACACAAGGCGAGAGAGAGAGCGAGACACACACAAGGCGAGAGAGAGAGCGAGACACACACAAGGCGAGAGAGAGAGCGAGAGACACAAGGCGAGAGAGAGAGCGAGAGACACAAGGCGAGAGAGAGAGCGAGACACACACACAAGGCGAGAGAGAGAGCGAGAGACACACACAAGTTGAGAGAGAGAGCGAGACACACAAGGCGAGAGAGAGAGCGAGACACACACACACAAGGCGAGAGAGAGAGAGACACACACACACGGCGAGAGAGAGAGCGAGACACACACACAAGGCGAGAGAGAGAGCGAGACACACATACAAGGCGAGAGAGAGCGAGAGACACACACACACACAAGGCGAGAGAGAGAGCGAGACACACACAAGGCGAGAGAGAGAGCGAGACACACACAAGGCGAGAGCGAAAGACACAAGGCGAGAGAGAGCGAGAGAGAGAGCGAGAGAGAGACACAAGGTGAGAGAGAGAGAGAGCGAGAGAGAGATCAAGGTGAGAGAGAGAGAGCGAGAGAGAGAGCGACACACAAGGTGAGAGAGAGCGAGAGAGACACACAAGGTGAGAGAGAGAGCGAGAGAGACACACAAGGCGAGAGAGAGAGCGAGAGAGACACACAAGGCGAGAGAGAGAGCGAGAGAGAGACACAAGGCGAGAGAGAGAAAGAGAGAGAGCGAGAGACACAAGATGAGAGCGAGAGACACACACAAGGCAAGAGAGAGAAAGAGCGAGAGCGAGAGACACAAGATGAGAGCGAGAGACCCACACAAGGCGAGAGAGAGCGAGAGACCCACACAAGGCGAGAGAGAGCGAGAGACACAAAAGGCGAGAGAGAGCGAAAGAGACACAAGGTGAGAGAGAGAGAGAGCGAGAGACACAAGGCGAGAGAGAGCGAGAGAGAGAGCGAGACACAAGGTGAGAGAGAGAGAGCGAGAGAGAGCGAGAGAGAGACACAAGGTGAGAGAGAGAGAGCGAGAGAGAGCGAGAGAGAGACACAAGGTGAGAGAGAGAGAGAGAGAGAGAGAGATCAAGGTGAGAGAGAGAGAGCAAGAGAGAGAGCGACACACAAGGTGAGAGAGAGCGAGAGAGACACACAAGGTGAGAGAGAGCGAGAGAGACACACAAGGTGAGAGAGAGAGCGAGAGAGACACACAAGGCGAGAGAGAGAGCGAGAGAGACACAAGGCGAGAGAGAGAAAGAGAGAGAGCGAGAGACACAAGATGAGAGCGAGAGACACACACAAGGCAAGAGAAAGAGCGAGAGCGAGAGACACAAGATGAGAGCGAGAGACCCACACAAGGCGAGAGAGAGCGAGAGACCCACACAAGGCGAGAGAGAGCGAGAGACACAAAAGGCGAGAGAGAGCGAGAGAGACACAAGGTGAGAGAGAGAGAGAGCGAGAGAGAGCGAGAGAGAGCGAGAGAGAGCGAGAGAGAGAGACACAAGGTGAGAGAGAGAGCGAGAGAGAGCGAGAGAGAGAGAGCGACACAAGGTGAGAGAGAGAGAGCGAGAGAGACACACAAGGTGAGAGAGAGAGAGCGAGAGAGACACACAAGGCGAGAGAGAGAAAGAGAGAGAGCGAGAGACACAAGATGAGAGCGAGAGCCACACAAGGCGAGAGAGAGCGACACACACACACAAGGCGAGAGAGAGAGCGAGAGAGACACAAGGCGAGAGAGAGAGAGCGAGAGAGACACAAGGCGAGAGAGAGAGAGCGAGACACACACAAGGCGAGAGAGAGCGAGAGAGAGAGCGAGAGACACACAAGGCGAGAGAGAGCGAGAGACACACACACAAGGCGAGAGACACACACAAGGCGAGAGAGAGAGCGAGACACACACACAAGGCGAGAGAGAGAGCGAGAGACACACAAGGCGAGAGAGAGAGCGAGAGACACACAAGGCGAGAGAGAGAGCGAGAGACACACAAGGAGAGAGAGAGAGCGAGAGACACACACAAGGCGAGAGAGAGAGCGAGAGACACACACAAGGCGAGAGAGAGAGCGAGAGACACACACAAGGCGAGAGAGAGAGAGCAAGACACAAGGCGAGAGAGAGAGCGAGACACACACACAAGGCGAGAGAGAGAGCGAGACACACACACAAGGCGAGAGAGAGAGCGAGACACACACACAAGGCGAGAGAGAGAGCGAGAGACACACACACGGCGAGAGAGAGAGCGAGAGACACACACACACACAAGGCGAGAGAGAGAGCGAGAGACACACAAGGCGAGAGAGAGAGCGAGAGACACACAAGGCGAGAGAGAGAGCGAGAGACACACACAAGGCGAGAGAGAGCGACACACACACAAGGCGAGAGAGAGAGAGCGAGACACAAGGCGAGAGAGAGAGCGAGACACACACAAGGCGAGAGCGAAAGACACAAGGCGAGAGAGAGCGAGAGAGAGAGCGAGAGAGAGAGACACAAGGTGAGAGAGAGAGAGCGAGAGAGCGAGAGAGAGACACAAGGTGAGAGAGAGAGAGCGAGAGAGAGACACAAGGTGAGAGAGAGCGAGAGAGAGCGAGAGAGAGACAGCGAGAGAGAGCGAGAGAGAGACACAAGGTGAGAGAGCGAGAGAGAGACACAAGGTGAGAGAGAGAGAGCGAGAGAGAGAGCGACACACAAGGTGAGAGAGAGAGAGCGAGAGAGAGAGCGACACACAAGGTGAGAGAGAGAGAGCGAGAGAGAGAGCGACACACAAGGTGAGAGAGAGCGAGAGAGACACACAAGGTGAGAGAGAGAGCGAGAGAGACACACAAGGTGAGAGAGAGAGCCACACAAGGTGAGAGAGAGAGCCACACAAGGTGAGAGAGAGAGCGAGAGAGACACACAAGGTGAGAGAGAGAGCGAGAGAGACACACAAGGTGAGAGAGAGAGCGAGAGAGACACACAAGGCGAGAGAGAGAAAGAGAGAGAGCGAGAGACACAAGATGAGAGCGAGAGACCCACACAAGGCGAGAGAGAGCGAGAGACCCACACAAGGCGAGAGAGAGCGAGAGACCCACACAAGGCGAGAGAGAGCGAGAGACCCACACAAGGCGAGAGAGAGCGAGAGACCCACACAAGGCGAGAGAGAGCGAGAGAGACACACAAGGTGAGAGAGAGAGAGCGAGAGAGAGCGAGAGAGAGCGAGAGAGACACAAGGTGAGAGAGAGCGAGAGAGAGCGAGAGAGAGCGACACACAAGGTGAGAGAGAGACCAAGAGAGACACACAAGGTGAGAGCGAAAAACACAAGGCGAGAGAGAGCGAGAGAGAGAGCGAGCGAGAGACACACAAGGCGAGAGAGAGCGAGAGAGAGAGCGAGAGACACACAAGGCGAGAGAGAGCGAGAGACACACAAGGCGAGAGAGAGCGAGAGAGAGACACAAGGCGAGAGAGAGAGAGCGAGAGAGAGACAAGGTGAGAGAGAGAGAGCGAGAGAGAGAGCGACACACAAGGTGAGAGAGAGAGAGCGAGAGAGACACACAAGGTGAGAGAGAGCGAGAGAGACACACAAGGTGAGAGAGAGAGCCACACAAGGTGAGAGAGAGAGCGAGAGAGCCACACAAGGTGAGAGAGAGAGCGAGAGAGCCACACAAGGTGAGAGAGAGAGCGAGAGAGACACACAAGGTGAGAGAGAGAGCGAGAGAGACACACAAGGCGAGAGAGAGAAAGAGAGAGCGAGAGACACAAGATGAGAGCGAGAGCCACACAAGGCGAGAGAGAGCGACACACACACAAGGCGAGAGAGAGAGCGAGAGAGACACAAGGCGAGAGAGAGAGCGAGAGAGACACACACAAGGCGAGAGCGAAAGACACAAGGCGAGAGAGAGCGAGAGACACACAAGGCAAGAGAGAGCGAGAGACACACACAAGACGAGAGAGAGAAAGAGCGAGAGCGAGAGACAAGATGAGAGCGAGAGACCCACACAAGGCGAGAGAGAGCGAGAGACCCACACAAGGCGAGAGAGAGCGAGAGACCCACACAAGGCGAGAGACACACACACGGCGAGAGAGAGCGAGAGACACAGACAAGGCGAGAGACACACACACGGCGAGAGAGAGCGAGAGACACACACAAGGTGAGAGAGAGCGAGAGAGAGAGCGAGAGACACACAAGGCGAGAGAGAGCGAGAGAGAGAGAGCGAGAGACACACAAGGCGAGAGAGAGAGAGAGAGCGAGAGACACACAAGGCGAGAGAGAGAGAGCGAGAGACACACAAGGCGAGAGAGAGAGAGCGAGAGAGAGCGAGCGAGCGAGAGCGAGAGAGAGCGACACACAAGGCGAGAGAGAGCGAGCGCGACACACAAGGCGAGAGAGAACGAGCGAGAGACACACACAAGGCGAGAGAGAGCGAGCGAGAGACACACACAAGGCGAGAGAGAGCGAGCGACACACACAAGGCGAGAGAGAGAAAGAGAGAGAGCGAGAGACAAGATGAGAGCGAGAGACCCACACAAGGCGAGAGAGAGCGAGAGACCCACACAAGGCGAGAGAGAGCGAGAGACACACACACAAGGCGAGAGAGAGCGAGAGACACACACGAGGTGAGAGAGAGCGAGAGACACACACGAGGCGAGAGAGAGCGAGAGACCCACACGGCGAGAGAGAGCGAGAGACCCACACGGCGAGAGAGAGCGAGAGACCCACACGGCGAGAGAGAGCGAGAGACCCACACGGCGAGAGAGAGCGAGAGACCCACACGGCGAGAGAGAGCGAGAGACCCACACGGCGAGAGAGAGCGAGAGACCCACACGGCGAGAGAGAGCGAGAGACCCACACGGCGAGAGAGAGCGAGAGACCCACACGGCGAGAGAGAGCGAGAGACCCACACGGCGAGAGAGAGCGAGAGACCCACACGGCGAGAGAGAGCGAGAGACCCACACAAGGCGAGAGAGAGCGAGAGACCCACACAAGGCGAGAGAGAGCGAGAGACCCACACAAGGCGAGAGACACACACACGGCGAGAGAGAGCGAGAGACACAGACAAGGCGAGAGACACACACACGGCGAGAGAGAGCGAGAGACACACACAAGGTGAGAGAGAGCGAGAGAGAGAGCGAGAGACACACAAGGCGAGAGAGAGCGAGAGAGAGAGAGAGCGAGAGACACACAAGGTGAGAGAGAGCGAGAGACACACAAGGTGAGAGAGAGCGAGAGAGAGAGCGAGAGACCCACACGGCGAGAGAGAGCGAGAGACCCACACGGCGAGAGAGAGCGAGAGACCCACACGGCGAGAGAGAGCGAGAGACCCACACGGCGAGAGAGAGCGAGAGACCCACACGGCGAGAGAGAGCGAGAGACCCACACGGCGAGAGAGAGCGAGAGACCCACACGGCGAGAGAGAGCGAGAGACCCACACGGCGAGAGAGAGCGAGAGACCCACACGGCGAGAGAGAGCGAGAGACACACACGGCGAGAGAGAGCGAGAGACCCACACGGCGAGAGAGAGCGAGAGACACACACGGCGAGAGAGAGCGAGAGACACACACAAGGCGAGAGAGAGCGAGAGACACACACAAGGCGAGAGACACACACACAAGGCGAGAGACACACACACACAAGGCGAGAGAGAGAGAGAGAGCGAGAGACACACAAGGCGAGAGAGAGAGAGCGAGAGACACACAAGGCGAGAGAGAGAGAGCGAGAGAGAGCGAGCGAGCGAGAGCGAGAGAGAGCGACACACAAGGCGAGAGAGAGCGAGCGCGACACACAAGGCGAGAGAGAACGAGCGAGAGACACACACAAGGCGAGAGAGAGCGAGCGAGAGACACACACAAGGCGAGAGAGAGCGAGCGACACACACAAGGCGAGAGAGAGAAAGAGAGAGAGCGAGAGACAAGATGAGAGCGAGAGACCCACACAAGGCGAGAGAGAGCGAGAGACACACACACAAGGCGAGAGAGAGCGAGAGACACACACGAGGCGAGAGAGAGCGAGAGACCCACACGGCGAGAGAGAGCGAGAGACCCACACGGCGAGAGAGAGCGAGAGACCCACACGGCGAGAGAGAGCGAGAGACCCACACGGCGAGAGAGAGCGAGAGACCCACACGGCGAGAGAGAGCGAGAGACCCACACGGCGAGAGAGAGCGAGAGACCCACACGGCGAGAGAGAGCGAGAGACCCACACGGCGAGAGAGAGCGAGAGACCCACACGGCGAGAGAGAGCGAGAGACCCACACGGCGAGAGAGAGCGAGAGACCCACACGGCGAGAGAGAGCGAGAGACCCACACGGCGAGAGAGAGCGAGAGACCCACACGGCGAGAGAGAGCGAGAGACACACACGGCGAGAGAGAGCGAGAGACACACACAAGGCGAGAGAGAGCGAGAGACACACACAAGGCGAGAGAGAGCGAGAGACACACACAAGGCGAGAGACACACACACAAGGCGAGAGACACACACACACAAGGCGAGAGAGAGCGAGAGACACACAAGGCGAGAGCGAAAGACACAAGGCGAGAGAGAGAGAGCGAGAGACACACAAGGCGAGAGAGAGCGAGAGAGAGAGCGAGAGACACAAGGTGAGAGAGAGAGAGCGAGAGAGAGCGAGAGACACACAAGGCGAGAGAGAGAGAGCGAGAGCGAGCGAGAGAGAGCGAGAGCGAGAGAGAGCGAGAGCGAGAGAGAGCGAGAGAGAGCGAGAGAGAGCGAGAGCGAGCGAGAGCGAGAGAGAGCGAGAGAGAGCGAGAGAGAGCGAGAGCGAGAGAGAGCGAGAGAGAGCGAGAGAGAGCGCGAGAGAGAGCGAGCGAGCGACACACACAAGGCGAGAGAGCGAGAGACACACACAAGGCGAGAGAGAGCGAGCGAGAGACACACACAAGGCGAGAGAGAGCGAGCGAGAGACACACACAAGGCGAGAGAGAGCGAGCGAGAGACACACACAAGGCGAGAGAGAGCGAGCGAGAGACACACACAAGGCGAGAGAGAGCGAGCGAGCGACACACACAAGGCGAGAGAGAGCGAGCGAGCGACACACACAAGGCGAGAGAGAGCGAGCGAGCGACACACACAAGGCGAGAGAGAGCGAGAGACACACAAGGCGAGAGACACACACAAGGCGAGAGACACACACACAAGGCGAGAGACACACACAAGGCGAGAGACACACACACAAGGCGAGAGACACACACACAAGGCGAGAGAGAGCGAGAGACACACACACAAGGCGAGAGAGAGCGAGAGACACACACACACAAGGCGAGAGAGAGCGAGAGACACACACACAAGGCGAGAGAGAGCGAGAGACACACACACAAGGCGAGAGAGAGCGAGAGACACACACACAAGGCGAGAGAGAGCGAGAGACACACACACAAGGCGAGAGAGAGCGAGAGACACACACAAGGCGAGAGAGAGCGAGAGACACACACACACAAGGCGAGAGAGAGCGAGAGACACACACACACAAGGCGAGAGAGAGCGAGAGACACACACACAAGGCGAGAGAGAGCGAGAGACACACACAAGGCGAGAGAGAGCGAGAGACACACAAGATGAGAGAGAGCGAGAGACACACAAGATGAGAGAGAGCGAGAGACACACAAGATGAGAGAGAGCGAGAGACACACAAGATGAGAGAGAGCGAGAGACACAAGATGAGAGAGAGCGAGAGACACAGCGAGAAATGGGACAGGGAGAAAAATGTCAATCAGGAGAGAGAACGCCAGAGAGGAGCCTTGGCAGTACAATTAGACATCCAACCAGACAAAGTGTGTTAAGAGAGTCAGACAGGAAGCCAGAGGAGCAGTGTGAAACCATGCTTACAGTATTGGGGTTGGTGAGGTTTCTGGCGTCAGTCAGCCAGCTGCTGAGGTGGTTGTATGTGCTTCTCCTGTGGCACACACAGAAGAGGACATTAGTTACCATGGGACAAAACAGATTGTGCCACATCCTAAGTGGGATCAAAGGTGCGGTGGTGAGATATGGCGACATGTCTGTGGGCCTGTATATAAAACCTTTCACTAATAGAAAAGACGTTCTGACATTAGTTCTTAGTCTGAGGCAAAATTACAGTTTGGAAAAACGGGAGGGCAACAGGATGCAGACTCCATGTTTGCTCAGGTAGAGGGGGGGGCACTTCATTGTATTCATCGGTCTCTTTTCCTCTCCTACTCAAATGTAGGCCTCCAGACACAGACCAACGTTAATTCCAGACAGATGATCTGAAAAGAGTGTGTTGTGTATTGTAGAACAGGCTGAGGGGGCCAGGAAGACTAGGATGAAGTTGACCCTAGAGGCTGATCTGAGGTCAGTTATGAGTTTCTAAACCTAACGGTTTAGTTTAGTAGCATCTGACCCCAGATCTGGACCTACAAGCAGCTACTACCTGGAGCTTCAATGTTCGGACACATTAGTGTGTGTGTGTACCTGGTGATGTCGTCGACCATGAGTGTGTGTGTACTTGGTGATGTCGTCGACCATGAGTGTGTGTGTACCTGGTGATGTCGTCGACCATGAGTGTGCGTGTACTTGGTGATGTCGTCGACCATGAGTGTGCGTGTACTTGGTGATGTCGTCGACCATGAGTGTGCGTGTACTTGGTGATGTCGTCGACCATGAGTGTGCGTGTACTTGGTGATGTCGTCGACCATGAGTGTGCGTGTACCTGGTGATGTCGTCGACCGCGAGTGTGCGTGTACCTGGTGATGTCGTAGACCGCGAGTGTGCGTGTACCTGGTGATGTCGTAGACCATGAGTGTGTGTGTGTGTGTGTGTGTGTGTGTACCTGGTGATGTCGTCGACCATGAGTGTGTGTGTACTTGGTGATGTCGTCGACCATGAGTGTGTGTGTACTTGGTGATGTCGTCGACCATGAGTGTGTGTGTACTTGGTGATGTCGTCGACCATGAGTGTGTGTGTACTTGGTGATGTCGTCGACCATGAGTGTGTGTGTGTGTGTGTGTGTGTGTGTGTGTGTGTGTGTGTGTGTGTGTGTGTGTGTGTACCTGGTGATGTCGTAGACAATGATTGTGTGTGTGTGTGTGTACCTGGTGATGTCGTAGACCATGATTGTGTGTGTGTGTACCTGGTGATGTCATAGACCATGATTGTGTGTGTGTGTGTGTGTACCAGGTGATGTCGTAGACCATGTGTGTGTGTGTACCTGGTGATGTCGTAGACCATGTGTGTGTGTGTACCTGGTGATGTCGTAGACCATGTGTGTGTGTGTACCTGGTGATGTCGTAGACCATGTTTGTGTGTGTGTACCTGGTGATGTCATAGACCATGATTGTGTGT
Source organism: Oncorhynchus clarkii lewisi (assembly GCF_045791955.1). Classification (NCBI taxonomy): domain Eukaryota; kingdom Metazoa; phylum Chordata; class Actinopteri; order Salmoniformes; family Salmonidae; genus Oncorhynchus; species Oncorhynchus clarkii. The sequence goes on along the minus strand of NC_092151.1, from coordinate 29,332,521 downwards.
GTGTGTACCTGGTGATGTCATAGACCATGATTGTGTGTGTGTGTACCTGGTGATGTCGTAGACCATGAGTGTGTGTGTGTGTACCTGGTGATGTCGTAGACCATGAGTGTGTGTGTGTGTGTGTACCTGGTGATGTCGTAGACCATGAGTGTGTGTGTGTGTGTGTGTGTGTGTACCTGGTGATGTCGTAGACCATGAGTGTGTGTGTGTGTGTGTGTGTACCAGGTGATGTCATAGACCATGATTGTGTGTGTGTGTACCTGGTGATGTCGTAGACCATGAGTGTGTGTACCTGGTGATGTCGTAGACCATGATTGTGTGTGTGTACCTGGTGATGTCGTAGACCATGATTGTGTGTGTGTGTACCTGGTGATGTCATAGACCATGATTGTGTGTGTGTGTACCTGGTGATGTCGTAGACCATGAGTGTGTGTGTGTGTACCTGGTGATGTCGTAGACCATGAGTGTGTGCGTGTGTACCTGGTGATGTCATAGACCATGAGTGTGTGTGTGTGTGTGTGTGTGTGTACCTGGTGATGTCGTAGACCATGAGTGTGTGTGTGTGTGTGTGTGTACCAGGTGATGTCATAGACCATGATTGTGTGTGTGTGTACCTGGTGATGTCGTAGACCATGATTGTGTGTGTGTACCTGGTGATGTCGTAGACCATGATTGTGTGTGTGTGTACCTGGTGATGTTGTAGACCGAGATTGTGTGTGTGTACCTGGTGATGTCGTAGACCATGATTGTGTGTGTGTGTACCTGGTGATGTCATAGACCATGATTGTGTGTGTGTGTACCTGGTGATGTCGTAGACCATGAGTGTGTGTGTGTGTGTGTGTGTACCTGGTGATGTCGTAGACCATGAGTGTGTGTGTGTGTGTGTGTGTGTACCTGGTGATGTCGTAGACCATGAGTGTGTGTGTGTGTGTGTGTACCAGGTGATGTCATAGACCATGATTGTGTGTGTGTGTACCTGGTGATGTCGTAGACCATGATTGTGTGTGTGTACCTGGTGATGTCGTAGACCATGATTGTGTGTGTGTGTACCTGGTGATGTCGTAGACCATGATTGTGTGTGTGTACCTGGTGATGTCGTAGACCATGATTGTGTGTGTGTGTGTACCTGGTGATGTCATAGACCATGATTGTGTGTGTGTGTACCTGGTGATGTCGTAGACCATGAGTGTGTGTGTGTGTACCTGGTGATGTCGTAGACCATGAGTGTGTGTGTGTGTGTGTGTGTGTGTGTGTGTGTGTGTGTGTGTGTACCTGGTGATGTCGTAGACCATGAGTGTGTGTGTGTGTGTGTGTACCAGGTGATGTCATAGACCATGATTGTGTGTGCGTGTACCTGGTGATGTCGTAGACCATGATTGTGTGTGTGTACCTGGTGATGTCGTAGACCATGATTGTGTGTGTGTGTACCTGGTGATGTCGTAGACCATGAGTGTGTGTGTGTGTACCTGGTGATGTCGTAGACCATGAGTGTGTGTGTGTGTACCTGGTGATGTCGTAGACCATGAGTGTGTGTGTGTGTACCTGGTGATGTCGTAGACCATGAGTGTGTGTGTGTGTACCTGGTGATGTCGTAGACCATGAGTGTGTGTGTATGTGTGTGTGTGTGTACCAGGTGATGTCGTAGACCATGATTGTGTGTGTGTGTGTGTGTGTGTGTACCAGGTGATGTCATAGACCATGATTGTGTGTGCGTGTACCTGGTGACGTCGTAGACCATGATTGTGTGTGTGTACCTGGTGACGTCGTAGACCATGAGTGTGTATGTGTACCTGGTGACGTCGTAGACCATGAGTGTGTATGTGTACCTGGTGACGTCGTAGACCATGAGTGTTTGTGTGTACCTGGTGACGTCGTAGACCATGAGTGTTTGTGTGTACCTGGTGACGTCGTAGACCATGAGTGTGTGTGTGTGTACCTGGTGATGTCGTAGACCATGAGTGTGTGTGTATGTGTGTGTGTGTGTACCAGGTGATGTCGTAGACCATGATTGTGTGTGTGTGTGTGTGTGTGTACCAGGTGATGTCGTAGACCATGATTGTGTGTGCGTGTACCTGGTGACGTCGTAGACCATGATTGTGTGTGTGTACCTGGTGACGTCGTAGACCATGATTGTGTGTGTGTACCTGGTGACGTCGTAGACCATGAGTGTGTATGTGTACCTGGTGACGTCGTAGACCATGAGTGTGTATGTGTACCTGGTGACGTCGTAGACCATGAGTGTGTGTGTGTACCTGGTGACGTCGTAGACCATGAGTGTGTGTGTGTACCTGGTGACGTCGTAGACCATGAGTGTGTGTGTGTACCTGGTGACGTCGTAGACCATGAGTGTGTGTGTGTACCTGGTGACGTCGTAGACCATGAGTGTGTGTGTGTACCTGGTGACGTCGTAGACCATGAGTGTGTGTGTGTACCTGGTGACGTCGTAGACCATGAGTGTGTGTGTGTACCTGGTGACGTCGTAGACCATGAGTGTGTGTGTGTACCTGGTGACGTCGTAGACCATGAGTGTGTGTGTGTACCTGGTGACGTCGTAGACCATGAGTGTGTGTGTGTACCTGGTGACGTCGTAGACCATGAGTGTGTGTGTGTACCTGGTGACGTCGTAGACCATGAGTGTGTGTGTGTACCTGGTGACGTCGTAGACCATGAGTGTGTGTGTGTACCTGGTGACCTGGTGTGTGTGTGTACCTGGTGACGTCGTAGACCATGAGTGTGTGTGTGTACCTGGTGACGTCGTAGACCATGAGTGTGTGTGTGTACCTGGTGACGTCGTAGACCATGAGTGTGTGTGTGTACCTGGTGACGTCGTAGACCATGAGTGTGTGTGTGTACCCGGTGACGTCGTAGACCATGAGTGTGTGTGTGTACCCGGTGACGTCGTAGACCATGAGTGTGTGTGTGTACCCGGTGACGTCGTAGACCATGATGTGTGTGTGTGTACCCGGTGACGTCGTAGACCATGAGTGTGTGTGTGTACCCGGTGACGTCGTAGACCATGAGTGTGTGTGTGTACCCGGTGACGTCGTAGACCATGAGTGTGTGTGTGTACCCGGTGACGTCGTAGACCATGAGTGTGTGTGTGTACCCGGTGACGTCGTAGACCATGAGTGTGTGTGTGTACCCGGTGACGTCGTAGACCATGAGTGTGTGTGTGTACCCGGTGACGTCGTAGACCATGAGTGTGTGTGTGTACCCGGTGACGTCGTAGACCATGAGTGTGTGTGTGTACCCGGTGACGTCGTAGACCATGAGTGTGTGTGTGTACCCGGTGACGTCGTAGACCATGAGTGTGTGTGTGTACCCGGTGACGTCGTAGACCATGAGTGTGTGTGTGTTCCCGGTTGACGTCGTAGACCATGAGTGTGTGTGTGTTCCCGGTTGACGTCGTAGACCATGAGTGTGTGTGTGTTCCCGGTTGACGTCGTAGACCATGAGTGTGTGTGTGTTGACCCATGAGTGTGTGTGTGTTCCCGGTTGACGTCGTAGACCATGAGTGTGTGTGTGTTCCCGGTTGACGTCGTAGACCATGAGTGTGTGTGTGTGTTCCCGGTTGTGTGTTCCCGGTTGACGTCGTAGACCATGAGTGTGTGTGTGTTCCCGGTTGACGTCGTAGACCATGAGTGTGTGTGTGTTCCCGGTTGACGTCGTAGACCATGAGTGTGTGTGTGTTCCCGGTTGACGTCGTAGACCATGAGTGTGTGTGTGTTCCCGGTTGACGTCGTAGACCATGAGTGTGTGTGTGTTCCCGGTTGACGTCGTAGACCATGAGTGTGTGTGTGTTCCCGGTTGACGTCGTAGACCATGAGTGTGTGTGTGTTCCCGGTTGACGTCGTAGACCATGATTGTGTGTGTGTGTACCTGGTGACGTCGTAGACCATGATTGTGTGTGTGTGTAGACCATGAGTGTGTGTGTGTTCCCGGTTGACGTCGTAGACCATGAGTGTGTGTGTGTTCCCGGTTGACGTCGTAGACCATGAGTGTGTGTGTGTTCCCGGTTGACGTCGTAGACCATGAGTGTGTGTGTGTTCCCGTTGACCCATGAGTGTGTGTGTGTACCCGGTGACGTCGTAGACCATGAGTGTGTGTGTGTACCCGGTGACGTCGTAGACCATGGTTGTGTGTACCCGGTGACGTCGTAGACCATGAGTGTGTGTGTGTACCCGGTGACGTCGTAGACCATGAGTGTGTGTGTGTACCCGTGACGTCGTAGACCATGAGTGTGTGTGTGTACCCGGTGACCCGAGTGTGTGTGTGTACCCGGTGACGACCATGAGTGTGTGTGTGTTCCCGGTTGACGTCGTAGACCATGAGTGTGTGTGTGTTCCCGGTTGACCATGAGTGTGTGTGTGTTCCCGTTGACGTCGTAGACCATGAGTGTGTGTGTGTTCCCGGTTGACGTCGTAGACCATGAGTGTGTGTGTGTTCCCGGTTGACGTCGTAGACCATGAGTGTGTGTGTGTTCCCGGTTGACGTCGTAGACCATGAGTGTGTGTGTGTACCTGGTGACGTCGTAGACCATGATTGTGTGTGTGTGTACCTGGTGACGTCGTAGACCATGATTGTGTGTGTGTGTACCTGGTGACGTCGTAGACCATGAGTGTGTGTGTGTACCTGGTGACGTCGTAGACCATGAGTGTGTGTGTGTACCTGGTGACGTCGTAGACCATGAGTGTGTGTGTGTACCTGGTGACGTTGTAGACCATGAGTGTGTGTGTGTGTGTGTACCTGGTGACGTCGTAGACCATGAGTGTGTGTGTGTGTGTGTACCTGGTGACGTTGTAGACCATGAGTGTGTGTGTGTGTGTGTACCTGGTGATGTCGTAGACCATGAGTGTGTGTGTGTGTGTGTGTGTGTACCTGGTGATGTCGTAGACCATGAGTGTGTGTACCTGGTGATGTCGTAGACCATGAGTGTGTGTGTGTGTGTGTACCTGGTGATGTCGTAGACCATGAGTGTGTGTGTGTGTGTACCTGGTGATGTCGTAGACCATGAGTGTGTGTGTGTACCTGGTGATGTCGTAGACCATGAGTGTGTGTGTGTACCTGGTGATGTCGTAGACCATGAGTGTGTGTGTGTACCTGGTGATGTCGTAGACCATGAGTGTGTGTGTGTACCTGGTGATGTCGTAGACCATGAGTGTGTGTGTGTACCTGGTGATGTCGTAGACCATGAGTGTGTGTGTGTGTGTGTGTACCTGGTGATGTCGTAGACCATGAGTGTGTGTGTGTGTGTGTGTGTGTACCTGGTGATGTCGTAGACCATGAGTGTGTGTGTGTGTGTGTGTGTACCTGGTGATGTTGTACACACACACACACAATCATGGTCTACCTGGTGATGTCGTAGACCATGATTGTGTGTGTGTGTACCTGGTGATGTCGTAGACCATGATTGTGTGTGTGTGTACCTGGTGATGTCGTAGACCATGAGTGTGTGTGTGTGTACCTGGTGATGTCATAGACCATGAGTGTGTGTGTGTGTACCTGGTGATGTCATAGACCATGAGTGTGTGTGTGTGTGTGTACCTGGTGATGTCATAGACCATGAGTGTGTGTGTGTGTGTGTACCTGGTGATGTCGTAGACCATGAGTGCGCCCGCGGCCCCCCTGTAGTAACTACGCGTGACAGCCCTGAAGCGCTCCTGGCCCGCCGTGTCCCAGATCTGCAGCTTGATCTTCTGGCCGCTCACCTCGATTATCCTTGTGCCAAACTCCACGCCGATCGTATGGGGGCAGTCCGCCATGACTGGAGGAGACAGAGAGATGGGGAAAAGGCACTGGTTGTTTGGCTAGGCAAGGAGGAATCTAATGAGGTTCCCCTAAATCCTACAGAAATATTTAAATCAAAGATGGCAGTGGAATTAATTAAATCTCACATATTAACAAGAGTCATGAGGAGCCTCAATGGAATGAACCACATCTCCCATCATGCAAGACTGACTCAGTAGACATAACACTTCCTCAGCCTGCCTCGTCTCCTCCCTTCTCTCTGGAGTGTGATTAGATCAGACTGACTCAGTAGACAGAACACTTCCTCAGCCTGCCTCATCTCCTCCCTTCTCTCTGGAGTGTGATTAGATCAGACTGACTCAGTAGACAGAACACTTCCTCAGCCTGCCTCATCTCCTCCCTTCTCTCTGGAGTGTGATTAGATCAGACTGACTCAGTAGACAGAACACTTCCTCAGCCTGCCTCGTCTCCTCCCTTCTCTCTGGAGTGTGATTAGATCAGACTGACTCAGTAGACAGAACACTTCCTCAGCCTGCCTCGTCTCCTCCCTTCTCTCTGGAGTGTGATTAGATCAGACTCACTCAGTAGACAGAACACTTCCTCAGCCTGCCTCATCTCCTCCCTTCTCTCTGGAGTGTGATTAGATCAGACTGACTCAGTAGACAGAACACTTCCTCAGCCTGCCTCGTCTCCTCCCTTCTCTCTGGAGTGTGATTAGATCAGACTCACTCAGTAGACAGAACACTTCCTCAGCCTGCCTCATCTCCTCCCTTCTCTCTGGAGTGTGATTAGATCAGATTGATGTGATTAAGCTGTCTCTCTAAACCTAACGTCGCTGAGCCTCTCACATTAAACCACTATCTTTCCTGTCATTTATTCATCTTGACAAACATGTGAAGCAGACAGGGGGGCACACTAAACCATGTGGAGCAGACAGGGGGGCACACTAAACCATGTGGAGCAGACAGGGGGGCACACTAAACCATGTGGAGCAGACAGGGGGGGCACACTAAACCATGTGGAGCAGACAGGGGGGCACACTAAACCATGTGGAGCAGACAGGGGTCACACTAAACCATGTGGAGCAGACAGGGGGGCACACTAAACCATGTGGAGCAGACAGGGGGGCACACTAAACCATGTGGAGCAGACAGGGGGGCACACTAAACCATGTGGAGCAGACAGGGGGGCACACTAAACCATGTGGAGCAGACAGGGGGCACACTAAACCATGTGGAGCAGACAGGGGGGCACACTAAACCATGTGGAGCAGACAGGGGGGCACACTAAACCATGTGGAGCAGACAGGGGGGCACACTAAACCATGTGGAGCAGACAGGGGGGCACACTAAACCATGTGGAGCAGACAGGGGGGCACACTAAACCATGTGGAGCAGACAGGGGGGCACACTAAACCATGTGGAGCAGACAGGGGGGCACACTAAACCATGTGGAGCAGACAGGGGGGCACACTAAACCATGTGGAGCAGACAGGGGGGCACACTAAACCATGTGGAGCAGACAGGGGGGCACACTAAACCATGTGGAGCAGACAGGGGGGCACACTAAACCATGTGGAGCAGACAGGGGGGCACACTAAACCATGTGGAGCAGACAGGGGGGCACACTAAACCATGTGGAGCAGACAGGGGGGCACACTAAACCATGTGGAGCAGACAGGGGGGCACACTAAACCATGTGGAGCAGACAGGGGGGCACACTAAACCATGTGGAGCAGACAGGGGGCACACTAAACCATGTGGAGCAGACAGGGGGGCACACTAAACCATGTGGAGCAGACAGGGGGGCACACTAAACCATGTGGAGCAGACAGGGGGGCACACTAAACCATGTGGAGCAGACAGGGGGGCACACTAAACCATGTGGAGCAGACAGGGGGGCACACTAAACCATGTGGAGCAGACAGGGGGGCACACTAAACCATGTGGAGCAGACAGGGGGCACACTAAACCATGTGGAGCAGACAGGGGGGCACACTACAAGATTCTTCTCTTGGTCGTGAGGATTCTCCATACCACGCGGCCAAAACAATGATGTGATTAGCCTTAACGTACCTAGAACGAGCTGTGACTCAAAGCAGCCTCAAACATGTTTTTGTCAGATATTCATGCTTGCCATACAGAGTTGAAATTAGAGGTCGACCGATTAATTAGGGCCGATTTCAAGTTATAACAATCTGTGATCTGCCTTTTTGGACGCCGATTACGTTGCAATCCACGGGGAGACTGCGTGGCAGGCTGACCACCTGTTACGGGAGTGCAGCATCAAAAGGACCTTGTGCCTGCAAGGAGTCAAGGTAAGTTGCTAGCTAGCATTAAACTTATCTTACAAAAAACAATCAATCAATTAACTACAGATGGTTGATGATATTACTAGGTTAACTAGCTTGTCCTGCGTTGCATATAATCAATGCAGTGCCTGTTAATTTATCATCGAATCACTACTTCAACTTTGCCAAACGGGGGATGATTTAACAGAAGAACATTCGCAAAAAAAGTACAATCGTTGCACAAATGTACCCAAACATAAACATCAATGCCTTCCTTAAAATCAATACACAGAAGTAGATTTTTTTTTTAAACCTGCATATTTAGTTAAAAGAAATGCATGTTAGAAGGCAATATACATCACACTGTATATAGACTTTTCTATTGTATTATTGACTGTGTGTTTGTTTATTCCATGTGTAACTCTGTTGTTGTTTGTGTTGAACTGCTTTGCTTTATCTTGGCCAGGTCGCACATGTTTCATTATTTACTTGAGACTAAATTGATTTTGCTTAAAGGTAAAATAAAGTGTTCATTGTTCATTCAGTATCGTTGTAATTGTCACCATTACAAATATATATATATTTTTTTTTTAAACAGCCCGATTAAATCGGTATCAGCAAATCGTAATTGGTTAGTTCTAGTTGAAATATTTAGCCTGTGAACAGAGGTATAAAATATATAATATTTGCTTGTGAACAGAGGTGTAATGATTTGACACTGGCTTTGGTTAAAAGCAAGTACAAATGCATACTAGTAGTCACATTCTGGGTGATGTGATACACGTCTGGCTAACTCTCATTGGCTTTTGCTGGTCACCACGCTCAAATGTTCATTGCACATCAAACACTACAAGGTAGGGTTGCAGGTAGCCTAGTGGTAAGTGAAAGGTCGCTGGTTCGAATACCCGAGCCGACAACGTGAAGAGTATGTTGATGTTCCTTTGAGCAAGGCACTTAACTCTAATTAGCTCCATGGGCACCGTACTACTATGGCTGACCCTGTAAAACAACACATTTCACTGCACAATTTGTGTGACAATACATTTTTAAAAGCATTGTCGATTGTGCTGATAAAATCAAGCATGTGAATATATCGGCATGTCTGGGACTACTCAAATACAGGATCGGTAGCCCTCAGATTGTGTCTCTAACCCACTCACATTAAATGACCACCGGTGACGGCCGCGTGGCCTGAGTAGGCAGCGACATGGGGATTTTGTCTCCGATCTCAAAAACTTGTCTGGGACAGCTTAATCAGGGCCAAAAGCATATAGTGTACACCCAGCTTTACTGTAACTACACTCCCTCATTCCCCTGCTCAATCTCCCTCTCGCTATAAACTACCATACAGAACAGCCTTCCTGTGACACAGCTAGCACTAACTGAAAGTATTAATAGAACCCATATACACATACAGTACGACAGGCACATCCAACCACACAGAAAAATCAGGTGCTCTCGATCATATACAGACACTTCACCTCCATTGTGAGGCAACAGAGAAGGCAGGTGGTATCAATTTGCCACTTGTATGACGAGACGGTGCCATGCAGGATGAGATGCGAGATAGACCAATGAAGAGCAGAGCATCTGCACATACTGCTGCTAATACTGCCATAAATATTTTTTTTAAATCATAGCCAGGCGCTTAAATAGAACTTGGTTCTATATTTGACACTTGACGCTCTGCAAGTCCTGCCTCTCCCATCTCCTCATTGGTTTTTAGGAGCATATACCCAAGTGGGTGATTGAAAGATGAACTGAGGTCCACACTCCAGTCCAGTTGGTAGTGGTAATGGACTTTAAAAGTTGGTTGCCAACCACCATATAAAGTCCACAGAAGGAGAGATTAGCTAGAAACAAATGAATTCATCCGAATTAATTATCGGAGTAGAGAACACACAATTTTGTGCGACTCAAAATTCTACAAAGATCCAGAAAGAAAAAAAACTAGTGCATTTCAGGTCAAATAACAACCCAATGTTAATGTCGAAGGACAAATTAGCTAGCAACAGCAAGCTAGCTAGCTAAATGGCCATGAATGTTTGTGTTTCGACCTGTCCTCTAATTTATATAGTTGGTTCAGAGTTCGCGTTGCTATTTCAACCTGCGTGTCCTGATCGTGTCTGTGGTGGATGGACAAAATCAACATGCGCGCGATGACGGACGCAGACTCGTGCCCAGTCTAGTCAGTGTGAGTCTGATGGCATCAGAGGGGATTTAGAGTAGATGGAGTCAGAGGGTTGGGTCTGTCTGGAGTCAGTGGGGAGCTGGGATGTACTTACATTTCTTCTCTGTGAACTGATGAAGCAAACACGACTTCCCTACCCCCATGTCCCCTATGGAGAGAGAGGAGGTGTTAGGATCCATGTTCAATCTCAACATAACATACAAGATGGAGACTAATTTTTTTGCAGATTTAACTTATTTCTTATGTCATATCTAGGGAGGAGTTTTCCCTGACCACTTAGTCTGACCAGGAAAGACTCTGGGCCCTAGTTGTAGCAGAGAAAGAGCATCTTCCCTCTCCTCTTCAGACATTATTAACAGATTCTATCTGCACATACGAGAGCATTTCAAGAGGCAGTATGAATAGGCCTGCAGGGCTTTGACTGAGTGGAAGGCTGGTATGGTTACCTCCAGTCGAGTGGGGGAGAGGAGAGCACCTTTTGTTTGTTTAGGCCTATACACTAATGTCTGCTCTAGCTATGGGGCTAAAGTGGTGTGTAAAGTGTGTGTTTGTGTTGTATGACCACGTTGATGTCTGCGTAACAGACAGCAAACAAAAGAAGAACATGACAGAGCCTTTCGGCTGTTCTCGAACAAGTCCACAATCAGACAAGGAAGGGAAATGTGTTGACATTAAGGTGGGGCTTTTAAGGCCTCAATGCACCACAGTAAACTACCTACAACTAGTTGGAGAGATGTTGAGATAGTGATTTAACTGCCCTGTTTTAAAAAGGTCCCAAACAGATGGGAAAACACTATTTGGAAAAGTGGACCACCTCCACAAATGTAAGCTATTTATGCTCATTACTCACTTTTTTCTGTTAGTAATATAGACCATACAGAAGGAGAGCAATAATTAATGTATTCATGTAATTTATTTATTAGCCTACTCTAGTACATTGTTGGTTCATTATAACAAACAATTTAGCTTGGCCTAGGCTAGCTACCTGGGAAAACAATTATTGATGAAAATGTTTCAAGTCACTTTAGGTGGTAACCTCATACTACATACAAATAAGCTGCTGTGATAGAGGTCATGGGTAGGGCCTGGGTAGGGCCTGGGGTTTTAGTCTCTAGTCTCCTGATGGGAACTCTTCCAGGGCTTGTGTAGGGAGAGCAGCAGTAGCATCTCACTGAGTTGTGTACTAACTGCAGCCACTGGGTGACCCACATACAGCACAGTAGTATACAAATACAGGCCTCCACTCCACTCCCTCAGCACACTTACCGATGATGATGTATTTGAAAATGTAGGAGTAGTTGTACGGTGCGGTGGCCATCGTGGCTCTGAAAGAGAGAGAGAGAGAGAGAACGCTTATAGGATTCAGAGACAATGAAGTCATTACCGGCCTGCTGGGCGAATCAGGGTGGTGTTTGTGGGTCTGTGAATCAATTATATCTGGTATCATGCAGAAACCACACATTATCAATACATTTTGTCTATCGACATCACTCACAATCCCATTTAATTGTACAGTGCTTGGGCTGACCACACAATTAGTGCCTTCAAAAAGTATTCATACCCCTTGACTTTTTCCACATTGAGTTCCAGCATGATTTCAATTGATTTCTCACCCATCTACACACAGAAACTCCATAATGACAGTGAAAACATGTTTACAAATGTATTGAAAATTAAAATACAGAAATCTCATTTACCTAAGTATTCACACCCCAAGGGGTCAATACTTTGTATAAGCCCCTTTGGCAGCGATTCCAGCTGTGAGTCTTTCTGGTAAGTCTCTAAGAACATTCCACACCTGGATTGTGGAACATTTGCCCATTATTCCTTTTGAAATTCTTCCAGCTCTGTCAAATTGGTTGTTGATCATTGCTAGACAACCATTTTCAGATCTTGCCATAGATTTTCAAGTAGATTTAATTCAAAACTGTAACTCGGCCACTCAGGAACATTCACTGTCTTCTTGGTAAGCAACTCCAGTGTTGATTTGACCTTGTGTTTTAGGTTATTGTGCTGCTGAAAGGTGAATTAATATTCTAGTGTCTGGTGGAAAGCAGACTCAACCAGGTTTTCCTCTAGGATTTTGCCTGTGCTTAGCTCCATTCCATTACTTTTTTATCCTGAAAAACTGTGTTGGATTTGCCCCAAACATAACACTTTATATTCAGGACAAAAAGTTAATTGCTTTGCCACCTTTTTTGCAGTATCACTTTAATGCAAACAGGATACATGTTTTGGAATATCTTTGTATTCTGTAAAGGCTTTCACTTTGTTAATTAGGTTAGTAATGTGGAGTAACTACAATGTTGTTGATTCATACTCAGAGTTTAATGGGTTGACGGGGAGACTGTTTTAAAGTCACCATCGACCTCATGGTGAAATCTCTGAGCGCTTTCCTTCCTCTCCAGTAACTGAGTTAGGAAGGACGCCTGTATCTTTGTAGTGACTGGGTGAATCGATACATCATTTTTATTTTACCCAGCTACCAATAGGTGTCCTTTGCGAGGCATTGGTAAACCTCTGGTCTTTGTGGTTGAATCTGTGTTGAAAATTCACTGCTCAACTGAAGGACCTTACAGATGTGTGTGTGGGGTACAGAGATGAGCCAGACTTTTAAAAATAACGTTCAACACTATTATTACACACAGAGTGAGTTCATGCTACTTATGTGACTTAAGCAAATGTTTACTCCTGACCTTTTTTAGGCTTGCCAATAACAAAGGGGTTGAATACTTATTGACTCAAGATATTTCAGCTTTTCATTTTTAACTAATAAAAAATAAAATTGAAAAACAACTCCTCTGACATTATGGGGTACTGTGTGTAGGCCAGTGACAAAAACATCTAAATGTAATCATTTTAAATTCAAGATGTAACAACAAATTGTGGAAAAAGTCAAGGGGTGTGAATACTTTCTGAAGGAACTTTCTCTACTGCAACATTGTGTCTAGCTGCTCACCACTGCAACTTTAGGCCTATGGATTCATCAATATGGTCAGTATTGTCACCATGTCTCAGAATGTACTATACAGACAGAGCAGCTGGTTTGCTGTCTGACAAATAAACAGAATTCTAGGTAGTACAGTGCCTTGCGAAAGTATTCGGCCCCCTTGAACTTTGCGACCTTTTGCCACATTTCAGGCTTCAAACATAAATATATAAAACTGTATTTTTTTGTGAAGAATCAACAACAAGTGGGACACAATCATGAAGTGGAACGACATTTATTGGATATTTCAAACTTTTTTAACAAATCAAAAACTGAAAAATTGGGCGTGCAAAATTATTCAGCCCCTTTACTTTCAGTGCAGCAAACTCTCTCCAGAAGTTCATTGAGGATCTCTGAATGTTGACCAATGTTGACCTAAACGACTAATGATGATAAATACAATCCACCTGTGTGTAATCAAGTCTCCGTATAAATGCACCTGCACTGTGATAGTCTCAGAGGTCCGTTAAAAGCGCAGAGAGCATCATGAAGAACAAGGAACACACCAGGCAGGTCCGAGATACTGTTGTGAAGAAGTTTAAAGCCGGATTTGGATACAAAAAGATTTCCCAAGCTTTAAACATCCCAAGGAGCACTGTGCAAGCGATAATATTGAAATGGAAGGAGTATCAGACCACTGCAAATCTACCAAGACCTGGCTGTCCCTCTAAACTTTCAGCTCATACAAGGAGAAGACTGATCAGAGATGCAGCCAAGAGGCCCATGATCACTCTGGATGAACTGCAGAGATCTACAGCTGAGGTGGGAGACTCTGTCCATAGGACAACAATCAGTCGTATATTGCACAAATCTGGCCTTTATGGAAGAGTGGCAAGAAGAAAGCCATTTCTTAAAGATATCCATAAAAAGTGTTGTTTAAAGTTTGCCACAAGCCACCTGGGAGACACACCAAACATGTGGAAGAAGGTGCTTTGGTCAGATGAAACCAAAATTGAACTTTTTGGCAACAATGCAAAACGTTATGTTTGGCGTAAAAGCAACACCCTGAACACACCATCCCCACTGTCAAACATGGTGGTGGCAGCATCATGGTTTGGGCCTGCTTTTCTTCAGCAGGGACAGGGAAGATGGTTAAAATTGATGGGAAGATGGATGGAGCCAAATACAGGACCATTCTGGAAGAAAACCTGATGGAGTCTGCAAAAGACCTGAGACTGGGACGGAGATTTGTCTTCCAACAAGACAATGATCCAAAACATAAAGCAAAATCTACAATGGAAAGGTTCAAAAATAAACATATCCAGGTGTTAGAATGGCCAAGTCAAAGTCCAGACCTGAATCCAATCGAGAATCTGTGGAAAGAACTGAAAACTGCTGTTCTCCATCCAACCTCACTGAGCTCGAGCTGTTTTGCAAGGAGGAATGGGAAAAAATGTCAGTCTCTCGATGTGCAAAACTGATAGAGACATACCCCAAGCGACTTACAGCTGTAATCGCAGCGCAACAAAGTATTAACTTAAGGGGGCTGAATAATTTTGCACGCCCAATTTTTCAGTTTTTGATTTGTTAAAAAAAAGTTTGAAATATCCAATAAATGTCGTTCCACTTCATGATTGTGTCCCACTTGTTGTTGATTCTTCACAAAAAAATAGCACTGATCTCTCAAACATATGGGTAGGATTCAACCTCGTCTCAAAAACCTCACCCTAGGCAACAGTAACTAAGGTCTGGTTTCAATGATGGACTCCTCTGGCAACTTCGATAAAGGAAAAATATTTTTCAGGGGTGGGTGCTCTTAAGACAGACAACTCTCCCAACAAATCACAAGGCAGACATGCAAGAACGCTACAACCCGAAACCAAAAGTTTACAAGCTAAACCTTTAGAGGTTTTAGTAAAGGTAGTAGTTGAGGCAAACTAGCCACTTGTGAAATGCACTCATTAAAAGTAACCTCTGATCTCCCTTTTGCTAGATGATCTGGTATTTTATTCAAAACAGATAAGGTAGTGACATCGGCAGTAATGTAGTTGCGCTGTGCCAAAAGAGTCCATCATTGAAACCAGCCCGTAGTCACTGTTGTGCCTAGGGTCTGGTTTGAGACTAGATTCAACACAGCTGGAGATGAAACCATCAGATAGCAATGTATCTGACCACAAAGTCAACATACAGTCAGTATATTTAACTCCAATATCTATATGAAATGAATCTACATGGCCTAACCAAACCAATGTCTGTCCATCAAATCAGCATGAAGTCGTCAAGCTTCAGACAACTGACACCGGCTTCGTCCCAATTAGGCCATCTCTTGTTTCTCCCAAAGTGTGCACTTGCTCACTGCCCTTCATTGATTTGAAAGGAAATGACTGGAATAAACAAAATATGGTGGAAACTCCCTCTAGCCCATGCCTTCACCAATCTAATTATTTTAGATTGAATGGAAGTAGTGAACAAGTGTACACTTCAGGAGAACGGAAATATAATTTGGAGTCGGGACGTACTTTGTGGGCAGGTTGTGTAAAAGGACTAGACAATGGCCTAAGCCTAGATGAGAAAGCGAGGCCAAACAAGTACTCTCAGGGAGGCTGCAAAATCAGGCTGAGGCTCATCATAGATCACACATGCACGCACACACGGAGGGGGCCTGTCCGGGGAGTTATTCCAAGAAGCCTTAATCCTATTTGCAACAGAACTATGGACAGTAACAAGATGAGATGCAGCAGAGCCAGACTCATCGTTATTACCATCCCATGATGAACCTACAATCTGTAGTTTTCCATTACAATTAGGGATATGACAAACAGACAATTTTGCTTAACATTTAAACCAGGAGTTGGAAGCGAAATTGTTTTCTATTAGTTTCATTCTTAGTTTCAACTATTTATTTTGTTCCTTGAAATTCTGCAATGGGGGAGAGAGCGAGAGGGTGGAGGAGCCGAGGAGGAGGCTTTGCTTGAAGTGTTGGGCATCTTGTTATGACATGCATTATGGAAGTGGTGTTGGAGGGCCAGTAGGAGGCATTCTTTCCTCTGGTCTAAAATAATATCCCAATGCCCCAGGGCAGTGATTGGGGGACACTGCCCTGTGTAGGGTGCCGTCTTTCGGATGGGACGTTAAACGGGTGTCCTGACTCTCTTGAGGTCATTAAAGATCCCATGGCACTTATCGTAAGTGTAGGGGCATTAACCCCGGTGTCCTGGCTAAATTCCCAATCTGGCCCTCAAACCATCATGGCTACCTGATCATCCCCAGTTTACAATTGGCTCATTAATCCCCCTCCTCTCCCCTGTAACTATTCCGCAGGTTGTTGCTGCAAATGAGAACGCGTTCTCAGTCAATTTACCTTGTAAAATAACGGATAAATAAAAATCTGAATTAGACCCACAGAATTATACCTACGAAGGAGCGGCTTCTATGGAGGAACTTGAATATCTTTGAACTTCCAACCAGAGCTAGCTAGCTAACAAGCTTATGTGTGCAGAGCGTAACCAGAATTAAAATAAACACGTCTTACCTTTTTGTAGTTAATAAATCCAATTTGAAACATGATAACTATAGTTTCCTTAATTAGCATTGAACAAGTTAGTCCATTGTTCTCTAATAAAACATCTCTATTCCTAATTTCTGAATCACGCTTGTAACGTCAGTAGACTCCAGTAGCCTAAGTTTCGGAGGAGGTTGAAGCCTACACGCACTGGCAAAGATTTTCAGCTAGCAGGCAGACACTGGAATAAGTTTGAGTGACAGAGTGAAGGCATTGCAGAGGGGCTTTGCTGTGTTTTTTGGTGGCCTAAAATAAAAATAAAATGTTTTAAAAAAAAGTTTTATTAACCGGTTCCCATGCTTTTAAAATGACGGTTCTGTTACAGAACAGTATAGATCACTTTCGTTCCCGGTTCTGATCCTCAATTTTGGTTCCAAAAACGGGTTTAAAAAACAGCCATTATTTTTTGTTTGTCTGTAAAGGAATACCGCTTCTGAAGCTCGACAAACGTCCATCACTAGGCAACCAGAATTGTCAACCAAATAATCTCAAACTGTCTGTGCATAGACTTTCTGCCTGCACGCAGACAGCCCTCTCCTAAAAAAATACCTTAAAGTTAGTTAAATACTGTGACATACCAAGACATTCAGTAGAAACAAAAAATCTTCTGCTAGGAATCGACTCCTAAAGATTCAGTA
Source organism: Oncorhynchus clarkii lewisi (assembly GCF_045791955.1). Taxonomy (NCBI): domain Eukaryota; kingdom Metazoa; phylum Chordata; class Actinopteri; order Salmoniformes; family Salmonidae; genus Oncorhynchus; species Oncorhynchus clarkii. Next base: position 29,315,163 of record NC_092151.1, on the reverse strand, counting down.
TTTTGGAACAAAGGAGACTTATTAGCCACCGTACTTCTGAGAACGGAGAGCCGTCCACTCTAAGACAGAGAAGCCATCTTCATCAGGGTATAATGACAAACACCGCGGGTCACTAGTTTATATAGTGTCAAATGACGCACAGGTGTCTGTAATCATGGCCGGGTGTGCCCTGACATCGTTGGTTAATTCTCAGATATAAACATGAATGGATAGCATATGATCATAGATACAATTTGGTTACATAGACCTACAAACAATGAAGAGCAAAATCACAACAATCACAAGAATGGCTTCAGATCAAAGTCTACCTTGAGACCGTACTTCCGAGAACAAACACTTGCATCTTTCATAGAGAGCTAGCAAGGGACAGAGAGTGAGCGGGGAGAGGCACAGTATAGGCAGGTCAGCCACCAGGCAATGTCTTACAACTTCAGTAAAGCAGGGCCTATCATCAAAGAATAGGCTAATATATTCTACACACAACAGACCGAAGACTAACGATGCGAGTGTGTTTAGCGATGAGAGAGCAGGCGAGCAAGCTGCAATGTGATTTAACATTTTAAAAGGGGAAAAACATTTTTCCATTAGTGATATTTCTTAATGTCCCCGATTTTGCTTAAAAGTTTAAACATTCACACCCCTAATTACAATCTCTAGGTCAGCAGTCAAATCAGTAAAATGGTTAGTTAGCAGAATAATAACCAATTACGAAATGAATGTCAAATTTGTGAAGTTAAATAAATTAAATTTAAAAAACGCTTACCCCCTTATTTTTCCATCATGACAAAGATCGAGAACTTCTCTGGAGATGTAGCCTAATCTCACTCAATGAAAGCTAGAACTGCATAGCACCAAATAGGTGTTTATGTTGGGGTTGTTCATTATCATTATGCACCATGTTCAATGGAGTGTTTCCTAGACATGGGGGCTCCCACTCTGCCTCATAAACCTCAAGCAACAAACTGCTCTAAGGACTCACAGATAGTCAGAGTAAAAGGGGTGTGACAGTAGTTTACAGAGGAGTCAGTCCACCTCAAAAAGCACAAGAAGGAGACTCACCTTTCTATAGAGGGGTTATAAAAGTTACTATGGCCAAACCGGTCGGGCGCTACAGACATTTTTGTGAGAAGACCGATTTTCAGGATGTCTTATGGTCTGACTGCTCTAGCTCTGCCACCTTTCACCTCAGGCGTGGAAGGGCGACATCGGCGGATTGAGACGCAGCCCATGCAAAAACATGTTTTTATGTCTCTAACTTAAAACTAACAGATTTTGATGGGGATTTTTTATATTATGATAATTAGATTTCGACGGGGGTACGGACGTGGACTCTAGGGGGTTAAATGGATAACATTTTCTTTGCAACTTTGGGAAAAAAGCTTTTGCTCATGGTGAAAATGCATTGTGTGGTCGAGCCAGTCCTCCATGAAAGCAATTCAGCTTGTCCTTCAACCCAACTCGACCTTGAATAGTCAAAAATGGCAGCTCTCTGAGAGGGCTATCTGTATGGTGCAATTCTCTTATGAAGACCTTTCTTACAAGCCCAAACTTTGATGGAGAAATCAGCTAGTGACTAAAATGTTGTGACAACCCTAATAAAATACAATTGTATGGCAGTCGTTATATTTTTCAATCAAATTCTTAGAAAACATGTAGTGTGATTAGTGACATTTACCATTACACCCAACCCCATTGGAAAACACTATACAATGTGTTTGAGATTTTTACCATCGAAGACCATAACAAAGAAACCATTATAACGGCTTTAGTTTAATGGGTTTGCTTGTTTCCCAATCGCCAAGAATGGTATAACTTTTTTTCTGGTTAGGCTATATTGATCTCTGACACCCTCTTCAGTAATCTGTGTATTAAATGTTTTATCACAGTGCTTATGGCATCAGACAAGCTTATATAGTTGATTTGATTCAAACATAGGGTGTGTCTATATATGGAAAATACACGTCTCGGTCGACCAATATATATATATTTTTTGGGGGGGGTCTAACACTGGAGTTTGAGAGCTGACATCTGTAATGCAAGTCGAATTCAAATTCAACCACCCTGGATAGTAGCCTATAAAGTACAACCTGTGAATACCAGTGACTAAGTAATCTATTATCATGGTAATCCCAGTGTCCCATTTTGTTTCCCTCTATCCGGGAAATTCCTCTTTAGCCTGTGGTTAAGTACACAGTAGTTATAACGGCATTGCAGTTAAAGCAGGTTTGTAGATTCAAATCGCTATGCAACAGAGCCTGGTGCCAACCAGAAAAAGAGCTGTGCTATGGCCTGCTGTTCAACGACCAAGTTTTCCTTCTAAACAATTTAGCACTATGACAAATGCTTCTGTTTTGAGCTAGGGTTTTATTTATTTATTTATTTTTTATTTTACCTTTATTTAACCAGGCAAGTCAGTTAAGAACAAATTCTTATTTTCAATGACGGCCTGGGAACAGTGGGTTAACTGCCTGTTCAGGGGCAGAACGACAGATTTGTACCTTGTCAGCTCGGGGGTTTGAACTCACAACCTTCCGGTTACTAGTCCAACGCTCTAACCACTAGGCTACCCTGCTAGGGTGAATTGAGAGAAGATGGGAGAAGGTGAAAGACAGAAGTAGAAAGTGAAAAGGAGACCGGGGAGCAGGATGAAGAAAAGGGATGCTCTCATTGTGATATGCAGAGGCAGATTGAGTAAACTACACAGGGAAGAGAGAGCAGTGTCATCCAGAACAGAAGTGAGTGGATGCGTGCTAATTGGCTGAGTGGGGTAATTCCAGGTTAAGGTGTCATCTAACCCTTTTCCTCTCAGTACGTGGTTGGTCAGAGACCCTTGGGGGCCACACACCCCTGCAGAAAAACACTCCCCTTTGCAGCTCTAGCTGCTTGAAAAACAATAGTGCAGAGAGTTCAGAAGAGAAGCTGTGGGGTAAACAAGGACAACGGCAATTGATGAGGTAGGGGAAATCATGTACTTAGGGTGTGGGATAAGCTCTGGTGAGGGATTTGATACACTGACCGTGAAGTGGTCTACCACAACCAATTTAAACTGGTGGTAAAACTCTTTTCCCCTGCTGTTAACAACTGTGTCAGTGGTGTGTGAGGTCCTGACTACTTGCTTGCCTTGCTGCTAACCTGACTGCCACCCCTCACATGACCCTCTTATGTGGTGCCACCAGGCTCATATGTGAGAGTTTCTCCATAAGGTGGCAACTATACGACTACAAGAGCCGTACACACACAAACACGTATATTCTGGACACTAACGCTAGGCCCATTCCTTCTTTGGGTAAATTATGGGGGAAAACTCCCCTTTTCCTGAGTGAAGCCCAGGTGGAGTATCCATCCAAGGAGAGGGCGATTGAGAGCAGCATGTGACCAAACTGCAGTCTCAATGCTTATCCATCCACTCACACCGATTCATAAAACAGAGAGCTGTCACCTCTTTCTTTTTAATCACATCCATTTCCTGTTGTTGAACAAATATAAAAATCGGTGTCACACACACACATATGGGCTGTTTGCCCTCTTCTCTGACTCATTGCCATATTGTTATGCTGTCACACAACATCCAAATCCTGTGGTAAATTGCACATGTCTTTGGGTTGTGATCAGAACCAAAGGCAGAGATGGAATGAACAAAACACTTGCAGAACGTGGTTTTAATCAACACACATACAGTGCATTTCTTTTCATTTCATTTACTGTGTAATTGTAATAAGGGATTTAATATAAATAAAATTCAAGGCCAAGAAATTACCAAATTCCTCTGCTCATGTCACACAGATGGGTATCTTTCATATGGTGACACTTCTACATGAATACATTCATATTCCAACCTAATCAAAGCCTAATTTGTATCATAACAAATAAATATTTATGTGATCTGGCTGAGACGAGGCCTAGATAAGGATGCATGGTGTGTGTGTGTGTGTGGGGGGGGATATTATTGTTTTGACAATATTATGTTTGCGTTAGATGGCTGTACCTGCACCAAAACTCCCAGTATTTTTTCCTTCATAGCTTGTTCTCCATCTTTCTAAAAAGGAAGCCAATTTGTTTCTCATGGCTCTCCCTTGTCCCTCTGCAGAAGACTTATGGTGAGCAATATGTTTGGAACATCGAATCTCAATAAAATCACAATATAGAATCGGAATACATATAATATCGGTACCTAAGTATCGTGATAATATTGTATCGTGAGGTCCCTAGTCATCTGTGTGATTACTGGATAGCTGGCTGAGCTACTGAACAAATATATAAATGCAACATGTAAAGTGTTGGTCCCATTTTCATGAGTTGAAATAAAATAATCCAGAAATGTTCCATACGCACACACACAAAAAAAAGTGCACCAATCTTTTTAGATCCTTGTTAGTGAGCATTTCTCCTTTGCCAAGATAATCCACCTATCTGACAGGTGTGGCATATCAAATAGCTGATTAAACAGCATGATCATTACACACACCTTGTGCTGGGGACTATAAAAGGCCACTAAAATGTGCAGTTGTGTCACACAACACAATGACACAAATGTCAAGTTTTGAGGGAGCGTGCAATTGGCATGCTGAATGCAGGAATGTCCAACAGAGGTGTTGTCAGAGAATTGAATGTAAACTTCACTACCATACGCCGCCTCCAACATTGTTTGAGAGAATTTGGCAGTACTCCCGAGTGGCGCAGCGGTCTAAGGCATTGCATCTCAGTGTAAGAGGCTTCACTACAGTCCCTGGTTTGAATCCAGGCAGTATCACGTTCGGCCGTGAGTGGGATCCCCATAGGGCGGCGCACACCATCATTGTAAAAAAGTATTTGTTCTTAACTGACTTGCCTAGTTAAATAAATAAAAGGTTCAATAAAAAATAAATTAAATTACATCCAACCGGTCTCACAACCACAGACCACATGTAAACACACCAGCCCAGGGGGGTGCTGAAGAGTATTTCTGTCTGTAATAAAGCCCTTTTGTGTGTGTGAGGCCCACCCATGGCTGCGCCCCTGCCCAGTCATGTGAAACCCATAGAGTAGGGCCTATTGAATTTATTTCCTTCTATGAACTGTAACTCAGTACAATCTTTGAAATTGTTGCCTTCATATTTTTGTTCAGTAAGTTAATAATGATGTACTTTGATGAATGACACAATATCGCAGAACAATACAGTTGGCTTGTGAATGATCTTTGACATTTCAAGTAGCTACACGTCTGATTATAGCTAGCTACATGAATGGAAAAGATTGACAAACTAATTTGGCTAAGGATTCAGCACCATCCATCAGCTGGCCATGGGTGGCTACCTAGCTGTCGGACTAACTGATGTTGTTAACACAAACCGTGGCAACGTCAGTTGGTGTCTGTTGAGACAGCTGGCTAACTAACATCTATTTATTGTAGATGATTGGACGCTAAGAGAAATGTATATCTAGCTAATTCAGGCAACGGAGCTTGGAGAGAGGTGGGTAGTTAATTGGAGTAGCTACATTTCTAGCTATGACCATAACATTGGGCCTAGTCTCGTACGTCGTTAGCTATCGTCACTGACCTGCTAGCTAACAAGCTAACTAGCCAGCTAGAAACAAGCTAATCATAATGCGTGTCATCATTTATTGGCTCTACAAATAGGTAGCTAGATAACTATGTCGGTCAAAAAGACAGTAACGTTACCACGATGAGCTGTGATAACTCTAACATAAACTAGCTACCTTAAGTGAAATGTTGCGCCAACAATTGTGATAGGTACTGAACATTAGCCAACTTACTCTTCCGGTCAGCTAGCTAGCTACTTATACTAGATAGTTACCGAAATTCAACAGCCTGTTCCCGAAATACAGATAGACCGAAAACCACAATGGCTAGCCAAAACCACGGGAACTGAAGAATGGTAAAAACAAATATATACAAAGCAAAATACATCTCGTTAGATAGCTAGTAGTCACCCTTCTAGTAAACGTTGTCAATTTATGAAACTCGTTAACTACTGGTTAGCTAGGCTTGACAGCTAGCTGCCATGTTAGCAAATTAGCGTAGTACGTTAGCTAGTTAGTTTACTATGTAAGACAACATGTTTACAGTTTTATAAATGTGTTATATGTGGATACGAGCACGTCTATATCGTGTTTTTGTTCTCACCGGGAATTGTCGGTTTTATGTCTTGAGCTGCTCAGAAGGGATCTGTAGGTTATCCTGCCTGAAGTATCTGCCTTGGCTGTCTATCCAAGATGGCTGCTTGCACTGCACAGGGTTTCCTCTGTTGTATATGGGCTTCTTGGACAAAGGCACTGCGGTATAATAAGAACTGGATACTGCGTCCAAGATGTCCGCCCGTTGTTTTCAAGGTAATCTACTCACGTTCTCATACGCCAATTCATAGACCGTCTATATCCGGGTTGCATCCGGTTTATACTTATTAAGCAATAACGCCTCAATCACACTAACAGTATAATTGCGCAAAATAGTACATAGCATCATCTGAATATGTGCAACAAAGTTCAACATTCACCTTCTGCTACCATGTGAAGCCGTCTATGGGTAAAGTTTGACGCATACCTTCAATAAATCCAACGTATGCACCACACAGAACGCATTGCAACTGCCTCTGCAACCAATGCTGCAAGGCAAACACAGCATTCCATTGGAAATGAATGTACCGCCTGGTGTACCAAACTGTAAGCACTGTCGGTGGGATCGAGGCGTAAGCTCCGAGGGGGTGCGGTATAGGGCTAATAATATATGATGGCTATTTCTTATGCGTAGCTCAATGCAGAGAGCCTGGATATAGCCAATGGTGGTATATTGGCCATATCAAATCAAATGTATTTATAGAGACCTTTTTACATCAGCAGATGTCACAAAGTGCTTATACAGAAACCCAGCCTAAAGCCCCAAACAGCAAGCAATGCAGATGTAGAAGCACAGTGGCTAGGAACAACTCTGTAGAAAGGCAGGAACCTAGGAAGAAACCTAGAGAGGAACCAGGCTCTGAGGGGTGGTCAGTCCTCTTCTGGTTTTGCCAGGTAGAGGTTATAAGAGTACATGGCCATTAAGGCCAGATTGTTCTTCAAGATGTTGAAATGTTCATAGATGACCAGTAGGGTCAAATAATAATCACAGTGGTTTTAGAGGGTGCAACAGGTGCAACCTCAGGAGTAAATGTCAGTTGGCTTTTCATAGCCAAGCATTCAGAGGTCGAGACAGCAGGAGCGGTAGAGAAAGGGAGAGAGAGAGAAAGAGTTAGAGTAGAAAACAGCACTGTGGAATAAGGTAGCATGTCCGGTGAACAGGTCAGAGTTCCGTAGCTGCAGGCAGAACAGTTGAAACTGGAGCAGCAGCACGACCAGGTGGACTGGTCATATGAATCACACATTGTGTATGAGAGAGAGAGAGAGAGAGAGAGGAGAGAGGAGATAGAGAGAGAGAGAAAGAGAGAGTGTTTGTGGTGATATATTTCCATAATAATGGATTGGAGAGTTTTTTTATGTGAGTGGGTACCTGTTTAATGGCATCTGGTTGACATCAGATTTCTTTAATTAATTAATTAAATCCATTATTAAAGGGGAAATTTTGAATTGGTACATACGTTTTTTTTTACCTTAAAAGTATTAATATGTAGCCATTGATTCTTGAAGAATGTAACTTTTAAATGCCTTATGAGCAAAGGTCTTACCCCATCAGAACTCAAATGTATGCATGTTTTACTCCATTGTTTTAAAACAATGTAATTTTTTAACAAACACTGTATAGCTTCAAAACATGGTTAAAACCTGTATATCATGCATGCTTTTAGTTTGGTTTTGGGGTGGGACTCTGTTAGAGTATGGGGGAGTTGGGGTGGGTTTGATTTGCTAGGGGATCCGTGTGTTTTGACCTCTACCTGTTCTGTCTGTGTTATCTGTATAATTATAAATAAGGCCCAAAAAGAGAGTCCTTGCGTCTATATAAATGAGTGATTACATTTCTCCTGCCCCTTTCCTCAGCTGTAAAGTGGCAGGGAGAACACTTTGGTCACACTTTATTTCTTTATTTGGATAGTCCATATTTACCATCTGTAGAGCATACTATCACAATCCTGACTTACTATCTATCTCACAATAATGACTTAGTATCTTGTTATTATTATTATTATTATGACTTACTATTGCATAATTATGACCTACTAGCTCATAATAATTACTTACTATCTCATAATTCTGATTTAGTATCTCATAACTTGTAGTCAGATTTGTTTGTGGGGAGTGGCGGGAACAGCCTTCCATATTTATAGACCCACACTTAAAAAAATGCATATATTAGAATGGGATCTGGGCCCACTGAACTCACTCCATAGGATAACTAGGTTCATATTTTGTAGGCCCCCTAGATCAAATTAAAAACAATACGATGATATAGCTTGTGAACTTGTCATCCACATCACCAACAAATTAACATGGTCCAAGCACACCAAGACAGTCGTGAAGAGTGCACGACAAAACCTATTCCCCCTCAGAAGACTAAAAAGATTTGGCATGGGTCCTCAGATCCCCAAAATGTTTAACAGCTGCACCATCGAGAGCATCCTGACGGGTTGCATCTCCGCCTGGTATGGCTAATGCTCGGCCTTCGACCGCAAGGCACTACAGAGGGTAGTGTGCATGGCCCAGTACATCACCGGGGCCAAGCTTTCTGAATTGCAGGATCTCCATACCAGGCAGTGTCAGAGGAAGGCCCTAAAATTGTCAAAGACTCCAGCTACCCTAGTCATAGACTGTTCTCTCTGCTACCGCACGGCAAGCGGTACAGGAATGCCAAGTCTAGGTCCAAGATGCTTCTAAACAGCTTCTTCCCCCAATCCATAAGACTCCTGAACATCTAATCAAATGGCTACCCAGACTATTTGCATTGACCCCCCCCCCCCCCCCCCCCGCCTTCTACACTGCTGCTACTTTCTGTTATTATCTATGCGTAATCACTTTAATAACTCTACCTACATGTACATATTACCTCAATTACCTCGACACCGGTGCCCCAGCACATTGACTCTGTACCAGTACCCCCTGTATATAGCCTCCACATTGACTCTGTACCAGTACCCCCTGTATATAGCCTCCACATTGACTCTGTACCGGTACCCTCTGTATATAGCCTCCACATTGACTCTGTACCAGTACCCCCTGTATATAGCCTCCACATTGACTCTGTACCGGTACCCTCTGAATATAGCCTCCACATTGACTCTGTACCGGTACCCTCTGTATATAGCCTCCACATTGACTCTGTACCAGTACCCTCTGTATATAGCCTCCACATTGACTCTGTACCAGTACCCCCTGTATATAGCCTCCACATTGACTCTGTACCAGTACCCCCTGTATATAGCCTCCACATTGACCCTGTACCAGTACCCCCTGTATATAGCCTCCACATTGACTCTGTACCAGTCAGTACCCCCTGTATATAGCCTCCACATTGACCCTGTACCAGTACCCCCTGTATATAGCCTCCACATTGACTCTGTACCAGTACCCCCTGTATATAGCCTCCACATTGACTCTGTACCAGTACCCCCTGTATATAGCCTCCACATTGACTCTGTACCGGTACCCTCTGTATATAGCCTCCACATTGACTCTGTGCCAGTACCCCCTGTATATAGCCTCCACATTGACTCTGTACCAGTACCCTCTGTATATAGCCTCCACATTGACTCTGTACCAGTACCCTCTGTATATAGCCTCCACATTGACTCTGTGCCAGTACCCCCTGTATATAGCCTCCACATTGACTCTGTACTGGTACCCCCTGTATATAGCCTCCACATTGACTCTGTACCAGTACCCTCTGTATATAGCCTCCACATTGACTCTGTACCAGTACCCCCTGTATATAGCCTCCACATTGACTCTGTACCAGTACCCTCTGTATATAGCCTCCACATTGACTCTGTACCAGTACCATCTGTATATAGCCTCCACATTGACTCTGTACCGGTACTCCCTGTATATAGCCTCCACATTGACTCTGTACCAGTACCCCCTGTATATAGCCTCCACATTGACTCTGTTCCAGTACCCCCTGTATATAGCCTCCACATTGACTCTGTACCGGTACCCCCTGTATATAGCCTCCACATTGACTCTGTACCAGTACCCCCTGTATATAGCCTCCACATTGACTCTGTACCAGTACCCCCTGTATATAGCCTCCACATTGACCCTGTACCAGTACCCCCTGTATATAGCCTCCACATTGACTCTGTACCAGTCAGTACCCCCTGTATATAGCCTCCACATTGACCCTGTACCAGTACCCCCTGTATATAGCCTCCACATTGACTCTGTACCAGTACCCCCTGTATATAGCCTCCACATTGACTCTGTACCAGTACCCCCTGTATATAGCCTCCACATTGACTCTGTACCGGTACCCTCTGTATATAGCCTCCACATTGACTCTGTACCAGTACCCTCTGTATATAGCCTCCACATTGACTCTGTGCCAGTACCCCCTGTATATAGCCTCCACATTGACTCTGTACTGGTACCCCCTGTATATAGCCTCCACATTGACTCTGTACCAGTACCCTCTGTATATAGCCTCCACATTGACTCTGTACCAGTACCCCCTGTATATAACTCCACATTGACTCTGTACCGGTACCCTCTGTATATAGCCTCCACATTGACTCTGTACCAGTACCCCCTGTATATAACTTCCACATTGACTCTGTACCGGTACCCTCTGTATATAGCCTCCACATTGACTCTGTACCAGTACCCCCTGTATATAGCCTCCACATTGACTCTGTACCAGTAGCCCCTGTATATAACCTCCATATTGACTCTGTACTGTAATACCCTGTATATAACCTCCACATTGACTCTGTACCGTAATACCCTGTATATAACCTCCACATTCACTCTGTACCGGTACCCCCTGTATATAGCCTCCACATTGATTCTGTACCGGTACCCTCTGTATATAGCCTCCACATTGACCCTGTACCAGTACCCCCTGTATATAGCCTCCACATTGACTCTGTACCAGTCAGTACCCCCTGTATATAGCCTCCACATTGACCCTGTACCAGTACCCCCTGTATATAGCCTCCACATTGACTCTGTACCAGTACCCCCTGTATATAGCCTCCACATTGACTCTGTACCAGTACCCCCTGTATATAGCCTCCACATTGACTCTGTACCGGTACCCTCTGTATATAGCCTCCACATTGACTCTGTACCAGTACCCTCTGTATATAGCCTCCACATTGACTCTGTGCCAGTACCCCCTGTATATAGCCTCCACATTGACTCTGTACTGGTACCCCCTGTATATAGCCTCCACATTGACTCTGTACCAGTACCCTCTGTATATAGCCTCCACATTGACTCTGTACCAGTACCCCCTGTATATAACTCCACATTGACTCTGTACCGGTACCCTCTGTATATAGCCTCCACATTGACTCTGTACCAGTACCCCCTGTATATAACTTCCACATTGACTCTGTACCGGTACCCTCTGTATATAGCCTCCACATTGACTCTGTACCAGTACCCCCTGTATATAGCCTCCACATTGACTCTGTACCAGTAGCCCCTGTATATAACCTCCATATTGACTCTGTACTGTAATACCCTGTATATAACCTCCACATTGACTCTGTACCGTAATACCCTGTATATAACCTCCACATTCACTCTGTACCGGTACCCCCTGTATATAGCCTCCACATTGATTCTGTACCGGTACCCTCTGTATATAGCCTCCACATTGACTCTGTACCAGTACCCCCTGTATATAACTTCCACATTGACTCTGTACCGGTACCCTCTGTATATAGCCTCCACATTGACTCTGTACCGGTACCCTCTGTATATAGCCTCCACATTGACTCTGTACCGGTACCCCCTGTATATAGCCTCCACATTGACTCTGTACCAGTACCCCCTGTATATAGCCTCCACATTGACTCTATACCAGTACCCCCTGTATATAGCCTCCATATTGACTCTGTACCGGTACCCCCTGTATATAGCCTCCATATTGACTCTGTACCAGTACCCCTGTATATAGCCTCCATATTGACTGTACCGGTACCCCCTGTATATAGCCTCCACATTGACTCTGTACCAGTACCCCCTGTATATAGCCTCCACATTGACTCTGTACCGGTACCCCCTGTATATAGCCTCCACATTGACTCTGTACTGGTACTCCCTGTATATAGCCTCCACATTGACTCTGTACTGGTACTCCCTGTATATAGCCTCCACATTGACTCTGTACCGGTACCCCCTGTATATAGCCTCCACATTGACTCTGTACCAGTACCCCCTGTATATAGCCTCCACATTGACTCTGTACCAGTACCCCCTGTATATAGCCTCCATATTGACTCTGTACCGGTACCCCCTGTATATAGCCTCCATATTGACTCTGTACCAGTACCCCCTGTATATAGCCTCCACATTGACTCTGTACCGGTACCCCCTGTATATAGCCTCCACATTGACTCTGTACTGGTACTCCCTGTATATAGCCTCCACATTGACTCTGTACTGGTACTCCCTGTATATAGCCTCCACATTGACTCTGTACCGGTACCCCCTGTATATAGCCTCCACATTGACTCTGTACCAGTACCCCCTGTATATAGCCTCCACATTGACTCTGTACCAGTACCCCCTGTACATAGCCTCCACATTGACTCTGTACCGGTACCCCCTGTATATAGCCTCCACATTGACTCTGTACCAGTACCCCCTGTATATAGCCTCCACATTGACTCTGTACCAGTACCCCCTGTATATAGCCTCCACATTGACTCTGTTCCAGTACCCCCTGTATATAGCCTCCACATTGACTCTGTACCGGTACCCCCTGTATATAGCCTCCACATTGACTCTGTACCAGTACCCCCTGTATATAGCCTCCACATTGACTCTGTACCAGTACCCCTGTATATAGCCTCCACATTGACCCTGTACCAGTACCCCCTGTATATAGCCTCCACATTGACTCTGTACCAGTCAGTACCCCCTGTATATAGCCTCCACATTGACTCTGTACCGGTACCCCCTGTATATAGCCTCCACATTGACTCTGTACCGGTACCCCCTGTATATAGCCTCCACATTGACTCTGTACCGGTACCCCCTGTATATAGCCTCCACATTGACTCTGTACCAGTACCCCCTGTATATAGCCTCCACATTGACTCTGTACCAGTACCCCTGTATATAGCCTCCACATTGACCCTGTACCAGTACCCCCTGTATATAGCCTCCACATTGACTCTGTACCAGTCAGTACCCCCTGTATATAGCCTCCACATTGACTCTGTACCGGTACCCCCTGTATATAGCCTCCACATTGACTCTGTACCGGTACCCCCTGTATATAGCCTCCACATTGACTCTGTACCGGTACCCCCTGTATAAAGCCTCCACATTGACTCTGTACCGGTACCCCCTGTATATAGCCTCCACATTGACTCTGTACCGGTACCCCCTGTATAAAGCCTCGCTATTGTTATTTTACTACTGCCCTTTAAGTATTTGTTACATTTACATTTAAATAACATTTAAATAAAATGTGATTTGGTTACTAATGAACAATATATGCAAGTGTATGTTGTAGGATAGAGAACATGATCTTATTACTTTAATTACTTTAATACAGTATTTCACAACATTTCACTTTCACTGGACATTATTTCCTACCATCTTACAACCTGAAATAAAAGCCACATGCAACGTGCATCTCAGCTTGAATCAAAGAAAACAAAAAAAAATCAAACAAGCATTTCCTTTTCTTTGCTAGCCATACTGATGGTTTTATTAAATGAACATTACTCTCTGGGACACTTCCTCAACTGATTTAATAACTGTATAAAATCATCATTATAATCAATTATGAGAACCTTGGCTTAGTTATTTGCCTTTGTTTTTCACATTGGGATAAAAATAAAAAAAACTGTGAAAATTCATCTTCACAAAACCTGCTCTGATGTACAGTATTGTACAACCCTCCTCTCAGTCTCAGACCCTTAACACATGGAGCTGAGAAGAGACACTGAGAACTAGCCATGTAAAGTGTCATTCATAGATGGTTTATCCAGAGTTCCATCTGTCCAAGTACAAGCTGTGTGACCTCATATCACAACCACAACCTCAGCAGCAGCAGGCTTGCCAGTGCGTAGATGTAATGCAATGTGCTCGCTTGACAGTTGGGGGTGCTGTTACACAGGTCTGAGGTGCAGCAGTGGATGCGCACTCCAGGCAGCTCTTGTTGCTGGCAGTGTCTTGATGTGGCACATCCACTGGTCAGGACAATTCCCAGGGCTGCTGAAATGACAGGAAGACAGAGACAAGTCAGTGTCAAAGAAGAGTGACAAGTAGATGGTGAGATCAGCAGGAAAGAGGCAGAAGACACAATGAATGGTATGTTGTATTCGTGTGTGTTTTGAAGTCCTTGAGAGCCAAAGGAGTGCAGAGAGGGATGCTGTCATAGAACATAATTACATCATCGGATCGCTCCCTTTTCCTTGTGATAAACTGTTGAATGTAATGGTAGTTTAGTACAATAGATTGAAAAATTTGCATGTCTCTAAGTCAGAACAAAAAAGTTCAAACCTGGCGCTTGACGGCAAGATGTTGCTGTACAACTACTAAGGACATCCAGCTAAGCCATCAAACACTCCATAACACTTGGCACATAGACAACCCTTGAGAAAAAACGCCCTCCTTTAAATCCAAGCGGAAAACTTTTATGTCTCTCACGAGCTATAAATCCCACATTAGTCATAAGAAAGGGACAGCTGAGGCCTCCCGGGTGGTGCAGTGGTTAAGGGTGCTGTACTGCAGCGCCAGCTGTGCCACCAGAGACTCTGGGTTCGCGCACAGGCTCTGTCATAACCGACCGCGTCCGTGGGGCGACACACAATTGGCCTAGCGTCGTCCGGGTTAGGGAGGGTTTGGCCGGTAGGGATATCCTTGTCTAATCACGCACTAACGACTCCTGTGGCGGGCCGGGCGCAGTGCGCGGTAACCAAGGTTGCCAGGTGCACGGTGTTTCCTCCGACACATTGGTGCGGCTGGCTTCCGGGTTGGATGCGCGCTGTGTTAAGAAGCAGTGCGGCTTGGTTGTGTATCGGAGGACGCATGACTTTCAACCTTCGTCTCTCCCGAGCCCGTTTGGGAGTTGTAGCGATGAGACAAGATAGTAGCTACTAAAAACAATTGGATACCACGAAATTGGGGAGAAAAAGGGGTAAAATTCAAACAAAAAAAGAAAAAAAGAAAGGGACAGCGGGACGGTGGATACATGGTGGGGAACAGCCGTGTCAGTCCCCAGCTGGGGACAAAGCGAGGGGAGTGGGACTCTAAGCCAGTTCTGAAACAGCAGCCGCCTCTACGGCCAGCCACCCGTATGGAGCTGAACCCATGGGATTAATATGAAGAATAGGTATAGATTATCCCCAAGACGCTGTTTAAAGGGATCCTGCTTCCCATTTCAGCACAGCCCTGTCATTCTTGTCTTCTCTGACCCCATTATTTCCCTGAGCAAATGGAAAGCAGTGCCACATCAGCCCTTTACATGAGTGGCTCCTTCAGCTGTCAACAGCAGAACAGCTGGATCTTACATGCATGGATGTCAGCAGAACTCCTTATGTGGTAATCATTAAGTTTTATGGCAGTATTTTGGTTTTACGTAAGCTAAAGGAATGATTGACTGTTAATTACAAATTTGGTGGAATAAAGCCCTTGTTGTTATTTATGTAGTAAGATGCCATGGAATCTTCACATCAAGATAAAATCTTGCCCTTTTGACATACAATTGTGTGGCTAAAGAGTGCAGAGGAGAGGTTAGGGGATTTCCTCCTGTTTATTCTCTATATACTGGACAATGTGGGTCAATAAACACTCTTACATCGACATATTCATTAACAGACAAGGAAGACCGTGAATGAGAAAATCTATAGCATCCAGCTAAGATGAAGATGAAGACAGGCATTGGTTGAGACAGTCATCAGTTCAGGAACATTAGAAACAGACTCACTGCTCTCTGTCTTGATGCAGAAGCGATGTTTGAAGCCCTTGTGTGAGTGGGTGCAGGTGATGACCTCTGGGTTGGAGCAGCCAATGTCCATGTACCTCTGGCCCTGGATGATGTTACAGCCATAGCACTGCAGTCCATGGACTAAGGAAGAGAGAGGAGAGACACAGTATATCACCTTGTTAGTGTGGACCGGTAGACATGCCGACTTGTTAATGTGCACCCTTGAGTATGTGATGTTACCATAGCACTGCAGTCCATGGACTAGCGAGGAGGGAGGGGACATGTCATCTTATTAGTGTGCAGCACTAGATATGTCAACCTATTAGTGTGCAGCACTAGATATGTCAACTTATTAGTGTGCAGCACTAGACATGTCATCTTATTAGTGTGCAGCACTAGATATGTCAACCTATTAGTGTGCAGCACTGGATATGTCATCTTATTAGTGTGCAGCACTGGATATGTCATCTTATTAGTGTGCAGCACTAGATATGTCATCTTATTAGTGTGCAGCACTAGACATGTCATCTTATTAGTGTGCAGCACTGGATATGTCATCTTATTAGTGTGCAACACTAGATATGTCAACTTATTAGTGTGCAGCACTAGATATGTCAACTTATTAGTGTGCAGCACTAGATATTTCATCTTATTAGTGTGCACCCTATGGGGTGTTACAGCCATAGCACTGCAGCAACATGGACTACAGGGTAGCTCTGAGCAACATGACTGACATCTTTAAAAAAGCTATCATGTATTATTTTATGCATTATGTTTTCTCAAGCTTTCCAATATTCCCTACTTACAAAACAATTAATTTGCTTTGACTATAAAAGCATCTACATCTAGCGTTTGACTTTCTCTGAAACCATAGCTTACTGCTGGGGCAAATGAGGCTATGGAGTGCCATCAACTCTGTCTTGTGGTAACTTGGATTTAGCATATATTTAGACATTTACCCTGTAGAATAACCTCACGCTTTGTAATGTCATCAGTTCTGAAGGAAGAAAGAGCTCCTCAAAAGTCAATGTCTAAATTTCTCTGATCTCTTGCTGGGATGGTCTTGTCTGTCAGCCATAGTGGAGTATGTCTCTTTCTCAAGTTGACAGTGACACATCACAAGATTGTACAACCATGACTCACCCTTACTGTCGTTGTCTGAGGAAAACCTAGCAAATACATTTTTGCCAATTTTCAAATAATTTTACATCTATTGAAAGCAGTAACTCCCCTTAATATGCTCTGAACAATTCATGACTTTTGGTAATTTTTTTCAATTTCCAAATAAGTTTCTGTTTTGGATATACAACGCTGTATGCTGTATCTCGAGCCTGTCTGTTCTGTAAGGTTGTGATCTCATGGTAAACCCCTGTCTCCATCTGGTCCCAGAGTAGTAAAAATAGACACCTATGACCATAGAATTACATATAATGTCTATGCTCATGACCATCAGAAACTACACCCAGTTCACATCTGAACTGTTTTGATATGGTGTTTCTGATTATGCAACATGATCTCAGAGCATTTTGTATTATTCTGTACGTAAATTCATGACACTCTATATGTTACGTTTTGTATGGTATGTATTATTTTATGGATGTCCAACACTCATTTCATATGATATGTTACGAATTACAATTCGTATTATATGTTACAAATTTGCTAAACGTACAATATGTTACGAATTTGCAAAACATATGATGTTACAAATTCTAGCGAGTTGGCTAGGTGGCTAACCTTAGCTAGCTGGCTAATGTTAGCTAGGTTATGGGTTAGGGTTAAGTTTAGGAGTTAGGTTGAAGGGTTCAAGTTACAGTAAAGGGCAGGGTAAGCTGAAAGGGTTAACGTTAGGATTAGGCTCGCGGGAAGGGTTAGGTAACATGCTAAGTAGTTTCAAAGTAGCTGAAAAGTTGCAAAAAATGCTAAAGTTGTCCGGTGATGAGATTCAAACTCGCAAACTTCGGTTGCTAGACATTCACATTTTTTGACCACCCATCCTACTTTTGTTTTTGCCTTAAGTTATCATCTGTTTTATGTAACCATACCAAACACAACATATGATACTAATTTGAGTACCCAGGATTTACATTTACTATGTTACGTCTAGTCTATGAGACCAGGCTGGATTATATGAGTCAGCTATGAAAGTAAGCAAAACTACATGAATGATTATCAGGTTGTGCAATTGAGGTCCATAACAGAAACAGTTCAATTAAACAGAGAATCACAAACGGATTAAAAACTTACAAAAGACCCATCCATGGATCATGCTTACCAATTACTATAGCCTATTGAGTTCATGAGTTCATCACCCAGTCTCAACTCCTAAATGGTCTGACTTACTTTCAAGTAAGTATCGTGCAGCTTAGTGGTGTATATCCATTAGGCCTAAGGGGATTGGTAATGAGACTGGACTGGACCCTCGTACACCTGTAGCTGACCTACAAAATCTTGTGCACAAGTTGGGAGATCAGCTTTGCCTGACAGCAATTCCCTCTCTTTATCAACATCCCCTCATCTAGTGCTGCTCAGAGCTGGGTCAGTAAGGTAATGCTGACCTGCCTCTCTGTTAAATAGCCAACCAAAAGCTCTCATGCAGCTTTCAGAGGCAAACTAATCCCCGCCAAATGCTCTTACAAAAATCACTTTAGAAATCTACTGAAATCAATGTAATGCCTCGGAGGGAAAGAAAACACATGCCAGCCTTCAGGGAACAGGTAATATTACACTAGTGCAGAGCAGTGGCGGTTCAAGCTTGTACACCCCCTCCCCCCCCCCCCCCCCACACACACACACACACACACACTTGGTGCAAAGTCATCAATTACATCATCATAAGAAATCTTCCCAGCATGATTAATACTGATGACAGCAAGGCCACTAAGGCGTTCCTGTGACGTGGTGGACCTCAGGTATAATTTGATGAGCTTCAGCTTTGAAAAGCTCCTCTCTGCTTGAAGAGTAAGACACATTCTGAGGGCAGTCCACAAATGTGGATACATTTCTGAGAGCTCCCTTTCATGTATTAATATCAGCAGCTCAAGCAGGGTCATGGTCTTCGATGGCAAGTCAGGCAAGATATTCAGTTCCTGTGCAAGCTCTCTGCCATCCAACTCTGAGTGAGGGCCTCACATTGTTCTGTCAGCTCCTCATTTGAGAGACTTTGGTTAACAGCACTCCAAACTTCTCTCCCACATTTTCCAATATTGAAAATCTTTCCTGAAGGGCTGAAGTTGCAGCATCAACAACGACATTTGGAAATGTAACCTCCAGCTTCTTTAGGGCATCACTCAAAGGCACATCAAATGATTCGTATGAAAAGAGCCGCTTTGTGGACTACAGCCTTTTTTGTTGTCGAACGGCCTCTACATTCATACTCTCGCAAATATCCTTGGCTGACGTTTGGGCAGTCATCAAGCCTGTTGCCCTGTAGTTGCTGAGACCTCTCTCTGTCTTTCTGAGAAGACTGACTGTAACATCCACATGCATACTGGGAGACTGCATCAGCTTGCTCACATGTTGGATCTGGCTCAAGATGTCGTACCACACCACCGTACAGATGCTGAAGAGGTATGATCCCACCTCCTCTGACAAGGACTGGGCCTCAATCTTTATCACAGGGTCTTTGGTTTGACCCCTCACCTCAATCAGTGCCTCTCTCACCGCTGCTGCCTGACACTCTTAACTTTACTCTCCCACCTTGTCTCAGTCCACATCTTCAAGTGATGTCCACATGTTTTTTCAGGATGGCCCATCGCTGTGTGGAGGCTGAGAACAAGGTGTACAGTTTGTGTAAGATGCCAAAGTAACCTGTGGCATCGACAGAACTTTTAGCAGCATCAGCCACGACCAGGTTCAATGTGTGAGCCCCACATGGCACCAATAGAGCTCTTGGATTCATTTCCAGGAGTCTGGCTTGGACACCTTTGTTTTTGCCTCTTATGTTGGCCCCATTATCTTAAGACTGTCCTCTGCAGTCCTCAAAAGGAATTGTTAGCTCCTATAATCTTTTGAGAATCAGGGATGCCAAATGTTGGCCCGTGGACTCCTCTGCCTCCGAAAACCCCATACAATTTTCCTTTATGTGGTGCTCCTCCTTCAGTGACACAATTCTAATCACAACTGACAACTGTTCAGTGTGGCTGACATCTGAGAATGATAGAGAAACATTTAGCCAGCTTGATGTCACTCACCATTATTGAAATGACCTTGCTGCTCAACAAAACAATGACTTCATTCTGTGTTTGGTGGCCAAGGTAGCTGGTGGTGTGACTCGAGGTCCCTTTTTGGACGCGGTTAAGGTGCTCTTCATGACTGGATCAAATTGTGCCATCAGTTCAACCTCTTTGAGGAAATTTGGAGAATACAGTGTTTCTGTGTGTCCCCTTAATGCCACATTTCTATTTGCCAGAGACTGCACAATAGCAGTCAGACGTGTCAACACCTCTCTCCATCTTATCCTCTCAGCCTCCATAAGTGCCATCTCATGCTTATCAAATGTTCCCCTTTTTTGATCCTCATTGCCAGTTCTTTCCATGTTTTCATGCAGTTTTAAAATTAAAATTAATTTTCTTCTCAGAAAAGAGTTTGCAGCAGAAGCAGAAGAGGCTGTTGTTTCTTTCAGAATACACCAACCAACTTCTAGGGATATTTTCACCACTCACCAAGGTCTTCCTGAAATACTGGTGGTGGCAACTTCTTCCATCACTCTCATTCCTTGGGAAAACAAAGTGAGGTGGTACCTCACTTGGTCCTCTGCAAACTAGTTGTGTCCGAATTCTGTCAGTCAGGGTCTGTAGACAGTGGTTCATCCTCAGCAGCAGGGTCTGTAGACTGTGGTTCATCCTCAGCAGCAGGGTCTGTAGACAGTGGTTCATCCTCGGCAGCAGGGTCTGTAGACAGTGGTTCATCCTCGGCAGCAGGGTCTGTAGACTGTGGTTCATCCTCAGCAGCAGGGTCTGTAGACAGTGGTTTATCCTCAGCAGCAGGGTCTGTAGACAGTGGTTCATCCTCGGCAGCAGGGTCTGTAGACTGTGGTTCATCCTCAGCAGCAGGGTCTGTAGACAGTGGTTTATCCTCAGCAGCAGGGTCTGTAGACAGTGGTTCATCCTCGGCAGCAGGGTCTGTAGACAGTGGTTCATCCTCAGCAGCAGGGTCTGTAGACAGTGGTTCATCCTCAGCAGCAGGGTCTGTAGACAGTGGTTCATCCTCAGCAGCAGGGTCTGTTGACAGTGGTTCAACCTCAGCAGCAGGGTCTGTAGACAGTGGTTCATCCTCAGCAGCAGGGTCTGTAGACAGTGGTTCATCCTCAGCAGCAGGGTCTGTAGACAGTGGTTCATCCTCAGCAGCAGGATCTGGTGGGGATGCTGCTAAAGGCATTTCTAATGGAGAACACATTAGCATTAGTTTACATGTTTACATGTTATTCACAACATTTATAGTGGTGGAACATCCCACATACATACCCAGTAATAATAAAATCATCATTGTTACCTACAATATGGAAACCTAAAACTCTGCAAAATTAAAATTATGTATTTTGTTATGTTATGCAGGGATGCACACATAAACACATGTGTGTGTACCCACACACACACTTGCCCATGCGCACAAACACACCTGAAGAATCCTGCTGGGGAGAAGTGGAAGCAAATGGGTCTTCATCCTCAGGCTCAGACAACATTTGTGAAGACACCTGTGTGGCTGAGGAGGTGGATGGTTCCTCATCCTGAGGCTCTGAGGTAATTTCTGAAGAGGCCTGTGTGGCTGAGGAGGTAGATGGATCCTCATCCTGGCCAGTGCCAGAGGGTGCTCCAAAATATTTCAGAAGTGCCCCTGAATTTGCATTGAAATACAGTATATGAGTCTGACACCCTAAATACATTTGTTGCACAATTAAATATACATGGCATTATGCACAATTGATCAAACTTTCAGAATAGGAACCAAATGACCCATACAACCTCCTTGGTTAATTCTTGGTTCTAATTCTAGGTTCTAATTCTAGGTTCATTCTAATTCTAAGACACTCCAAAAGACTCAATATATCACAAAAGATACAAAATATCAGCATAATATAGACGTCTTTTAAGTTAGCCTACAGCATTGGAAATTCCCCTTATTGAGCTCAGGACCTAGCCAATACAATCACAGAAAACCGTTATGATGTCACCTCAATGAAAGTTAACCAAATCAATAATGTGCTAGTTAGGTTGTAATCGTTTTGCTGCAGGCTACACACATTATCATGATGAAACTGTGTGAAATTATATCAAATGTTATGGAAGCTAGTTGAAAAGAAAGGGCGAAAATATTCAATTATGTGTAATAGCATAGCAAGCAACATAGGCTAACAAACATAAGTGTTATACTAGCCTCTTTCATGACATGCATAATATTATACTCATAAAGAGATGACATAGCTGCATACCTTAATCTTTTGCGCGTTTCTCCTCTTCTTCTTTCCTCTTTTTCCTAAACTGGGCACCTGATGGCTTAGACCTTTTCTTATCCATTTTGTGTTGATTTGGCACTTGAACATCATTACATTACCCATCCCCCAACACTGTCAACCAAGAGTCAAGACTAAACCAATTCACCTTGGTGGTGTGCAGACTGGTTTATATAATTCTTATTGATTTCGCACAAACCAGAAAAAAATGCAGCAATATGTCTGTGAAACTATATATTCACAGTATTATGAATGAATTGTGGTTTATTTGGTAGCATTTCGTAGTGTGACTGATTTTACTAATTGCATTATTACAAAGTTAGGGGTGCGCTATTAGATTCACCCGCTTCCCCTGCCTCTGGCTTCCAGTGGGGAGACCTGAGGTCAACCTAGACCTGCCCCGTCTCTCCATCTCGTACTTCTGAGTGGGAGACCTTCTCAGGCAGTAGCCTGCCTAGCTCACAAACTAGAATCAGGGCGCCCACTCCAACAAGGTTAATTGACCCACAGTCCCACACGGTGACATGATATCATTGATGTATCGTGCAAATAAGCGATAGAAAACCGATGCAAATGTCACCATTCCAATTTTTTTTGTGCGGGTGCCCTGTGCCGCCCCTGGCAAGATGCCTCCCTGGGCGGCAGCCCATGTCACCCATACCTAAATCCGCCACTGGTGCAGAGAAAGAGCTCATATAAATGACACTGTGCAGTCTATCCACAGGGTATATGTGATGCGGATGAGGATGAATAGCAGTAGTGTACTCAATGGCTGTTGGCTGCCAATTTGACTTGTAGAACTAAGGTTGTTTTATCTTGTACTCATTAGACATTGAAAAGGCTCCCCTCTGTGGCCATCTATTACATTCATTAAGACAGACAGAATATACAGCACCAGCGTTAACTGCAGATTCATTGCTATGAATGGAATATCCATTGGTGATTTTGATCATATTTTAGAGGATCCATATCCAGTTCAGAACGCTGATGGAGTAAGAACACTTGTCATGCTTGATGGTACATCACTAATGCACACATACATTTTTACTGTCAAATATGTCCAGTATATCGTTTTATCTACACAGTATACAAAACCATGCTGTCAATTGACTAGAAATCATCACATCAAATGAGCTTCCTTTGCATCTTTTAGTACTCTTATACTCTTTCTGTTCAGATCCATTCTCTTTGTGTGTAAACACACCACTTAATGTATATTGTTAAAACAGTTATTGCAGGGGTATCAGATATGGCATGTCCTTAATATATGCTGATGTGAATAAACGTGAATATGATAGATTAGTTGATGTGTGTCACAATGTTCCTGAAATACTGCAGATTGCGTGTGAATGTAGAAAAATCTGCCTTAATAATCTTAGCATGTTGACCACATCATCGAGCTGAGTGGGCAGTGTATCTATTGATATAAATACTTAACCAGTAATCTGACCAAGAGCTTACTGGACCCTCAGTTTCATCCATAAACAGATCAAATGAGCTTTGATACATAAGTCATTATGACAGTGAGAGGAATACGAAAATAAAACATCTATGGCTGAACATCAGGGAACCTATTTGACATGTTTTTGCCCCTAGCAAGAAAAAGACATTCAGCAGGTTAAAGTCAAAACAAGTCATGTCAATCCTTATTATCTCTTTAAGGAAATGTAGTTTGACCCCCTTTGTTATAGTTCCATTGGAAGGTTTATGGATATTCCCCCTCGTGACAATTGTTTGCATCATAAAAGCAATATTATTGCACACAATTTGGTGTCCATTCATTAAAAAAAATGTAATTATTTTTTTTTCTCCCCTTTTCTCCCCAATTTCATGGTATCCAATTGGTAGTTACAGTCTTGTCCCATCGCTGCAACTCCTGTACGGACTCGGGAGAGGCGAAGGTCGAGAGCCATGCGTCCTCCGAAACACGACCCAACCAAGCCGTACTGCTTCTTGACACAATTCCCACTTAACCCAGAAGCCGGCCGCACCAATGGGTCGGAGGACACCTTACACCTGGCGACCATGTCAGCGTGCACTGCGCCCGGCCCGCCACAGGAGTCGCTAGTGCGCGATGGGACAAGGACATCCCTGCCGGCCAAACCCTCCTCTAACCCGGACAACGCTGGGCAAATTGGGCGCCGCACCATGGGTCTCCCAGTCATGGCCGGCTGCAAAAGAGCCTAGACTCGAACCAGGTTCTCTAGTGGCACAGCTAGCACTGTACATTCATTATTTTACGCACGCACGAACGCACACACACACACCTGAACTCAGTATGCCCATACTCACCCTGCGTGATGAAAAAATAAGATATCACAGTAAATCCAAGCCCATACACCAGCCAAGCATGTAAAGTCATGGATGCAGCACAGGTGACGGTCTATAGTCAGAGGTAGGAGAAAGAAAGAGACTTCCACTGTTCTCATCCAATATTCTACTGGGAAAGGAAGAGTAGAGAACCACTCCACAGCTTGCACAGCGTACACTCCACCTTAGCCTGAGACAAACGCACTCTCACACACACACCCTCACTCACTGAGAGAGAGGAGCCAGTGTGAGCCCAGTCAGCCACGCAGGCAGAGGGGGGAGGAAAATAGATGAGTGAAGGAACTAAATAAATGAGCCTCCTTCAGCTGTCTGTGCACGTCTAGGGCACGAGAAGCAACAGCCAGATGCTTGTTGTTGTTGTAGGTAGTGTGGCTCAGTGGGGGGGGGGACACTGTATCTACACCTCTAATTCCTCTCCTGACTCACCTCCTCTTGTGGAGCATGATTCATTCCAAATTGATAATCCATGACTTCTAATATTAAGATATAATATTGTGTTAGTGCCGGCCTGCAAGGGTCAGACTAATGGTGTGACTATTTATCAACATACTTCTCTCTGGTCAGGTTATCGCTCCTCTGTGTATCACTGAGTTTGCTCTGTGGAGAAATTCTATCTAATCAAGAATTAAAGAGTAAATCCTTTCTTAGAGACCGTAATGCTGGGGATAAGGCAGGCTTTGCAGTAAGCCTCTGTTCCCGCCCTACCCAAAGCCACATACGGTCAGTCTTGATAGATGACTGCCAGCAATGCTGTCACTCATATTGAGACATACACTAAGACGTAGATTTTCACATCCACGGTTAATTTACAAAACATAGCCCATTTGGAGAAAACCCTTCCTCTCTCCTGTGTAGTAGAATCTTGGTGTGTGTGCTCCCTTTGTGTATCCATCTATGTCGGTGTGTGTGTGAGTTGATCTGTAGTGTTTTAAGTGCCTATATGTGTGTCAGTGTGCAGGTATGTTGCTGTGGTTGTGTCAGTGTGAGTGTCTCTGAATATATCACCTCTGTTAGGCTTCTCTGTTAGGCAGAATCATGTGGAGATCTCAGAGTGGAGGCAGAGTTAGGAAGGAATCAGGATACCTGTGAACCTCCATCATCAATATTCCCCTCAGATGTGTGCTGTGTGAAATCAGGAGACACTTCCCAGCTGAGAGCCATTTCTCTGTCAGTAGATTAAGCCCCATGTTGGCCTCTGCCAGTTATTTACAGAGCTGATGTAACGAGTGCGCTGAGAGTCGGGAAGAAAGTTCAGGGACTGAGTGTTTTAATAAATAAAAGAAACAATGAACACGAAACACAAACAATGCACCAACATGAAAACAGCATCAATAACACCTGAGGAAAGAACCAAGGGGAGTGACAGATATAGGGAAGGAAATCAAGGAGGTGATCGAGCCCAGGTGAGTGTCATGAGGCTCAGGTGCACGAGACGATGGTGACAGGTGTGCGGGATAATCAGCAGCCTGATGACCTAGAGGCAGGAGAGGGAGTATACGTGACAGCTGAAATGGAAGGCCACAGTGTGTTTACCAAAACAATTGAGCCTTTTTCAGATACAGTGCATTCAGAAAGTATTCAGACCCCTTTACTTTTTCCACATTTTGTTACGTTACAGCCTTATTCTAAAATTGATTAAATTGTGGGGGGGTTTTCATCAACAATATTGACACGCTACTCCATAACGACAAAGCAAAAACTGTATTTTAGACGTTTTTGCAAAAACAAAATGTCTATCACATCTGCATAAGTATTCAGACCCTGTACTCAGTACTTTGTTGAAGCACCTTTGGCAGTGATTACAGCCTTGAGTCTTCTTGGGTATGACGCTACAAGCTTGGAACACCTGTATTTGGGTAGTTTCTCCCATTCTTGTCTGCAGATCCTCTCAAGCTCTGTAAGGTTTAATGGGTGTTGCTGCACAGCTATTTTCAGGTCTCTCCAGAGATGTTAGATCAGGTTCAAGTCCAGGCTCTGGCTGAGCCACTCAAGTACATTCAGAGACTTGTCCCGAAGCCACGCCTGTATTGTCTTGGCTGTGTGCTTAAGGTCGTTGTCCTGTTGGAAGGTGAACCTTCGCCCAGTTTGAGGTCCTGAGCGCACTGGAGCAGATTTTCATCAAGGATCTCTCTGTACTCTGCTCCGTTCAATCCTGACTAGTCTCCCAGTCCCTGCCACTAAAAAACATCCCCACAGCATGATGCTGCCACCACCATGATTCACCGTAGGGATGGCGCAAAGTTTCCTCCAGATGTGACGCTTGGCATTCAGGTCAAAGAGTTAAATCTTGGTTTCATCAGACCAGAGAATATTATTTCTCATGGTCTGAGAGTCTTTACCTGCCTTTTGGCAAACTCCAAGTGGGCTGTCATGTGCCTTTTACTGAGGAATGGCTTCCGTCTGGCCACTCTACCATAAAGGCCTGATTGATGGAGTGCTGCAGAGATGGTTGTTCTTCTGGAAGGTTCTCCCATCTCCACAGAGGAACTCTGGAGCTCTGTCAGAATGACCATCGGGTTCTTGGTCACCTCCCTGACCAAGGCCCTTCCTCCTCGATTGTTCAGTTTGGCCGGGTGGCTAGCTATAGGAAGAGTCTTGGTGGTTTCAAACTTCTTCAATTTAAGAAAGATGGAGGCCACTGTGTTCTTGGGGACCTTCAGTGCTGCAGAAATGTTTTGGTACCCTTCCACAGATCTGTGCCTCGACACAATCTTGTATCGGTGCTCTACGGACAATTCCTTTGTCTTCATGGCTTGGTTTTTGCTCTGACATGCACTGTCAACTGACCTTATATAGACAGGTGTGTGCCTTTCCAAATCATGTCCAATCAATTTAATTTACCACAGGTGGACTCCAAGCAAGAATGATCAATGGAAACAGGATGCACTGAATACTGAATACTTATGTAAATAAGGTGTTTCTGTTTTTAATAAATTTTCAAAAAGGTCAGAACTTTGCTTTATCATTATGGAATGAAACTTATTATTCACAAATTACTAGCAACTAGCAAGATTGATGAGGGAAAAAATATATTTGATCAATTTTAGAATAAGGCTGTAATTTGGAAAATGTCAAGGGGTCTGAATACTTTCCGAATGCACTGTATAAATAAAGTGGTAAATACACAATGCATATAAATGTGTATAATTTTCACAAATAATACTGTAGTAAACTCCAATAAATCACTTCCTATAAAAATCATAATATGACATTCAGATTTGCACATTGAATTACTCTTTTCCACCCTGTCCCTTTTCTCCCTGTCAGTCCCTGTGAATTTGTATTCTGGTGAGCTGTTTGAGTCTTTGAGTGATAAGGCTATAGAGAGCCGAGTGGGAAAAGGGTCCGGTAGTCCCACGGTGCAAGTCTCTTGAGAAGCTCCTGACTTATCTTATGGCACACAATGGCCCCTTTAAATTCCCAGAGGGAAGCCAAGCAGGAGTGAAAGGAATAGAGAAAGCTGCAATTAAAAAAGGAGTGAGAGAGCGAGTGAGTGAGAGAGAGCGAGAGAGATAGCGCAAGGGCCAGGCAGCCAAAAGAAACAACAGGAGTGAGAAGATGAACATAATACATAAAAAGTTAATTCTGCTCCCAGGCTTTAATTCTGGGTATATATCATCTTACACATCCCAGAAAGGATGAGACAGAAAATGGCCATTAAGTCTCATGTATTAAAAGTGCAATGTTAATCAGCAGTAATCCAACAGTGTTTGACCAAATACAAATGGGACTAACACATCTGAATCAAAACAGAGAGTATGAATTGCATGTAGGCTACAGGGGAAAGTATTGAGGGTGGTATTAAGTGTGGGTGACAGTGAATCCTCAGCTGGTTTCACTGATGTGAGACATCCTCTCTGGTCTGTCTCTAATAATGTCCTTTAGGGATAGTTTTTGAGCTTGTGTCACATGTGCCATGATGATCACCTTAATGCTGACACTAGCTGTGAGAGGAGCGGCTGGTGGCTTGAAGGGAAACAGCCTTTTAACGCTGGAATATCAAGTAATTGAAAGTTGACCCATCCGCTGCAGTTTTTGCGAAGAAAGGTCTTCAAATCCAGATTCTCCTTATACAGCAAAGGGGTCATTTCAGAAAAGGGCTTAGCTTCCTTCAGATGTGGAAATGCAAGCAGTTCTGAATGTTGCTTATTTGCACATTAAATGATTCAGTGCATGGAAAATATGAATGTACTAGACTTTGGCCAATGAAACTTGCATAGCATACAGATCAAATGTATTTATTTGTGGCTCCATCAATTTTAGATGTACCGTGAAGGTGATAATGTAGTCAATGCTATGCTACACTAGCATACTGTAACCCAACACCATAGCAAGCCATAATATCCACAATCTGGGGGGGATGGAAAGCCCAAGCACATTTTCACTCTTCCTCACAGCATCTTGTTAGCCCATGGGAGGCTGAGATTATCACACAGGACGAGACTCGTAATCATCTGCACAATATACGTGGCATGAAAGCCAAAACAGCATAGCACAGGTACTCACACGACCAACGGACTTTGGAACAATAATCGACAGGACAATGGTAAACAAAGGGCACATTTATACAATTACTAATCAATGGGAATAGGGACCAGGTGTGCGTAATGATAGTTCCGGAGGGATCCTTGACAGATGCAAATCCAACAGAGAGCATTCTTTGTCATTACACTCATAAACTTGATTTTCACTGAAGGTACTGGAGTGAGATTTTGAGACGAATCGTCAGTGTCTTATAACAGTGTCTGATGCTTTACCAGTAAACACGCCCGTCTGATTCGCCAGCAAGCTTGGCTCGTGATGCTAATTGGATGGTCTGTCTATTTTTATAAAGGTTAGCTGAGCGCAAGGCCTGGCTTTTAAATAATTACATTTGACACAGATATGGCCGATGTCTGTTGAACCGAAGCTCTCATTTACAGGGTTAGCATTAGCCTTAGTTAAACCATCGATTTAACGTTCATCTACTCTCCAAATCTTACAGTACAGTCAACATCTGCACCACACACTGTCTGGGTACATATTCATTAAAGAAATAAAACCAGAGACATGTTGACATCTGTCTTCCTAATGGCCTTCATTGAATGTAAATTCACTGACTGACTGCTTTCTGAACCACAAGCCATATCCCTACCATACTAATGCTGCAATCTATCTCCAGTATCAGTCAGCACCATATGTATATCGTTTCCTTATGTACACTAATACAGATGTTAATGTAAATGTTTGACTGACTGACTGATAAGGCAACCTATTTGTAAGTATTTATTATCAATGCTCCGGATCTAGTGGGAATAACAGAGGTGAAGCTTTACACAACAGTGGCAATGAGCTGCAACCATGCTGCATGCCCAGAGACATCCTGTATGACGCACAGGAGCATGAAAACTTTAGCTGCCTCATGAATAATGAATGCACATTATAATACAAATATAAGAACAAGGTAGGGAATGCAGGCAGGGATTGAGTGACATGTTTTCGATCCAGGGCTGGACTGACGGACAGTGAACGGAGACTGTGAGTTAAGGAGGTTGGAGCTAATATGCTGTGGGTGTCAGTCAGTCTGCCAAATGCCCTTCGGCAAACCCAGAAATGTTGCGCCCACTGACAGTTCCCGAGGCCTTATATTCTAAACCACCAGTAAAGGTGGGGGAAATAGCTCCACGTTAGCGAGTGAGTAAGCTAGCCCTCGACACCGTGTGTCTCCATCAGGGCAGGTACTGTACCTGGAAACTTCCAACCGCCAGCCAACCCTCTGTGATGGAATATAAATGGGATCAGGGCCTGGATGATGCCATGGTGTTAACTTATTTACTACACTGGCTTCAAATAAACCAGCTTTTTTTGCATTTGGTATTCCACTTTATTGATATCATTACTGTACGTATAATCTCTCATGGGCAGACTACGTAAACATATCGAGCATCTGACCCTATTACGCAAAATTTTAGTTCTGGGTTAACCGAGATTACTGTATCTACTGTAACATTTGTTGAGCTGTTGTGTTCTAGTCGCTCAAGTGAAGACAAACAAAACATGTCCACCAGATGGAGAACAGGCAGAAAACCTGGTGGTTGCAAGTGGCAACATCTTCCTGTGCTGGCCCTAATGAGCAAATAACCATTAGGCTTCAATGGGGTTTTGATGTCTGACACAGCTGTTTGTGAGCAGCAGCTGGTCTAGTGTAGGGTGAACGTAAAAGTAAATGCTAATCTTGGGCCAGTTTTGCATTTTTCCCACTAATGTGTAAGATTAGGATTTGGAGAGGGGATGCTGATCCTAGATCTGCAAATAGTGTAAACTTCACCCAGGAGACAGTAGGTCCCATAGCTAGTGCATGTAGAATACCTTGATGACATCAAACAAAACAAAGTCAAAGGCAAGACTCAAGCAGGTTGGAGAGATCCCTAGTCAGTACTACACTGACCTCTAGCTTCAGTTGACCATTATAGGAATAAGAAAGGTCTATAACTGCAGTTTCAGCACTGGTCCCACTCAAAGACATGACCTTTATTGTTATGAATCTTGCCCTGAAGGCAGAACTGAAAGATTTCCGCTAGATTGGAAGCTGCAAAGTCAAAATTGTCCATATTATAAAAATTAATGAAAACAAAAATGAGCTTTTTGGTCCTAATTTAAGGTAAAGATAGCCGTGTGGTTAAGGTTAGGGTTCAAATCTAATGTTATGACTTTGTGGCTGTGCCAGCTAGTGACCACTCTGTAGAGCTGCCTCCAGGACAAGATTCATGACAATAAATGCCTACCTGCTGCTCAGAGGCTGTTATTGAAGCAAGAAATGCACCACAGGACAACCCTTGAGCAATTTTAGTTTTTGCATATTCTCATGTGGGTATGAAAAAGTAATTGCATTTTGTATCTAATCTTGTACCTTGGAGAATAAGCTTGTACCTTGGAGAATAAGAATAAGCTCAGATCCTAGGTCAAAGAGCAGCCCTGGAAATACAGTTGTTGGTTGTGTTAATCTTGATCATATTACAGACTGAAATGTGCCTTTGCTTATTGTTCATTTGAGTTGGTACAAAGATGACCCATGTGGTAACACACCATGTTGATCACTATTGGATAATATTGTAGGCCTACTAGGAATACATTATAATCCACAGATGGTGTAGTCTCATCTAGACGCCAGCTAGGGAAAACAAATGATAATCAAATACAGTAGGCTGTCTGAGAGGGTTTTTGGAAGGACCATTAAAAAACATATGGCCTCTCCAGATGACATAGGAGAGATTACAGGTTTTAGTAAATAATTACATGTTGGCACATTCCATGTTTTCCAGAGAGACCCTCTCCAGTCTATTCATTTAATCTATTGTTTGCTGGTTCTTCTCTGATTTCATAAACTGTGCCAATGACCAACACAACAGCTTATAATTGGTTCATTCATCCCCCCTCCTCTCCAGTGTAACTATTCCCCAGGTCATTGCTGTAAACAAGAATGTATTCTCAGTCAACTTACCTGGTAAAATAAATACAAATAAATACACATGTCAGATGGTAGGTCTAGCCTAGATCTATTTAAGTCAATTTGCTGTACATACATAATATACAGTAATAGTGTAATCAAAGCACTATGTATTTTTTATTCACTGTATATCAGCAAAGTATCTGATGGCATGGCACATGACTTTAAATGGCTTGAATGGTTTAGTATATATTTTTTCTCACAAAAAATACTAACTTTATACATAGGGGTATACACATTTAAACAAAAAGACAAGGATTCACAGGCATTTGGGGTTTGCTTTGATTTACCTTTTGTTTTATAAAGCATTTTAAAATAAAGTTCAATTTTAAAAGTAAGAATATTTGCTTTTCTTTAACCCACTTTCATTTATGCATGAAATATTTACTATATATAATAGAGTCATTATGTACACTTTGTTCTGCTCCAAACCCTGATTATTAAATAAAAGTAAAACATTGATACATTTATCTAGGATACCAGACTACTCACAAGAAAGGGACACACTCTTTTCCCTCCATTTCACCCGGTGGCGGTGCTAAACGGCTAAAAGTCAAGTTGGGCGTGGGTGTAAGGACTGTGATGCTTGTTCGCGTTCAACCAATAACTTTCTGCCTGGGACCTCATTAATTAATTAATTTAGGGTTTATACTTTATAGTTTACAATTGCACGTTCATATTACTACATCATTTTGCTTCGTTTGAACTAACAATAGCTAGCTACCAAGTGGCTGGACCAGTTTTCTCAAAAGTGAACGATGTGTATCGTGAAGTTTTGCTTGCTATTCAGCCAACAACGTCAATGCAGCTATCAAGTCAATCCTCTAAATTCACCCGAATAAAATATCTGAAACTGATCGTGACTAGATTTAATCTAATTTCGCTCTGATTAGTTAGTCAACATTTAATAATACCTGTATATTGTCAATCACTAAAATTAATTGTTTGCGTTGCTGTTAATCTGATGGATTTTGCATGTCCTTGGTTTTGTTTATTTGTTCAGGGGCCTGCCTATACATGAGGTTAATTGTACCATATTATCCTGGAGGCATATTTACCAGCCTGGTCTCATAAACTAAACGCAGTGGTGTAAAAGTACTTAAGTAAAAATACTTTAGAGTACTACTTAAGTTGTTTTGGGGTGTATCTGTCATTTACTTTACTATTTATATTTTTGACAACTTTTCCTTTTACTTCACTACATTCCTAAAGAAAATAATGTACTTTTTACTCCATACATTTTCCCTGACACCCAAAAGTACCCATTTTGACAGGAAAATTGTCCCATTCACACAATTATCAAGAGAACATCCCTGGACATCCCAATTGCCTCTGATCTGATGGACTCACTGAACATGAATGCTTCATTTGTAAATTATGTCTGAGTGTTGGAGTGTGCCCCTGGCTATCTGTCAATAAAAAATAAAAATAAATTGTGCTGTCTGGTTGACTTAATATAAGGAATTTGAATATGTTAATACTTTTACTTTTGATATTTAAGTACATTTTTGCAATTCCATTTACTTTTGATACTTAATTAAGTATATTTAAAACCAAATACTTTAAAACTTTTACTCAAGTAGTAGTTTACTGGGTGACTTTTACTTTTATTTTCTATTAAGGTATCTTTACTTTTACTCAAATATGACAATTTAGTACTTTTCCCACCACTGACTAAACGTAACATAGTATGGTTACAATAGAGAGAAGGTTAATTAAGGCAAAAACAAAAGTAGGGTTTTTGGTCAGGGTGGATGGATGGGCGTATACCGCAAACATCTAGCAACCCAAAGGTTGTATTCGAATCTCATCACGGACAACTTTAGCTAATTAGCAACTTTTCCACTACTTACTACTTTTTAGCCACTTTGCAACTACTTAGCATGTTTGCTAACCCTCCCCCCTAACCTTAACCCTTTAACCTAACTCCTAACCTTAACCCCTATCCTAGCTAAAGATTACCCCCAAACTAACATTAGCATTAGCCACCTACCTGATGTTAGCCACAACAAATTGAATTTGTAACAGATCATAAGTTTTGCAAATTTGCAACATATTGTACGAATTGCAATTGGTAACATATACAAATTGTACTTTGTAACATATCATATGAAATGGAAGACAGACAGCCACAAATGAATACATACCATACGAAACATAAAATATCATACTAATCATACTGCCGGATGTAGGTTTACTATGTTACGTCTACCCCTGAGTCAAGGTTGCAGTCCAACCCATTCATGCACTCATTTGCTTGCTGAAATCTATCCCACCATGACATATAGAACCACCCACTGGGCTAAATGGAAACGAGTGGGCTCGTTTGAGCGGTAAGGCAAAAGAAACCGACTGTAGATGAGAGTCAAGGAGTGCAGTTGGGGGAGATGCATCTGTGACAGTTGAAAGTCGGACACTGATGTTTTCCAACAGCAAGGCTCAGCGCAATATGGCAGTGTTGCCATTGTTTATAAAAGTTGTTCTTTATAATGTTTAAATAAACATGTCTCCAATGCCCATATCACATACTCACAAACTGAAAATATAAGTGTGCATATTGTACAATCAATTTGTGAGAGAGAAGGCCTCAAATATCATATTAATTTGTACATATCCACTATATACATGAATTGAGGCAAAGTTGGTTCCTGTTTCAGTCAAGTCTTTGGTTATGTTTGCGTGGGTAAAACAAAAACACCCTAATGATAGAGCCTCCCACAATGTAGGTGATGGCTGCAGGATGAAGTTTGTGAAGAGCAACTGCAGAAACTTGCAATAGAATGAATTCAAAACTTTATGACCTTCGAACCCATGATTTTTATAGTGTTCATGCAGTCGACATGTATGTTCAAGTTGGCAGGGGTGGAAAAAGTACCCAATTGTCATACTTGAGTAAAAGTCAAGATACCTTAATAGAAAATGACTCAAGTTAAAGTGAAAGTCACCCAGTAAAATACTAATTGAGTAAAAGTCTAAAAGTATTTGGTTTAAAATATACTTAAGTAAGTTTATTTAAGAAGAATGCCCCTCTCCCCACAGGTGTGATTACTACTTCTGAGGGTTTAGAGCTTGAGGCAGTCACCTCATGCAAGTACTTGGGAGTATGGCTAGACGGTACACTGTCCTTCTCTCAGCACATATCAAAGCTGCAGGCTAAAGTTAAATCTAGACTTGGTTTCCTCTATCGAAATCACCTCAGCTGCCAAACTAACCCTGATTCAGATGACCATCCTACCCATGCCAGATTACGGTGACTACATTTATAGATTGGCAGGTAAGGGTGCTCTCGAGCGGCTAGATGTTCTTTACCATTCGGCCATCAGATTTGACACCAATGCTCCTTATAGGACACATCACTGCACTCTATACTCCTCTGTAAACTGGTCATCTCTGTATACCCATCACAAGACCCACTTGTTGATGCTTATTTCAAATAAAATAAAATCGTATTTGTCACATGTGCCAAATACAATATGTGTAGGCCTTACCGTGAAATGTGTACTTACAAGCCCTTAACCAACAGTGCAGTTCAAGAAAGAGTTAAGACGTTTTTTACCAAATAAACTAAAGTAAAAAATTAAAAAGTAACACAATAAAATAACAATAACGAGGCTATATACAGGGGCTACCGATACCGAGTTAATGTGCGGGGGTACAGGTTAGTTGAGGTAATTTCAACATGTATGTAGGTAGGGGTGAAGTGACTATACATAGATAATTAACAGTGAGTAGCAGCAGTGTGAAAAACAAATGGAGGGGGGTTGTCAATGTAAATAATTCGGTGTCCATTTGGTTAATTGTTCAGCAGTCTTATGGCTTGGGGGTAGAAGCTGTTAAGGATCCTTTTGGTTAAATACTTGGCGCTCCGGGACCGCTTGCCGTGCAGTAGCAGAGAAAACAGCCTGGAGTCTTTGACAATTTTGGGGGATTTCCTCTGACACTGCCTAGTATTTAGGTCCTTGCTACCATGTTGTTGTCATGTTGTGTTGCTACCATGCTGTGTTGTCATGTGTTGCTGCCTTGCTATGTTGTTGTCTTAGGTCTCTCTTTATGTAGTGTTGTCTCTCTTGTCGTGATGTGTGTTTTGTCCTATATTTAAAAATAAATACATATATATTTATCCATGCCCCCGTCCCTGCAGGAGGCATTTTGCCTTTTGGCAGGCCGTCATTGTAAATAAGAATTTGTTCTTAACTAACTTGCCTAGTTAAAAAAATGTTAAATAAATAAATAAAAAGTATCTAAAGTAAATGTAATTGATAAAATGTACTTAAGTATCAAAAGTAAAAGCATAAATAATTTAAAATTCCTTATATTAAGCAAACCAGATGGCACCATTTTTTTTTTTTTTTTTTTAAATGTACGGATAGCCAGAGGCACACTCCAACACTCAGACATAATTTACAAACAAAGCATTTGTTTTTAGTGAGTCCTCCAGATCAGAGCCAGTAGACGACCATGGATGTTCTCTTGATAAGTGCGTGAATTGGACCATTTTCCTGCCCTGCCAAGAATTCGAAAGTACTTTTAGGTGTCAGGGAAAATGTATGGAGTAAAAAATACAATATTTTCTTTAGGAATGTACTGAAGTAAAAGTAAGTTGTCAAAAATAAAAATAGTAAAGTACAGACACAAAAAAAAATAGTACTTGAAAGTATTTTTACTTAAGTAATTTACACCACTGCAAGTTGGACCATTTTTATCCCCAAGTTGGACCATTTTTATCCCCAAGTTGGACCATTCCCCCCCCCCCCCACAAGAACGAAACGTCAAGAGAAAACACAATGACGTCACGTCATGCGCCGACGCAGGATTCTGACGTGAAGAATCTCACCTGTTTCAAAATGCCTGCTTTCTGTGTTGTTGTCATGTGCTGAGTTGCTGATTTATTGGCAAGCACCATTTGTTTTTTTTTAAATATTCTAACAATATCAAAGCGTTGAACAAAGTTAAACAAGTTAACGTTGCAGAACTTATCGCAATGGCTCAAAGAAAGAAGAAGCTGATGAAGAAAAATAGACACATTGGCCACCGGGAGCATGACGAGTCGGATGGTGGGGACTTCGAAGTTGCTGCTAAAATAGAACCATTTCATGTTTATGTTATTGAAGCTAGGTAAACAAACGTTCCGCTTACTTCCGTTTAATAAACGTTTTGCAACAGAGACCATCGAGGTTGTCACTAGTTGCCACAAAGTCAAAATTGTCTTTGGTAAAAACTTATGAAAACAAATATTTTTTGGGGGGTCAGTATTTAAGTTTAGGCATAAGGTTAGCATTGTGGTTGGGGTTAATTCTAGGGTTATGTTTAAATCAGATTGTATGAAGAGAGATTGTGGTAATAGGTGGGGTTTAGCCATTTGTGGTTGTGTAAACTAGTGACGACCCAGAATCAGCGTAATAAATATGCCTCTTTTGTGGGTCTTTGTAATGTCAGGTCTAGAATTGATTTATTGCCAATTACATGAGAATTTTAAAGTCATGCTAGATTTGGTTTTGAGTGTGATATGATTATGATCTTATCCATCTCCATAATGACAATGTTATTTAATGTCATATGTTTTTCAGCCTGGAAGACAGTTACCTTGGTTCCCTGGAGCTTCATCAGAGTGTCTGTCTGATGTGGAACCTGACACCAGGGAGCTGGTCAGAGCTCAGAACAAGAAGAAAAATACGTCTGGGAGCTTCCGGTCCATGGGTAAGAAATTGTGGTAGGCTTACCTGTAGGCCATCTTTTTGAGACAATTTAAGATTTTATACAGCAATGTGTCCTGTGTATGTCCTAACCTCCATATTTTGGTAATTCCAGGTCTCAGTTACCCAGTTTTTAAAGGTGTCATGAAGAAGGGGTACAAAGTCCCTACTCCAATCCAGAGAAAGGTATGCAATTGCCCTTGGATCTTTACATTTCACTGATATATCAGGTAGATTATTTACAAGACCTCTCTCTCCCCCTTTCAGACTATCCCAGTGATTCTAGATGGCAAGGACATGGTTGCCATGGCAAGGACAGGCAGTGGGAAAATAGCTGCGTTCTTGGTGCCCATGTTTGAGAATGTACGAAGGCCCCCCAGGCCCAGACAGGGGCCAGGGCTCTCATTCTGACCCCCACCAGAGAGTTGGTGCTGCAAACCATGAAGTTCACCAAAGAGGTCAGGATAGGCTTTTCATAGTCTATTTTTCATCCATCAGTTTACACTATAATATACATATTTGTACATTAACTAGGGCCAAGACGATAACCGTATTGCGATAGTCATTAGTATCGTGACAAGGAAACAATCCACAAAGCGGATTTCACTTCTTTAGGAAAACAGCCATAATGTTGGAAAAGCATGATACATTTCTCAAGCTATAGCGCACAATATTTTACATACAGCGGGTTTTTAAAGGCCCAAAGATTTGTCTGCTTCATGTTTTCATTTTTGCATTGAAAAAAATATTGCTATATTGGTAACGTCACAGCCCTATCATAATTTTTTTTATTTAACCGCTTAACATTTTTAAAAAATGTAAATGGGGGTAATCTTTGTCATTTTTTTAGGGACAGTATGTTTTGTTCGTTGGGCAGTACCAGAAAATAGTAACTATTCATTTTATTGTGTTTCAGTTGGGGAAATTCACTGGCCTTAAGACTGCTTTGATCCTTGGTGGAGACAGGTATTATTAATTAAATCTTCAGTCTTGTTGTGTTGAAAATTGTTTTTGTGCTTACAAGCATCAACTGTACATCTTGTTTCTTTTCAGAATGGATGATCAGTTTGCTGCACTTCATGAGACCCCAGACATGTATGTACACTATGGTCTTCACAATGTACTGCTGTAATTTGCTATAATGCAATTTGAAATTATAATAAGGTTGTAGTTTTTGTTCTGTGCTGTTGATTTGAGTTATGTCTTCTGCCTACAGAATTATTGGTACCCCAGGTCGTCTGATGCATGTTGTCATGGAGATGAACCTGAAGCTACAGAGCGTGGAGTACGTTGTGTTTGACGAGGCTGACAGGCTGTTTGAGATGGGCTTTGCTGACCAGCTCCAGGAGATCATCCGGAGGCTTCCAGACAACAGACAGACACTGCTGTTCTCCGCCACCCTGCCCAAACTACTGGTGGAGTTTCCCTTCAATGGCAATCTAAAGCCCACCCACAACCTATGTGTTCTTGTGAAGCCTTTTGATATTGAGTTGTGTACAAGGCAAGATGTGTAGTGCTCTGAAAGGATTGTGTTTTGTGCAGGGTTGACGGAGCCAGTGCTGATTCGTCTGGAAGTGGACAGCAAGCTGAGTGAGCTGCTGAAGGTTAAGCTAATAGACTCGTTAAAACCCACATTCATACAATTTGAAGTTTGGTTACACTCAGTTGGATTCCCTTAATGTGTTGAAATGTGAAACCTGTGTTTCAGTCAATGACATAATATAAAAGTTGTAGCATAACATTGTATTTTCTCCTCTCCCAGCTGTCGTTCTTCCACCTGAGGATGGATGATAAGCCGGCTCTGCTTCTCCACCTGCTGAGGAATGTGGCGACGCCCCAGGAGCAGACAGTAGTCTTTGTTGCCACCAAACACCATGTGGAGTACCTCAGAGGTGAGAGCCTCGTGAATAGAAGGAGAAGCTAGTCATTGAATAAGGTTTGGTTGTCCTCAGCCTTGTACCTTGTTTTGAATGTAACTCTGTGTTACCCTATGGTTAGCTGCTGTCCTCTGAGGGTGTGGAGTGTGCCTACATCTACAGTGCCCTGGACCAGACTGCCAGGAAGATCAACATTGGTAAATTTTTCCCCCGCAAGGCCATGGTGCTGGTTGTTACAGACGTGGCTGCTCGTGGTATAGACATCCCCCTGCTGGACAACGTCATCAACTACAACTTCCCCTCCAAAGCCAAGCTCTTCCTGCATAGAGTTGGTGGGTAACACCAACAACAGAACTATAATATGGCCAACATACTGTTTTAGGTTATCTTGAATTGTAACTTATGTACGTTGGAAAGAAAGGCCAATGACAACCATCTGAGTCAATGATATATAGTGATATATAGTGTAATGAAATTAAATGAAATTCACCTTCCTCACCATTGTCTCATCTGTGGTTTTTCAACCCCATGTCGAGTTGCACGCGCAGGAGGCCGCGGTGGCGCTGCCTACAGCCTGGTGTGTACAGATGAGATACCTTTTGTCTTTGACCTCCATCTCTTCCTAGGGAGACCCTTTCAGCTAGCTACACCTGACCATCAGCAAGGTACCAGCACTGGACATAAACATGTCATACACAGTGTGGGGGAATGGAGCCATTGCTCACCCCTGCAATTGTTTTGTCACACTTGTTTTCTGTCATGGATACTCAATTCTCTTGCTTACTTTCATATATTTCTGTCTCTGTCCCTTCCTCATGCCTCTCACTCACTCTATCACTCTCTTTCTCCATCTCCTCTTAATTTCTATTTTTCTCTCCCTCCAGAGTCGGACGGTGTGTTTGGTCGTGTTCCCCAGAGCATCCTGGATGATGAGTCCCAGCTGATCACGGCCCATTAGAGCTCTCATGACCTGCAGAACCTGCACCGCATAGAGGACAACGCCTACAAGCAGTAGGCATCAGAAACACAAAGTAGGCATCAGAAACACTTCGGAACAGTTTGTGCATGTTTTGTGACGTTTTCGGACTGTTCGAGTACAATTTTTTTATTTTCTTAGGCAAGCCAAATTTCGGTATCCAAGTCTACGCCCCTTCATTGGTCAACAGTAGGGATTCTTCAATTAAGTATTTGTTGTCATTCAATGATAGACTACTTGTTTTCATGCAAAGTTTTTCACTTGAGAAATACTTCACTAAAACATCTTAGATGTAAAATTCCGCGATTAAGCTCTCGGCAAAAAATGTCAGAATTAATAAACGTCAGAATTAATGACTGATTTCTTGTTATTTTATCTAGTTTGAGGAAGTATGTACTGGCTACGGCATCGCAAGATGTTTTCCAAGCACACCCGTTGGTCTAGGCGCCAGCTGTAAGGACGCATGAGGAAGCCTTTAGATGACTGACCTTGTAACTACTTTACCAGTGCACTTTAATGTGGGATGTTAAATCAATGAAGTTACTGTCTCAGTGGATCCTCATCAGATCTAGGGTTCTCATGAAAATCACACACATATGCTCCCTTACTCTTGCTATGATATTAACCCACATTGCTTTGGTCTATTTTCAGGGTCAGGCTTAGAGAAAATGGAACTGTAGCGCCTTCAAATAGTGGACTGCATTAAGGACTACAAGGCTAAAGCTGTGAGTTTACATCGGAAATGTATATTGGAAGCCATTCTCTATGAATGAATGAATGACTAACCTGTAGTAATACTGTTTAAACGACCACAGCACCTTTTCTCCAGACAATCTTTGAGATCATCTCGAACAGCAAGACCAACGCCAGCGTCGGGATGCGAGCCAAGCGTTCTAGGGACACGGCTGGTGGATAATTTCACCCAGAAGGTGGTGGTTCTGGCTGCAGAGGGCAGGTATCATGTTCCTGTCACTGCTCTGCCCTCCACACACCACACGACAGACCAGGAGGACAGTGAAGAGGAGGACCTTCAGGTTAGCACTAATACTCTAAGTATCCATCTACATGGTATAAAACCTAGCATGTACGTGTTCCATTGCAAGTCAATAATAGTGAATAGCACCACCACAGACAAAGTAGTATCATATGACCAATTATGCTGTACTTCTGTCATTTCTCCACCAGGGGGTGTTCTCTGAGGTAGTGGGGGGGAAGAGGAGGAAGCCCCAGGGCGAGGCGGAGAGGCCAGACAGTAAGAAGGCCAAACAGACTGGCCACGGTGAGAACTACATCCCCTACAGACCCAAAGACTTCAACTCTGAGAGAGGGTATGAGGAAGGCTGACTACACAGTCCATTCTGCTTTACAAAATACCTAAATAGTAATTCTGTGAATGTGGGATAATGGTGATATAACTCGGTGTTTGTTTGCAGACTGAGCCTGGGAACCGAAGGCATAACGTTTGAGCAGCAGGCTTCTACTGCTGTACTGGACCTGATAGGAGACAGACTCAACCAGCACAAACACACGATGAAGTGGTAAGAAGGAACACCATGAGACACACACACCATGCAACCTCACTTGACATATAAATCATCTCTGCAGAGATCACTAGAGAAAGCGCTTTGATAAAGAAACAGGAAAGGAGGCAGACCAGAAGAAGATGAGAACAGAGACGGGACAGATGATCAAGAAGAACTTGTATCCTTTTTGTCATCTCAAACTGGTCTTTACTGATGAAAGCTATTAAAAAGGAAATTACAACACCCTCAGCTTATTGTGTATAAGTGTGTGTAAGTCCTCACTTGTAATTATAAGGATGTTCCATCTCCTTGACCCTGTTTCTCAGCTATGAAGAGTGGAAGAAGAAGTACAAGGTGGATGGATGACTGAGGGGGTGGAGATTCAGATGGAGAGGCTGGAGGCAGAGGAAGGAGGTGTGGAGGTAGGAGTGCACTTCATCAGAAGGCTCTAGCTAGAGTTTGGATCAGTTGTTTGTGATGGGTATGATGTGGGGTCTGTAAGTAAAGCAGACATTGATGCATCCCTTTGGGACATTCTCCAAGCTCCAGTCTTTGGGCTCTACTACTACCTAAGATCTATTCCAAAACACTTAGAAAAAAACTAGAGCAATGTCCAGTTTGATGTACTTTCAAAATGGCCATGTTTATTTCATAACATCATGATAAAATAATGCTAAAGAATTGAAATGCTTCCCTTCTCTTCTCTAACCCTGTCTCCCTCACCTCTCTTCCAGGCAGAGGCAGGCCAGACCAGGGCCGAGGTTGCCCATCCCGGGGGCCCAACTCCCAGCCCCTGGGTCCCCCAGGCCAGCAGGGGTGGTGGCTTCCGGGGCCCGCTCTCAGAGCTGAAGAGCTGTGACCAGATCCTAAAGCAGCGCTGGAAGACAGAGAAACAGAGGTTCCTGCAGAGTGGTGGCTTGAAGAAGCTCCGGGGCATGGGCAAGCAGCGCCTCAATGACCAGAAGAAGTTTGGCTTCAGCCCTGATGTCCACAAGAAGGGCCAGATGAAGAAGAGACTGTGAGGGAGGGGGTGATGAATAGATGAGGTATGTGGAAAAAGAGGTAGTGAGAGTTGGAAGAATTGAGGAGGAGATGAGGCAATGGATGGAGAAGCTTTGGATCCCAAGTTGGAGGGATATGGAAGGTGGATGTCAATAGTTTAAAGTTGCCTTTCTCTCCATGACCCCCCTACATCTGGACTGGTCGGTCAGTGCATATGTAGGAAGAGAAACACGCCGAGAAAGCCATTTGAGACTATTGAGATGCACCCCAGCCCAAGGGGTGCTTGCAGAGCTTTGTGTATGGCACTGCAGTGTGGTGTCATGGGAAGATCCGTGTCCACATTTTGTGTGCCCCTAGCCTGGGTGTGGACTGCATGACGGGGCTAGAGCGATTTGAAACTTGTATTTTGCAGATCTATTTGCATCAACCTATCCAGATGGATTGCCATGTCAATATATTTGTTTGTGTATATTATTAATTCAAAGCTAAAGTGTGATTGTGTTATCTGTGACTGTCATTCTTTATTATAAAGTCCTAGGAGGAGCAGAGAAACTCGTGA
Source organism: Oncorhynchus clarkii lewisi (assembly GCF_045791955.1). NCBI lineage: Eukaryota > Metazoa > Chordata > Actinopteri > Salmoniformes > Salmonidae > Oncorhynchus > Oncorhynchus clarkii. The sequence goes on along the minus strand of NC_092151.1, from coordinate 29,271,232 downwards.
CACGAGGTTGTACAAAGCTGCCCATTGTGCAGTGTGAAATTCATTTCTGTTTTTTCTGGGCAGTCGAACAGTTCGATGAGGTCAACCACATTTGTGCAAAGAATAACCTGCCAGTCTACCAGAAGGTGTCAGTAAAGCCTAGAGAGAGGTCTGCCAGAGGAACTTGGGTCACTACCAACATGTTTTCATTTCAGACATCTGTATTCATTTGACCCAGCTGACAGCGGAGCAACCAGAGGGGTGTTGAGAGATTGACTCCGGGACAAGAGTGGGGTGGAGATGGAGGTTCACTAGAATAAGGAGAATTGGGGAACGTTTCTGTCAGCAAAGAGCCACAAAGCCTCCCGTCGCTCGGCTATAAGATAGCTGCGTTCTAAATACTTAACAGGACATGTTTGGGAAAGGGCTTTATAGTCGAGGGAGAAGTAATCTACATGATCAAAACTCTTTCTTCAAAATATGTTTTTCTTCCTTTTTGTTACATTTTAATATACTACAAAAGTATTAATTTCATAAATGAATACACTAAAACATACATTAGATAAATACAGTCAGTATGTTTTTTGCAGATCATTTTTTCCATATCCAATTGTTTTTGTTGACTGTAGCCAACACTGAACTTTACATACAGCATAGTTTATGTACAGAATATGTGAAGTTGAACAAACTAACCAAACCTATTTGCTGTGGTCCCTTTTTCAACTTTCCAGGAAAAATATATATGTAGGCTTACCCTAAACCTAACAACAGGGTCAGAGATGCAGTGTGTTTTGAAGTCCTGCCATTGTACTACAGAGCAAGGGAGCTGACGTGACTGGAGAAACCCACTCCATCTGGATGTGGTTAGATGCAAGTTGTTTGATGATATGTGTACATGCTATCACACGTTATCTATGGTCAAAGTTATCTGTAGGCCAGCTCTGCCCGAATGAAGATTTGTGGCTTCCATTTCTGTTTGTGAATTTTCTTCAAGGAAAATGAAGACGGCTGCTAGGTACAGTGCCTTTGGAACATTTTCTCGCCCCGTGACTTTATCCACCATTTTGTTGTGTTACAGCCTGAATTTAAAATGTATTCAATTACCAAAAAAGTCACTAGCCTACACACAATACCCCATAATGTCAGAGTGGAATAATGTTTATTTTTTTTTACATTTGTACAAATTAATTACAAATGAAAAGCTGAAATGTATTGGGTCAATAAGTATTCAACCCCTTTGTTAGGACAAGCCTAAATACATTCAGGAGTAAAATTGTGCTTAATAAGTTGCATGGACTAACTCGGTGTGCAATAATGGTGTTTAACAGGATTTTTGAATGACTACCTCATATCTGTACCCCACACATACAATTATCTGTAAGTTTAATTGTAATGATTCAACCACAAATACCAGGGAGGTTTTCCAATGCCTTGCAAAGAGGGACACTTAGTGGTAGATGGGTAAAAATAAGAAAAGCAGACAATGAATATCCCTTTGAGCATGGTGAAGTTATTAATTACACTGAATACACCAGTCACAACAAATATACAAGTCGTCCTTCCTAACTCAGTTGCCGGAGAGTATAAGGTAACCGGTTGCTCAGGGATTTCACCGTGAGGCCAATGGTGACTAAAACAATTACAGAGTTTAATGGCTATAATAAAAGAAAACAGGCTGGATCAACAACATAGCTACTCCACAATGCTTACCAAGTTAACAGGGAAAAGAAGGAAGCCTGTAGCAAATTAAAAAATATTCCAAAACGTGCATCCTGTTTCCAAAAAGGCACAAATGTAATACTGGCAAATGTAGCAAAGCAATTGTTTTTCTTGGGACAAATCCAATAATTTTTTAATTATTATTATTCCTTTATTTCAACAAGGAACACAGACTGAGACCAAGGCCTCTTTTACAGCTGGGTCCTGCATATACAGTGGGGCAAAAAAAGTATTTAGTCAGCCACCAATTGTGCAAGTTCTCCCACTTAAAAAGATGAGAGGCCTGTAATTTTCATCATAGGTACACTTCCACTATGACAGACAAAATGAGAAGAAAAAATCCAGAAAATCACATTGTAGGATTTTAAATGAATTTATTTGCAAATTATGGTGGAAAATAATTATTTGGTCAATAACAAAAGTTTATCTCAATACTTTGTTATAGACCCTTTGTTGGCAATGACAGAGGTCAAACGTTTTCTGTAAGTCTTCACAAGGTTTTCACACACTGTTGCTGGTATTTTGTCCCATTCCTCCATGCAGATCTCCTCTAGAGCAGTGATATTTTGGGGCTGTTGCTGGGCAGCACAGACTTTCAACTCCCTCCAAATATTTTCTATGGGGTTGAGATCTGGAGACTGGCTAGGCCACTCCACGACCTTGAAATGCTTCTTACGAAGCCACTCCTTCGTTGCCCGGGCGGTGTGTTTGGGATCATTGTCATGCTGAAAGACCCAGCCACGTTTCATCTTCAATGCCCTTGCTGATGGAAGGAGGTTTTCACTCAAAATCTCACGATACATGGCCCCATTCATTCTTTCCTTGACACGGATCAGTCGTCCTGGTCCCTTTGCAGAAAAACAGCCCCAAAGCATGATGTTTCCACCCCCATGCTTCACAGTAGGTATGGTGTTCTTTGGATGCAACTCAGCATTCATTGTCCTCCAAACACAACGAGTTGAGTTTTTACCAAAAAGTTATATTTTGGTTTCATCTGACCATATGACATTCTCCCAATCTTCTTCTGGATCATCCAAATGCTCTCTAGCAAACTTCAGACGGGCCTGGACATGTACTGGCTTAAGCAGGGGGACACGTCTGGCACTGCAGGATTTGAGTCCCTGGCGGCGTAGTGTGTTACTGATGGTAGGTAGGCTTTGTTACTTTGGTCCCAGCTCTCTGCAGGTCATTCACTAGGTCCCCCCGTGTGGTTCTGGGATTTTTGCTCACCGTTCTTGTGATCGTTTTGACCCCACGGGGTGAGATCTTGCCTGGAGCCCCAGATCGAGGGAGATTATCAGTGGTCTTGTATGTCTTCCATTTCCTAATAATTGCTCCCACAGTTGATTTCTTCAAACCAAGCTGCTTACCTATTGCAGATTCAGTCCTCCCAGCCTGGTGCGGGTCTACAATTTTGTTTCTGGTGTCCTTTGACAGCTCTTTGGTCTTGGCCATAGTGGAGTTTGGAGTGTGACTGCTTGAGGTTGTGGACAGGTATCTTTTATACTGATAACAAGTTCAAACAGGTGCCATTAATACAGGTAACGAGTGGAGGACAGAGGAGCCTCTTAAAGAAGAAGTTACAGGTCTGTGAGAGACAGAAATCTTGTTTGTAAGTGACCAAATACTTATTTTCCACCATAATTTGCAAATAAATTCATTAAAAATCCTACAATGTCATTTTCTGGATTTTTTTTCTCATTCTGTCTGTCATAGTTGAAGTGTACCTATGATGAAAATTACAGGCCTCTCTCATTGTTTTAAGTGGGAGAACTTGCACAATTGGTGGCTGACTAAATACTTTTTTGCCCAACTGTACATGTTTACACATACAGTTTAGGTACAATGATTAAGAAACTACACAAGACAAACAAAACCATCACAGGTAAAGAAATACAGCAACAGATTACATTTACACATAGGTTATTCCCCTAACAGCACAAGAACTTGCATTACCCGAAACAGTTACAAAAAATATACCTGCCGAATACGACGGGTATAGATAGACCTTACAGTGAAATGCTTACATACAAGCCCGAACCAGCAATGCAGTTTATTGAGTACCACTCTATATTTTCAAGCATAGTGGTGGCTGCATCATGTTACTGGTATGTTTGTAATCATTAAGGACTGGGGAGTTTTTCAGGATAAAAAATAAACTTAATGAAGCTTAACCACAGGAAAAAGCCTATAGGAAAATCTGTTTGAGTCTGCTTTCCACCAGACACTAGAAGATTAATTCACTTTTCAGCAGGTCAATAGCCAAATATACACTCAAGTTGCTTATCAAGAAGACAATTAATGTCCCTGAGTGGCCCAGTTACAGTTGACTTAACCCTTGTGTGGTGTTCATGTTTTTGTTATTCAGCCAATGTTTGCGGGTCTGATGGACCCACAACATTATCAAATCAAATGTTATTTGTCAAATGTGCCAAATACGACAGGTATAGATAGACCTTACAGTGAAATGCTTACTTACAAGCCCAAACCAGCAATGCAGTTTCAAAAATACACAATAATGAAATAAGAAAAGTAACAAATAATTAAAAGCAGCAGTAAAATAGCAATAGTGAGGCTATATACAGGGGGTACGGGTGCAGAGTCAATGTGCGGGGGCACCGGTTAGTCGAGGTAATTGAGGTAATATGTACGTGTAAGTAGAGTTATTGAAGTGACTGCATAGATATATTAACAGAGTAGCAGCAAAGAGAGGGGGGGGGGGCAATACAAATAGTCTGGGTGGCCATTTGATTAAATGTTCAGGAGTCTTATGGCTTGGGGGTAGAAGCTGTTTAGAAGCCTCTTGGACCTAGACTTGGCGCTCCGGTACTGCTTGCCGTGTGGTAGCAGAGAGAACAGTTTGACTAGGGTGGCTGGAGTCTGACAATTTTTTGGGCCTTCCTCTGACACGCCTGGTTCAGAGGTCCTGGATGGCAGGAAGCTTGGCCCCAATGATGTACTGGGCCGTACACACTACCCTTTGTAGTGCCTTGCGGTCGGAGGCCGGGCAGTTGCCATACCAGACAGTGATGCATCCAGTGCTCTCGATGGTGCAGCTGTAGAACCTTTTGAGAATCTGAGGACCCATGCCAAATCTTTTCAGTCTCCTGAGGGGGAATAGGTTTTGTCATGCCCTCTTCATGACTGTCTTGGTGTGCTTGGACCATGTTCGTTTGTTGCTGATGTGGACACCAAGGAACTTGAAGCTTTCAACCTGCTCCACTACAGCCCCGTCGTTGAGAATGGGGGCGTGCTCGGTCCTACCTGGTCCTGTCCAGAATCATCTCCTTTGTCTTGATCACGTTGAGGGAGAAGTTGTTGTCCTGGCACCACACGACCAAGTCTCTGACCTCCTCTCTATAGTCTGTCTCGTCGTTGTCGGTGATCAGGCCTACCACTGTTGTGTCATTGGCAAACTTAATGATGGTGTTGGAGTTGTGCCTGGCTGTGCAGTCATGAGTGAACAGGGAGTACAGGAGGCGACTGAGCATGCACCCCTGAGGGGCCCCCGTGTTGAGGATTAGCGTGGCAGTTGTGTTGTTACCTACCATTACCACCTGGGGGTGGCCCGTCAGGAAGTCCAGGATCCAGTTGCAGAGGGAGGTGTTTAGTCCCAGGGTTCTTAGCTTAGTGATGAGCTTTGAGGGCAATATGGTGTTGAACCCGGAGCTGCAGTCATGGAATAGCATTCTCACGTAGGTGTTCCTTTTGTCCAGGTGGGAAAGGGCAGTGTGGAGTACAATGGAGATTGCATAATCTGTGGATTTGTTAGGGTGGTATGCAAATTGGAGTGGATCTAAGGTTTCTGGGATAAGGGTGTTGATGTGAGCCATGACTAGCCTCTCAAAGCACTTCATGGCTACAGATGTGAGTGCTACGGGTCGGTAGTCATTTAGGCAGGTTGCCTTAGTGTTCTTGGGCACAGGGACTATGGTGGTCTGCTTGAAACAAGTTGGTATTACAGACTAGGTCAGGGACAGGTTGAAAATGTCAGTGAAGACACTTGCCAGTTGGTCAGGGCATGCTGTGAGTACACGTCCTGGAAATCCGTCTGGCCCTGCGGCCTTGTGAATGTTGACCTTTTTAACGATCTTACTCACATCGGCTGCGGAGAGCCTGATCACACAGTCGTCTGGATCAGCTGATGCTCTCATGCATGTTTCAGTGATACTTGCCTCGAAGCGAGCATAGAAGTTATTTAGCTCGTCTAGTAGGCTCGTGTCACTGGGCAGCTCTCGGCTGTGCTTCCCTTTGTAGTCTGTAATAGTTTGCAAGCCCTGCCACATCCGTCGAGCTTCAGAGTTGGTGTAGTACAATTCGATTTTAGTCCTGTATTGCTGCTTTTCCTGTTTTGATGGTTTGTCGGAGGGCGTTGCAGGATTTCTTATAAGCTTCTGGGTTAGAGTCCCGCTCCTTGAAAGCGGCAGCTCTACTCTTTAGGTCAGTGTGGATGTGCGGGTCCATAGCTTCTGGTTTGGGTATGTACGTACAGTCGGCATCATCGATGCACTTATTGATGAAGCCAGTGACTGATGTGGTGTACTCCTCAATGCCATCAGAAGAATCCCGGAACATATTCCAGTCTGTGCTAGCAAACAGTCATGCAGCTTAGCATCGGACAAAAAAACATTATTGGGTTTTATAACAATACAGCCATAACAATTTACATAAAAATACGTAATACTTAGATGTTGACTTATATCAATTACATGCAATATAGACAGCGTACATGGTTAATATTTGCCATTTTTCTCTGCTAGATCATATTTATCAATACATTTTTGTAAACAAAAATATATTATAGTCAAGACATGAGTGGAATAAATCATGTTTATCTTGAAGAAATATAAATGAAGGTTTTCATCACTATTGATGTGTATTGCTTTGAACTGAAGAAATTGGAAGGACAAATTTTACATACAGTATTTTATGGAAATTATAATTGAGTTCCCATTGAACACAAATTAAGGCTGGTCTACACACCACGAGGGACAGTATTTTACTGTGTGTGTGTTGCAAATGTATTTGATAAATGTGTACTGTTTCTTCCTGTCCTTCTTGGGTCCACACACATCACAGCGCTTCTTCTTGTTGCTACCGGCTGCAATCTAGAATGATGAAAACACTGAGTTCAGGAATTTTACGAACATCTCATTCACGCGCATATATAGTTACAGCAGGCCAAGGTAGAATAATCAGACACACACATGCAACAACAATACTCACACTTACTTCTGGTATTGGAGTTGTTGGTTATGTGGGTCGTGCGGATGGGGCTCCAGCATCCTCCTCCTGAATCCTCCTCACAATGGCTGCAGAAGCTGGGGTCCTTGGGATATCTTGCTTCCTCTGGATTTGAGGTCTTACCAATGCCCTGCCCAGATCCTCGAGAAAGCGCAGACTCTTCTCTGGAGATTCCCTCTGTTCCAATCTGGGTTCAATGCCATCCAGATGACAAACACGTTGTACGGCGAAATATCCAAGATGTTGAAGAATATCACAAGTGGCCAGCATAGGGTTCTTATTTAGCAGCTGTAGCCAGTCACCAACTTGTCTAAATTGTACACCCCTCCTTTTGTGGCATTGTAATCCATTATAATTTCGGTTTTCTGATGTTCCTGGCCACAGATTCTCCCATACCTATTGCAGCGTACTCATGAGTACCACATTTTTGCCTTTCTTTGGCATGTTGGACACTAGGGACGTGTCGGCCGTGAACACAAACTTAGAGGAATTGATAGGCCTGTTCCGTGTATTCAACAGCTGAGGTGGAGCTCTGGCTTGTTTTTTCATACTGTTCCTTCCATTGTCAGCTTCCTCTTGAGAAGCTCCTCTGCCAGCTTGTAAAGTAAAAAAGTTATTGCATGTTATGTTGTGGTCACGGAGTTCCTGTGTCACGTCCAGGACAATCCGCATCTCTTGGTTTTTCTCGGGGGCTTCTCCATCTGGCTTGCCCGTATACACCTGCAAGTTTCACGCATATGATGAAGCAGCATCACAGGCAGCCCAGATCTTGATTCCATATTTTGCGGGTTTAGAAGGGGCAGCGGCCCGTAAATGGCATAAGCTGCTCATCAACAGTAACGTTGGGCCCAGGGTTGTAAAAATGGGAAGGCGGTCCACCCACTTGTCCCACACTGACCTGATTGCAGCTAGCTTGTCTCTCTGCCACCGAGCTGGTCTGGTGTCACGGTTATTGAAGGGGATAATCCTGGAAATAATGTGACAGTTTTCCAGAGACATTGTTGCACTGAAAAGTTCTCTGCCAGTTTCTGCATCCCACAGGGATTCTGTGGATTCCCCATTGGATCTGAAAACACCAGCATGGATAAGAAACACAAAGTATACATGTAAATGAGTTTGGTCCATCACCTTCCATCTCTCTACAAAAACACGCCTTCCCTCCAAATTAGTGCAGTCCAGAATGATTTTCTGGATGGTGTCTGGGATGAACAGTTCAAAAGATGACTTTGTGTCCTGCACATCTGTAACCGCCATCCGCGTCAGCTCTGGTCACATCCATATCACATTGGCAGCCATGCGTGGTGGCTCATTCCTTGGCCATTCAATTTGACAATTTTTTGACATCCATATTTTTCCTTCTGCAGGCTGCTGATGAGCTCGTTGCTGACGGGCTGGTCCTGTGGCTGGCTGAGGGTCACTCTCATCCTCTTCTTCCAAGTCTTTGTGAGACTCCGAATTGACAGAGACATGATCCTTATATTCTGAAAATCTTCCAACGTGGAAGACGTACCTTTCTCACTAGCTTCTCTTTCTGCAAAAATTATTTCTAAGGCCCTCTGAGCAGAGATTATTTTTTCCATACTGATTGATTGTGGGATGGAGCCACAGATGCAAAGCTATTTTTTTGTTGCGTCCCTCCCCCAATTTGCACTTGGCTGGGGTAGAGTGTGAAAATAATGTATTGTAATAACATTGTGCAGGTTCCTGCAAGATGTTGTGTAGTTTCACACACTACAAAGGGTAAAGAGTGCGAGAAAAGTGGGAGAGAACCAGGGAGACAGGTTATTGGTGCTTGTTTTCACCTACACACACACTTTTGCACACTTTTATTACCCCCGGGTCCAGTGGACACGAACACCACATATGTAATATATAAATGTGTAGGGGGGTGCACAGTGTGCATCCAACGAAAATGTTTATTTTACATGTTCTTCACAGAAAATGAGCCAAGGCCAATGAGTCTCAGGTTGAAAAAGTAATTCATTGTATCATTTTTATTTTAGTAAGCATTGAAAATGGATCCCACAGACCCAAACACCACACAAGGGTTAAATCTACTTAAAAATCTACAGCTGTGAGTCTCTCTGGGTAAGTCTCTAAGAGCTTTCCACACCTGGATTGTGCAATATTAGCATGTTAGTCATTTTTTATTTTTCAAGCTCTGTCAAATTGGTTGTTGATCATCACTGAAAATGGTTGTCGAGTGACAAACTTCCAAATTCCAAATTGTTTGCATAGTCAAATAGACATGCCACCAGGGGTCTATTCACGATCCCCAAGTCCAAAACAAATTCAAGTATACGTACAGTACTATATAGAGCCATGAGTGCATGGGATTCCTTCCCTCGCATATAGCACAAGTGAACAGAAAACCTGGTTTAAAATAAAAAAACACCTCACAGCACCAACGTCTCTCCCCATGTGACCTACTTGTGTGGTATGTACTGACATGTATGTGTAACTGATAGATGCACACACACACACACTACATATTCAGTGTAATGTTTTTTTTTGGTCTGTAATGTCTTTTTCGTTGGCTAATGTGGATCCTAATAAATACAATAAAATAATTACAAATATAGTGCCTTCGGAAAGTATTCAGACCCCTTGACTTTTTCCACCTTTTGTTACATTACAGCCTTAACCTAAAATCATCAGCAATCTACAAACAATAACCCATAATGACAAAATAAAAAAATAAAATATACAAAACTGACCCTTTGCTATGAGACTCTAAATGACGTTAGGTGCATCCTGTTTCCATTGATCATCCTTGATATGTTTCTACAACTTGATTGGAGTCCACCTGTGGTAAATTCAATTGATTGGACATGATTTGGAAATGCACAAACCTGTCTATATAAGGTCCCACAGTTGACAGTGCATGTCAGAGCAAAAACCAAGCCATGTGGTCGAAGGAATTGTCCAGTGAGCTCTGAGACAGGATTGTGTCGAGGCACAGATCTGGGGAACAGCATTGAAGGTCCCCAAGAACACAGTGGCCTCCATCATTCTTAAATGGAAGAAGTTTGGAACCACCAAGACTATTTACAAAATACTTTTAAACTGGAAGAACTTGTCCAGATTGGTATTTTTAAATCACTGATGTATGATCTTGAGACTGATTCCCTGACCTGTCAATGTTTTTAATTTGCTGTTTATGATTTTGTTATACTCTTGTGAATTCTATGGTTTTTACTAGATTACTTCTAGTTTTTCATGTTGTTTGTCTGTAATTTGTGTAATGCCTTGGTGCTGCCTATCTTGGCCAGGACACTCTTGAAAAAGAGATTTTAAATCTCAATGAGCCCTTCCTGGTTAAATAAATAAAAAATATTCCTAGAACAGCCCACTTGGACTCTCAGACCATGAGAAACAAGATTCTCTGGTCTGATGAAACCAAGATTGAACTATTTGGCCTGAATGCCAAACGTCACGCCTGGCACCATCCCTACTGTGAAGCATGGTGGTGGTAGCATCATAATATGGGGATGTTTTTTAGAGGCAGGGACTGGAAGACTAGTCAGGATTGAGGGAAAGATGAATGGTGCAAAGTACAGAGAGATCCTTGATGAAAACTTGCTCCAGATCGTTAAGGACCTCCGACTGGGGCGAAGGTTCACCTTCAAACAGGACAACGACCTAAGCACACAGCCAAGACAATGCAGGAGTGGCTTCGGGACAAGTCTCTGAATGTCCTTGAGTTGCGCAGCCACAATTTAACCCGATAGAACATCTCTGAAGAGACCTGAAAATAGCTGTGCAGCAATGCTCCCTATCCAACCGTGCTTCAAAGGTGCTTCAACAAAGTACTGAGTAAAGGGTCTGAATACTTATGTAAATGCAATATTTACGTTTCATTTTATTTTTCTATAAATTAGAAAAAAAATCTAAAAACCTGTTTTTGCTTTGTCATTATGGGGTATTGTGTGTAAATTGATGAGGAAAAAAAACAATTGAATACATTTTAGAATAAAGCTGTAATGTAAAAAAAAATATGGGAAAAGTCAAAGCATTTCAATACTTTCCGAAGGCATAGCTTCAAATTTTGGCCTCAAATGCTTTGTCATTTTTCCTTTTGTTGAGTAGGCTACACACCTCCAGACATTGCCTACGTGTACTGTACGGGCCTTCTTGCAGAGCAGAAACTATCCTAGAGACCCAGTATCCTCCCTTTTTGATTGAATAGCAGCCATAGTGTAGCGATACAGGCCAGTCGGGCTTCTCCTCAGCCTACCCGCTATCAGATGGCCACTCCGTCCCCCCTCTAAGCCAGTCAATTGCAGTGCAGCAGTGGTTCTAGAGTTGACTAAGAACGGCAGGCTTATCTGTGTTCCCGGCCATGGCACAGCATCCACTTGTGTACGTATGGAGATGATTGTAGCGGAGAAGGACTGACCAAACCACTCCCCACTAAACAGTCGGCTACTGTTACTGAGGAGGAGGTCTTGGTGGTTGTCTCGGCCAGGCCAAGTTTTTTTTTTTGTTCTCTATAAATCTGGTCAGATAAGGAAAAAATCTTTGTCGGCAACACACAGCTCTCTCTCTTTCTCAACACCATACCAATACTATATGTATATCATGTGGAAACTTTTTTGATATTTTCTGCCATTTTCAATTAACAGCTGTTTATGTTTGTGTAAATATGCATACTTTTGAATGTGTACTATTTTAGCCAGCCAAATGTCCTATAGCTCTACGGTCTGCAGACTGTCCTAAGGGGGCTCCAAACGTTGAAAAGATGGCTGCTATTTCTCAGGCTATTGCTCACAAGGCAAAGGGCACTCCTGGAATGACAGGACAGACATGCCTGACATTAGCACAGCAGCTGCCTTAGCAATTTCAGTCTCCAATGTACAAAACCTCTTACAGCAACACATTACCTATGTGGATTATCAGTGGACATTCCTATATATGTTTGCACATGGTTATGTAGTATTAGGGAGGATTTTGTGGAGTGAAACATTTCAGTGTTCTCTTGGGTTGCTGCGGGGTTAGTTTGGTTGAACTTTGTGTTGTAATTAGGTTGGCTGTGTGTTAGAAATAGGTGTGTAGGAACACAGACACCTTCTTCACAGGCCTTAAAATGGTCTTAAATTGTCTCCTAACCGCAAGATATAACTGTAGGACACTTTTAATGTAGCAAGGAAGTCATGAAGAGAAGTCCTCGGTTCTGCCACAGAGAACATCTCATTTATTCATACTAAGTTTATTTTAGTCAATGACTATGTTGACCTCAAAAGGCATGTTGGGCAAATGACATTACTACTATTTTATTATTATTTTATCACAACCTTCACCGTTGATTATATTTATTGGTACGAATACTATTGCTCTTCCTTAACAGGCTGACTACACCGCTCGCGTCACTTGCGCGAGTGTTGCAAAATAAATGTAGAAATCTATGTTATTCAGTTATTGTACCCATACTGGTCACGGGCGTCTGCATTGCCAAGGGCTAAAATAGAAATCAGTTCTATTTCTGACGCAGATCGCACTGCAAGTCCTGCCTCTCCCATCTCATCATTGGTTTATAGAGGCAGGTACCCACGTGCCATTTCCTCATTGGTTATACCCATGTGGGTGACTGAAAGACGAACGAGGGCAGTGTCGGTAATTTGTGAAAGTTGCCAATTGCAATATAAAGTCAAGAGAAGAAAAGGCCTGGAAGTAAGAGAGATGACTAGAAATGATTCGGTTGACCGTTTTATGTGTGGATTAATTGTCGGAGTAGAGGACCTTGTGCATTTCAGGGAAAATAACAACTCAATGTTTATATCCCATGAGAAATTAGCTAGCAACAGCAAGCTATCTAAATAGGACAAATTAGCTAGCAAGTGCAAGCTAGCTAGCTAAATTGCCATAAATGTTTAATGCTTTTTGACCTGTCCCCAAATTAATATAAATGGTTCAGAGTTTGTTTTGACATTTTAACCTGCGTGCCGTGATCGCGTTTGGTGTGGGGGGACAAAATAAATTTATGCACGATGGTGCACGCGCGCAGCTGGTTTGGGTTCCGTGTTTGTGTCCACGGTCATACATTAAAATCTGTCTGGAGTTACCAAGAGGTGGCATTGAAGGGTAGTGGGAAACAAAAGCATATTCCAAGAATTCCTCACTTATCCAGAAACTGTAGCTATTTTTACCACCTCACCTCCCATAGTTAATCTGTTATTTCCCCTGTAAGTCCCTAGTTCACTGGCACCCTGGTGTGCCTTACTGGGCTTTACTAATTAGGACCTCAGGACACCCTCGTTTTTTCAGATGTGGTAGACTGGTACAGTACTGTCTGTCTGTCCACCTAAACACATCCAGTCCCACCCACTACACAGGAACGCCCAGATGCTACCGCAGAGCTGATTGGCCTCTGTTGGAGCCAAATTAGGTCCTGACTTCCAGACACTGACCGTGGTTTGGGAGGCTCTGTGAAGGGGTGGAGTGCATGCGCTGGCATGAGAGGAGCGTTTAGTATTCATCTGATGGCTTTGTCAAGATGATAATTCTAACATGTCAACAACTGCAGACCAAAAGTGTTGGTAACATTGCCACTTAACGTTCTGATTACATTACGCCCCTCCCATTTCTTTGATGACAGACAGTATAATGCTTCCCATCCATCCTAATAAAGCAGAATGGAATAAAACCCTTTGTCCAGGCACCACCATAACCACCTGTCAGTGACGTATGAGCCGTGGGCCGAGGCCCTACTGTAGAAACGACTGCTTTATGACCTGCCTGAGTCTCTGTCCCCATGTAGTAAATCTCAAATGCACTCTCTTGTAGACAGGAAAGAGTATTTTCCGCAAAGCCGATTAGTTACACCATACTGCAGGGGAATGTGCTGCTGCCTCCTCTGGGAAGTAGACTCAGCACGCAAAGAGACCTTTTTAGGGCCCATTTTGCACCTCCTTTTTTGTCCTCCTTTCTTACCCTCCTTCTTCTCCATTATGTGTTCAGTCGCTGAGAGGGCCAAGGTTTTAAAACCCTCTTGAGGGACGGTTGTGAGCTTTGGGAGGTCCTAAAGTAAGTCTATGGCCTGTCCTAAGGTTGCATGTGAGTGAATGTATTTGTGGGTGGTGAAATACACTTAATTTTGTCATTCACTGTTTCACAATATAATACACAATAAATGCTAAATGTTCTACTTTAAATCATTCCACATAAATCGACCCCCCCCCCACAATTGAGTCAGTCTATATTGCTGACCATCACAAAATAAAATGAAAAGCAACATGCAGTTACAAAAAGCACAAGAAACCTGAATAAATCTAAATGTTATTATGATTCTCTCATTGACTGAACATTTGCATTGATTGGCCCTGTAGTATTCTGGAGATGTAGAGTTGTATGTATTCAGTGTTAGAGGAGAGGTTGTGCAATAGGACATAGGGCCTTGGGAGGCTGGGCTGGAGGAAGGGACGGCATGCTGGCAGGGAGCCATGCAGCATAGAGGTGGTTATTTTGGGGGAGGCTCAGGTGCCTGGGGCCTGATGAGAAAGCCCTTATAAAGACGTCCCTCTCAATGGGTGGAAAGTGGGTTATCATCCCACTGTCGCTCTTCACAAGGCCATCTCGTTTGCATCTAGTCAACACCTTCCTCCCCTCTCCGGCAGAGCCGACCCCGGCTTCCTAAAACGACCCTTTGGCTTCCCAAGCACTCCGAACACATCGGATTCTACTCAAGTGCTTTGGGGAACAAACAAGGTTCCCCTTCCTCCCTCGCTCTCTCCACCTTCTTCCTCATGTGTTTTGTATTATTTATGAGAAATAAAGGGCCAAGTGTGTTTTGGCTTGGCCATATCATGGAGTAGCCAGTAGGTTAATAATGGTTTTCCAGTCTTTGGGGAGTCTTAATCATTGTTACAACTGAGATATGCAAACCTCTACTCCTGGACGGACACATTCTGTGTGAGAGTGATTAGTTAGAACGTCAGCCCTCTGTTCTTTTGATTATGTGGCATGGAAGATGTAGTTACTTCTGTCATTACTTCAGGAAACCTTCACAGGGATAAAAGTGACTTCTTCCTCTTATTCATTTTCTATTATAATGTATTTAATCTCCTAGGAAAACAAAGGCCATCAAACGTGTATGAATATTTATGGTTAATGTCAGTCAGCTCACTGCAGTTTTGCTTCCCTAGACCTTTGCACCACAAATCATTTTTCTAAAAATATTAATTCAAGAAAAGTACACACACTATAGGTACAAATATGTTACACATTTATATATATAATATAAATAATCTCAGTTTGATGTTACTTGAATCTGCAATATATACAAATACATCTATTGTTACTATTTAAAAAAAAAAAAAAAAAGTCCCTCCTTTCTTCTCTGATGAATGTTTTCCCAGACTCTCTTTTCACCCTCTCAGAGCGTTCTGCCGCTCCGTGGTTAGGCACTTCATTTGTCTTCCCCAGGATCAGAGAGGCACTGGAAATCAAAATAATCACTGACTTCAGGTAGAAGTAATGCAACAAAGACAGAATGCCAAGATAACAAGACGTCCTGGCTCACTGCAATAGAGCCCACTAGAAAAGTCTAAGTCAAGACATTAAAGATTTACAGTCATTTATACATTTTACTCTTTGTGGACAGAAAGTTCATATATTTTTATGTTGTGGTTGCTAGGAATCAGTGTTGTTGAGGAGGATTCTATACTGTGAACACTAAAAGAGTAAGGTGTTTCAACATGGTCACTACTTCTACCACTGAGATCCCACATCTCACACCTAGTCCTAACCCTAATTATGTTACTAATTCATCATTAATTACAGTTATACAGTAATTATTAAACATTAGGATGTCCAGGGAACTCAGTGGTCTTACGCGGTGCAATAATCTTTTTTCTCCTAAAATTACATACCCAAATCTAACTGCCTGTAGCTCAGGACCTGAAACAAGGACATGAATATTCTTGATACCATTTGAAAGGAAACACTTTGAAGTTTGTGGAAGTGTGAAATGAATGTAGGAGAATATAACACATTATATCTGGTAAAAGATAATACAAAGAAAAAAACATTCCTTTGTTTGTATTTTTTTTGTACCATCATCTTTGAAATGCAAGAGAAAGGCCATTGTGTATTATTCCAGCTCCGTTGCAATTTTGATTTTGGCCACTAGATGGCAGCAGGGTATGTGCAACGTTTTAGACTGATCCATTGAACCATTGCATTTCTGTTCAAAAATGTCGACTGCCCAAAATCACGACTGCCCAAATGTGCCTAATTGGTTTATTAATAACTTTTTAAGTTCATAACTGTGCACTCTCCTTAAACAATAGCATGGTATTATTTCACTGTAATAGCTACTGTATATTGGACAGTGCAGTTAGATTAACAAGAATTTAAGCTTTCTGCCAATATCAGATATGTCTATGTCCTGGGATATTTTCTTGTTACTTACAACCTCATGCTAATCACATTAGCCTATGTTAGCTCAACCGTCCAGTGAGGGACCCACCGATCCTAATGAGTTTTTAAGCTTACCGTATGCTTCCCAGTCTAAACAGTTTGCGCATATATTATGATGCAATTTTGTGACGTTTTTTGTTCGTTTTAGTGTTCGGCAGCATTTCGGCTTGTTCGAGCACACCCTTGTCTGTGATTGGTCAACAGTGGGGATTCATCAATGAGAGTCATTCAACGAGAGACGATTAGTTTCCATGCACATTTTTTCACTTGAGAAATACTGCACCAAACATCTTAGTTAGATGTCAAAATGCGTGACTAAGACCTCCTCAGCAAAAACGTCAAAATTTATTACAGATTTCTAGATTTATATTAGATTAATTCAGACTATTTTGGGAAGTGGATATTGGCTTTTTTCTAAATGTTCAACCAAAGGTATTTAAAGGTAGTATGCGAGGCACAGACATTCGCTTTGCCTACCCGAGCTCTGCTAGGAGCCAACCCAACCTAGTATGCGGACACCTTTGACTGGTGAACTGCAGTGTTCTTTGTCTCCATGAGGTGGCATTACAGTCATTATTGGCTCAGCCTCCGCTTTCCTGACCTTTTTTCCTCGTGTCCTCGTTTTCAGATTTCCGATGTTTGTTAATGTGACGTTATCGCGACAAGCTGTAGTGGAAAAGGTTTTTGAAATGTGCTATTAATCAGGGATTAGACCATGCCAACAACACCTTTACCCACTGTGCACTGTGCTGCATTTCCAATAATCTTGAAGTTTGAACCCTTTGAACCCCTTGAAGGAGGGGTACATCACCAGCAACACATTGCAGCAGTTGAAGGAACTAAAGCTTAGTTCCTGCAAGTGCCCTGGCTTCATTCCCCATCTCCCTCTTGTCCCCTCTTCCACTCCTCCTCTCCCCTTCTCCCTAGACCCGGGTGGCTCATAGGCCCTGACCACCGGTACAGCATGGCGCCGGGGGGGGTGGAGGGGTGAGGGGGTCGAGACCGCATGGGTGAGGGCAGAGACCCAGGACATGTTCTGGAAGTGTGTAGTGGACAGGGGCCAGACAGGACGTGACCCACCGGAGGAAGCCCACTGCCCTATAGGAGGAGGAGCCATCAATCAACACCCCTGGCCCCGCCCATGGCCCACCACTTCAAACACACAGAGGATTAGATCCAAGGAGAGCCTCAGCCAGGCAGAGATGTTAAGCACCGTGACTTGGTAACATTCATTTTCTATTTGGTCTTTATTTCATGAGACAACTCCTGGTGATCTTGTAAATCATTATCTTTCATGGTGACCTATGGGTCCAGCAATACAAACATTCCAAGCATCCATTTATAGATGATAAAGTAGAAAGCTTTAAAAGACAGACATCCCCTTCAGCTTCCATTCATCTTATCCAGACAATAGTAAGGAGAGCATATCACACCACATGTCATTTTTCTAGTTTGGATATCATGGGATGCTGAAGATGCTATTTCCATAGTTGCTTGAATGGTATATACATTCCTTGCTACTTTTAATCTATTGTAATTAATCCATTAGTTTTTTGTCCTCCTGCTTAATTGGAGAATGTGACCTATGTAGGGCAGCCACCTGTAATTGGTGGACATGTTGCTTATTTATTTCTCTTTTGAAGCCCATTGTAATTTAGCAGGGTGACTTCATGACTCCCACTTACTACATAGCCAGAGGAGATCAAAGGGGCAGACTAATTTCTCTGTAGGGGTTCAGGGGTTCAGGGAGAGGAGGTAGGGCCCTGGACAAATGACCACAAGGTCAGGAGCTCAGTTCCGGTAAGGGCAGAAGGCCTGGACTGGCCAGAGCCACCACTGTAAGGCTATCATGCAGCTGTGAGGGAATGTTGTTGTTATTGATGATGATGGTGGTGATGATGAGGAATGATATGAGAACTGAGAAGGAGGGGAATTTATTGTCAAGAAATTGATATTTCACTATTGCATATATTTGACAGACAAACGGACAGAGGTTGGGAAAATTTGGTTGGGCCGCTCTAGGTTTCTGTCATTCATGGGAAAAAGGCTCAAGGTGCTAATTAACAGGGCTGTCAGTGGTCCCTTGAAGTGAAGTGAGGCTGGAGATAAGCGGGCTGGTGGAAGAGGGAGACTGTCGGACCTAGAGGCCATCTGGACCTTGTTCTCCTTGAGTGGTGTTGGGGTACGAATAGGGCTGGTGTACAAATAGGGCTGGCTGGGGTACGAATAGGGCTGGCTGGGGTACGAATAGGGCTGGCTGGGGTATGAATAGGGCTGGGGTATGAATAGGGCTGGCTGGGGTATGAATAGGGCTGGGGTACAAATAGGGCTGGCTGGGGTACGAATAGGGCTGGCTGGGGTATGAATAGGGCTGGGGTATGAATAGGGCTGGCTGGGGTATGAATAGGGCTGGCTGGGGTATGAATAGGGCTGGCTGGGGTATGATTTGGGATGGCTGGGGTATGAATAGGGCTGGCTGGGGTATGATTTGGGATGGCTGGGGTATGAATAGGGCTGGCTGGGGTATGATTTGGGATGGCTGGGGTATTAATAGGACTGGGGTACAGTATGAATGGGGCCGGGGAGCAAATGGGGCTGGGGCACGAATAGGGTTAGGTTACAAATATGGCTGGCGTCAAATGGGGGGTGTGGTACAGATGGGGTACGAATGGAATTTGATATATTGGTTAGTGTTCCTAGCATGAAATCCTACGATGCCAACTTAGATTTAAAATACCATTAAGATAAAACCCTGACTGTAATTTCAGATTGAAGTATACATAAATGCATGAGGCACAAGTCAGGTCAGATATTCACAGCAGGTGTCCGCATAGCAAATAGAAGTCTGATGAGATCTGCTCTCTGTTCAAACAGTTTGAAAAAATGTCCAGCTGAAACAAGATACAAAGAGAGAAAGAGAGAGGGATTTTCTCTGTCACCTTGGCTACGGTCACTTAGGGGAGCCCAGTCTTTAGTGCCGTTGATAAAGTGTCATCCTGTGACTCGGGAGGGCCCACCTCGTCTCCTACAGGTAATCCTACATCATTCATTCATGAGGCAATGAGTGTGCAGTAAAGAGTCACTATCTTCCCTGCATTGCTCTGCCGACTGCCGGCAATACATTTTGCTACACGTTAGAAAACATGACAACCGCACTACCACTGAGCTCTCTGCTCTCCGACCCTGCCTTGCCTCTTGACATAATAGGTCAAGGCTAATGTCTTGCAAGGATGGTGTTTGAACCTGTATTTCCCTAAGAACATACACTAATATATCCATCCATAGGCTGCAATGCAGAGCAACGCCACGAAAGACATTGAAGCTCAATGTTGGTTCTATTCAGTACATTTATGCATTTATCCCCATTCCAGCTATATATTGATCAGCGGTAGTAGATTTCTACTGTGAGTGAGTGTGTGTGTCTGTGTGTGTGTGTCTGTGTGTGTGTGTATATGAGGCAGCAGATATTGTCAGTGTTGTAATAACAGGATGGAATGATATCCAGAGTAGAGACATCAAACACCAGGAGCCAGTTGAGTTATGGACCATCGAATGCATGCAGCAAGAACAAAGAGAGCGATGGAGACGGAATTGGTGGAAGAAAGAAAGAGATAGACGCAGAGACTGGAAACAAGGTTTGGGGTCTGCTGTGAGTTACCTACAGTACAGGCTCTGCGACTTATGGCAGGGAGGGCCCATGGAAAAGCTACTCCCTTGAGGAAAGCAGTGGAGAGGAGGAGAGGAGAGAGGGATGGAGGGGTGTGTGGGGTACTGTGGGTCTGGATGATAGGAGACATTGACCAGGCTTTTGTAGCCGAGCTGCCAATCCATTCCCTCCTCCTCTCTGCTCCTCATCTCCTACCTCTCTCCCCTCTCCTGACAGGACCCAAACTCAGCGCTGGGCCCAATGAATCAGGGGCCAGTATTGGCCACATCAAAGACACAAATGCATCACAGATAACAAAACTGTTCATTTGTCTATCTCTGAGGGGGAGGGGGATCAGCGCCATTTATTGCAATGACCCCAAAGTGACAAACAAACACTACAGAGATACACACACATACTCCGAAACAGACAGGCAGAAAGATAGACAGTTACACAAACACACTCATATGCACACACACAAACACACACACACTTTTGCCCAAGTTGCCGTCTGTGTCCTGTTCATGGTAAGCAGGTGCTATGTGCTGCTAGTGAGTTTCCATGCTCACTCTCTGTTTTTCTGGTGCATGACAGCTCTGTGTGGGCAGTCTGTCTAGCTGCTGATGAATAACCGGGCCCTTTCTGGTTATCTAGACTTCCCTTTGAGTTTCACTGAGACACAGATGCATCTATCCATCTTCATCTGTCCTCTCTTTGAGTTTAGATTGAGTTGGACGCCAGATCATTTTTCAACACAGATGAAACATTTGAAAGGTACTTTTATTTTCAGGGAATTCACTCAAACAACATAATTGTTTTTTTTTGTTGAATAGGCTAGGTATGCTTAACAATGGAGATTGTATAACCACATTCCCCTCAATGTATACACAAATAATACACAATAATTAAGAACATACAGTATCACAGCATTGAAAAAGCATCCAAAATAGCCCTTGAGATACGCCAGGTTGCTTTCTCAATGCGAGGATAAGGAGTTAAGGCTTTTCTCTTGCTTTATGTTAAAAAATAATTTGAATGAAAATGAATACAACGTGATGATAAACAGATATGGCTCATAAAACTATATGGACTAAATAATGACGATCCAAACTGATTTGACAATATTTATAATAATCAAGTTAGTCTCCAAGATACAAATAACTATATTATAATGGTAGGGGGATAGTTTTACAGTTTTAAGTATGTTCAACTATCATACTACCAACTATCACCGTCTGGCGCTTAAAGAGACTACAAATATTATGGACATGTTGGAGACTTAAAACCACGAATCTCGTAAAATATACTTGGAGGAGGCTTAATCCAGCTAGTCAGATGTATTATTTTCTGGTATCCTTTTCTATGGTGCCAAAAGTAAAAAAGGTGTTGATTGAGGATCGAATGCATTCAGATCAACAACTTCTATCCCTCCATATAACTACGACAGACTTTCCACGAGGACAGGGATATTGGAAATATAACCAGGGTTTATTGACTGACACTACCTAAGGAGCATTTGACGTCAGGCGACTTCTTTTGGATGTCTTATTTTCCTGACCGGCCTTGATTTCAACGTCTACAGATGTTGATTTATGGTCCGATACAGACCGGCCTTGATTTCAACGTCTACAGATGTTGATTTATGGTCCGATACAGACCGGCCTTGATTTCAACGTCTACAGATGTTGATTTATGGTCCGATACAGACCGGCCTTGATTTCAACGTCTACAGATGTTGATTTATGGTCCGATACAGACCGGCCTTGATTTCAACGTCTACAGATGTTGATTTATGGTCCGATACAGACCGGCCTTGATTTCAACGTCTACAGATGTTGATTTATGGTCCGATACAGACCGGCCTTGATTTCAACGTCTACAGATGTTGATTTATGGTCCGATACAGACCGGCCTTGATTTAGCCCAAACATAGACATCTATAATTGGTTCAGATTTGATCCAGTCTGGACAGTAGAGTACATCACAGTACAGCAGATTACAGTACATTACACAGTAGAGTAAATAAAAGTAGAGTATAGTACAGTACAATACAGTAAAGCAGACTAGAGCACAGTCAAATCAAGAAAAGTTAAGAATAGTGTACTGTATTGTTCCCTACTTTACTCTAATGTACTCTATTCTACTGAACTAAACTGCATTGTACTGTATTGTACTCTACTGAATTAAACTATGTATTTTACGGTACTCTCCTGAATTAAACTATCCTGTACTGTAGTGTACTGTACTGTACTCTACTCTACTGTGCTGTAGAGTACTGTACTATACTCTACTGAATTAAACTATACTGTACTGTACTCTACTGTACTCTACACCAACGAGTTAAACTCTACTGTAATGTGCTGTACTCTACTAAATACAACTACTGTCCTGTACCGTACCATACCATACCGTATTGTACTGTGCTCTACTGTACTAAACTGTGCCGTACTGTACTGGTGATGTTCAAACTTGTGAAACATAGCCTAGACAACTATGCTTCGTTCAGATTTAGATCTTGTCCGCACCAAATGTGTACTTGTTTTGGGGCGGAGGTCATTAGAACACCCAGCATACTTGGCAAGTTTGTTTTTACATTTACAGTTGAAGTCAGAAGTTGACATACACCTTAGCCAAATACATCCTAGTAAGAATTCCCTGTCTTAGGTCAGTTAGGATCACCACTTCATTTTAAGAATGTGAAATGTCAGAATAATAGTAGAGAGAATGATTTATTTCAGCTTTTATTTCTTTCATCACATCTCACAGAAGTTTACATACATCCAAGTAGTATTTGGTAGCAATGCCTTTAAATTGTTTAACTTGGGTCAAACATTTTTAGTAGCCTTCCGCAAGCTTCCCACAATAAGTTGGGTGAATTTTGGCCCATTCCTCCTTACAGAGCTGGTGTAACTGAGTCAGTTTTGTAGGCCTCCTTGCTCACACACACTTTTTCAATTCTGCCCACAAATGTTCTATAGGATTGAGGTAAGGACTTTGTGATGGCCACTCCAATACCTTGACTTTGTTGTCCTTAAGCCAATTTGCCACGACTTTGGAAGTATGCTTGGGGTCATTGTCCATTTGGAAGACCCATTTGCGACAAAGCTTTAACTTCTAACTGATGTCTGGAGATGTTGCTTCAGTAGATCCACGTAATTTTCCATCCACATAATTTTCCCACCTCATGATGCCATCTATTTTGTGAAGTGCACCAGTCCCTCCTGCAGCAAAGCACCCCCACAACATGATGCTGCCACCCCCGTGCTTCACGGTTCGGATGGTGTTCTTCGGCTTGCAAGCCTAACCTTTTTTCCTCCAAACGACGAGAGAGGCCTGTAATTTTCATCATAGGTACACTTCAACTATGACAGACAAAATGAGAAAAAAAATCCAGAAAATCACATTGTAGGATTTTTTATGAATTTATTTGCAAATTATGGTGATTTTCTGGATTTTTTTTTTCATTTTGTCTGTCATAGTTTTTAAGTGGGAGAACTTGCACAATTGGTGGCTGACTAAATACTTTTTTGCCCCACTGTAAGAATACAGGTTCACCGGACCCACTTATTGTATGGGATTCGTTTAATGTGCCTTTAGAGGCCATTCAATTCTCATCCCCAAAACGATATCGGTCAACGGAGAAAAGACTTACAACATAAGTAGAAAATCTAACATTATACATCAATGGTGTTGAGAATTTATACTACAGGAGCAATCTATAATCTAGATACAAAATAAAATGTGTTTAAGGAATTTATTCAGGAAAGATCGAGTTTCATTTATCCAAAAAACAAAGAAAATTGGATGGACAATGGCGAAAAGTTTTTCCTAAACCGTCAATATGGAAAAGGCAACCAAAACGAACCTACAGAAAATAATTACATTAGATGGAGAAATCCTTATCTTAACAAAGGAGATTCTGAATGAGGAAGGAAAATGGTTTAAACAAGTGTTATCTTGTCAAGTTCCTCCAACCTCACTCGACGATGAGTTTTGTGATATCCTTCTCCCAAACAATCTATCTGTGACATAAAACAAGATCTTGTGAAGCCCTAATTGCACAGGACGAACTATGGTTGGCAATTGATTCCTTTCTGACAAGGAAAACCCCTGGCTTCGATGACATTCCAATAGAGATATATCAAACTTTTTATGAACTACTGAAATAGCCATTACTATCATGTTTTAATTACCTGTATCTAAATGGTAAATTGTTGGACACACAAAAAGAGGGACTGATATCTGTCCTACTGAAGCAGGAGTTAGGGGGACAGTACAGTTTCTAAAAAGTGTTGCAACGCAAAAATATTGGCAAAATGTATTACTCATAGATTTAAAAAGGTCCTTCCAGACATTATTCATTATGATCATCTAGGATTATTAAAATGAAGATATATTGGAGACAACATTAGACAACAACTGTAACTAATTGAAAACTATGAGAATGTATAGAAACCAGGTATTATTTTCATAGAAGATTTGAGAAAGCCTTTGATACAGTATGTCTAGAATCTATGGCTGGAATTTTTCCACTTTGGAGAATCTCTCATAAAAT
The DNA here is from genome assembly GCF_045791955.1 of Oncorhynchus clarkii lewisi. Lineage (NCBI taxonomy): Eukaryota > Metazoa > Chordata > Actinopteri > Salmoniformes > Salmonidae > Oncorhynchus > Oncorhynchus clarkii. Next base: position 29,246,672 of record NC_092151.1, on the reverse strand, counting down.
GTACAAAATCCTTTGTGTAAAATAATAAATAATGGTTACTTCTCTGAGAACATTGAATTGTCAAGAGGATTAAAACAAGGTTGCCCTCTGTCACCATACTTATTGATATTGGCCATTGAACTGTTTTCTATATAAATCACATTTAATGATAACATTAAGGGGCAAAATATTTATAGATTAGAGACAAAAGTAACGTTATTCTGGAGCTGAATAATTTCTCTAGTTTCTCTGGACTAAAACCCAACTATGATGTATTATATTACGTTTTGGGTCTCTAAAAGATACAAACTTTAAATTGCCATGTGGTCTCCCAGTTAAATGGGCGAATGGCGAAGTTGATGTGCTTGGACATATCCCAGAAAAGTTGATCTTACAACTATTAACTTGATAGAAAATTTAGCAAAATAGAAAGGATCTTGAAACTATGGAGAGGGAAACACCTGTCCATCTACTGGAAAATGACCCTGATAAATGTTCTAGTGATATTGCAGTTTACGTATTTATTCAAGGTTCTACCGACTCCAGGAGAATCCTTTATCAAATAATGCAAGAAAAAATATTACATTTTATTTGGAATAGCAAACCAAATAAAGTTAAACGAGCATATTTATATAATCAACATGAGTTTGGAAGGTTACAACTATTACATATTAAGGCATTAAACCTCTCTCTTAAAGCTTCCATTACACCTAAATTATATTTGAATCCAAACTGGTTTTCCAGCAGGCTATTAAGTGAGGTACATCTAATATTCAAAAGGTTTTCGCCATTATACAGATTAAAACCAACCATTTCAGTTGGATTGACAATGGATCCCTGTTTAAAGTAGCCTATCCTCCTTTTTAAATTAAGCCATACAGAGTTAGTTATAATTTCAATTTCATCCTCCTGATGTGGCAAAACAAATATTACAGCAAATAATATGGCTAAACTTTAAAGCACTGATAGAGGAAAGACCCATTATCATGTATCATGTTTATGAATGACATTGTACATAAAGATGGTAAAACGTGTTCACCAAATCCTCCAACCAGGGGAGAGGGTGTAGGGGCATAATGAAAAATAAATAAATAATAATTTAGATATAAAAAGGGGATTACAACATATGCAGGTAATGTTATTTGTTAGACTTCAATTATATCTCCTGATTTCATAGATCTAATTATCCACTATAAAGATAAAAAAAGGGACTTCAATAATTTTGGCAAAACAAAATGTGTTAAAAGGCCTCTAAATGACCTGTTTTTGCTGTTTTTTTTATTTTTATTTCCCATGAACAACAAATGTGATACCCAAAAACCATGTCCGAGAGGAAGAGAAGAATTAGAGATAGAATTGTTACACATGATTAATTCCCAGAAATATCCAATATTTATTATTGGTCTCAATGATAGGAGAGTTTCATTCCTTTGGGTTGCTAGACATTTGCGTTATACGCCCATCTATCCACCCCGACCAATCATCCTACTTTCGTTTATGCCTTAAGTCATCATCTGTTTTATGTGACAATAGCAAACATGTATCATACTAATTTGAATGTCCTGGATATACATTTACTATGTTACATCTAGTCTATGAGACTAGGCTGGGCCTACAAGTGTATTATCATGTGACACAATAAGCCTACAGTCCTCGAATGGCAACAGAGAAAGGGCATGCCCCATTTGTTTGTTTACAATTAGCACGGTTTCAGCGGTATCGTCCTTCGCGGATGACAAGCCACAGGCCAGAAATCTCCGTAGAAGTGTGGCGAGCCAATGTTTCCCGGTTGGGTAACCAAACAATGTCTGTCAACCATCTCTGTGTGACAAGACGGACAGGGTGCAGACATTTAATTAGAGAGCGCGCTATGAGCCCCCAAACCGCTAGTGTGAGCTGTGTTGGGTCATAAGCTTTTGCCTTCATCCTTAATGACTTTAGATGTTGTTCGTCTTGATAAATGACATACCACAGAATCCTGTAGCTGAACAGAACTGAACAGAACTGAATCCTGTAGCAGAACTGTTGAAAACTGACTTTGGGGAATTTGTTCAAAAATCATATTATTTTTCTATCATTAAATAGGCCTATACTTTTTCATAGGCTACTCTCGCTTATTTGCATGCCTTTCTCTTTTTTACACACACTTTGCTCTTTTGTTGGTTTTGATTGTATTTTTCAAGATTTCATTTAAAATCTTTGTAGTGTCTGGCATAACTAAATGTATTATTCGTAATTATGCAAATACTATCCTTCCATGCTGATGCCTGCTAACTAAGATAATGGAATAGATTTAATAATACTTTTCCTATTGGTTATTGCTGACGTTTCTACATTACATATTGGACCAATAATTGACAGATTTGTATAATCCAGAAGGAGCCATGTTCTGGGCAGTGTTGCAGTTAGAGCTAGGGGCCCAGTCAGTGTGTTCATGGCATGTGATCCCTAAAGGATTTGCACATGGCTGCAGCATATGTATGTTCACAGTGTGACTGCATTGTGCACCTGTAATTTATAGTAAACAGGTCTCTTGGCGTTTTTATAGCTTTTTCCAGTCTTGTTAATTCGGACACAGAAACAGGTCTCTTTCCTTGGGGCTCGCTGACTGCTCCATGAACATGCTTTTGTTATGGGCACCGTCGGTTGGGCTCCCTCACGGCTGTGTCAATACCAGGGACTGAAATCATATTTCTCCCACGATTGGCCTAACACTGGACAGTGTGTCTGATTGGGGATGGCTGATCACTGACACTTTGCTCAGGATCAAAACTATGTCTTTTAATTTCCCGTCAGCCACTTGGTGATAGGGCTATATATTTTAAAGAGGAGATACGGAAGTTCCATAACATTATGTGGCTGTGATGTTTGTAGAGTAGCTAGCTAATAGTTATGTAAGAGATGTAGGTTAAAAGTAAATCTTTAGTCTGAGTGGTGTAGCAGGTTAACTATTTGAAGCCCAGGTATGGCCATGTCCTATTCTGAATGAGAAAACAATCATGTTATGGAACCTGATATAATGTAATTGAGTCAGGTGAAGTGTTGGACTATAAGAGACTTTCCGGTAGCTTCTTGTTGTATAAATTATGGTCAATAATAATCTGCAAATGTGTCCGAGTAGGATGAGAGGGGAGATGGAAGAGGGTGGGGGGTAGAAGAGGAGGGTGGAAGCGAATTCTTGTCCAAACATCCTGCATTTAGATTTGTATTTATTGTACCCCCGCTGCTATTGATATCATTACGCGGGGCGCTCATGCTGAGAGGGGGGGCAGGCCGGGAGACGGGGAGGTCACGGAGCCCAGGGCCCTAACAAGAAGTGACACTGGCTCCAGGTCGGCCAAGCATCCACCGGAATTCAATGGGAGCCGCACTTTCCCAGTCAGCGCATTAGATCAAAGATCATTACCTGCTAATCACAACACATGAGCTCGAGGGCTTCTCTTCCCTTCCCTTGGCTTCGCTACACTTCGCTGGGCTTAGTCCGGCTTTACAGGAGGCGGCAACTACTGGATTGGGCAGCCGGACCTCCACAGCCCCCTTGAGAACAGGAGGAGCCCCCCCCACTCACCCACCCCATCCGTCCTGTCTCCCTACTAGTGTTGTTCAGATTGGGAGACTACTGCTAGCTTGATGAGAGACTACTGCTAGCTTGATGGGAGACTACTGCTAGCTTGATGAGAGACTACTGCTAGATTGATGAGAGACTACTGCTAGATTGATGGGAGACTACTGCTAGCTTGATGGGAGACTACTGCTAGCTTGATGAGAGACTACTGCTAGATTGATGAGAGACTACTGCTAGATTGATGGGAGACTACTGCTAGATTGATGGGAGACTACTGCTAGCTTGAGAATCTGACTTTACATACACTTAGGTTGGACTCATTAAAACTCGTTTTTCATCCACTCCACAAATTTCTTGTTAACAAACTATAGTTTTGGCAAGTCGTTTAGGACTTCTAATTTGTGCATGATACAAGTCATTTTTCCAACAATTGTTTACAGACAGATTATTTCACTTAAAACTCAGTGTATGTAAACTTCTGACCTACTGGAATTGTGATACAGTAAGTTGACTGTGCCTTTAAACAGCTTGGAACATTCCAGAAAATGATTTCATGGCTTTAGAATCTTCTGATAGGCTAATTGACATAATTTGAGGCAATTGGAGGTGTACCTGTGGATGTATTTCAAGGCCTACAGTACCTTCAAACTCCGTGCCTCTTTGCTTGACATCATGGGAAAATCAAAAGAAATCAGTCAAGACCTCAGAAAAAAATTTGTAGACATCCACAAGTCTGGTTCATCCTTGGGTGCAATGTCCAAACGCCTGAAGGTACCTCATTAATCTGTACAAACAATAGTACGCAAGTATAAACACCATGGGACCACGCAGCCGTCACACCGCTCAGGAAGGAGTGGCGTTCTGTCTCCTAGAGATGAACGTACTTTGGTGCGAAAAGTGCAAATCAATCATGGAACAACAGCAAAGGACCTTGTGAAGATGCTAGAGGAAACAGGTACAAAGGTATCTATATCCACAGTGAAACGAGTCCTATATCGACATAACCTGAAATGCCGCTCAGCAAGGAAGAAGCCACTGCTCCAAAACCTCCATAAAAAAGCCAGACCACAGTTTGCAACTGCACATGGGGACAAAGATTGTACTTTTTGGAGAAATGTCCTCTGGTCTGATGAAACAAAAATAGAACTGTTTGACCATAATGACCATTGTTTGGTTTGGAGGAAAAAGGGGGAGGCTTGCAAGCCGAAGAACACCATCCCAACTGTGAAGCACGGGGGTGGCAGCATCATGTTGTGGGGGTGCTTTGCTGCAGGAGGGACTAGTGTACTTAAAAAAATAGATGGCATCATGAGGTAGGAAAATTATGTGGATATATTGAAGCATCATCTCAAGACATCAGTCAGGAATTTAAAGCTCAGTCGCAAATGGGTCTTCCAAATGGACAAAAAAAATAAAAAATAATTCTCTCTACTATTATTCTGACATTTCACATTCTTAAAATAAAGTGGTGATCCTAACTGACCTAAGACAGGGAATTTTTACTAGGATTAAATGTAGGAATTTAAATGTATTTGGCTAAGGTGTATGTAAACTTCCGACTTGAACTGTATACAGTATGTCTGATCAGTCAAATACTAATAGCCTTTTTTCTCTTCATTTAACATAAAAAATGTACAATTTTACCCATTGTTCTATGTGGTCCGCTATGTTTAACACTGCTACTGTGTCTATGTAATTAGCATGGGAACAGCCTTGGAGGTTGTGAAGTGCCTCTCCCCAGAGCACAGCGCCAAGAGGCCAGGCCAGGGAGGCCCAGCAGAGCTGTGGTCTAATAAACCCTCTCTAATCCCATTTGGACCTGCACCACTGGTGCCTCGTTAGGTCACATCCTCCACCCGAGCGTGGTCAAACAAGTTTGAGCTCCTGCGCTCCACGAGGGATTGAGACGACTCTCTTAAGGCTGGATGGAGACTGGCTGGATGAGGGGAGACCTTTTAGCCTCCTCTGTCCGACCGATTTGAACCTTTATTTAACTAGGCAAGTCCGTTAAGAACAATTTGTTATTTACAATGATGGACTACACCGGCCAAACCTGGACGACGCTGGGCCAATTGTGCGCCGCCCTATGGGACTCCCAATCATGGCCAGTTGTGATACAGCCTAGATTTGAACCAGGGTGTCTGTAGTGACGCCTCAAGCACTGAGATGCAGTGTTTTAAGTCAATGTGTCACTCGGGAAACGCCAGGATGACTGTACAGTGTCATACACACACATACACGCATGCATTCAATTTGGTCCTCTGATAGGTCCACAATGAGCGGCCATGACAACACATTTGATTGACATGGGGCTACAGTAGCCATAGAAGACCCAAAGGCTGTAGCTCAATACAAATGGCTTTCATTATGTTCATGCTATGTCTTTGTGTGGAAACATTTTAATCTGGTTTGACACCTGTTGTAGTACATAATGTCCTTGAGAAATAGCTGCTGTGGCATGGTAGCATCGCTCACTCCTCCTCTGTCCTTACCCTGCCGGTTCAGGGGGCTCCACAGAACACAAAGCGGAGGGGGAAAGGGTTGGCAGAAATATGTAGTCTCTGTGCAGTGGCCTGGGTCTTGAAATGCCAGCCTCTGAACCCCGACCTACATGGGCGTATGTGGAAGGGAGGGATTGAGAGGGGGGGAGTGGAAAAGGGGGAGGTGTACTGAAGGCTCCATGAGCCATTAATCGTTTGTTTGAGTTTCCACCCTGGCGAGCATGTCATGTCTCCATTTGAAAGGGTTTGTTTCTTCTTCCTGTCCGCCTCTTGGCAGCAGGGGGCTCTCACACATCTCACTTGGCTGTGTGCTGTTGTCTGGTGCCAGGCAGACTGTCCTCTCTGTGTGTGTGTGTGCGTGCGTGCGTGCGCGTGCGTGCGCGTGCGTGCGTGCGTGTAGAGGAGTGGGAATCGGGCAGGGATTAATTGCATTGACTAAGGACTGGGAAGATGGGACGAAGGCTAGAGAGCTCACTAATTCCTTAATCCCAGGTTTTGTATTTGGGCAGCCATTGTGTCTCAAGCATTCATTTCATGTACCATATCTGTTGTTGATTTGAATTGAATACAGCCAGTCAATAGCATTAATGAATTAGCGAACTGCTATTCCTCACATGAACACAAAATAGCAGTATGAACAAAATGGATAAGACTTCAATAGGGTAATTTAAATCCCTTGACTCTTCTAAAAAGTAAAGGCTTGCTTGTTTTTGATATTCAGCCAACACAACAGAGTGTAAACTTACTACCTGCTAATGCTACAACCACTATAACACATCTAGAATTGCTGTATTACACAATACAATATTACATACTGTAATATAATATAATGATGTGTTAACATCATAACATAACAGCCAGTCTGTGGGTCTAGCCAGTCACCCTGCTGGTCCGGCGAAGCTGACCCACGCTGTCATATCTTGATGTTAGTTTGACCTTTGACCATGTTATTCGCTGTAGACAGTGGCCTGCTGACCTGTCCAATGGACCCTTTTATTCCGCTGACCTGTTGAGCCTTTCTCTTTAACTTGAAATATGGCCGCCGAGCCGGCAGAAGCCAGCCAATTAGGACCCAGACGGAGATCAGGGTGACACAATGAGCCGAGACTAATGAAGAGTCCTCTTTATCTGCCTGCAGCCTGTCTGCCTTAACCTAGCCTACAGGGCTGGCCCCAGGCATAAGTGACATAGGGCTCGCCTAGAGTTAGAATAGTAAAATACACAAGGTGCAATTTCTAAATTGGATTGTGCATAGGGCTGTGCCGGTCATGCAATTTTGTCAGCAGGTAATTGTCATGCAAATAACTGCAGGGCTCATGGTAATATACCATTAATTAACATAAACATGTTTAGCATCTCCAGCCTTCCACAAATAGCCTACAAGCCACTGATGCAGACCTATCGAACATCTACATTTTAAAAAGTTGAATACATCCATTTAATGTAGCCTGCCTTACACCATCACAATAAATCCATTATTTATTTTAAGAAGTTCTAAAGATACATTATGATATGAAGAAAATGTAGCCTATTTAAGAAGAACAGAATAGCAGGTTCTGAGTAGTTGTTGAGCCCTGATCTGTCTGTGCCATATGCCTGTGGGCTAAGCTAGTTCATTGAGCAGACAAGATTTGCTTATAATTCCTGTGGCATTATTTTATAGTAAGAAGAATACAATTGAACATAGTTGAATAAAACGTATTTTTCCAAAACGATTTACAAGGGAGTGTGCACATGTAAGGGATCATTTGAAACAGGTCCCCCAATATGCTTAATTTAGATTTATTTATGCAACTTTAGTTGTCATACAAACCTTAGGCAATACAGTGCTTTCGGGATAGTATTCAGAATCCTTGACTTTTTCCACATTTTGTTACGTTACACCCATATAATAAAATGTATTAAATAAAAACAACACCCCATAATGACAACGTGAAAACATTTTTGTATTCCATTTTTTGCACCTCAGATTGCAGCCCAAATTAAAATAAAAAACAGAAATACTTTATTTACATAAGTTTTCAGACCCTTTGCTATGCGAGTCAAAATTGAGCTCAGGTACATCCTGTTTCCATTGATCATCCTTGAGATGTTTATACAACTTGATTAGAGTCCACCTGTGGTAAATTCCATTGATTGGACATGATTTGGAAAGGCACACACCTGTCTATATAAGGTCCCACAGTTGACAGTGCATGTCAGAGAAAAAAACAAGCCATAAGGTTGAAGGAATTGCCCGTAGAGCTATCAAAAAATGTGTGCAGCATTGAAGGTCCCCAAGAACACAGTGGCCTCCATCATTCTTAAATGGAAGAAGTTTGGAACCACCAAGACTCTTCTTAGAGCTGGACGCCTGGCCAAACTGAGCAATCGGTGGAAAAGGGCCTTGGTCAGGGAGGTGACCAAGAACCCGATGGTCAGTCTGCCAGAGCTCTAGAGGTTCTCTGGGGAGATGGGAGAACCTTCCAGAAGGGCAAACATCTCTGCAGCCACCAATCAGGCCTTTGTGATAGAGTGGCCAGACAGAAGCCCGCTTGATCTCTTTGTCCTGAATGCCAAGGGTCACGTCTGGAGGAAACTTGGCACCACTCGTATGGTGAAGCATGGTGGTGGCAGCGTCATGCTGTGGGAGTGTTTTTCAGCGTCCGAGACTAGGAGACTAGTCAGGATCGAGGCAAAGATGAACGGAGCAAAGTACAGAGAGATCCTTGATGAAAACCTGCTCCAGAGCGCTCAGGACCTCAGACTGGGGCAAAGGTTCACCTTCCAACAGGACAACGACCCTAAGCACACAGCCAAGAATACGCGGGAGTGGCATCGGGACTATGAGTCTATGAGTGTCATTGAGTGACCCAGCTAGAGCCTGGACTTGAACCCGATCTCTGGAGAGGCCTGACAGAGCTTGAGAAGATCTGCAGAGAGGAATGGGGGAATCTCCCTAAATACAGGTGTGCCAAGCTTGTAACGTCATACCCAAGACTTGAGGCTGTAATCGCTGCCAAAGGTGCTGCAACAAAGTACTGAGTAAAGAGTCTGAATACTTATGTTATATTTGTTATATATTAAATTACAATTTTCCGTATTTTATTTGTAATACATTTTGAAAAAAAATTTAAAACCTGTTTTTGCTTTGTCATTATGGTGTATTTTGTGTAGATTGACAAAAAATATAATTTAATCAATTATAGAATACGGTTGTAACGTAACAAAATGTGGAAAAAGTAAAAGGGTCTGAATACTTTCCGAATGCACTGTATGTTTTGATTTCTAATAGATTCTAATGAACTTATCCTCTGCAGCAGAGGTAACTCTGGGTCTTCCTTTCCTGTGGCAGTCCTCATGAGAGCCAGTTTCATCATTACGCTTGATCGTTTTTGCGACTGCACTTGAAGAAACCTTCAAAGTTCTTGAAAGTTTCCGGATTGACTGACTTCATGTATTAAAGTAATGATGGACTTTTGTTTCTCTTTGCTTATTTTAACTGTTTTTGCCATAATATGGACTTGGTATTTGACCAAATAGGGCTATCTTCTATATACCACCCCTACAACTGATTAACCTCTTAAATGTAAAGTCCTCATTTGTATTAATTTCAGTCTGGTAGAGAACGGTACCCCCTATATGCAAAAGCAGGGTGTCTGCGGAAAGCTGAGTATCTTGGCTATTGATATTTGCCTTAAAGTCTTTGGTGTGACTTACTACCATATATAGGCATATGAATGTGTAAGGGAAGGCCATGCCGATGATCTCATTTCAAGATGGCTGCTACCTACATTCCGGTTAACGTATTCTGTGTTTTAAATGAAATAAACAGGGAATTAGTTAATTCACACCAAAAGCCGGGACTCAACAGATCATGAGAATGTCTTATTTGTCTGCCTGTGACCTTACGTTATTGATGACCAGCCCTGAGAGTCAAAATGTTTATTTTACACAACGTTTTTACCAAACAGCAAATATCTTACAAGGTAAACTTCGATGTGGTCTGTGTTTGAGCTATGAGGGTATGAAATGAATCCTTAGGTTGGTAGGAACAAATCTAGCCTATTGCCAATGTTATCTAATGATGTATGACTTGATGGCAACATTGAATGTCCTCCGAGTGACTTCTTTGCAAATGAAAAATATGATGAGAACACTTGGATAGTCCATGTATGTACCCCGACACCACCACAATGTTTGAGAGAGGTTGGTGTTGTAGAAATGTAGTTTTTATAGTGAACAGTGACTTTTAGGCACATCCAGTGCGCAAAAACAGTGCAATTACCACATTTGGACACTTTGGAGAGGTTGAAAGAACACTTGAATGTACCCTGGATACCCCATAACACCACAATGTTTGAGTGAGGTTGATATGGTAGAAATTGTGTTTTTATACTGAACAAATAGCATTTAGGTATAGCAACTATGTAATAGCACTGGAATTATCTAATTTACAAACATATGCCACGTTGGAGAGAGACACATAGAAATGTCCTTTGACCACACCTGACACCACTTACTAAACATCTGCCCATTTCTAGTTGTTAGGTCTATCAATCCCATTTTTTTCTGTTATGGATTACATGTTGTGGAAGACATCTGATGTTTTTCCAGCTCTGGGCATCAATAATAATAATAAAAAAAGGTTATTTTGTGTGTGCTTGATCTTGTTTATTCTGAACTACGTAACTTGCCATTACATCAAGAGGTTTTAAGAAAATAAATTCCACAAATAAATTTTTAACAAGGCATACCTGTTAATTGACATGCATTCCAGGTGACTACCTCATGAAGCTGGTTGAGAAAATGCCAAGAGTGTGCACAGCTGTCATCAAGGCAGAGGGTGGCTACTTTGAAGAATCTCAAATAAAAAATACATTTTAATTTGTTTAACACTTTTTTGGTTACTACATGATTCCATATGTGCAATTTCATAGTTTTGATGCCTTCACTATTATTACACAATGTAGAAAATAGTCCAAACAAAGAAAAACCCAGGAATGAGTAGTTGTGTACAAACTTTTGACTGGTACTGTAAGTTAATTTGTCCCAATTATTTTGGTCCCCTAAAATTGGGGGACTATGTTCAAAAAGTGCTGTAATTTCTGAACGGTTCACCCAATACAAATGACAATATCTCAAATTAAAGCTGACAGTCTGCACTTTAATAACCTCAAAGTCATTGTATGATTTCAAATCCAAAGTACTGGACTACAGAGCCAAAACAACAAAAATGTGTTACGGTCCTAATACTTTTGGAAATCACTGTATGTGTGAAATTAGTTTTGATTTAGATTGGGCCATCATCATGCACCTGTCAGAACGGGCTGGGGAAAAAAGCAAATGGAGGACGCTTTTCCCGTGGTTCATTTTAATGCCAACCGGGTAGGATAGTCTGGTTGGAAAGCAAAGCTCTTTAATTATTTGTTATTTCTATTTCTAATTTATCTATTTTTTACCCAACACTTATTTTTCTTAAAACTGCATTGTTGGTTTGTAAGGGCTTGTAAGTAAGCATTTGACTGTAAGCTCTACACCTGCTTTATTCGGCATGTGACAAATACAATTTCATTTGATTTGAAGCAATGTGCTTAGTATCAGGAAAGTTGACAACTACATATAGTAGGCCTAGCCTATAGAAAACTGATGGGGTCCTCCTATTTTTAATAGAGGCCATCGAAGCTCTGTTTTCTCACGGAATTACATAGCCTATTGAAATGTTGCACAACATGAGTTTATAGGAACACATTTCATTCCATGATCCTTTTCCACTCAAACTCTGAATGCAAGGGCTCTCATTAAGTATTTGATTTGATTTTCGATTGCATTTGTATTGATATCAGAGTGAATAGTGGGAAAATAGAGCGCTTAGTACCAGCCTGTTAATGACTGGCCGTTAGCAAGTTTGGTAGGCTACTAATGACCATCAGCGGCATCACCACGCAGTTGGAGAAGTGTAGTTTCCGTCACTCAACAGTCACATGGAATTTGACTGAGGTCATGACTTGTGACTGTCAGTGTGGGCGGTAATACGGTCACCGTAACAGCCCTAGTTGTGCATTATCAGTTTTTCTCTTGCTATGTCAGTCACTGACGGTCACTCAATCAGCCATGTCAGCTAAAATATTTTAGATTGTTAAGTTAAGTCTAGCCAGCTATCTAAACGTGTGGTCCCTGACCTCTGGTGGGTCACCAATGACTTTATAAGTGACTCTCACTTAGATATCATTTTCATGGCATAAGTCATGGCAAAATATGTAGAATTTCACACAATTATATGTAAAACTTCAAATTTCTTCTCTCTGCACAATGGCAAAATTAGTAGAATTGCATGAAATGTATCATAAAATTGCAACATTTTCTCTCCGCCCATTGGCAAAATGTGTAAAATTGCATGACATTCATTTTAAAAGGTACGGTTTTCTCTCCACTTAAAATGGATGGTCAGGACTCAGGACTGATCATTATTATTGGCATACTCATTTAATGTATCTCTGTAATCTATGAGAGGATTGTGATTGTATATGGTCAGTAAGCAGATGCTTTATAAGTGACTTAAAGTAGGGTATCCCTCCACTCTGCCCACAGTGGGTGAAAACACGCTTTGCTGATGAAATTTCATTTCCTTATGTTAGAAAATACATTTTAACGAGATAAATATATTATTCATGTTCTGAATCGTTCAGTGGGGTCTTTCTCTAATGTGTCATTAACATTATATCCAAAAAGTTGGATTTTGTAACCTAGTACATTCGAAAATAAGCACCGAGCTCTGACATAGCGGTGCAGGTTCATCGTAAAACAACTTTTAAGGATTTTAGATGTTGTGGTCGTCGTCTTCAAAGTTGTTTCTGATGGTTGCAAAAAACAAAATTAGCATGACACGAGCTGAATTATATGTAAAAGGCTTTAAAAATAAAACGCTTGGTATACGCGCAGTGCTCTGTTGCCATTTCACAGATATGCTTGTTATTGTGAGAAATCTTCTAAAAAGAAAAGGAATTTCAGATGAATATGAAAATCGTAAACTAAAATATGAAAATACTTCATGTCATATCTCAAAATCGATGTCCACCTTGCCTCCATATTGTTTTATGTCCTGCAGATTCGAGAAGAAAGATGACAAGTTCAATGGGAACGTGAGCCTGTCAGTTAGCCAGTAGCCTTAATTCTTACACAGAATCCAGTCTAGCTGACGCAATATTCCTGATTGTTGACCCCTTTTTTTCTCTGGCCTCCATTGATTTAGTCACCCTAATTCTGACTATCATACAAGGGTAAAAACTCCAATAACTTTTGAACAGATACATGAGGTTTGGACCACTGGTTTTCTTAGATGATTATCTCCAAAATTAACATATTTTTTTTACCCATGCGTATTTGATTGGACACGTGAATACATACATTCAATGCATGGCCCACTACTAGAGAGTCAAACCCACTGATGTTCTCCTAACCTGCCGCCAAAATTCATCAACCAAATCAAGATAACTTTCTTGGCCTTATAGCAATATCGCTGAGTATTTTATATTTCAGCAGGTCAACAAAAACAGACATTGAGGATAACACATCAGCTTATGGTTCAGTTGGCTGGTGATGGGTAGAGAATCGCACCCTGCATTGTTAAGCCAAGCTGTCTGGCTATTGATTTTTAATATGTTGGTGGCTGCTGTGGTCTTACTGCTTGAGTGCCCCTGTCCCCCTCCACCTCTCATTGCATGTCGCTAACTCAGCCTGGCCTAGTGTGTGTATGTACGTGTATGAACGACTACCATGTATATCCTTTCTCCATTCATACTCTTAATCCCTCTTTTCCCCTTTTTTTCTTTGCACCCCTGACTGACTCTCGGTAGCGTTGGTCGTCCAGGGACACGGCCACAGCCGGACTGAACAGACTCAGTTTAATAACAGCGACAGCATCTCCAGAGGTGTTCTTTGACTGACTCGCCACACATTTGAGGTCCTTGTCAAAAGACAACATCCTTTTTCTCTGCCTCCCGGAGGAGTCCAGAGAGTGCCACCAAGGCCGCAGAGTGTCCTGTGCCTTCCAGAAGTCGAGGACACAATCAATAGCTTACTAGAGTGGAACCATAGTGGGCTGGGCTGGGCTGTGAGCTTCCATTTGTCACCTTGTCACGGTGAAACCCAGCTAATGTTCCCCCATGTCTTTGTGTGCTGGATTGATATCTGTTGCGCTTCAAGGCTGTTGTCATAGTTAACCCACCAGGTTTGTCGATAGAGAGAATATACCGGCAGCCCAGTTGACTGTACCAGACCAGCTTGTAACTATTGTATAGAGATCAACTTGTAGCTATTGCGGCTATTGTGTAAAGCTTCTAGTTACCTGATCAACATTTTTTTTTAAATATCATGTTTGGAAATCCTTATGTACCCATTGAATATTGTTTTGGTGCAGAGATCTTAGATTGAAATGAATATAATATTCAGTGGAATTGAAATTATGTACTTGAACTTTCTATCTCTTCTCAAAATGTACATTTATTTCACAATACTAAACAATAACACATGATCAAACAGAGAGATGCTGAAACACAATGGCAGCATGGGAACCATTCATTACTGTCTCACTCTCCAACTGTATTTCAAATACTGAGATAAGAGATAAGCCCTTCACAGAGATGAGAAGCAGGCCAGGGTATTTTTACCCGAGGATCCACTTCTGTCCACAGGCTCAGATAATGAAGATGGCCCCGGAGCAAAGATTACCACCGATCCATTCCAGCCCCCCTCATCTTTCACAGCACTTTCTCTGGGCAGAAGCTACTTTGTTAAGTAGTTGTTAAGTGTGTTATTCTTTGTACACACAAACATTGCCCTGGTGATGGTCCATTCTGAGCGTGCCTGTCATGTCCTGTGGGGGATGACTGAAGGAGAACGTGTGGGAGGAGACCAGACCAGAACAGACAACATAATTCACCACTTTGATCAGAAGGGAACATTAACCTTCCCTCAAGAGGCCTTGTGTATATTACAACTAGAGCCCGTGTTCTCATTATGAACATGTCTCTATGACTATGACTAATTTAACCCTCAACATGCCAACACACTTCATGTTGGACAAGTGTGAACAGCTAGAGACACTTCTCAGTGTGATGTGTAGTTAAGATGACAGGCTCAGTTCAGTTGCGCTGTAGGTGGAACGGATGTGTAAATATGCATGCATGATGAATGAAGCATGTTCCCCTGTCTTGGCATATGACAATAAACCCATGTGAACATTTCTACGACAATGTTTGAATTCAGGATTCCTCTTTTGTAATGACTCCACAACTGGACGGGAACTCTTTTGGTTTAATAACAATATTTAGCTTGTTTGCTTCTGTCATTGGAAACATGTTATGGAAGTCAGTCCTCAACGGCTGCTTGAACCAGACTGATGGTGGAAGATCTTTGTACAAGTCGTGATGGGAACCGTCTTCTGTACTCAAGAACTGGGTCAGAGGAGAATGCATCTCCTCAGATATCTATCTACCTGTCCAGAAGACATCAAACATTTGCCACCAAAGATGATGATGATGATGCCTATGACAAAGATCATTGCCCCCCTCCCCTCCCCACACACACACTATGACCTAATAACAAGTTTCTTAAGAAGTCTCCCCATCGCTGCTTTTCCATAGACATAAAAAGCCATACCATACTTTGAACATTCCACTTTTCTTTCCCTGATCTCGGCACCCTTCACGTCATCACAATACCTCCCCACAGATCCATGCACCCCGGCGAGAAAGGTTAAGAGGGAAAGTGGGCCCTGAAACAGAGCGCTGTTTAACCTTGACCCGGCTGGGAGTCTTCTCAAACGTGTCTGTGTGTGACTACAGCTGCCCCCTTGCCAATTCACACATTGTTTACATTCTGGGAGAATTCTTTATCTCCCACGGGCCTGGCGTCCCTCTGGGTGAGTTTACACAGCGAACACACACACACACACACACGCACACGCACACGCACACGCACACACACATACACACAGCCAGCAGGGCCCAGCCGCAGACCGGAGCCTCCCTGGGAGAGCGAGAGTAGCGTGCTGCCACACACTCATCCATCTCCACTGTTTTCTGGGCCTTCTCCCAGACCCAAACACTGCAGAAGTAAGTTACCTGGAGTCTAGGGGCTGAACCAGAAAGCCTGTATAAACTCCAGCAAATGGATGTGTTGTCCACCTGTAAGTGTAAATGTTTTGAACAGACACCCTTTTTCTTTGGGATCACATAGCTTACATTTTGTTACAATTGAACCCTACCAGCTGTATGTAAAATAAAATAAACGATAAGGTGTAGGAAGTTACTATATTGACCCTTCAATGATAGTGAGATTGAAGGGAAGAAGGTGAACCTACAGCTTCTCCTAAAATGCCCTTTTGTCATATTGAGGTATGATGTTGAAGATAAACACATCAATACAGTATGACTGGTATAACAGTGCTGTGTGTCCGGGTGGCATCCAGAGTCCTGCCTATCATTGCTGTTGTCTGAGTGTCTGTTTGTCTGTTTGTTTTCCTATCAATAGCTGTCTAACCATCCACTGTCCAGCCAAGCCAATCTATATTGATAGGGCTCTCAGTTAAGATATGGGGCTGTGGGCTCTCTTCCACATTGTTATTGTCACCTGTCAAGTGTTAGTTTAGCAATTCTAACTATCAATCAATGCTGTTAACTAATTGGATTATAGAAGTAGGATCAATCTAGACATACTACAGTGAAGTGAGAGAACAAGACGTGAGTTAACTGTCAGTGAGACAAATGGGGACTCTTAAACCACTCTCTTTTATTAGAAACACAAACAGAAAACAAAAAACGGTCAAAGTAATGAATAGGTTAGAAAAGCTATCGTTAAGATGATGATCTTTTGATAGCCCTTGAACATTTTGTTTTACACTGAACAATCATTTATATTGTCTCAGGGACCATTTGTTTTGAAGTGTGTGGGAGAATCAGACCACCAACAAGATAAAATGGACCCTTCAAACCCTCTCCAGAGAATGTTATACACACATGCACACGCACGCACAAACACACACGTTGCCTATACACATAAGAAGAAGAAAGGGACTATTCTGTTCGGGCGATAGCTAAGCTGCTAGAAAAGCCAAACAACCTGTTACGGATAAGATAAAAGGAGCAGCTGATTCACTGCCCTGCATTGGAGAATAATCTCTGTGACAATATGAAACACACCTTAGCAAAAACCTTCATCTGTGGATTTAGAGCTGTGTGGTACCTTTCTTCAGACCTTATTTCTGTCTATTTCTCTCCATCCCTTACCTCTCTGGCCCTGTCACTCCTACCTCCCAGGGTTTCACTTGTGCCGGGAGCGGTATCCGGCACCTATGATCTAAATGCCTTCTATGCTCACTTCAAGGCAAGCAACAATAAAGCAAGCATGAAAGCACCAGCTGACGACTGTGTGATCACGCTCTCCGTAGCCGATGTCAGCAAGACCTTTACACAGGTCAACATTCACGAGGCCGCGGGGCCAGATGGATTACCAGGGCATGGACTCAGAGCATGTGTGGACTACTTTCAAGTGTCTTCACTGACATGTTCAACCTCTCCCTGACTGAGTCCGTAATACTTACTTGTTTCAAGTAGACCACCATAGTCCCTGTGCCCAAGAAAACAAAGGTGACCACCACACTGATCCTCAACATGGGGGCCCCTCAGGGGTGCGTGCCCAGTCCCCTCCTGTACTCCCTGTTCATTCATGACTGCACGGCCAGGCACGACTCCAACACCATCATTAAGTTTGCTGATGGCACAACAGTGGTAGTCCTGATCACCAACAACGACGAGACAGCCTATAGGGAGGAGATCAGAGACCTGAACGTGTGGTGCCAGGACAACAACCTCTCCCTCAACCTGATCAAGACAAAGGAGATGATTGTAGACTACAGGAAAAGGAGGACCGAGCACGCCCCAATTCTCATCGATGGGGCTGTAGTGGAGCAGGTTGAGAGCTACAAGTTCCTTGGCATCCACATCACCAACAAACTAACATGGTCCAAGCACACCAAGACAGTCGTGAAGAGGGCACGACAAAACCTATTCCCCCTCAGGAGACTGAACAGATTTGGCATGGGTTCTCAGATCCTTAAAAGGTTTTACAGCTGCACCATCAAGAGCATCCTGACTGGTTGCATCACTGCCTGGTATGGCAACTGTCCGGCCTCCGACCGCAAGGTACTACAGAGGGTACTGAGAACAGCCCAGTACATCGCCGGGGCCAAACTTCCCGCCATCCAGGACCTCCATACCAGGGGGTGTCAGAGGAAGGCCCTAAAAATTGTCAAAGACTCCAGTCACCCTAGTCATAGACTGTTCTCTCTGCTACCACACTGCAAGCGGTACCAAAGCGCCAAGTCTAGGACCAAGAGGCTTCTAAACAGCTTCTACCTCCAAGCCATAAGACTCCTGAACAGCTAATCAAATGGCTACCCAGACTATTTGCATGACGTGCTTTAAAAGGCTGGTCATGGTTCACATCAACACCATCATCCCAAAAACCCTAGACCCACTCCAATTTGCATACTGCCATTACAGATCCACAGATGACTCAATCTCAAATGCACTCCACACTGCCCTTTCCCACCTGGACAAAAGCAACACCAAGGTGAGAATGCTGTTAATTGACTACAGCTCAGCATTCAACACCATAGTGCCCACAAAGCTCATCACTAAGCTAAGGATCCTGGGACTAAAGATCTCCCTATGCAACTGGATCCTGGACTTCCTGACGGGCCGCCCCAGGTAGTGAGGGGAGGTAGCAAGGTAAGGGTAGGCAAAAACACGTCTGCCATGTTGATCCTCAAGACGGGGGCCCCTAAGGGGTGCGTGGTTAGACCCCTCCTGTACTCATTCACATTGAAGGGGCTGTAGTGGAGAGGGTCAAGAGTTTCAAGTTCCTTGGTGTCCACATCACCAACAAACTATCATGGTTCAAACAGGGCATGACATCACCTTTTCCCCTTCAGGAGACTGGAAAGATTTGGCATGGGTCCCCAGATCCTCAAAAAGTTCTACAGCTATACTATTGAGAGCATGCTGACCGGTTGCATCATTCCAGCTATGGCAATTGCGTGGCATACAGAGGTAGTGCCTACGGTCCAGTACATCACTGGGGCCAAGCTTCCTGCCATCCAGGACCTACAGTACATTTGGAATATTCAGACACCTTGACTGTTTTTGATGGTGTCGGCATCAGTATATTTATTCAATTAAATGTTTTAATTTGAGCAGAATGTCATTTTAAAATGTCACCAGAACTGACTTTCTCAATGGTTCTACAAAAAAATGGTAGGTCCTTCTGCAACCTCTGCCACCATGAACAAATGGTAGGTCCCTCTGCAACCTCTGCCACCATGAACAAATGGTAGGTCCCTCTGCAACCTCTGCCACCATGAATAAATGGTTGGTCCCTCTGCAACCTCTGCCACCATGAATAAATGGTTTGTCCCTCTGCAACCTCTGCCACCATGAACAAATGGTAGGTCCCTCTGCAACCTCTGCCACCATGAACAAATGGTAGGTCCCTCTGCAACCTCTGCCACCATGAACAAATGGTAGGTCCCTCTGCAACCTCTGCCACCATGAACAAATGGCAGGTCCCTCTGCAACATCTGCCACCATGAACAAATGGCAGGTCTCTCTGCAACCTCTGCCACCATGAACAAATGGTAGGCCCCTCTGCAACCTCTGCCACCATGAACAAATGCAGGTCCCTCTGCAACCTCTGCCACCATGAACAAATGGCAGGTCCCTCTGCAACCTCTGCCACCATGAACAAATGGCAGGTCCCTCTGCACCTCTGCCACCATGAACACATGCAGGTGCCTCTGCAACCTCTGCCACCATGAACAAATGGCAGATCCCCCTGCAACTGCCACTCTGAACAAATGGTAGGTCCCTCTGCCACCATGAACAAATTGCAGGTCCCTCTGCCACTGCCACCATAAATAAATGGTAGGTCCCTCTGCCACCATGAACAAATGGCAGGTCCCTCTGCCACCATGAACAAATGGCAGGTCCCTCTGCCATCTCTGCCACCATGAACAAATGGCAGGTCCCTCTGCCACCTCTGCCACCATGAACAAAAAATATACTAAAATCCAGGGGAAACACTGAGCAATCATTTCAATATTTCTGTTAAAGCCTGGACACTTCAATTGAAGCTTAAAGTGGAGTGACTTTTCCTGTTTGAGTATGAATTGTCACTCCACTGCAATGTCATTATCTGAGCATTACACAAATCACATGCTATTTGGTTGTGATGAAATGTGGTAAACTGCTGGCAATTACAGCAGTTTATTAATTCATAGTCTGTAGTATGCCATCATGTTTGTTCCCCCACCTCCCAAATCCCAATGTAACCCGACTACCTTCCATAGCTCACCTTGGACGTGCATAGTTCCAGATTTTCTCCTATGAAAGTGGCGCTAACCAATAACCCAAACCCTGAAGACCCAGAACACAAGGAGGAGAAAAAACCGAGACATGAACTTGTATGGATCCGAGAGAACAGACCTGCCAGTGAGATATTGAGTGTTTGTCTCCTAGAGGGCTGTCCTCCATTGAGTCACTGTAGAGAGCCTGTCTCACTGTGCAGGGACGTGACCAAGGTCCATCTCAGGCGGTAGTTTTATTGATGGCATCAAGTCACACGTTGGCCTCTGTGGAGGTGAAGGAGGCTCTGGCTGGCCCTGTTAGTGTGGTGGGGCAGAGGGAGAGAGGGAGAGGAAAGGAGAAGGAAAGGGGCAGAGGTAGCCATAGCAGGACGTTGTTCCTCCTCAGAGATCAGCATGGAGGCCCCTGCATTAAGGGAGATCAATAACCCTCAACTAACAGCTCAGGGCCTCCCAGGAGACAGGTCCGTATCGACTGAGCACTGGTGTTAATAGAATGAGCATGACCTGATATAGTCCACTCTAAGTTATTTGGTTATTTCGGATCCTTTACCTCCAACACAATTAAAACACGTTTCTTCTAAATAAAAAAGCAACGTATAAGAATAGAGCTTTTGTACCACATTTGATTGTGTTAAATGTTAATCATTTTCACACTGAAACATATTTCTTGGAAATAAATACTTAAACACATACTCAATTCTTGAAAACACTTACTTTCAACTGAAAGGAAATCTGTTTGTTTTGAGACATCACAATGTGCTTTTTCAAGAAATGTATTGTTGGTGATGGATACCAGGTGAAAAGGCTGCCATAGTGGGTCAACATGCTGCCCAAAACATGCAGGCCCCATGCTGCTGCCCCCAGACTCATTGACTCATTGACCTGGGGCCTTGTCTGTGTCTCTGTGGGCTCAGATTGTTGGGTGAGGTTATGCCATCACACCTCTGCTTCCCCTGGGAACCGCCACTCTGCAGGTACACAATTGATCCCTAGGCAGGGGTTACAGGGCTCCCTGTAGAGCTCCCTATCCCCAGCTGTGCTTTTCCAATAGCCTGGTGGCCCCTTCCTAGGGTATCCCATAGCTGGGGCACCATGTCTTACAGGGCCTTTGCAAGAGGGCACAGGCCACGCCTGTCACAATCCTGCCCCATCGACAGCTTTCCGTGACCAGATTACTTCCACCCAATGTGTCCTGCTGGCATCAGATTAGATGTGATCAGCGCCCTGATTATTCCTCCCCACTTATGTATTGTGTATTGAGAGCTTTTCCGATACAGGCCACTTTGAATCAATTCTGTCACTTCGAATGAGATGAAATCAGTGCCCCTTAATCAAAATACTATGGAAGTGCATATGTCGTATGTTTGTCAATAGCGATTCATGGACTGCTATTGTCAAAAATGCAAACTGAATCCAGGTCAACGAGAAAAAAGTATGAGTACATTTGAATGGAAATTATAGGCATCATAAGGCTCATTCCCACAGCAGACAATTATTTGACCCCGGTTGACCTCTGTTTGTTTACTTGGTGTGAGACTTAACAGTCCCTTCCAGACAAAACAGACCTCGTATCAAAAGGCTTGATGAAAATAATGACAATTTAGCTCTTTTTGTAGTGACAACACCACTTTAAGTAGTGAAAATTCATGATCTTCTGAGAACATCATTTAAAGAGTTGCCAGAAGCGTGAGAGGAAATTGAGGAATAAGGGAAAGGGGGATACCTAGTCAGTTGTCCAACTGAATTCATTCAACTGAAATGTGTCTTCCGCATTTAACCCAACCCCTCTAAATCAGAGAGGTGCGGGGGGCTGCCTTAATCGACATCCAATACAGCAGTGCTGGGACAGAGGGCTACTAGTAAGGACGACTGGCTACTATTCTGAACTTT
Organism: Oncorhynchus clarkii lewisi; assembly: GCF_045791955.1. Classification (NCBI taxonomy): domain Eukaryota; kingdom Metazoa; phylum Chordata; class Actinopteri; order Salmoniformes; family Salmonidae; genus Oncorhynchus; species Oncorhynchus clarkii. The sequence continues at coordinate 29,224,333 of NC_092151.1, read as the reverse complement.
GTGTGGTGAGTTTCTGGTGCCCAGAGCTGCTGAAGCATCACCCAAGTGGGTGGTACACAGAGTGGAAGGGGAGAAGTCCTCCCAAACCTACCCTCTACAAGATCATCAGCAGACTCCATCGCCATCATCTACCATCCTCTGACCAGCTGCCTCCGCTGAAGCTATGAACTGAACCTCTCCATTTTCGGAGAATGCAACTCTCAAACACTTCGCCTCTATCTGTTGACCTGTCATGAAATATTGCTTGATTGTTTTTTTTCCTCTTGAAGCACTTTGAGATTCTATGAAAAGCCCTATAGAAATCTAATGTGTTACTATTATTACACAAAGGCTCAAATGTAAAAAGTAAACAGCAACGTCAGGACTCTAGGCCTACTTTTAATTCCCAACAGACTTACAGGGGACTGTCCTCTGCTGTGTGTTTCTCCTTACCTCAGGATTCTAATTTTAATTCCCACTTACAGGGGACTGTACTCTGCTGTGTGCTTCTCCTTACCTCAGGATTCTAATTTTAATTCCCACCTCTGACAGAGAGTGGAGGGAGCCAGGGTGCCTTATCAGCTCTAATGATGAGACAGCTGGAAGCCATTTTCAGGCCTGGTCCAGATTAGGTTTTGAAACCCCCATGGCCTGTCCTACCCACACTCCCTATGACAAGGACGGATGGGACCGCTCTGACATTAGCCATGCATTAAAATCTGATATGAATGTCTTTCTGCACAAATGCCATTATTTCACTCATTCTTGGTTATCTCTTTGTCGTAGACAGAGCATTCACCGTTGGAGTCGAGCGCTGCCCGTGTCATGGCAAGTCTTTGTAAATCCTTCTTGTATGATGAAAGCCTCATGTTAAAATGTTATGAATTATTTACTGTGTTGAAAATGAATCATTACTAAGATTCCACTGATTAAATGAAGAAATAGATGTATTAAGTAAATGATCATTAGATGTGTATCCCTTTCTCTTTATTAATCCAAACTTTTTACAGTTCAAATTAGATATAATCTAATAATAAAGTTTGGCATTCCACCGATGGAGCTGATTAGGCTAATAAATAGCTAAGGTTCGTGAATTGCAATGTAAAAAAAATATACAAATAATGGAGGATTTGTCCATGAAATACATTCTGCATCCAGATACCCACAGTATGATCTCGCTATCAATATTATTTTTAGTGATACCAACACATTTTCCCACATCCAGATAGATATGAAAATAGAATAGGATTTCGATTTCCACTCCATCCATTCCCCTTGCTACCCATTCCCCTACTGTACTCTACCACATTCTGTGTTTACCAAGAGAGTTCTCATCCATACTTTTTGTGGCTGTTTATTTACCACCACAGACGAATGCTGGCACCAAGACTGCACTCAGTCAGCTGCATAAGGAAATAAGCAAACAGGAAACCGCTCACCGGAGGGGGCGCTCCTAGTGGCCGGGGATTTTAATGCAGGGAAACTTAAATCAGTTTTACCTCACTTCTATTAACATGTTACATGCGCAGAGGGAAAAAAATGCCAGATCACCTGTACTCCACACAAAGAGACGCATACAAAGCTCTCCCTCGCCCTCCATTTGGTAAATCTGACCACAATTATATCCTCCTGATTCCTGGTTACAAGCAAAAATTAAAGCAGGAAGCACCAGTGAATCAGTCTATGAAAAAGATTCTAACTACAGGACCGTTTTGCTAGCATAGATTGGAACATGTTATGCGATTCTTCCGATGGCATTGAGTAAACCATATCAGTCACTGGCTTCATAAATAAGTGCATCGAGGATGTCGTTCCCACAGTGACTGTACTTACATACCCCAAACAGAAGCCATGGATTACAGGCAACATTTGCATTGAGCTAAAGGGTAGAGCTGACTCTAACCCGGAAGCTTATTAGAAATCCTGCTATGCCCGCCAATGAACCATCAAACAGGCAAAGTGCCAATACAGGGCTAAGATTGAATCGTACTACACCGGCTATGACATACGTCGGATGTGGCAGGGCTTGCAAACTATTACAGACTATAAAGGGAAGCACAGCCACGAGCTGCACAGTGACACGAGCCTCCCAGACCAGCTAAATCACTTATATGCTCGCTTCGAGGTAACCAACACTGAGGAATGCATGAGAGCATCAGCTGATCCGGACGACTGTGTGATCACGCTCTCCGTAGCCGACGTGAGTAAGACCTTTAAACAGGTCAACATACACAAGGCTGCAGGGCAGGACGGATTACCAGGACGTGTGCTCCGGGCATGTGCTGACCAACTGGCAGTTGTCTTCACTGACATTTTCAACATGTCCCTGATTGAGTCTGTAATACCAACATGTTTCAAGCAGACCACCATAGTCCCTGTGCACAAGAACACTAAGGCAACCTGCCTAAATGACTACAGACCCGTAGCACTCACGTCCGTAGCCATGAAGTGCTTTGAAAGGCTGGTAATGGCTCAAATTAACACCATTATCCCAGAAACCCTAGACCCACTCCAATTTGCATACCGCCCAAACAGATCCACAGATGATGTAATCTCTATTGCACTCCACACTGCCCTTTCCCACCTGGACGAAAGGAATACCTATGTGAGAATACTATTCATTGACTACAGCTCAGCGTTCAACACCATAGTGCCCTCAAAGCTCATCACTAAGGATCCTGGAACTCAAAGCTCATCACTAAGCAAAGAACCCTGGGAATAAACACCTCCCTATGCAACTGGATCCTGGACTTCCTGACGGGCCGCCCCAGGTAGTGAGGGGAGGTAGCAAAACATTTGCCACGCTGATCCTCAACACTGGAGCCACTCAGGGGTGCGTGCTCAGTGCCCTCCTGTACTCCCTGTTCACCCACAACTGCGTGGCCAGGCACAACTCCAACACTAACATTAAGTTTGCAGATGACACAACAGCCTGATCACCGACAATGACGAGACAGCCTATAGGGAGGAGACCGGGTGGTGACAGAATAACAACATATCCCTCAACAGTAAGGTCGTGGACTTGTGGACTACAGGAAAAGGAGGACCGGGCACGCCCCCATTCTCATTGAGGCTGTAGTGGAGCAGGTTGAGAGCTTCAAGTTCCTAGGTGTCCACATCACCAACAAACTATAATGGTCCAAACACACCAAGACAGTCGTGAAGAGGGCACGACAAAGCCTATTCCACTCAGGAAACTAAAAAGATTTGGCCTGGTCCTCAGATCTTCCGAAGGTTCTACAGCTGCAACACTGGTTGCATCACTGCCTGGTACGGCAACTGCTCGGCCTCCGACCGCAAGGCACTTCAGAGGGCAGTGATTACGTCCCAGTACATCACTGGGGCTAAACTGCCTGCCATCCAGGACCTCTACACCAGGCGGTGTCAGAGGAAGGCCCTACAAATTGTCAAAGACCACCCACCAACCCCTCTTTTTGCTACTGCTGCTCTCTGCTTATCATTTAATGCATAGTCATTTTAACCATACCTACATGTACATAATACCTCAATTAGCCCGACTTACATATATAACCTCGCTACATATAGCCTCGCTACAGTATATAGCCTCGCTACTGTTATTTTTCACTGTCTTTTTACTGTTGTTTTTGTTTCTTTACTTATCTATTGTTCACCTAATACCTATTTTTTACTTAAAAATTGCACTGTTAGGGCCTGTAAGTAAGCATTTCACTGTTCGGGGCACTTGACAAATAAACTTTGATTTGATCTGTCAGTACTGTATGGAAATGTGTTAGTGTTCAGATTCTGCCATGTACTGGAGGAAACACCCTGGCAAGAGTTGAGTTGAAAGCTCAATGCTACTGTACGTCCAGGCTTAACAGCTTTATCCCTCTTTCTTAGCGCTGCGACACTCTCTGGTTCTCACCCTATCAACACCCCACCTTCCTTCCCTGCCTCGCCCAGAGAGGAGCCCCCCTCCTCAGACTCTGACAAAGGCTGGTGCTGAAAGACTGAATGGTGGGAGCTGGAGGGCCTCTGCTCCCATCTCAGCACTGGCTGGCCACAGAGCCAGAGCCCAAGGCTTCGTACACATGCTGGAGACCCATCAGGGTGATGCATGTCTCTGTTGATACGCCCAACGTCTTTACATGAACCAGAAAATGTGTTATCTGATGGAGGGCTCTCCTAATTCCAGACCCCACTCCCACCTCCAGGCCTGGCCTCCAGCATGTGCCCTGGGATCCTGCCAAGAGATCGCAACTCGCCTCTCTTACCTGCCAGCACAGAGTAGAGCGAGCCCTCTACTCCGCATGTGCATGGCAACCCAGGCCTCCGTGTGTGGACGGGAGCACAGGCCTCCCTGTGCCGAAGCCCAGAATCAAGCCTCCAGATTGGGGTGTGACAAGAAGCTCAGCCACTTGGTGAGATGAAGCTTCTCTCTCTCTCTTTACAGGCATGGAGAGCCCTTTGACACTGTGGTCTCAGACTGCTGTCCAGGGGCTGTCAGAATAAGAATAGCTCCCAGTTTCGAATGATGCCTCTGAAGCTGCTACAGTTTGGCTCGGGCTGTCTTTTCAAAGCAGATGTGTGTCTCCAAAACGAGATGGATTTGTTTCTCCCCAAAACCCTGCTTTTTGAACTGCTCCATCTATCTTTGGCGAACAGCTTTTCAGTAAAGCTTAATAAAGTAATCCCTTGCTCGTTTTTCTCCCGGTAGGAATGCTCTTGTTCTTGCGCTCCTCTCCTTTGTCATGCCCTGGCTGTGATTTGTTTTGGTTTCACATTTAAGGTTGGCTCAGGCCATGACTCACTCTACGTTGACTCTGCTTTTAAAATATTCTCTCCAACTGGATCTACAGTGTTGTGGGGTTCTCTACTGTACTGCATTTATGTTTAACTGTAATTCTACAGAACTATTAGAAGATTAACTAAATCAAATCAAATCAAATTTATTTATATAGCCCTTTGTACATCAGATGATATCTCAAACTGCTGTACAGAAACCCAGCCTAAAACCCCAAACAGCAAGCAATGCAGGTGTAGAAGCACCGTGGCTAGGAAAAACTCCCTAGAAAGGCCAAAACCTAGGAAGAAACCTAGAGAGGAACCAGGCTATGAGGGGTGGCCAGTCCTCTTCTGGCTGTGCCGGGTGGAGATTATAACAGAACATGGCCAAGATGTTCAAATGTTCATAAATGACCAGCATGGGCAAATAATAATAATCACAGGCAGAACAGTTGAAACTGGAGCAGCAGCACGGCCAGGTGGACTGGGGACAGCAAGGAGTCAACATACCAGGTAGTCCTGAGGCATGGTCCTAGGGCTCAGGTCCTCCGAGAGAGAGAAAGAAAGAGAGAAAGAGAGAATTAGAGAGAGCATACTTAAATTCACACAGGACACCGGATAACACAGGAGAAGTACTCCTGATATAACAAACTGACCCTAGCCCCCCGACACATAGACTACTGCAGCATAAATACTGGAGGCTGAGACAGGAAGGGTCAGGAGACACTGTGGCCTCATCCGATGATACCCAGGGACAGGGCCAAACAGGAAGGAAAAAATGACCTGAGTTAATTGAAGAGAAGAAAAGCCACAACTCATGGCACAAATCAGTGAAGATAAGTATGCATTGTTTTTATTTTATTTTACTTAATACTTTTTCTCCCTTTTCTCCATATCTATACGGTGGTCATGTAAATAAGTGTCAGTATCAGTGTTCATTAATAATTCAGTCTTTTGGTTCATTAGACATTCATTCCTTCTCCCTTCAACGTATCTCTCTGCTTTCAACCACTGACCATGATGACTGAACCAGTGGCCAACAGTTCTGGCTCCCCCCTTTGAAAGCTGACTTTCTTAAAATGTTTAAAGAGCCTTTTGCATCATCATCCCTGGCCGGGCTTGTGGGGATGATGCACAGGCTGTGGGGTGGCGGGGGGCATCAAGATGCATAACGTGGTAAGCAGTGGAGTGGAGGCCAGTCAATAAAGCACATGACAGAATTATTATATAATGTTTTCAAATTCCCTGGTTTCTATATAAAGTGATCTGTGCATTTGAACCGTAGCATAAATACGACTATTTCACATTTGCCTGTTCAAAATCACCGCCGCTGCTAATGTGCTCTATTTTTAGAACAAGGCACAAGCATCAGCCAGCTCACAGTGCATCGGACAAGCACAAGGAAAACGCAACGAGCGCAGATGCGACGTGAAAACAAATGACCTAAACTGGGGATAGCTAGCTAACATAATGTTATAAGCATGATGAGCTCGCCAGTAACTTTAGTTACACTTGAAATTGTTGTACGAGCTAGCAAGCTAGCTACCGGTAGACAGCTAGTTTGCCTGTAGCATCTTACACAGGGGAAACAAAAACAGTGTTGCAAATTGGGCACAGGACCAAAGCCATGTTGTCCTACCAGATCCACGAGAAGGTTCTAGATAGTGTATCCGTCTGTCCTTTGACTTTTGATGGATGTGGATGTCCAGTTCAGGTCCCAGGCTCCCAATGATTGTCATGTTTTTTTATTTACAAGTTCATTGTCCTTTTCTCTTTAGTGTCATCTGTTCAGTACCTGAGAAAGCACACCCAGAAGACCTGGACACATTTCAATGGACACCCCTTACAAGTGGTGTAAATCTCACCACCATTGGACTCTGGAGCAGTGGAAACACGCTCTCTGGAGTGATGAATCACTCTTCACCGTCTGGCAGTCGGACGGATGAATCTGGGTTTGGCGGATACCAGTAAAATGCTACCTGCCCGACAGCATAGTGCAAACTGTCAAGTTTGTCGGAGGGAGAATAATGATCTGGGGCTGTTTTTCATGGTTTGGGCTAGGCCCCTTAGTTCCAGTGAAGGGAAATCTTAACGCTACAGCATGCATTGACACTCTAGACAATTGTGTGCTTCCAACTTTGTAGCAACATTTTGGGGAAGGCCCTTTCATTTTTCAGCATGACAATGTCCCCGTGCACAAAGCGAGGTCCATACAGAAATGGTTTGTCAAGATCGATGTGGAAGAACTTGACTGACCTGCACAGAGCCCTGACCTCAACCCCATCGAACACCTTTGGGATTAATTGAAACGCCGACTGCGAGCCAGGCCTAATCGCCCAACATCAGTGCCCGACCTCACTAATGCTCTTGTGGCTGAATGGAAGCAAGTCCCTGTTATGGCTGTTATGGCGCCAAAGGGTGGACCAACTCCATATTAATCCCCAAGATTTTCGAATGAGCTGTTCGATGAGCAGGTGTCCATATACTTTTGGTCATGTAATGTATCATCATGTGATATCCTCTTATACCGAGTGACACATCTGTGTGCTGGTATGTGAAATGAACTGTTACAGGTTTTGGATCTTAATTTGACCTGTATTGTCACAGCAAAATAATCCTGTAGCAACAGGATTTGAACGTTTACTCCATAATGTTACTTGATCAGTGGTTAGGCTATTAGCTGGTCAAAATGAGGCTACATGAAAAGTGGATTACTGTTAATATAACTCTGTTTAGTGTGGATTTACAGTTAATTTATGCAAATCACAAAGCTCATCTGCTCTTCCTGCAGCACAGCAAACATTCTCGGCAACAAAAGAGTGATCAAATTAAGATCCACATCTGTATACTTCCACTAACCCAACCAAGAAAATAATTTCACATTGATTGATAGAGCTTTGCCACTCCCTGCGCTGCATCTCATTCTTTACCTGTTGCAACATCAAACTTGTCCACATCCACATTTTTACAGAAATTGTTTGTAGCATAATGAATTGATATAGCTTTCAATTAAATCATTCTAAAAACGGTGTGCTATGTAGGAGAGGACACTTCATCATAAATGGTCCTGATCATGAAGTGAATTAATGTGAGTGAGAACCTTCCAAGCCTGATTTAGACTGTCCAACAACAAACTGATCTGTAAAAGAATACAACGTGTTCATCAGGCTGTGGTTTGAAACAGTGGTCAAGGAGTGGTCCACTCTGGTCAATATGTCCTCGATGTCTAAGGTAACCGGTCAACTGCACCCAAGGGGTTGACTAGAGGGTGTGAACCAGCACCACACACACACACAATTTATGAGGGGCTCAGAGGGGTTGGCCAGACAGCAGACCTTTAATCCTCAGGATTATCAGTTGAATCAAGAGATGCTGGGGACAATTAGGCACAATTAGTTACTGCTGCCACCTACACTGTGATGACAAGATTTTCAACTTGTTGTTTTTATACAAATGATGTGTATGTAAACAAAGGACAAAAAGCATCATAAAAAAAGAGGTCAAATGAGAAAAGACAGAATGCTCTTAAATGTATTGCAAGTATTCTTTATTCTATTTACATGTGTATATTTACAGCAACATAATCCATCTCTCTCTCTTAGACTTTTGACCTCTAAATGAATGTCCTGATTTCTAAAGCAGTATGATTAAAAAAGAAAATAAAAGGAGCCTAAATAACAAAGTACCAAAAAGAACAGGAGCGAATAACAGGTTTAACTTTTGATACAACAGGAGCAAGTTGATTTAGAATATGGGAAAAAAATAAATACTATTGACAAGTAGCATTCTATCGACTACAAGTAATTCAAAAATAAGTCTTTGTACATTCGTCAAACTCACCTTTAACATATACCATGACTTCCATATATTGGCAGAATGTATGTATTGATGTGCATGTTTAGATCGTGTATAATCTCTGCAGTGACCATGCTTTTATATTATCATTGTTTGTCATTAATAATCTGTGCCTCTCGTCCTTTACATTCCACATTGTTAAATCATATATACCATACATATCTTTGTTGTTTGCTCAGTTTGAGTTTATGACTGTAGTCATGGGAGAAGTGCCAGTTGTCAAAACATAAATGAAAATATTGATATACAACACATTTGCTCGGTACAACAATGAAAATAAGTCAACTAATAAAAATTGGATTAAAAAAAGTTTTCATATTATGCAATCACCTTTTCAGCAATGCTGGCTTCAATCTCTTATAAGGGCCGTGTCTGAATGAGAACTATACTTGCTATTTGAGAAGGTTTCTTGTTTCTTAGCTTTCTCCACATTGCAAAATACTACAGTTTACTATAGAATACTACAGTACTTACTATATTATTCTGCAGTAAACTGTAGTATACTGTAGAATACTATACTACACTGTAGTATCCCTCGATCATGTGTAGTATTTACTGTAGAATTTGGCAGCATAGTGTATAATACTATGGTAAATACTACAGTATTATCCGCAAAAAAATACTGTGGTTTTCACCAATATCCTTAAACACTACAGTCCTCAAAAACACTACAGTTTAACTATAGTAAATACTAAAGTATTTAATTGCATATACCCTCCCCATATCCCAATTTGGGCTTTGTGCCACTCATAAGTGAGAAACCTACATTCCAAGTATAGACCATATAATGTGTTCCCTTCAGGTTATAGAGAAGAGCAGGAGCTCTGAACTATCTGTTCAGACCCCAGTTGTACCTACAGGTTGTGGAAAATTTGGCCTTTTAATATTTCTCTAGTAGGTTTACTCTAGGAGAAATCCTCCATTTCTATGTCATAGATAATAAAAGAAAAACACTGTAGTAAATACTACAGTAAATACTACAGTATACTACAATCTGCAAAAACACTACATTAATTACTATAGTATATACACTAGTTATTTTACTACAGTATTTATACTGTAGTTAACTGCAAATACTACACTGAAGTTGGCAAAAACACTAGTGAATACTTTTAGTATTCATGCCATAATATACTATAGTATTTTTTCATGTGGGTTGTTGCAGGCGAATACTGGGTCCATTTTTCACACACTGTTCCTGGACTTACTGCAAATAACAAACTGTTTCCATGTCAAAGTGTGTGTTGCTACATGCCAGGGTTAGAGAAGATATCAATACACACTTCCTCTACAGTACATACTGTCACTCTAAGGACAATTTTTTTCTGCTATAGTATTCAAACTAATGCAGACCAATGCAATGTTTTTCGTAAGTATCTAGTATGTTTTCTACTCTTAGAAATGTTGATTGACAAATCACCCATTAATTCAACGAGTACTTTTTTCAAAAGAGCCACAAAAAATAATCACAGCCTCTGAATTTCTGTAGAATGGTTTTATACTGAACAAAATATAAATGCAACATGTAAAGTGTTCCATGAGCTGAAATAAAATATCCCAGAAATGTTTCATACGCACAAAAAGTGTGTTTCTCTCAAAATGTGTGCACAAATTTGTTTACATCCCTGTTAGTGAGCATTTCTCCTTTGCCAAGATAATCCATCCACCTGACAGGTGTAACATATCAAGAAGCTGATTAAACAGCATGATCATTACACAGGTAGAACTTGTGGAGGAGACAATAAAAGGCCACTCTAAAATGTGCAGTTTTGTCATAACACAAAATAACACAGATGTCTCAAGTTTTGAGGGAGCGTGCAATTGGCATGCTGACTACAGGAAATTCCACCAGAGCTGTTGCCAGTGAATTAAATAAGCCGCATCAAGTCGGCTTATTTAAGCCGCATCAAGTCGTTTTAGAAAATATGGCAGTACATCCAACCGGCCTCACAACCTCAGACCATGTGTAACCACGCCAGCCTAGGACCTCCACATCTGGCTTCTTCACCTGCGAGATTGTCTGAGACCAGTAACCTGGACAGCTGATGAAACTGATGAGTATTTCTGTCTATAATAAATCCCTTTTGTGCGAAAAAAAAAACATATTCTGATTGGCTGGGCCTGGCTCCCCAGTGGGTGGGTCTATGCCCTCCCAGGCCCACCCATGGCTGCTCCCCTGCCCAGTCATGTGAAATCCATAGATGTGCGCCTAATAAATGTATTTCAGTTGACTGATTTCCTTTTATGAACTTGTAACTCAGTATATTCGTTGAAATTGTTGCATGTTGCGTTTATTTTTGTTCAATATAGAAGGTAAGCAGTTCACAACAAAAAAAACAAATAAAATTAAAACTGGGAGGTATTTTTTTTCACAAAATGTTAAATCTACAAATCTACAGGATAAAGGTAAAAGAGCTTTCTATTGGCAGCAGAAAAAAACATTGATAATGCAACACCAAGATGTAAAATACACTATCAAAACAGAACAGTTTTAAAATAGGGGTCTCCCGATGAAGCCACTTCTGTGCTTCTGTTACTCATGCAAAAGCATTGGGTTTTTAAACTTGTTTAGTTTCCTTATAAGTCTCCTTCATGGCCAATGCTTTTCTCCACCTTGTTTTGCCCATCCTCATGATGTTTGCCTTTAGGCACAGTAAGAAGTCAACTGCAAAGACAGTCACGCAGTTCCTCTGAGCACCAAAGTCCAATGCTGTAGGCGGTCATGCCTCATTAATCTCATGAGACTGCACTGCCGTACTGTACTGCTTCAAAAATATAAATATAGATTTATCTAAAGCCCAACCTTATCAAGGGCCTTTTTTTATCCAATTTCTCCATCCTTTCCTATGAAGAAAGTTATTTTAGCTGCTCTCATTCCACTCTGGCATGATGCTGACGCTGTGCACTGTGTGGTACTGATGAGGCGACAGCGTGCGCGGGATCCCATGCGAGTACAGGTACTCGTTGCCTTGGAGACCTGCGGTGGGCGACTGGATGCCTGCCCCAGGGCTACACTGGCGGCCCAGTGTCTGGTGGGTCATGGGGCCCTGGTACATGGCGTGGTGGGCTTCGCCCAGCTGCGTGGAGGCGTGGCTTGCCACCCCGCTCAGTCTGGACACCAGGGGCCCCGAGGTAAAGTGGGCGGAGAAGTGCTGGTAGGGCAGCCGCTCCATTGGCTGCATGGAGGTGACGGAGCAGCTGCCATAGGGCGAAACACTGGCCCAGGTGTTGCAGCTGATGTCCTCCAGGCTGGGGACGGGCTCAGCCCCTTGGGAGGCGCTGGCGTACATACAGGCCTGCCTCTGGCCAGACTCGGTCCTGTAGGGCCCCCCGGGCAGGCCCAGGCTCTGTGGGTAGCTGACGGGACGGTAGTAATGGTCGTCCTCGCTGGAGGAGCTCTCCAGGTAAGCCTTCTTGTAGGTGTGCTCCCCTGAGTGACAGTCATCATCCACTACAGACAGACAGGAAACAGTTACAGCTGCAGTATTTACAGATATTGTAGACTAATCAGCTGAGAAAAACAATTGATATCTTTATACATTAGTAATCAACTATGTTTTCCCTTTTATATGCTTCCAAAAACCCATCCCATTGGCATGCATATATCATGATAGCCTGGCCCACCTTTCCTCTTGATGCAATGGTAGTCCTGGCTGTGCTCGTGGGGGAGGGGGTAACAGCCAGACTGGGGCAGGAGGTCCTGTGAGGTGCTGGTGACCCCATTCTCACACTGGGTGTACTGGGAGGCCAGGCCACTGGGAGTGACCATAACCTGCACCTCCCCACTGAATGGGCTCTGGCTGGTGCCCACCCTCTGGCGCACCGTACTGCGAGGGACCACTGGGTATTCCTTAGTGCTGCAAACACACACACACACACACACACACACACACACACACACACACACACACACACAGGGTTACGAAATGATCATAACACTTATCGTACTGTATGCTTCTTCAATTTACACTGAGTGTACAAAACATTTGGAACACCTTCCTAATATTGAGTCACTCGCCCTTTTCCCTCAGAACAGCCTTAATTCACCGGGACATGGACATTACAAGGTGTCAAAAACGTTCCACAGGGATGCTGGCCCATGTTGACTCCAATGCTACCCACATTTGTGTCAAGTTGTCTGGATGTCCTTTGGGTGGTGGACCATTCTTGGTGGACCACATGGGAACCTGTTTAGCATGAAAAACCCAGCAGCGTTGCAGTTCTTCACAGTCAAACCGGTGCACCTGGCACCTACTATAATTCCCCGTTCAAAGGCACTTCAATATCTTGTCTTGCCCATTCACCCTCTGAATGGCACACACACAATCCATGTCTCAATTGTCTCAAGGCTTGAAAAAAATAATTGAACCTGTCACCTCCCCTTCATCTACACTGATTTGAAGTAGATTTAACAAGTTACATCAATAAGGGATCATTTCATCTGGATTCACCTGGTCAGTCCATGTCATGGAAATAATGTTTTCTACACAGTATATATCACCACCACTAGTACTACTACTACAACTACTATAATTACCATTACTATTACTAATAGTAGTGATTATTAAAGACCCAGTGCAGTCAAATGTGATTTTCTTGTGTTTTATATATATTTCCACACTGAGGTTGGAATAATCCTGTGAAATTGTCAAATGTAAATGAGTTCATAGACAATAAGAAATAGAGTTCCAAACAGCTAGTTTTCTTGGTTTCCTTCCCCATTCAGACCATTCCAAGACAGTACAAGAACAATTCTTGCTTGAGAAATTGCTCTTTGCTAAGAAGCTATTTAAAACTCTTTTTTTTAACCATTTTAATTGAAAACAATCACTGTAGGGTACTTAATTGTTACACAGACATTATTTGATATTGAGATAAAAATGACTGTATTGGACCTTTAATCATCACCTAATTATCCTAAATCAATCATCCTAATTATCTTTAGTATTTGTTCATTCATCATGGTTTTTCACATGCAAAAGAAGATAGATATGTTACTTGAGAACTGCCCCTGACCTAAGTCATTAACCATGGCTGACTTGTATACACTGTCTCTTTCATCCAATGATCTGATACCCTTCTCAATACTAACAAACCACACGGACTATCAATGAGTCACACCCACTTAGGATCCACTGAGAAAGTGTTCGGGAGGATTGGTTTCCAGTGGAAAGAAAGGCATTTATTCCAGTTGCATTAATCTAGAGGATCTATGAATGGACCATTTTTGCTACTTCTGTTTCTTTGACTGTTTCTTTTGAACCAGTGACCTCATCTTGCAATAAGCTCTCCCTTGGAAATATTAACCAAGACCAGATGTGCTGAGCTTACTGTACTTGGCAAGACAGGACAGTGGCATGTCGGAGTTATGGTGTGGTTTGGCCTTTGGCCAATTGAAATCAATTTACAAATGTCTATACAAAATAAGTATCCCACTTGCAGAAGTATTATATTGTGACATAAACCAACTTAATCAACATCTGACTGAGATAACCCAATATTAAATATACAATATAGATTTGTGAACACCCCAGTGATGAATAAAAAATTGATTATGTGTGCAGGTAAAATAGTTTTGGAGAAAAAGGACAAACATCCAAACTGTTCTGTCTTCTCTCACTAATTCCACTATAAAATTAGCTAAATGTGTACCACATCACCCAATGTGGAAAATCATAGTCAACCAAAACTACCAAAATTAGATTCACCTGCAGTGGCTAATTAGAGAGAATGTTCTGTTCTCCCATTCCAAATCAAATGTATGGGAGGCAAAGTGTCACTTGCGCATGGTAAACCAAACTCCTTTAACATTTTTCTCAGATTTAGGAATCCTCTGTTTGAAAGCCCTTGCAACGCCTTTGTTGGCCGATCTGGGCAAGTTTCAAACCAGATTTTCTTCTTTGAAAATGTGTTTTCCACACTGTGTGGATGCATGTGAAAGTACTCATCTGGAGTGAATAGGGAAAAGAGCCATGTGGTCGATGCTAATGCTGGACCAGCCATATCATCAATGCACAGACGACTGGTAGGAATATCCCTCCCGGTAAAGAGGGAGATGTCGCTAGTTCAGAAGGCCCTGCCAGATCAGCCATAAAAAGCCCTGGGACATGAAGACTGGCCCCTGCTCAAGAACTACACTTACTCAGCTGGGGAGAGGGGGGCAGGGGGTGGTGGGTCTCACTGAAAATAACACTCATCTGGTTTGCATTTCACTGATTCAGGGATTACAATGGTGCTTGTGAAGTGACACTGTGATTAGAATGTCAGTAATCCTTATCTAATTGTGGTTACATTGTCTAATGCATGCTTCCAGTTTACCATATAGTGTGCCAAACAACCTCTAATGATGGTAATATTGGATTATTAGAGTTAGAAAAGTCAACCACTGAATCAAAGCTTAGCCATTGGCGATCATGGGTATCTTTGTGACTGTAATAGGTCCTACCTTTGCATTCTGGACATCCGGTGGAGCTCCATGTCATCACTCCCACGAAAGCCTTTGGCAAACGGGTTGTTCTCTATCTTAAGTTGGGTTATCTGCAAAACAGACAGCACATTTGTCATAAGTGATTCAACCGTCAATTAGCCTACAATTTTATGTAAAAAGAAAACTTTACATCCCAATGTCATACACATTTCCTTTTTCCTATATTCTGTGAGAAGGACTTGTTGTGTCCTTCAAAGCCTCTTCAAAGACATCTTCACTCAAAACCAGCTTCTTCACCCTCCCATGTGGAACATCATAAAGCATCAAGATGGTTTTAGGATGAAACATTGGCCATAGGTCCACACACACACGCTGGTCAGTAGTTGTATGACAATCTTAACTTTTCAAATAAGCACTCAAAAGGAAAGAAACCTCACCAAAGCATTGGCATAATAGGCCTACTGTACTAGTTGGTTGCTGTGCCCCTGGTTTAGTTATTAACATGTAGATTAAATGACCATGTGCTCAGACCATTAAGCACACAATTTAATTCTGAAAAACATATTTCATTAATTTAATGTAAATATGAAAACTTTCTATCATCTAACATTAGCTTGCTGTACTATACAACTCTATAAATATTAAAGTGGATCAGGCTACAGATCTAAAGTTGATGCCAGAAACGTAATTTCCCATGGAGCTATATATTGTAAAAGGTCATTAGTCCTGCTAACAATTTTTTTTTGTGTGGAAACCCTTGCCTAGAACCATTCAAGTAACCCAACTCAAAGTATTTCAGTGTTCAATACTTAACCATATATGGTGATGTCACTTTATAACTTCATTTTTTAAGTTGTAAAATACTTAACTGTTTTTTTTGTGTGAACTTTGACACTAAATTGCATTGTTTTCTGAACTATAACTTTTGACATTACCTGAACATTAATTTTTGTTGTAGTGAACATAGACATTTAGGGTCCCTTCTACTTAAATGATTTACCTTTGTGGCATTTTTTTTTCAAGCGTAAGTAGTTCTGATTGGTAATTTTGAGTGATCGTGTCTTCATGTTTAAAATGTGTATCTATTTGAAGAATTCGTATTTTAACCCACCTTAGCAGGCATTGTTGAGCACAGTACTCATTCCTCTAGCACTAAGTAGAGCTGTGAGCATTACAGGATGCTACATATACCTCTCATTAAGAGTGCTGCACACCTTGTTGACGGTGGGAATGACTTGTCTCAATATTGAACATCAATTTGTCTAATGGTTTTGATATGTGTTCATCATGATCAATTACAACTCAGCACAACATACTGCTTAATACTATTTTAGAAATATAATTTACTTTCTTCAAACATGCATACAACATTGTGTAGAAGTATCATAAAGTGTAAACATTTTGAATTACCCACAATCCTCTAAAAACAGAGCCACATGGCACTATTAGGAATTCATAACTTGCAAAAATGTAATAATTATACATCAGAAAAACACAGATAAATCGAGTGTTTTTACTCAAAGATCAATGTCTGACTACTACTTTATTATATTAAGTAAAGATGTAAAACATTGAAATCAAGAAAGGACAATTTATTTAATAAATGCCAGATTTACTTTAAAACCTTAATTAATCATAATTTGTAAAAACGAACTATATTATCAGAACACAAAGTTATTTACTCAATAATAAACAGTACTCGAAAATATTAAGTGATAAGAAATCGTAATGACATATGAGTTAGTACGATTTGAGTTTTAATGACTACTGGATACATTTTGGTAGCCACTACTCAATTTCTTTAATGGGTTAAGCAGTTACTTTTTTTTACAGTGTAGAGAGCAAGTAGCCCATCTAGGAAACAATTATATTATTTTCCAGATTGGACCAAAGCCATAGATTTTGGATAATGGATAATGGAATGAAGTTCTAACAGCCGCAAAAATTACGATTTGAGATTAAACAGAATGCAGGGCAGGCGGTTTCTGGCAGGTAGGCCTAATTAGTTGGCTGGTCTGCTGTGTTTCATGTCTCACAATAAGACTGTATTTTTTGTCCACGCGCTGGCTTTCACTTTCTACCAAACCTTGTAAAATATATCTCATTGAGACATACACGTTTTTAGCTTCTCGTTAATCCACTGGGCGTTTGGCAAAAGTCTAGATTTTCTTTGGGAAGCAAATGTAGAATAAAGTGTGGATAATACAGGAGTATGAGGGTATTGAATCTTACCATATTTCAGTAACATGATTCTCAAAATGATTTCTCAAAAAGTAACTAGCTTATTAAAAAAGCAATCATTTTGAAAATAACTGTTGGTGGTACAAAATGTTTGCAAAAATAACTTGTAGCCTACACATGGCTCAACAAAATAGGCTATAGGTCTACCTAAAAGTCTAACTGATATTTAATCGCTCAATATCCCTATCTAATTGTAAACCAATTAGGCCTATGCAGGATAATTTAAGGTGTTTCAGGTGAAAAGGCCTATGAATTACAAAGGGTGGCATGAAAAAGAATGCTATCTTCAAATTTGACTAGCATAGTAAATGCAAATGTTAATGGCACGAAATGTTAATGCAGGTCAACCAGGTTACATACAGTATATTTACAATTGGACGAATTCATACCAGACTATACAAATGTAGGAATTTTTCCAAACTGAGCCCAAATGTATAAATATTGTATAGTGTGCCGTTGCATGAAAGCGCCATGCATGAACTAACACTGTTCGTGTGAAAAAAACTACACGCCTGGGGCGACAGTTTCCTAACAATTCTGGAGACATTTATAGGCCTAAACACCCCGTTAAATACAAAGCAAGTTGTTACCAATGCTGGGTCGTTAGATAGCCTACTTGCCTTGACTACCAAGGATAGCAATCATGACAAACATTCAGCCATAATAGATTACTGCATTTGTTAATCAGGCTATTTACCATAATGCAAATATAATTTTTAAGAGTTAGCCAATACGTTCAGATTCATAGGCCTAGGCCCTGTGTTTTCTGTAGCCTGTATAGAACTAACTAATTTGAGAACAGAAGATATGAAAAGGCGAGTTGTTTTCGAAATAGTTTATTCAGAAGGAAATGTTTTGTTTTCAATTCAAGTATAGCTATGGGCAAGTTTGGCCGTTCTGAATAAACTGTTAACAGGTGGTGCGAGTTCCCCCAAAAGGCATGGCATGATAACTTTTTCTTAGCTTAATTGGCAGATGTAACATTCTTTGATTAGGTATTCGTGGTAAAAGTTGAGGAAATCAGAATAGACTGTTTGTCTGGAAGTCTGGCAGGCCTAATAATAATAATTAGCCCATGTTGCATTCTCAAGAGCCCTCAAACTCCTTGATTTTAATTAATGTTTTCTTCAGAGTTTCAGTCATTTGTATTTCCTGTTTCTCAGAATTCGGATTGGCTCAGGACACATTAAGGGTCCTTACCCTCTGCACATTCCCTCTGTCCCACAGTAAAATCTGACTCAGACATAGTTAAAAACGGATGTTAAACGGACGCAGAAATGATTGGGCAACACTCCTAAGATTATGCGTATGCCTGGTCGGATTTGAGGAAAATGTAATCGTTTGATATGATCTCTCTTTGTCTTCTCTTTGTAAATAAACGTTCCAATGCGCAGCCAAAATAAAGCGCATGCAACAGGTGGTTGGTTGCATGTTTGAACGTTCATAGAGGACAATTTTACACTACATGATTGAAAATATACCCACTTTTGAATTTAAAACTTACTTAATAAGTAAATTACAACACTTTAACCATTTATCTTCCAGGGATTTAAGTGCAGGTTTGTAAAATAGACTATGCCTATATTTTTCTTAGTGGTTTCATTTCAGTCTAAAAATATTTTGAAAATAATTTATATAGACCTACATCACATTTTAGTAAAAAAATATATTCAAGTGAGGAAGTTGGCTTTCTGATTAATTAACAACCCTGAGCGTACCATGGGAGACGGATTGTGTCTAACCGTAACCATTAATTTCATAAAGACGAATAAATATTATTAAATACTGAAATGCTCTTAATTCAGTGACAAAATTGTACTTTAAATATTTTTTAAAGAAAGCAGGACGCTAAACAGTTAATATTTTAGTTCACGAAATCATGTTTGAACCTGTGAATTATTAGTCTACATGTACATTATACAAATAAAATACATGCATGCATAAATAGATTTTTTGTAATCGATATTCATCACAATATATACTATTTCGAGATTTATTGCAACTTCGGGCTAAAAAAACCCAAGTTGGTTTAGGCTTATTTCTTATAGGCTATAGGCTAACACCTACATTTTCTCTAATATTATAAATAATATGCATAGTCATAATAATAACTGTAGTAGCCTGTT
Source organism: Oncorhynchus clarkii lewisi (assembly GCF_045791955.1). NCBI lineage: Eukaryota > Metazoa > Chordata > Actinopteri > Salmoniformes > Salmonidae > Oncorhynchus > Oncorhynchus clarkii. Next base: position 29,204,959 of record NC_092151.1, on the reverse strand, counting down.
AATAATACACTATTTATAAAGCTCGAACATAATAAAGCACATATAAGCATATAATAAAACGTTCAAAATGTATGGACGTTATACTTACTCCCTGAGCCTTATCTGCAATCCGTATCATTCACTAAAATTTAATGAAACTGCACCAGTTGAAATTTCCTAAAGTGTCTTGAGGTCGTGCCTTGTCCAATATTTCGGACATGCGGTTTCCCCGACCCATAGTCACATCTGTCAATGATCTGAATATGATATCAGTGATAATCAGACGTGAACCTCATCTTCTGCCACTGCTCATGGTGACATAGGCCTACGTCAGACTCCATTTGTGGCGAAAGGATACACTCCATCCGCTTTATTATTCAATCTTTGATAATCAGCCCATTCATCAGTTTTCCGTCTTCCCGGCACGTCTTTAGCAGCAATGTGGGCCTACATTCTGATGTTCAGGAACTGATTTCGATTTATCCATGAAGTGATTTTATAGACTATATGTGTTGTGACGTTGTTACTTTTAATTGAGAAGGCAAGGGCAATGCAACAATTCGATATCTCCATATGCCAAAAAGTTTTAATTCGTTCTAAACTGATTGTAATTAGGCGTATACATTTATAATGCACTTGCAAATTCACACCAATTTAGGCTATTCTTACATACATAATACCACTGCGTAAATATGTCCAAAATCGAAGGCATAGGCCTACCTTATGGTTCTGGTAAGATGTTACCGCAATGAAGGCAGTCTCGGGGAACACGTGGGTACAGAACGCCGTGTTTTTGGAGCCAAAGCCATTATTTTCATCCGCTTTCACGATGTGAATCCTGGGTTGGTATTTATGCATGGAGTTGAGGATAATCTGAAGAGAGAAATGTATTCCATTAAGCACCTTTTGTATTTTGACAATTTCTCCTGATGCATAATCCCGCCAAAACCCAACTTTTGATATTATCAAAATCACATTCAAATAAATCCAAACCCATTCAAGACAATGAAGATAAAGACAAAATATTATTGCTATTGCTTCGAACAAAAACATACTAATATAGAACATACAAGGTATTTCATAAAACCGTGAATATTCCAACAGGCCTAATCATAGCAATTCGGAAGAAAAAGCATGTAAATATATTTGACGATAGAATGTACAGTCAAAATCTAAATGTGTGCATAGTTTATATGTTGCCTAACTCTACAAGCCCATCACTGAAGGGTATGACAGTAATCCATTCAGCAATAAATAAATACATACATACAACGCTGGTTACATTACATGATAATGCACATATGTCAAAAGAGATGAGTTCCCATTGTAACACGTGAACATCTTCTCTTTCCATGCTTTCCCCCTGACCCCTGACCTAGTTTGTGCCAAGTGATGACTACTACCACTGGCCAGGCTGGCGACATTAAGACGGCGGTCCACCCAGTTGAACTTGAGCCATGAACTCTTCTCAGGCTTTAGTCTTAATTGGTCTGACATACTATGGAGTCATGGGCATCAGCCGTGAGCAATCTAATGGTTTTTAATTTCATTAAATTTAGAGATAACAAAACAGTGTTTTTCTCCTTCACCTCCTCAGGAACCCTTGCCCCTCGGGTATTCCTCCTATCTGTTATCTGTAGGTTTTTTGTTGTGCCTTTCAAGCACGCTGCAGAGAAAAGGGAGAGGATGCGCTGACTACAAAGACATGGCCTCAATGGATTCTCACAACTGATGGAACAATTTAACCTCAAAATAGAGAGTAAATTGGGATCCACTGTGAATTTTCCAAAAGCACCTTGATAGTAGGTCAGTGTACAATGAAATTGATTGTTTTCTTAACAAAAATGGGTCAACGTCTTTCAACAGCCAACACTGGAAATGCATTATGACTCAGGTTGATGTTCTACATGATAATACAATGGGTCAAAGCTGAAGTATTTTTGAGATTTATAAAACACTGAATCAGATAAATACTGTGGGAGAAAACGAACTACAGTGCCTTCAGTCATACCCCTTGACTTATTCCAAATTTCGTTGTTACAGCCTGAATTCAAAATTGATTAAATATATATATTTTTCTGACTCATACACAATACCCCATAATGACAAAGTGAAAACATGTTTTTAGAAATGTTTGCTAATTTACTGAAAATAAAATACAGAAATATCTAATTCAAATAAGTATTCACACCCCTGAGTTAATACTTTGTAGCACCTTTGGCAGCAATTCCAGCTGTGAGTCTTTCTGGGTAAGTCGAAGTGCTTTCCACACCTGGATTGTGGAACATTTGCCCACTTATTATTTTCAAAATTCTTCAAGCTCTGTCATATTGGTTGTTGATCATTGCTAGACAAGCATTTTCAGATCTTGCCATAGATTTTCAAGTAGATTTAAGTCAAAACTGTAACTCGGCCACTTAGGAACATTCACTCTCTTCTTGGTAAGCAACTCCCATGTAGATTTGACCTTGTGTTTTAGGTTATTGTCACACTGAAAGGTGAATTAATCTTCTAGTGTCTGGTGGAAAGCAGACTCAACCTGGTTTTCCTCTAGGATTTTGCCTGTGCTTAGCTCCATACCGTTTCTTTTTTTATCCTGAAAAACTCGCCAGTCATTAACGTTTAGAAGTATTCCCATAACATGATGCAGCCACCACTATGCTTGAAAATATGGAGAGTGATACTCCCTAATGTGTTATATTGGATTTGCCCCAAACATAACACTTTGTATTTTCAGTACTACTTTAGTGACTTGTTGCAAACAGGATGCATTGCATGGAATGCTTCCTTATTTTCATTCTGTCAATTAGGTTAGTATTGTGGAGTAACTACAATGTTGTTAATGGCAGCATCATAGTGAAATCCCTAAGCAGTTTCCTTCCTCTCCGGCAACAGAGTTAAGAAGGACGCCTCTATCTTTGTAGTGACTGGGTGTATTAATTAATGCACCTTCCAAAGTGTAATTAATAACTTCACCATGCTCAAAGAGATATTCAATGTCTGTTTTGTTGTTGTTGTTTACCCATCTACCAATCCATTTTAAATTCAGGCTGTAACACAACAAAATGTTGAACATGTCAAGGGGTGTGATTATTTTTGGAAAGAATTCAGTCTCATTGACTTTTTCATTTTTTGTTATGTTACAGCCTTATTGTAAAAGGGAATCAAATGTAAAAAATCCCAATACCCCATATTGACAAAGCGAAAACAGGTTTGTAGAAATGTTTGCAATTGTATTAAAAATAAAAAACATATCTCATTTATGTAAGTATTCAGACCCTTTGCTATGAGACTTGAAATTAAGCTCAGATGCATCCTGTTTCCATTGATCATCCTTGAGATGTTTCTACAACTTGATTGGAGTCCACCTGTGGTAAATTCCATTGATTGGACATGATTTGGAAAGGCACACACCTGTAATAAGGTCCCAAAGTTGACAGTGCATGTCAAAGCAAAATCCAAGCCATGAGGTCGAAGGAATTGTGCGTAGAGCTCCGAGACAGGATTGTGTCTAGGCACAGATCTAGGGAAAGATACTAAAAAGTGTGTGCAGCATTAAAGATCCACAAGAACACAGCGGCCTCCACCATTCTAAATGGAAGAAGATTCTTCTTAGAGCTGCCCGCCCGGCCAAATTGAGCAATCAGGGGAGAAGGGCCTTCTTTAGGGAGGTGACCAGGAACCCAATGATCACTTTGACAGAGCTCTAGAGTTTCTCTGTGGAGATCAGAGAACCTTACAGACGGACAACCATCGCTGCAGCACTCCACCAATCAGGCCTTAATGGTAGAGTGGCCTGACGGAAGCCACTCCTCAGTAAAAGGCACATGACAGTCCGCTTGGAGTTTGCCAAAAGGCACCTAAAGACTCTCAGACCATGAAAAACAAGATTATCTGGTCTGATGAAACCATGATTGAACTCTTTGGCCTGAATGCCACTTGTCACTCTTGGAAACCTGGCACCATCCCTACTGTGAAGCATGGTGGTGGCATGTTTCATGCTGTGGGGATGTTTTTCAGTGGCAGGGATTGGGGGACTAGTCAGGATCAAGGGAAAGATGAACGGAGCAAAGTACAGAGAGATCCTTGATGAAAATCAGCTCCAGAGTACTCAGGACCTCAGACTGTGGCAAAGGTTTACCTTCCAACAGGACAACATCCCCTAAGCACACAGCCAAGACACCGCAGGAGTAGCTTCGGGACAAGTCTCTGAATGTCCTTAAGTGGCCCAGCCAGAGCCCGGACTTGAACCCGATCAAACATCTCTGGAGAGACCTGAAAATAGCTGTGCAGCAACACTCCCCATCTAACCTGACAGATCTTGAGAGGATCTGCAGAGAGGAATGAGAGAAATTCCGCAAATACAGGTGTGCCATGCTTGTAGCGTCATACCCAAGAAGACTCGATCTGTAATTGCTGCCAAAGGTGCTTCAACAAAGAACTGAGTAAAGGTTCTGAATACTTATGTTAATGTGATATTTCAGTTTTCTATTTTTGTATAAATTAGCAAACATTAACAAAACTGTTTTTGCTGTGTTATTATGGGGTATTGTGTGCAGATTGATGAGGGGGGAAAAAACAATTGAATAAATGTTAGAATAGGGCTGTAAAGTAGCAAAATGTGGAAAAAGTCAAAGGATCTGAATACTTTCCGAAGGCACTGTATCTTCACATTCACCAATCCCATCACAAAGCCTTCAATGAAGGTTGGTTGGGGACTTAAAAATAAATTATGAACATCAGCGTATATCACCTGCACTCCAAATGTACAAGTTACTGACAAGGTAAAAATCTGTCGTTCTGCCCCTGAGCAAGGCAGTTAACCCACTGTTCCCCGGTCACCGATGACGTGGATGGCGATTAAGGCATCCCCCCGCACCTCTCTGAATCAGAGGGGTTGGGTTAAATGCGGAAGACACATTTCAGTGGAATGCATTCAGTTAAACAACTGAAAGGTGTCCCCTTTTCCCTTTATCTGGCTAACAGATTCACAATGATACAAACCATTGGGATGATTTGATTTACAACATGTAGATAGAAGACAAGGTTACAATTAACTCCCAAGTCTGTCATGTAACCTATACACTAAAAGTATTGTGTTAATTTCTTACAAAAACAACAACAAGAAGCACAGACAGACATACTGTGGGTTGGTTCCCTGCATGTCTGTCTGTCTGTCTGTCTGTCTGTCTGTCTGTCTGTCTGTCTGTCTGTCTGTCTGTCTGTCTGTCTGTCTGTCTGTCTGTCTGTCTGTCTGAGAGTAGAGCAGACCAGACCACCCACTAGGCCTCCAGCACACGCCTTCTCTGCTGCCTGGCTCTCTGCATCTCCATTCCCCCCGACTCTGTATGATAGTATTTAATGATAGTGAGGGATCACCCTGGGTCCCCTGCGGCTGCCTTTCAAGTTCCTCCACATCAGAGAGCTTTCTGAAGACGTTGGATTAGCAGAATTTGTACACCATCATCTATTGCTCATCTCACACTGCCATTCGAACATAAACAGTGAGATATCCACAACCCACCCAGCTGGCAAAAACATGTGTGGGGAGGACTGGACGAGCGCACCAGCGCCAGCACATTTTGGAGAAGATGAATAACGTGGAAAAATGTTTCGCAAGTCTAGAGGAAGATCAAAGCCATAGTTTAGGCTTGTGATAAGTGTTGTGTTGGATAAACCATAGGTGCTAAGTTGAAAATGGGTAATCATACTGTATGTTTATATGCATACTATTGGTATCAGATAGACACGAAAGGCTCAATTAGCAACATGTAACCCAAATAGCTGAGATTATACCATCTAAATGATTGAGAATAAGAAACAAAATATATAGATAGTCATTAAGATGCATGTTAACATTGACCATATACAATTAACTGTAGAAATCTATCATAGGAATATCAGAAATCCCTTCAATAAACTCACATTCATAGTCAATTCCAAACATACAATAATAAAAAACATGAATTTCAACCAATGGAAATGGTTTCAAAACGCTATAGGAGAGACTGGTCTATAGCAGCATGCTCTCTGGCTGAGGAGGTGAGGTCCTGCTCTGCTCTGTCTAATTTCCAGACATTTCAGGTCCCTCCTGGCTCAAGCTACCTCACCGACATGTTTTAGCTCCACGTCCGAAGCTAGTAATTATAAATCGTCTCAAAGTTATTTCAGCCAGCTGGACCAACAAGCTGATGGATTTTTTTTGGGGCTCGGCACCAGTATTTCATTTATGAATCCCATGGTACTTCCTGGACACGAAAGAAGGCAAGCAGGAACCACTGCAACCAATCAAAAATGCATTCTGGCCGCGAAATTTACAACACCGTTCACATTCCAACTGAACTGAGCTCCAATTTCATTCTACTAGCTGGGTTTTGGTAAGGCAACAATCACTATCAATTCTCACACACCGCCAATGGAGTCATGTGATCAGGCAGAAGATAGTGCTGTAAGTGATAGTCAAAGTGAGTAAAATCTGGCCTATTACTGACTTCAACACATGCAAACAATACAAAATGATTTCCAATCAACATACTCCCTACTACAGCTATCATCAATGACTACAAGTTGCTATTAAATCTGTGACTGATTTTGTGCTGACCTTTTATAGTGTTTTAGTTTGCACCCAGTGTGTTATGCTGAAGTAATATCACATATTTGCTTCACTCTGGGCAGAAAGAGTAGGTTCCACCAACTGCAATTCTTATCAGCTTCATACAATTAGAAGTAACAAGGAAGTGACCAATATTGATATTACTTTCCTGCCTCTTATAATTCAAGAGATGGATAGAGGAAGTTTATCACTTAGCTTTACATAATTTGTAATTGGTTTATTTGTGCATAATCTACTTCCTTATTTCAAGTTATATAACAACCACTATTGTTTTTGGGATTGTCAACTATAGCATGGTGCTGTTGTTATGTCCTATACGTGATATGACTGTTGTATTGTATGTTATTGTAATCTGTCCAATCCTGCATTCTCTGTTGAGATGTGTAATTTGGCCAAAATGTCACCCACACCCCCCGACCCCATAAAATATCTAGCCAAAATCACAATTTTTAACATAGAAGAAAATAGATGATGTAATTTATGTTTTTGTTTGCTGTTTTGTTTCCGACATGGATCACAAAATCTGGGGTCTTGGGAGTTCATAATAATAGTTCGTTAAAAAGAAAGAAGCGGATGCCATCTGACCTCTTGTCTGTACTAATGCATGCAGATGATGTGTTAATCATTATAATCCTTTACGAAATTCATCAAGCATCTTGCAGACAAAGCCGTAACATATGAAGAGTTAAGTAACACATACGTGTCCAAAAGGATCCAGGTGGTTATTCGTCAGTTTCAGCTTCTGGAAAGAGACAAGTTGCCTCATCCAATGCGCCCCCGTCGCAGGAGAGTCCGGGTGAACGTAGAGCCTCCCGGGCATGGCAGGTTCGGCCTTCCCGGTCACGGACCTGAATCACAGAACCAAAGTCAGCGTTTTACACTCAAATCACAGCTAAATTAACCCAACTATAAATGGTACGATAGGCCTACGTTTATGTGAGCAGATAAAAGCGACCTCTAACCTACAAAGTTGTTCCACTCATGAAAAATACTTTCTCACAATTAAAATACGCTGTTCATGAAAATGCTTAGGCTCCCTTTCCCCTTTCATCGGAAATAGTGGTTTAGCCTAATATGTAGCCAAGGCTTCTTCGAAATAAATTCAGTTAGGCTATTTGGAAGTAGGCTTGGGGTTTGTTCCAAAACTGGAGATTTTAACAAGGTTATCCAGTTAATGAAATGTAAGGTTTGAGAAATGCCTTTAGTTGTAGCCTAGCCTTTGGTTTGTAGTATTGTCCGCGTAGGCTATAGCCTACTTTTGTTTAGCCTGTACTCTCAACCCGTTGGAAGAAGAATGACGAAGTATTGTAAAAATGGCTATTGCGCGACAATAATTAAAATATATATATTATTTTATTTTATTTAATAGTCTACATTAGGTGTGTCGTGCTACGAGGACAGTTGGGTTGGGTCAGCCCAATTAGCATAACCAATAATCTGCATGCTATTTTGCAAGGGCGAACGTTATTTTCTTACAGTAACCTAGGCTACTTGACCAAAAGCAGATTAGTTCCACAACATGCGCTGAACGGATCATTATCGGCGGTATTCGCCATTGAAAACCACTGACCCAAACAAGGCATTCTTGACCAGATGGACATGACACTAACAACTAGTGTTTATATGCTGTGTTTCGCTGATGGTGAAGATTGTATTTCAGAGCTGTCTAAAGAGATCTAAACCCTCACCAAAGGAAACATCAACACAAATATGAGTTCATTAATTCGCATAAACCACCTCTAGTAGGTAGTCAGAACAACTCCCCAGCATTTGCCAAGGATCCCCCTACACCACACGGAAGCTATTTCTTCTTCAGAATTGGTAAACGTTTAGTACTTAGGCTAAGGCTGCGACATTTGAGCTATAATGAATAGTTTGCTAAAGAACCAGTAAATGCCCTCGAATATAATCTGAGCCATAAATCGTAGGCCAACCTAATTTCAATAAAACACGTTTTTAGTCCCAGGACTGATTCCAATTCCAATGTGTGAAGTATAATGCTTTATTTACATAAACTGGACACGACCTAATACTAGGCTACTTTATTGCACATTGACTACAGTTTCCTTCTATCTATATGCAATAGCCTGATAGCTATAGACCCATATGCTCCAGAAATACATTGTAAAGTTATTAAAACTCAGTAGGCGTGTTGCACTCTGCAAACAGAAAACACCTCATTACAAGGTGAAACATCCTGGGTCAAAAATAGGCTACATATGACATGTTCATATCTTGTATACAGGTAGGCTACTTATTGTCATAAGGCTGTGGACATTAGCTCTGATGCGATCCCAGAGGAACTTTATTTGTTAAAGTCTTACACACCATTTATTATCGGCGAATTTGTAGCGATGGTCGTCCGCAGGCACGACATCCATCAGGAGTATGTATTTCGTTTTAGGGTTCAATCCAGTGACCTTCACTTTGAAGCTGGGAAACATTCGCCTGCAAATGGAACAATATAGTTACACAATGTAAGTGCATACATTAATACATTATGCCTGCTATAGGCTATTGGTGATTGAAGTTACCGTATATTTCCTTAAGGACATTTCTGATTATTTACAGTCTATGCAATCACATTTATGGACAAGAGTCGACATTCAACTCAATTTAATATCAATTGATTACTTCCGAAATCACACTGTCAAATTTAAGGAAATTATACGAGCTTGACGCACAGTCGTTGCATAGAAGCCCACAACTTGTTCCAAACTTAGCTATCTTAAAATATCAACATATGACCAACTATGCATACACTGCACGTCTTTTGGGGTGGGTCAGGGTGTGAACCCACTGTATGCTATCAACGTCAGATAGCCAATGCATAACCAAATGAAAGGTAGAACAACAATCAATCAAACATAATAAAATGTAAGGGAATTAGGTAGCCTAATATATATTTTGTTCGTTTGGAAACGACTGCATAATTTCACACATGCAACAACTGAAGCGAATGCATACTTCAACAAAATAAAACATCTATTAAGGAAGAGCCTATAGTTTCACGGTTAAATAAACGTTAGCTGCTTTTGCATCAAATATGCGTCACTAAAACCAGATGCATGGTAACCAGATGCATGGTAACATACGTGCATATGTTCAGAACTTTTACACAAGTACCCTGATGAAATGGGGTCTATCAGGTTGGAAAAACGTCAGAAATTGCTGTCGCACGCCGATTGGGATACAAGCCTCCAGGCCTACAAGCTGTTTCTCAAACGGGTGACCTGCCTGAATAAAGAGGCAGCCGCGAGGTGATGGAAAGGGGTAGGTTGGTTAATAACGAGGGCGGGAGGGATAATAACGTCTCAAGCCAATAACGGGAAAATGAATGGACAGAATATAAAGACTGCTTTATGCAGTTGGGAAAAAAACACGAACCTAGTGCAGACTGGAAGGATATTGAGACATAGCTGAAATGAATAATAAATAGGCTACCTAAGAGCCACAAGACGATTTGTTAACATGAGCAGAGACCACCGACCATCATGCATATTCAAGTTCACACTAAGTTGAGGTAGAAGAATATCTCAACCATATTCCGTGAGAGACTCTGAGCAGGACAGGTCTACCCAATAAGCCCAATTGCCGTGTTGGCCTTTTTGTCTTGAAAAGTCACTCGATAATGCTTTCAATATGGCAAACGTGAAGAATATAAGGAAATAATAAATAAATAAAAAGTAATATCATACATCCAATTTGGAAAAAGACAACAGAAGGGTGGAAAAAATGACAGGATTAAAATAATTGAGGATATATAGGCTATAAAGCATGTTTCGTGTACATTTATCTGCCCAAAAACTAGTCTCAAACCGACTATATCCCTTTAGATGTATTTAGGGAACTATGCCGTGGTACATTGGTAAAGAATGAAGTGTAAATACAGTAGGCCTCCCTCCAGAAAACGAGTACAGCATCAGTATAGCTATCACTATTGCAACACAAAAAGATTTGTAAAAATCTATTTTCTCCGTGGACATAGGTCTACAGCAAATGTATGGACGAAATAACTTTTTCAGACAGCACTGTCAAAACTAAAACCACTAAACCACTAAATGCTGACCATTCTTATTTACTAATAATGATTAAAACATAACCTCACATGCAATTGTATGTTTCTCAAACGTATTCGCATAATCCGTTAATGCCAGTATAAGCAGTCGTTGCTCTCTTACCTTCCCGCTTTGGTGATGATCATCTCCGTCCCCACCTCATGAAACTTCGCCCACAATTCCCTCTCATGCAGGTACACTTTTATCCCCTCCATTCCCTTCAAAATTAGACAAGTAAGAGGAATATCAATATGACCTTTCTTGCAGTGGAGACCAATTGGTAAGCTTTTTTAGCCCAGTTAGTATTATGCATATGTCATGTCATTCATACAGGATAAATGTTGCACTGTGGTATAAATTCAATAATAGTTTAACAAAAACCTAGACATAATATAATTTCATATTAGCCTACCATTCACATTGGGCTACCTCGTGAAACAAAAGGCTACTATTCTGAAATAGTATACCATCATTTCCCATTAAGCATATTATATAACTAGCCTATAAATTCTGTGATTTGACTATAAATAGGCAGATAATAAAATCTCACAAAGAAAATACACTAAACTGCAATAATTGCAGGACTAGACTACGGTAACCAACTACCAAGCGATTAATCGAGTTGATTGACACGATCATTTCACGGAACTTTGTAGCCTATAGGCTATAGTTCAAAACAATGGTAATTCTACGTTTTTATGCACACTAAGGTCTGAAAAGTTTGCAGTGCACGAACTTCTCTTATGAGTCGTTTACAGATATCCATATTTAATACGTAGGCCTAGATACAGGTCAAGAACAACACCTAGGCAGTGACTTGAGACCTGAAGTACATAGGCTCAAAATAGCGTGTAAAGCTGACCTGTTGAATATATGTCGTCTGGGAGGATGGAGATTTGCTCGAAGATCCATTTTGTTTCTCTGCTTTACTCTCAGTGTGTAATTCCTTTGACTCTGACCCGCTGGGCGAATTTTGCAGTCCAAATGTTTCCTTCTGGTCTGCCATGTCTGGAGCTCCGGAGACCAAGGCCCCAACTGTCAGATCGAAACAAAAGCGCATTTCAACCTCCCATTCTCTGTCCTGAATATGCGCATAACTTTTTGATGTGATATTGGTCGTCTTTAATGAGTTGTAGGCCAAAAAATGTAGCCATCATTAGACAACATGGCCTGCTATTAACATGGCCAACACACACACACACACATACACCCCCCCCCCCCACACACACACACAACTTATTTAGGTTAATTTTGTGAAACTATCAGTCAATATTTTCCCTTAAAATATAACTTAATTACCAGTAAAGATAACTATTAATAAGGATAAGGACGTCTTTATTCTTCTAATACATTTCACCATTTGGACAAATGACGTGTGTTTCATTATAACTGATAGCCCACAATAAAGAATACTATAAAGACGAATGATGAAGGCTACTTGTGAAAAGTAGGCTAGGCTATAATGAACATACCAATTGTGATATATTCATAGCAAGGACACCACTCATTGAAGGTTTCTAAATTTGATGATGCTGACATTGTTCGTATTTGTAGAGAATATAGACAACTGGTCGCAAAAAAACATTAATTCGGGACAGATCCTATAGGTTGTGTATTCCTAAAAAGCCAATTGAAACAAAAAACAATAGCCTACCATAGATGGTGTTGGTAACAACCATCACTGAAAAACATACATGTATTTGTAGGCATAAAAACAGAGAGCACGACGTGGCTCCATGCAAAAACAGACTATTTTCTTCCACTACGAGGTCCTACACTAAAATGACCTGCGATAACAACGACAATAGTGAACCACTGACCACAGGAACGCGGAATACTCCGCACAGTAAAAACGGATTTACCTTGTAACCAGATACGTCACTTTCAATGTCGTGAAGATATGGCACAGCAGAGGTCGTTTCTTCAAAAATGCAAAGTGTTTGCGAAAAATGTCCACCCAATTCAATGTATAATCCCAATGTGTAGCCCGAAAAGGCTATCTAATATCCCCATGGATTTTCTCTATCTTCAGTGCAAGTCCAAATGTACGGTGACCAAGCGAAAACGCACAGGTGAAGGGAGATTCAGGAGTCTAGCAAAGATGGCTAAAATAACCACGCGGTGTTACTTTATTGTACATTTTAGAGTCGATGACCGTTGTTCGGGAAGCCTTCCCTGCTGATAGCACATAGCAGTATAGCAAGTTTACAGAGGAGCAGATCCGTCACCACCTTCTCCCCTCCCTCCTCTCACTCTCTCTCTCTACGCACCAATGGCCCACAGTAGTACGCGTTATGACGCGGAAGCGCTGAGTCTGTGACGAGCAGCGTAGGCTAGTTTGGGTTGTCCTCTGCCTATCCAGTGCCTGAACAGCAATGGTCTACCCCAAGAATAGTCTTCTTCAGGTCCCCCCTTCCCCCTCCCCCCTCCCGCGTCCCTCAACCCCTTCCGCCCTCTCTCCAAAACCTATCCTTTACTGCTAAGTCTTCCGGATATATTTAGCTATTGAGCAGACTCAGTAACGTTCGCCATTGGGATTTTGTTTACAGAAATAACTAATCGCCGTCAATTGAGACAAACACAGATACAGACATGTGTGAGAGCACATCCATCATATTGAAAAAATGGTATGTGCTTATAAATTTGGCCTGGGCATCCTGCATCAGATAACCGAAAAGTACACTTTGTGATGGGATACTTTGGGAAGATCTAAAAACAATGGCAAACAAAAGCATAGGCAAATGGGAGTGCATGTGGGTAATAGGCAACAAATGTGGATTGTACAGAAAATATCCATGCAATGTGTGAATGTGTAACATTAGGTGAACATGGAGTGGGCCACGGCAGCCTAGCTTTACATTCATAGAGAAACATTCTATTGAGTGAATGACCTTTACAATATAGCACAGCACAATTGTATAGGCTATGCCCTCACTTCCACGAGGATGAGTAAGCCAATAATGTTAATTGAAGGCCAGATATCGTACAAATCGATATTAAATACAAAATTACACGGAAGATTCTCCATTGTTCGCAGGGATATTGTCATATAATATATAGAGAGAGCTTTTGTCGTTGATCTCGCAGGAAGCATCAGGGATCACAAAATGACGAAATACTAGTATTTAACTGGGCATTACTCTTATGTGGACAGCACCGAAATCTCTATTTTACATGGATTTTTTTTATGGTGAGCTTCCTGATTTTTTGTTAAGATGAGCACTGTGCACACTACATCAGGTTTGATTTTCCCGAGGCTATCGTTCCAGAATGCAGGCGCACTGCCTCTGATAAAACCACATTTGGTTTACAGGCAATTTCCCTGACTTAATTCAGCGCGTTGTGACACACGTCGAATGGGAAGAACTGTGTGACAAAAACAATATGGGACGAAAGCCACCTCACACTGCGTGGTATGACCCCATATGCTGTTCTGGGTCAGTTAAGTGGCACGATGTCAATATTTAGACTTCTAAGATGTCAGTGGTTCTTATGGCAATTGCTATAACTCTGTAGCCCACACCCTGGCCCCACTTACACCACACATGTGACGAGTGACCGCTACAGTTAGGCTAGGACTCATCATAAATAGCATTTCTATTCACACGTGTCAAAATATTACACATCACCAAAATAGAAATTCGGCCTACCCCCAAAAGACAACGTTTGTAATGAAATGAATGTCCTTTAAATTAACTCATCAGCTTTAGGCCTATAGGCCTAATATAGCAAATGATAACCCGTTGTGTGCGAACAGGTTGTTTGCTATGATAAAATGCAGATCCAGGAAACTCATGCTAAAGTAGCCCAGTTCTTGGCCGCCGGGGGCAAAGCAAGAGCTTTCCTTAAGATATGCACTGAACTGATAATGATAATTCTGAGGAGAAAAATAAAGTAGCAAATCTAATTGAATGAGATAGGCTGACCTTGCGAGACAACTATGGAGCGCATGCATGTCAAGAGGTGTACCAATGTTTAAAATACTATATTGGTGTAAGTCGTTGTAGATCTACTCTCAATATTCCATTTACTACTACTTCTGTGACTGCAGGTCAATCAAATAGTGTAGCCTTCCGCTAATAATTAATACTGTAAGACCTTCGTGAAATTAAAACCAAGTGACGAATAACTTATTCAATAATAAATACGCCACATTACCCGAGGGAATTTAACTGCTAGGCTACTCAATGCTTTCTGTCAAATAAATATGGACGTTACATGAGGTAACAGCAGTAATGCATTTAATAAAATTAGCGTTACAGGAAACAGTCGTTATAAAAAAGTGCACACAACGGTGCACTTTTTTGTTGTTGTCAAATACACTATTTCCATTCAAGATCGTACACAGTGCGTGTGCGTGAGACAAAATAAATAATAATTATTACCGACTCCCTAAGGGAAACGTAACTTCTGAATTGTGTTTAGGCAACACAACTTTATAGGAGTGATGCACCGCTCACTGCATTCTGTGTCAACATTACACCCAACGCACCACTGGAATGTAAACTCTCATACTGCATTGTTTAGCATGGAGGTGATATCGGGCTAATCATGCCAGATTGCGTAAATCCAATTTGGTTCCAATTTGACGAAATGCACAAGCATGTTCATTATATTGTTTTTTTCCTCCTTCAAATGATTGACCAGAACATTCACTTCCCATGAGAACACAACTACTGATGCCCAAAAGTGCAACCACAATCTGCTAGAATCATCACAGTCTTCATCATCATAATCCTCACCATCACTATTCTTATCACCATCCTCAATATCATCTTCATGGCATTATCCTCATAATCATATTCGTCAACAACAGGTAAACATGTGCGTAATGGGACTCAAACCTTGGTTTGACAAATTAGTCTGGAAGTAGTTTTACGGACCAAACGTTTTCGTTGAACGTTACTGGCTAATGACTGTCAGTTCGGGATATATCAAATTATCAGAGATGATACTATATATATAAAGCAATTAATTTTCAACATGGGCTTGCCTACATTCTGATTCCTGACATTTAATGAAGTAATAACGAAAAACAACAACAAAACAACAATCAATTTAGCTGTGTAAAAGGACTGCATCTAAGTCGTTTCAAAATAGCTGTTGGACATTAACTTTAAAATGTAAAACTGTTATTAATTGACTGCATATTTTATTGCAATGAATGATATTGAAAGTTCAACAACATGCCAATTCCTCTTGATTGTTATGTTCGATAGCCTGTCTATAACGCATGAACGACACCAGTGTGAAAATATCTCACGATCAAACGGTCCAGAAACGCAGAATGGTCGGGTAGTTCAAAACCAAGGATTAAGTGTCAACCCTTTATTAGGTTACATTTATGCCATGTAGTTAGTTACTCTATAGCCTAGCTACGTGTACAACTAGAACGTCATTACTCAGCAAGGCCCTTTGGAGTCAGCCTACAATAAATAATGATTGATTGTAATGAAACTGGGGAAAAAACGTATTATACAGTGTAATTAGGCCTACATGTAATTGCATCGAGATGTAAAAACAAAAATGTAAGCGACATGGCACTGCATCTTATTTTTTGGAATTGAATGTAAAGTCTGATCAGAAAATAATATGGATTGAATTAGACATATGAGAGCCACACAATTCCACACAAAAAAACAACAACAAATGTGTTTGCTATTATGCTTGGTTGTCAGCATCAGGCTTAATTTCGAATGCAAATATATAACAAAAAACTGTTTTAATACCGTAGCCTAAACTATGATAATCGTGACGCATTTGTGTATGATTTGAATTTGTTTCAATACACTGTAATTCTGATGAATTTATCGAAGTCTGTTCTTAATAATTGGTATCTAATTGTACGTGCACAAAACTGACAAATTAATTAATCGCCAGATAAAGGTGTAGGTCACGGCCAGAGGTGTGCTCAGAATAAAATGGGCCTTTTGGCAATGCTCAATGGAAAAGTGCAAAATGTATGCAAGAAGTGAATTTCAGACCTAGAAATCAAACGCTTTTTTGCATTTAAAAAAATAAAAATATTTACTTATTTGTAATTATTTGTGAATTAAGGCACTGTCCCTCATTTTCACTTTTGCTGAACAATTGTGGTTGTGATTCATAGTGAAAGTTTAGGCCTAATTACTCATAAAACTGATCGAAAAACATGTAATATTATTAACACCACATATTTTACAAACGCACACTGCAACTCCTGCAAAACATCACGCTTGTGAACATTTGCAGCAAACGTTTTCAAAAAGGTTATCTTCAAAAAGGTAAATCATTTGGCTATATTTTATTCATGTTGAAATAATGAACTAATCTTCACGTGGTGAGAGAATATACATAACATTTACAATAACGTTTAAATTAAGACCATCGAACACTTGCACCAATTAGGGCCGTACATAATGCAGGTATATTTACCATGTTATTACCTACAGAAGAGACCATTGGGAGCCGAGAGCGCAACTTAATCAAAAGCATGGCCTAAATATGTTCTGAATGTTGTATTATATGCGGAGTGTACAAACCTTATTAGGAACACCTGCTCTTTCCATGACATAAACGGACCAGGTGAATCCAGGTGAAAGCTATGTCTCCTTATTGATGCCACTTGTTAAATCCACTTCAATCAGTGTAGATGAAGGGGAGGAGACAAGACAAAATGTTTAGGTTCCTTTGAACGGGGTAATAGTAATTATTTTATGTGTGTCCCTTTTGGTGTCTTGCATCCCCACAAACAACAGCACAGCATCACCAATAGATGCATAAATACATAAATAAATCCCTCGCAATAACTACAGCAGACAACACATGTGGATACAGTTCGTATCATGTCCATTATATGTATAATCCACAAGGGGAATAATCCACATTAGGGTATCATATAGAACAAGAAAAAGCTAACTGAAACCACAAAAAAATGGCTGTGCAGCGCCACCGGAAGCATGGTAGTAGGTGCCAGGCAAACCGGGTTGAGTGTGTCAAGAACTTCAACGCTGCTGAGTTTTTCACGCTCAACAGTTTCCCGTGTGTATCAAGGATGGTCCACCACCTAAAGGACATCTAGCCAACTTGACACAACTGTGAGTCCACATGTGCCAGCATCCCTATGGCACACATTTCGACACCTTGTAGAGGCTGTTCTGAGGCAAAAGGGGGGTGAGCTCAATATTAGGAAGGTGATACAAATGCTTTGTGCACTGAGTGTGTGTTATATTCATTCCCGTTAAAAGGCTAATTATAATGCATTAACGACTGACTTTTAATGCGCTGGTTGTGGGATTGGTAATTGTAGCCCCTTTAATAATAACGAATTAGGATCATGCAAGTTCCCTCCAAAGACAAAACTACAAAGTCCATGCACCCATGCAATGATCACAGGTTGCCCAAAATCTCCTAATATTATAATATATAATAATACCTAATATTATGTTAGGTTGAGGCTTGCATCTGATTTCCCAGTGGAGAGAGGCACACATAATAGGTACATGGAAAGCCTAGACAGAATTAAATATGCAAGGGGTTTGGCTACATATTATTCGCCCTGAGGAGAAAATGGACAGACACACATCGAGACATTCTGCGTGTTCTATACTTCAGGGTCATCCAGTATGTTTGGTGATTGTGTGGTCTGATATTCCGCTCCATGTGGCGCTCCCATGGGTGATGGATGGCCTGGGAAGTGTCTGGAATCTGTCTGGAATCCCACAGACAGACAGGTGAAAGCGCTGTTGGGTAACTGCAGGTCTGCCCCTGACTTGGAGGTGAGGAGAGCTGCTCCTAACCAGCTGGGGTTTGTGGGTGAAAACCCAGCTATGGTTTGGGTCACAAGACCTGGGGAGAATAGTAGAAAGAAGAAGAACAGGTTGAGACTTTTTCAGGCTGAGACTTTTCCATGTGTGACTGTGACATGGAGTTTGTCATTGATAGGGCCAGAAGAGTCAGTCTGGGACAGAGATACAGGACATGTCAGAAAGCAACCTGGGTTCAATCAACCTAGTTCACCTCAGGACTGTGTGACCCTTCTGTGATTGAATGAATATGCACAAATGTGATTCTATTCTTATTAGGCAAAACTACTTTCTGTTCACCTAGGTCCAATCCAAAACATATACTATATAACAGCATTCATCATTCTATAGAGAATGTTTTTTCTGTGAACAAGTTTTTGAAATGTAAACATCCATCTTTCCTCTAACATTCCAAGAAAGTAAAATGAGTAAATAGTGTTAGGATATGTTAGAAATGCACCTTCAAAGAATGTGTCAGAGCCAAAGTTTCATGGACATACTGTAGCTCCCATCTCTTTCAGTCTTGCATAATGACTAGAAAGTGATGTGTTGTGTCCTGATTGATGCCTCATTTGTCTGTGTGCCTTGTGTCCTCCTTCCTGATTAGATCCCATCACAGAGTCTCCTTCTCCTGCCAATACGGTTCTTCCAGCTCCAGGCCTCTCCAAGAGAGGGGGTGACCCACCGAACCCTCCGCAGAATGGGCAGACCCCTCCATGGCCACACATGGCTCTATGCTCAGCCTTCCACTAAGACCCCTTCTTCCTCCTCCCTGTGGGTTTATGCTTGTTCCACTAGAGACAGGGATGATAAGTTATCTGGGGCTGCATGGCACTGCAGCGTTCAGAGGCAGAGTCCCCCACACCTCTAGCCTGGCTCTGAGTTGTGCAGGCTGCATGGAGCCCTGCTCCGAGGAGTGGTGGGGCTGGGCTGACACATTTCTGCTAACAATCACATAACACACAGGGACCCACATTCCAACTTCCTGATCCCGTTCTCTACCCACAACCTCTCATTTACAGCCCTCCTCTTCCCCCAGCTGGCTCTCAGTGGAACTCTGCAGCTGTAGGCCAGATATGCTCAAATCAAACATGTGGATTCAGACATAAATAACTAATTATTATACATCATAATAATATTGATGGTAATTACAATATTATTAATTGCAAGCATATTTTATATTCCCTGTTTCCCTATCATAATTTAAATCGATTTGATCTTCTGACATAATTTCCCCTTTAATTATGGGACATTATTTTACATGTCATGTCCTCTGCTGCCCTCTATTGGCCCTTCACTTCATTGGCATGTGCAAAAAGAGAAAAGACCGACGTACCAAAATCGACTTCAATAGAATCAAGCGAGAAAGCAGACATTGCACTACATACATCACAAGAAGTATTCAGTTATCAATCAGTCAATAGTTAAATATCACGTGCATACGGTGCCTACTTGAAAACTAGGAACAACTGAGATATGGGTTGGATGTCGCCCTGACCTGAATGTTGTTTGGGAAGCTATATCGGATGGTGCCTGCCCATTTCAGCAGAACAGAACACAGTTAGGGGAGACTGAGTAAAGTGAGTTGCGTGGGAAATTTATGGTGTGGTATGGGATGGGAAACTTCTGGTTTGATCTGTCTGGTCTGGTCCAGAATTGGCAGTCCTTACAGGGATTTAGGGTCTGGGAGTCCTTGTGAGTACCAAACAGAAAGCATATAAGTGTTTCTTACACGGAACCCAAACCGGCTGCGCGCGTGTGCTATCGTGCACTATCGTGCATATATTTATTTTGCCCCCCCTCCCATTACATTAATTTGGGGACAGATCGAAAAGCATTAAACATGTATGGCAATTTAGCTTGCACTTGCTAGCTAACGTTAATTTGTCCTATTTAGCTGGCTTGCTGTTCATAGCTAATTTGTCCTGGGATATAAACATTGAGTTGATATTTTACCTGAAATGCACAAGGACCTCTACACCGACAATTAATCCACACATAAAACGGACAACCGAATCGTTTCTAGCCATCTCTCCTCCTTCCAGGCTTTTTCATCGTTTAATTTATATGGTGATCGCATCTAAACTGTCATTGTATTACCAGGACTACCGGCAAAACAGTTCGTCTTTCAATCACTCCACGTGGGTATAACCAATGAGGAAATGGCACGTGGGTACCTGCTTCTATAAACCAATGAGGAGATGGGAGAGGCAGGACTTGCAGCGGGATCTGCGTCAGAAATATGACGTTGGCGCGCGCGAGCAGTGTGGGTGCAATAATAGAATAACATGGATTTCTACATTTATTTTGCGACGCTCGCGCACGCGAAGTGTCCGGTCTGGTCAGCATGTTAGAGTCATAGCTCTCAGGAATGGTGTCATAATATGTTGTACCAAATGTTGTACCGAACCCTAACAATGAAGAGAAGGTAAACGTGGAAATCCAGGAACACCTTTGCCTCTAAGTGTAGTGCGTTGGAGGCTGCTGAGGGGAGGACGGCTCATAATAATGGCTGGAACGGAGCAAATATAATGGCATAATGGCATCAAACACCTGGAAACACCACCCGAACCATTACCACGAGCCTGTCCTCCCCAGTTAAGGTGCCACCAACCTCCTGTGGCGTAGTGAACATTCATGAGTTCATATGTAAAGCAGGCTAGGCTACCCACTTAAACCAAGCACAAAACAGTGTTTGCTAAAAAAGTTGCACTAGGCCAGCCCAAACTGAAATGTTAGCCTAATTGTTCTATGGCTTGTCTGTGTGGTAGGTTGAAATTTGAGATGAAAGGAAAATGTGTTTACTCGACTTATTAGAGCCCCAGTTCTGAAGTTGACAGTTATATCACCTGACACATGTGCAAAACCATGTGAACACCTGCAGACTTTAGTCTTGTGCACATGACATCCCTATTGTGCATTTGGTCATAAGCAAACAAATCTTGATTGCCACACACAGACACACTTTTTTAAATAGTCAGGTTAATAACACTTTCCTGTTCCTGTACTTTACTGTAGTGTTTCACCTATACTGAACAAAAATATAAACGCAACATGCAACAATTTCAAAGATTTTTCTGAGTTACAGTTCATATAGGGAAATCAGTCAATTGAAATACATTTCTTTGTCCCTAATCTATGGATTTCACATGACTGGGCAGGGGCGCAGCCATGGGTGGGCCACTTGGGAGCAAGGCCAATCCATGGAGAAGCCAGGCCCAGCCAATCAGAATAAGTTTTTCCCCACAAAAGGGCCTTATTACAGACAGAAATACCCCCTGCAGGTGAAGAAGTCGGACGTGGAGGTCCTGGGCTGGTGTGGTTACATGTGGTCTGCGGTTGTGGAGCTGGTTGGACGTACTGCCAAATTCTCTAAAATGTTACGTTGGAGGCGGCTTATGGTAGAGAAATTAACATTAAGTTCTCTGGCAATAGCTCTGGTGGACATTCCTGCAGTCAGTATGCCAATTGCACACCTCCTCAACTTAAGACATCTGTGGCATTGTGTTGTGTTCTGGGATCTTTTATTTCAACTCATTAAACATGAGACCTAAACTTTACATGTTGTGTTTATATTTTAGTTCAGTGTATATTATTGCAGTAAACCCATACCCTAACTCTGGAGGGATCTCTGTTGAACATAAGCATCCTTCAAAGCATTTCAGACAATTGAAATACACTAAGCGTGTGAATTATATTTTTCACAACAGTACATGCTCATTGCTCCTTCAACAGAAGGAAGTCCAGGGAATCTGTCATTGATTGAAAGTGGTAGGTGAAAGGCCAAAGCTGTTGTCATGCTACACACTTCACATTACTTTCATGGTGTGTGTGTGTGTGTGTGGTATGACTCCCTCTAATCTGCAAACAGTGGTTGTGTATGAAGTGCTGCTGGTGCTGGAGTCTATTAGGCCTCTCAGGAGATGGAGATTTGCCTTTTATCATTCCCAGCAGCTCATCTACATGTGCCGACTGACATTTTTGCTTATAAATCGATCTGTGGATTCCGTATATGGAAATTGCTTGCATTGCGCATTAGCCCTGGTTCCCACCGACACAGTAGTATCTTTCTGAGCCTGTGTGATGTAGGATGTGAAATCTGAAACCACTTGAAGCTGGGATGTCCCTCCCACCATTTAATTGGCTCTTCCAACTGTTCATCAACTCCTGGCTGAACCCTACATCACAGCCACAGACATGTGCTTCAATCATTACATAGTAGCGCAGCAGGAGAGAGTGGCTTCATCATGGTAGCACATTCAGAGGTCGATTTATAGCCCTTCATCTGAAATCATTAATTGATGTGAAACAAAAACACTTTCTGTTAGCCATAAACGGACAAGATTAATATGAGACTGAAGGTGAGTTCCTAAGGAGTTCAGGAAACTTGAGCTCTGTGATACTATATTTTCACAATGATGGGGGCAAATTTTCTCTAACACTAAAAACACAAATACGTATTTTACAGTTATTAGGAAGATGAAATATTAGTTAGTCATTTTATAATTTGATTATGCTATATTTAGAAAACATACAAGTCATTTCAAGCCTTATTCATACAGCTTTGTTGAATAGGAAATATAAAATATTACATATTTTTATATCTTGTATCATATTTGTACTGTGTACTTGAGCTTGTGTCCTCCAAAGTGACTACACCTCAGCAATTTACAACTATTTTTTTTACCAGAAAGTTGAGATTTTAACCTTTCTTTGAGTATGCAGCATTACTAGTTATTGTTTATGGACCTCTCATGATAAATAATTCATTTTGGTGATTATGTAGATGATTTAAAAAACATATATATATATTTTTAAAATTTAGTTACATTTAACTGGTTGATTGTGAAATGTACATTTACTGTAGGCCTACATCATGCAATGCACATACATGTTGCTTGCAATGATGCAATTACATGAGTGTAGTCTGGAATTTCACTTATTTCCAAATCTTGATGTTGCAATGACGAAATGATGTGTAGGCTACCCCAAACTTCCTGTTTGTAAAAAAGTGTTGAGTCAAATAAATGTTCCAAAAATGATAAAGGTGACACCAAAGGCTTAACAAGATTAAACATGCTTAGTAATTCTTATAGGACACATCACTGCACTCCATACTCCTCTATAAACTGGTCATCTCTGTATACCCGTCACAAGACCCACTGGTTGATGCTTATTTATAAAACCTTCTTAGGCCTCACTCCCCCCTATCTGAGATATCTACTGCAGCCCTCATCCTCCACATACAACACTCGTTCTGCCAGTCACATTCTGTTAAAGGTCCCCAGAGCACACACATCCCTGGGTCCCTCCTCTTTTCAGTTCGCTGCAGCTAGCGGCTGGAACGAACTGCAACAAACACTTAAACGGGACAGTTTTATCTCAATCTCTTCATTCAAAGACTCAATCATGGACACTCTTACTGACAGTTGTGGCTGCTTTGTGTAATGTATTGTTGTCTCTACCTTCTTGACCTTTGTGCTGTTGTTGGTGCTCAATAATGTTTGTACCGTTTTGTGCTGCTACCAGGTTGTGTTGCTACCATGTTGTTGTCATGTTGTGTTGCTACCATGCTGTGTTGTCATGTGTTGCTGCCTTGCTATTTTATTTATTTTTTATTTATTTTTATTTCACCTTTATTTAACCAGGTAGGCAAGTTGAGAACAAGTTCTCATTTACAATTGCGACCTGGCCAAGATAAAGCAAAGCAGTTCGACACATACAACGACACAGAGTTACACATGGAGTAAAACAAACATACAGTCAATAATACAGTATAAACAAGTCTATATACGATGTGAGCAAATGAGGTGAGATAAGGGAGGTAAAGGCAAAAAGGCCATGGTGGCAAAGTAGATACAATATAGCAAGTAAAACACTGGAATGGTAGATTTGCAATGGGAGAATGTGCAAAGTAGAAATAAAAATAATTGGGTGCAAAGGAGCAAAATAAATAAATACATTAAATACAGTAGGGAAAGAGGTAGTTGTTTGGGCTAAATTATAGGTGGGCTATGTACAGGTGCAGTAATCTGTGAGCTGCTCTGACAGTTGGTGCTTAAAGCTAGTGAGGGAGATAAGTGTTTCCAGTTTCAGAGATTTTTGTAGTTCGTTCCAGTCATTGGCAGCAGAGAACTGGAAGGAGAGGCGGCCAAAGAAAGAATTGGTTTTGGGGGTGACTAGAGAGATATACCTGCTGGAGCGTGTGCTACAGGTGGGAGATGCAATGGTGACCAGCGAGCTGAGATAAGGGGGGACTTTACCTAGCAGGGTCTTGTAGATGACATGGAGCCAGTGGGTTGTGTTATGCTATGTTGTTGTCTTAAGTCTCTCTTTATGTAGGGTTGTGCCTCTCTTGTTGTGATGTGTGTTTTGTCCTATATTTATATTGTATTTATTTATTTTAATCCCAGGCCCCCTTCCCCGCTGGAGACCTTTTGTAAATCATTGTAAATAAGAATTTGTTCTTAACTGACTAAATATATATAAATATATAAATAAATATATATTAAAAAAGCCATATGTGGATGGGTAGATTAGATAAGTTTTTCTGAATGAATTCCTGGGGGACCCTCATGGTGTACACATCTTTATTGTAACCCAGCACTGACACACCTGATTAGACTACTCAACCAATCACCAGACCCTTGGTTTATTGAGTTAGTGTTAGTAGTGGGTTAGAACAAAAATGAGGGTTCCCCATCATTGACTTGAGAAACAGTGGATTAAATTCCAAAAACGTTTTGATGCATATTTACGTAACATGACTTTGTGTTTTTAAACAGATATCTGGAAAATATGTACAAAAACATGAAGTAGTAAAAGAGTATGAAATTAAAGTAATTGTGATCTGAAGCGTTTGTGACTCATTAGTAATCCCACCTTTAACCACATGGTGGAGACATCCGTTCACATTTTGAAATCAGGGTCCCCAAAAATGTAATCAAACATTTACAATATTAACTCAGTCTCTGTCTCCATATCGCGTGGATTGTCTATGAACCTGTGTATACATATTTTCCAGATGTCTGTTTTAAAACACAGAGACTGAGTTAATATAGTAAAGTGTTTGACTACATTTTTGGGACCCTGAATTCAAAATGTGAACTGATGTCTCCACCATGTGGTTTAGAGTGGTATTACTAATGAGTCACAAGCGTTTCTGATCACAATTACTTTAAATCTATACTATTTTACTACCTAATGTTTTTGTTTCATCGTATAATAAATGGGCTTACATTTTTTTCATTTAAGGAATCTCATCCAGCTACTTTGTGTAATTAGATGAGGTGTTTCTGTAGTATATTTGAAGCATGGATACAATAACAATAGTGGTTGGACTCTAGGATTTAATTTATTGAATTAAAGTCTCTCTTGAAGTGGGATATTGACCAAAGGACAAAAGGTTTAGCGACATTGGTTTGCAGCTCAAAATGTAGAACACGTGACCTATAGGCCACATCATATTTACTGTGAACAAGCAAGGCAAATGCTACCCCCTACTGTCCGATACAGTAATACCAAGTGCAGGCATCTTTGCTTTTCAATGGTGGCATCATATTCTAGCCAATAACTTATTGTGATCTATCATGCTTACTTCCAAGCACCACTGACCTGGTGTAAGGCCTCTCCTTTACACTGTCCATAACAACATTTGTTTCCAACTTTAATTATGACAATTTATCATAGTTGCACCTGGATAAAGCCTGTTGCTTTCAACATTTAATTGTCATTCAAAATATTGTTTCAGACTAGATACTAAATCAACTCCATCCCTCTAGTTGTCTGCTAATGCTACATCTCTATTAATTGCCTGGCAATAATGAAGTGGCCAGCACAACGGAAAAGATTGCAGTCACTCATCAGTAAGATTGAGGAAAATGAAGATGAGTCACTAATTATAGGTGCCAATTTGTATTTTTTTCTCTGCTCATTATACATCACATTACTATGAATTCAAGATGTCAACTTAACCATAACAATTCAGCTATCTTCTCTGGTTGCATTTATGAGGGAAAGAAAGTCCAAAACAATAAACCGCTTACCCACACTAACAAATAAATTTGCCATTCTGTACTTGTTAGTGAAAATAAGTATAATCAGCATAACACAATATGCTTTTTATTACTCTGGCGAATCAAGCAAGTGTGAAATTGAGTTGAACTGTGTCAGTTTAAACAAGTCATTCACAATGTAAAAAAATATACAGATAGAACAACTGTCTATATGGTAAAAATTACCTATGATTGACTCTAGCCTGAGCCACTACTGCTGAGATCTTTTAAAATTGTTTTTTGACAACGTGACAATTCCTTTTTTTTACTGTTTCCATTGATTGATTTATGTCAGGTATGATTTAAAGATGGATGCGACTTGTTCCTGCCTGGTGTGCCAACGGCCATGCCGTCAGTTTATTATGGTAGGTCTTAAGGATCATGGGTGTGCTGCTGGCTACATTCTCTTATTGGATGTCATGAGGAACAATGGCGCTTCATATGTTCTACTGTGATAGTAATTAGGACCGTACATTCAGAAACTAATGTTATGCACAGGAAAGGAAATCGTGTAACGCGTCCAAATCTTCTCCACCAGGTCCGTCATGGGGTACCAGGCCTAATTATTCAGTGATACTGCCATCCATAGGTTTGATTTACATATCGCTAGTTCTGTTCCTTTAAACTCTTGAGCTTTGACGTAACGTTCTCTCTGGTGTTCTTTTACTTCGCCCAAAAGCACTGTTTTTTCTCTAAGGCAAGGAGTACTATAAGTTGCATAACAGTGTTCTGTACATCTAGAACACCATATTACATTACCACTTTTCACCAAGGTTGTCTCTAAACTGGGCGCGTGCAGTAGCCCCGAGACTGCCACCCTGCTCCCCCGGGACTGCGGAGCAGAACTATAAACTCACAGAGAGAAGCACGAGATTGAACTTCACTCAACTTTCTAGAGCAGTAGTCACCAACCCGTCGATCGCGCTCAACTGTTCGATCTACAAGGCATTCCTAGTCGATCGCCAAACATTTATGTAAAAAACCCAACGATAAAGCCTTCTGTTCCTAATTTCTTGTTATTCGTCTCCGACTGTTGGCTGTATGTGGACCCAATCCAGCTGCCCTGTGCGTCGGATAGGCGAACTGTTGCCATTTTGAACAATTTTATGTGGCTGAAGGTACAAACTTCTGCCTACCCGGGCGGGCCCAGAGAGCAAATCAACTGCACAAAAGATCTACTGCTGGCAGAACGGATGGCTCAGATGGCGGTGTCTGCAGTAATGTAGCAGGGCATAAAAGATAGCTACAACAAAGTTGATACTGTGAGATTTCAGAACGTTTAAAACAATGACAAGGTAGAGACTGTCAACGAATACAGAAAATATATACTGTTTTTATGAGTGAGTTTGTTTAAGTTCTTACTCAACACTGTCTATTTCCACTCATTGCTACAACAAGCACTGCAGCAGGAATGATTGAGTAGGAAAATGTATATATAGCCTTGCGTTGTTGTTATTAATATCGGCTTTGGTCTTTTTTAATATCAAGTAATATTTCACGTTCTCTGTTCATAGGAGTAACAACATGAATGTGTGCATTAATGCGGTGCGACTCGAGTTTTTCCATCATCTGGAAGGTGTCAGTGGAGGAGAGGGAGACCAAAGGGATGGTGAGAGGCGGACCCTCAGTCTGCTGCTCTCTCTCTCTGCCGAGACTGACCATCAGATGCAGGCACCATCCGCCCAATAAAATAAACATAAAAAGCAAATGATTTAAATGTATGCTCACTCAGCTGTGCTTCACAAGTAATACAACAACTGATCTATTACCGGGGTGATCATATAGCCTCCCTCAAATTTTGAAATACATATTTTTTAAGTGGCCTGAACAACAGTGCATTGGCAGGGCAATTCAAGCAAAGCCGATATGCGGTGATAATGTATTGGGCCTATAGCTTACTGCACAAACCTCATTTAATTGGTTAATGTTGCATAGGCTTATGTTTTTTAAGTCATGTTAAAAATAAATCTGCATTTTGATTCAAAGTGATCTTGATTCAAAAAAGGTTGGTGACCACTGTTCTAGAGATTTCCCTGTTAACACTATCAACATTTCCCTCTACTGTGGTCAAATCAATGCAATATATGTCACTTTCAATGCAATATACTGAAACAAAACAAACTATGCAAGAGATTTTGTTGTAGGCAGAACGCATCAGAGTAGGATTCTATTCCATTCACACAGCCTACTCAGACTGTACTCTGACTGGTATATGCAATTATAAACTGGGTGGTTTGAGCCCTGAATGCTGATTGTCTGACAGCTGTGGTATATCAGACCGTATACCACGGGTATGACAAAACATTTATTTTTACTGCTCTAATTACATTGGTAACCAGTTTATAATAATAATAAGGCACCTCCGGGAGTTTGTGGTACATGGCTATACCACGGCTAAGGGCTGTATCCAGGCAATCCATGTTGGGTCGTGTGTAAGTACAGCCCTTAGCCGTGGTATATTGGCAATATACCACACCCCCTCGTGCCTTATTGCTTAAATAGACCATTGACATATATGGATCTTTGCCATTTACTTTGATCTGGACTGTGTTTACAGCATGAGTGGTCTTCAGTAGATGCTGTTGTTTTGAGATCAAAGCGAGAGCTGCATGTAGCCCTATGTGCACATTTTGTTCATATCCTTTGCTAGTTAGTGAGTTATTAGCCCAGTTATAAATCATTTGTAGTCAGCAATAAGGGAGGGATTGCTTCCTACAAGAGCACAAAATGTATACATTTCTAGACATCTACGAAAAGCCAGTTAGGTAAAGAGCTTTTTTTTTCGTCTTAAAGGGGCAGTGTTGTATTTTGAGACAGGTTTGAATAAGCTAGCCAATAGTCAGAGGGTAGCATAATTTGTCTGATTATCTGTAATAATGGTATGTGAATAAAAAACATTTTATTTTGTAAAGTGGTTTCTTGCATCCAACAACACAACAACATTTCCAGTCACCTCCTTGTCTGAAGGACAAGTGGATAAACAGGTTAATGTCAAGCCCTGCATGCCCCCCCCCCCCCCCCCCCCCCCCCAAAGTCTCATGGAATGTAGGCTTACATTGAACACCACATTGGCTGCTACTGTAGGCTGAATGATAGAACAGCTATTTCCATGTTAAATGTTATGGGAGGCATTTTCTCCATTGATTTTGATGGTAGGCCACTACTCTACATTATACATCATTTTCACAACGTTCAAGTTTGAGCTCAGCAGACCTGAAATTTACTTAGTGCTGAAAAAAAATTAAGGGAACATTGTTTATCACTATTCACCCTTGTTTTTTCTCTGTGCACAAGTGGGAATCATCTATCAGCAATGCCATAAAGATGGTTAATGTTTACGGCAGGCAACCAGTAAACATTAAAGGAATCATTGGAAACAATATGTGCACATGTGGTTTGTACTGGGTTTACTTAATGTACAGAGAAAAATTCATAACTTTAAATAAACTTCCTTGAGATTGCAAAATATATCGTTTTCATTCGTACAAACACAAAAAAAAGACACAAAAGTATCATTCAAAATATATATCGCAGTGTAAAAATCAGTTCTTAAATGTAATCTTTGAGTACAAAATGTGTGATTCTTATTGTTTAATGTTGTAGGGCGTTTTATAGCAGTTGTGTAGGTTTAACTATGAATGTTAGGCCGCATAACTTTAATGATATGCATTAGGGACAGTGATACCAGCTGTTATTACTCATGAACACAAGATGACCATGACTCGTTAGTGTTGTATGTGGTTTACTAAGGCCAATCCAGTGCTACATGCTTAAATCATGATCAAAATAGAGCCATAGTATTATGGTAAATCCCAGTTCTACCTGATGAGGGAGACAGACACCATGCAAAATGTGTGATTCTGTCATGAAATTAGTATAGCAATTTCTATCAATACAATACATACGTTAATCGATCAATCATTTAACGTAATTTGTATTTTTTCACTCAATTGTAATTACTTTTTAATTGAGAATAGATCATTTTTGAATAAATACACGTAATTGACTTGTAAATCATTGACTTGATGTAATACCAAAGTCTTATTTCATAGCCACTGAGTGGCGGCATAAAACTGTGGCATGCGTTTTAATACACTCAAACTCTAATCTCAGCACTATAGCCTAGTTTACACTGACTGAAACCAATATCAGACTGTGGGCCTGTGAAACACCTGGTTATTTTGTAGGTCTCTGGGGCACTGGACATCTCAATCCCGTTGACCAGTATCACATAGACCTAGCTATAGAAAAGTATTTCATATTTTATTTTATTGTCCTGAAATATAGACAACATAAGACATACTGACAAAGCACAACATACACAGTATATGGGTACTATGCATGAATCAACTGTAATGACATTGTCCTAAAACGCGCTATGGTATGAGCAACCAGCGCGTACTGGTTGCTCATAACTGGCTCAGCGCGTCGAGCAGGTGCTTATTGGAGCAAAGTCGCATGCGCGCTGTGATGGAAATGGTGTTAACAAGGACACGGGAGAACTTCGCCCAAGCTGTCAGGTGCTTGAGTAATGGAGCTGTTATTATAAAGGATACTCTCCCAAGGTCTGACCCCATTCGCAGAGAATTGAAAATGATATCCCAGGTCAATTGCCTCGAATAAATACAATGGATCCACATGAATAGATGTTTGGCACACTTCTACTTCGCTGTGGAAGATTATGCTACTATTTGCACTGCATGCGCCTAATATTGAAAATATAAACACCTATTTCTCTCTCTGTGTGTTTGTGTTTGAGAGAGAGAGAGAGAGAGAGCGAGAGAGAGAGAGGGAGAGAGAGAGAGAGAGAGAGAAGTGAGAGGGAATGAGAAAAATAGTGTTATTAAGTCGGGGTGGATACTGCAGTTGCCTATATCATTTTGTGAAATGCACCTCCTAGGCTTTCACCTTTGTCCGATTTCTCGAAATATAGGTCCAAAATCCAAATGTAGAACTTAACACGGCAATCGATTCAGTTTATGACCAATATTGGACAATGAAACGAAGCGAGGTAGGCGTAACATGAATTAGGTGTTTGGAGGCTTCTAAATGAATGACAAATTAAGCATGACGCATGCGTAAAAAGCGCAGTAGGCCGACATTCTTCCTCTCCTCTAATTTTCTACGGTCAAAGGCATCAGCAAAGCATTAAGTGTGACATATTTTACATTATATATGATTACTATAAACACACTGTAATTACATTAATATGCCAATTCTCCATTCTTGTAGGCCTGTTGGGTTGTATTTGTTTTGGTTGTGCCCATTCTCTCTCCATTTCCAGAAAACCACACATCTAGCAATGGTCTGGTTAATCTCAGGTGCCATAACTATTCTCCATTCCAATGTTCCATATCTGGTTGGCTTCATCAGGTCAGAGTCCACAGTATACAAAAGGTCAGTGCTATCCGATATCCTTGGGACGTCTCTACCCCCCATTGAAGTTGAAATTGAAAATGTTTAAGGTAAGGTAAGGGTTAACGTTATGTTAAGGGTAGAGTTACGGTTAGGTTTAGGACTTAGATTTTGGACGTCCCAATGATCCCCAATAGCATTGACCCTGTTCAAAATAATCATCCTGCAGTACTTTGTCATGTGGTTGTGTAGTTTGTGCAGTGTTCACTAGGTGGCGTTACGTCTTGCATATCAACGTAAGAATCCTGTTCAACATTAGCCTATTGCAGACGCACTGCCGCCTTCCGTGCAATAAAATCCAGTAAGATATCGAAGGCGCCAGGTGAGCAATAGACAGAGCAATTGAGATTCTGTGTCATGTTTACTCATATTCCCTAGCGCCACTGTCGTTACTTATTAACCATACCATTTACAAATAAAGATATGAAGTTAATAAACTCATGATTCTAGGCGCAATGGAGAGCGCAATCAAGTTATTTTACATTCTTTAGGGTTCACGTTGGCCGAAATAAACAATTAGTCAATAGGCTACTCAGCAGGCCCATAAAACACACGCGCACAATGACTCGCTCTGGCGCGGTCTTGCGTCCAGGAAGGAATTCCAGGTATCACAGCTGAGGTTGAGAGTATCTCAGTGCCTTCTCTCAGGTTATCTTAATAACATTTCTCAACTCTTTGATCATTGTCTCGACGCCTCTATCCCTAAATGCTAAAGTGAACAAAGTGTGGAAAGAGAAAGACTGGCTATGCCAGACTGCATGATAGAGAAGGAGCAACACAAATTTAGTTTGAGCAATTACATCACTTTGTATTTATCCACAGAGTTTACATCATGGTTTAAATAATAGCATGTAGGCCTAAAGAAACGGACACATGGAAGCGTATCGAGACTGCATTTTACTATTTTATTGACACTTTCAAGAACACATCGTTGTTGTTGTAAACTAGACAAAAACCGAATACAACATAACCCAATGACAACTTTAGAAACACAAAAGGAACCTTCATATTTCAATAAGATGCAGCATTTTTACTATCAGGCTGCAAAGCATTTTTAAACAGAAAATTCGTCCATTTTGACACACACCTAGACGAATGTTTTTTTTTCTTTTCAGAAAGCTGTTGATGTGTGCTCTCGCTGTCATTCGTCTGAACAGTAGCACTTAACACACAGAGACAACAGGTAGGCTAGAGGTACAATGGCACATGTGTGTCCGCTAAAACAACTAGCTCTGTGGATATTTGAGGTACAGGTAAATCCGTATTCAGGGGGATATAAAATGCAGATGGAAAAACAAGGGTAATAGCCCACGAACTATCTTTACACAGGTATCGACAATAAATTAAGGACAGATCCCTAAAATCAAACTACTCCGTTGTATTTACACGCAATATCAATATCAATATGAAATAATTACATAAATATTTGTATATATCACTATTTACATTTATAATCAATATTACCTTTTCAATTGTATTTCAGATTCCCTTTGCCAGCTGAATACTTATGTTGGATTCGGCATGCGAAATTAGGACAGTCTCAACCACTCGCACATGAAGTTTATAACCTCGGTTCTGTTTTGGCATACTTCAAACAAGTGCCAGCATATGGATTTTCGCAGCATAATCCTGCGTTTATAATTTGACAAACAGAGACATTCGTTCGTAAAATCAATAACCGAAGACCAATTGATTGATTCCTTAGAAAAAAAGGGAGGGAGCAATTTTTTTCTCTCCTCCAGATTGGTTTTAAGATCAGCCTGAAGCATTCCTTTAGCCTTATTCGTATCATTTGAATTTGGTCGTGAAAATAAATCATAACAACAAACTGACAGTCATAAAAGAGACATGTAGCGTTTTGTAGGGCATGCAAAGTGTCACCTACCCCCGATAAGCATAATGATATGCTTCAAATAGTTATGCAGTTAATACATCAAACACAGCAGTCTTTATAAGATAAAGAGAAGTGAATTCAAATAATTATAACCAATTCAGAGTGCACATTAAATCAAACAAATTTCGTTACTTCAGTAACTCGACGTAAAACAAACGTATACATAGGACATCACACAGCAGCAACTTATCAAAGATCTGTGAGTATTATCCATGCCAACCTTTCAGTTTCAATACTTGTATGGTATTCAAATAACAGGAAAAATTCAAAAGTGTTGTTTAATTTAACAAAAGAGAAATATACATATGAGATGTGTATTTAACCAAAGTGCATTTCAAAATCTAAACTGTTCAATAGGTCAGTTTTCTAAACCCGCATTCGCTAGAAGGGTGTCGTCATACTCATCCTCGTCGTCCTTATATGATCATCACAACAACAACAAAAACAACAACATTAAAATCTATGGGGACACGCTTCGTGACCTGTCCTGTATGGAATCAAGTCCGCTGACTAAACGCTGAATGCTCTGCAACTCGTTAATGGAATCTTTCCCAGAGCAAGTTTTTGGGGACAGGGAGACCGAGCCGGATGACCTGCTGGTGACCTCCGAGGTGGAGTCCAGGGTGGCGGAGACGGGGCTCGTGGCCATGCCGTCCCCTTTCAGCTCCGCCGCACTGCTCGCCATGGAGGGGATGGCTGTGGTGAGCAGACTGCTGTCCGGAACGCTCATAGGGATGGAGTAAGGGCTGTACCTGAGGCGGGGGCGCACTGCGTTCAGGAAGGGGTGTCGGTGAACAGAGGAGGCTGCGGAGTTGGCTGCCGCGGCTGCTGCCATGTACGTGTAAGGGTAAGGGAACAGGCCCCCAAATGGAGACATGGCCAGGCCCTGGGGAGAGAGGAGGGGAATGATATGAATAGAACTATGCACAAATTTAACAGGCGCTAGTCACCATAAATAATAACACAGCAAAACAGGAAAAATATGCTACATTTAAATTGTTCACAATGTACACTGTCTATGTAGGCCTATATATTGAATTGAGGTCATGTAGTGACTGAGTGTGAATAATGAATCCAGCAGACACGTGAGCTTCACGGGAAATGTTATGTGGCTGTGTAAGCCTCCTTTCACTTTTCTCATAAAGCGATTTTCATGATGATGCTTTTCTGTGTCTATGCGTACTGATTTTATACATAGATGGGTGTAAACCCATTACCAATACATTTTCTTGAATTTAGCCTTAAATATGGAATATATAACGCTATCCACGTGTAAAACCATGAAAACATTCCGAGAATCAAATTGACAAAATATTTCGATTTTTTTTTGTGTTAAGTGATATCTAGACCCACCACTATGTGATATCGGGTTTTGTGTAGCTTTGCAAATAGTTAATGAATTGTGAATCCAAATAAACATTCTTTATATATGATGTTGCTCATAAAATAGCAATTTAAAAGGAACTATTTCTGCAACACATGTGTTTTGAAACTAGATGGAAACAGCAAATCTGTTATGTATTTAGGAGAAGTTGTTTTCCCTCCCCGAACCAGTGAAGAACTAAGCACATCTTATTCGCCATGTTCCTCTAAAACACAGACTTAATTAATGAGTTCATATCAACACTAGCCTAAAACTTTTGTTGTAACGCCTAGGTGGTCTCTGCCTAAATCCCAACATATGCTGTAAACAATTGAGACAAATAATATCCACACCTTCCTAAAATCTAAATAAAACTTGAGTCCCTATAAAACATATTCGGTTATTATTTAGGCTATAACACGACTGTCTACAATAGGCTATGCTCGCCCTGTTGTGGTTTTGAACACTATAAGGAATAAACTAGGCTATTAAAACTAAATGGAAATTATACTATTTGTTCTTCTACACCATGTTGACATTTCCACATAAAGTAATGGTGACAAGGACACCTAAGATGAAATAGGCTACACAGTCCAGTATATGCGTCAAAATGTAACGAAAAACTCAGGAGCACATAGCATGTGTTTTACACGGGCATTAATGTACTGCTGGTGGTAATAAAACAGGTTTTACCTGTGATGCCAAGACATGTTGCTGCAGATGAAAAGGCAGTCCATGAGCTCCCGTCAGGCTTTGCGAGGGTGACGCCATACTGGCCGTGTCCATGGTACTAACCCCTGCAGAGGACACCGCTGCCAGTAAGGGGCCCATGCCCGCGGCCATATTCGAGAACGCGCCTCCCATGTTGAACTGACTGGGGTGCAAAAGAAAGGGATGCGCGCCCCCCAAGTGATTGAAAAACTGCTGTCCCGCGAAACCCGGTGGAAATCCAAAATGATGCATGTGACTCTGGCTTAAGTGCGGACTGCTGTCAGTTTGAACAGTCAAAGGCATATAGTTCTCCTTGCTTATAGACCTGCACTCGTCCGCTTTGGGCTGGTCCCGGCTTGGACTCTTGAAGTCTTCTCCGGACCGAGTCGTGCTGGAGATCACCGTGATGGGGCTCTGTCGTGAGTCCGCTTGGCTTTTCTCAGTCCTCCGGGCGCTTTCCCGAGACCGGCCGTTAGAATCACTGCCACCAAATTGATGGCCTTTAGTCTGGCTTGCCTCACGATCCTTCCCATCCTCCGTAGTGGTTGAGATCTTACTGGAGTCCGGCCCATCCTTTAGGTTTCCATTGCTTTCATCGTCGCTGTCTTCATCACTCTCGCAGAAATCTATCAGGAATGAGTCAAAAGTTAGTGATACATGAGAAATTATGATCAAAGTTAATCAGGATTCATTTAGTTTTTGGTTTTATTCTCCTAAATTCTCATATAGCCAACTTTATTAAATTTTCTTCATGACTTTCGATGCAATATTAATAAAAAATGAAAATAAAAATGTACAACTAGATATACAATCAGTATCGTCAAAATGATATCTCATATAAATAAATATGCCAAGATTTGAATCCATGCTCGTTTGGAGGATCGTAATTTGTGCTGTCAATGAGATGTAATTATCTGTAGGATACTACTGTACGCTAATCATGGTAAAAAGGACTAGGCCTAATGCTTTAGGCTACGTAGGCTAGTGTTCATAATGTATTGAGATACATTGAAATCCATAGGCTACAGATGTATTTTTATTTTTAAATGAACCTTCAGCATATGATCAAGTCCTTCAGATTTTCCTCATTTTAACCGATGTCATGTTTTCACAATTCTAACGATTTTTGTCATTCAGATAACTGACTACGCCTACATCTCGAACGTTTATTTTATACAAATATATATATATATATCTATATCCAGTATATCATTCTGGCAGATGTATGATTCATTTTATTGCTAAATGCTTAGCACGAGAGACCCATCATGTGAATGGGAATTACAAGAATGAGCCTACATAAAAGTTAGGCTACATAGTTTGTATTTTTTGTTGGTGCTGGACAAAATTATATAATTTGTCGTGCAATTATTCAACACAATAGGTCTACTGATATACAAAGACATCCAACTGAATTCAAACTAAATCCAAAATGTAGCAAATTGGAAAATATTTCACAGCAAAGGTTAATGTAGGTGTCTATACTATGTGGGTCTGTGAGATGCGGAACGTGTAGGCCTAGTTCTGAATCTTAACCCAAGCAGAGGCTGTGGGCTCCATTACCTTTCAGGTTGGGAGGCCCCACGGTAGACACTGCGGGAGACGAGGCCTGGTCGAAACATTTTAATGAGGCCTGCTCGCCGGAGGAGTCGTCGGACGTTCCGTTCTCTTTTTTCTGCTGCTCCTCATATGAGCGAATTGACTGCAGGGCCAGCTGTTTCCTACATTATACAGACAGGTTATTGGTCATCACTACTATTATTTTGTAATAAAAAAACGATCTATAAGAAAACGGATCATTTATTCAAGGCATAGGACATGGCTTGCTATGTACAGTCTTTGCGTATAGGCAAATTCACAGGCCTGCAATTCATTTTGAGTGCAGATTATCCAGATGCATTTTATAAATCAATATATATGTCTGTTCGAATAAATCAAGCTATTCAAACCCACTGTAGACCACTAATAACCCACCACCCAAACCATTTTCTTGTATTATGTTGTCAAAACGGTAAAGAAAAGCTTTTGAAGAGCTAACTATCAATAACTCCACACTATTTCTAAAGTAGGAGTTTCAAAATTGTATTTTGCTCTGTAGACCTCTGCACTCGTAGAACCATAACAATGTAAATACAACATGATAAGCTATGTCTATTACCTCTGCCAAATCATTAATAAAACGTGAACTACATAGCATACTTTTAGGTTGAAGGGGTTGTGCAATTGCAAAGACAGTCGTACCGCTTTTTGGAATTCACGAAGATTACTGTCAGCCATTGCTTCTATAGAATCTGACATCAGAAATCGTAAAATGTTTGTTGCGCAGTTAGGGAATAGTTTAAACTTCTCCTTACCTCTTCTCTCGTCTTCCATTGCCAGTGTCACGGAATCCTTTGGCAAAGGGATTATGGTCGATTTTCAATTGTGTAATCTGAAAGAAATCAAAGTTATAAATATTTGTAGGTAGCTGCCGGTAGCCTAGTGGTTAGAGCGTTGGGCCAGTAACCGAAAGGTTACGAAATCGAATCCCCGAGCTGACAAGGTCAAATCTGTCGTTCTGCCCCTGAACAAGGCAGTTAACCCACTAGGCCATCATTGTAAATAAGCATTTGTTCTTAACTGACTTGCCTAATTAAATTTATAATAAATGTTTGTAGAAGTGGGTAAATTTAGTGACATTTATCCTCGATTTCTATTCTTAAAGTTCAACAGTTAACCTTAATTGTTGCTGCATCTCAGTGCAATCATTTTTTTTTTTGAATTGCATATTTGAGCCACCATCTGAATGGTTGGAAATTTGTTGATGCTACTAGAGACCATTTTATTTTCCACGCACACACACACACACACACACACACATACACACACACACACACACACACACACACACACACACACACACACACACACACACACACACACACACACACACACACACACACACACACACACACACACACGTGCAATGCATACTGAATGTCAACCTCGCAGAGCACATTATTTCCCCCCACTCACTTCCTCTCGCTTTCCACCCCTCCCAAGTGCACATTTTGGCACGATTGACAATATTCCTCAACTCATGTGGCTGCCAAACATTAACTGCATTTTTGCTTGACCCAAGTGCCCAGAGGTAACATTTAGCTAACATTTCTCCCTCATATCAAAGAGCCAACATAAGAGATGATTTTGATTAGCGGTGTATCACATGTGGAATTAAATGTTACCACCAGCGCAGCCTGTTAAAATCAAAATGCTCTTTTCTCTGAGTAACTGCACATTCTGTTCCCCTCTCTTTCTCTTTCTCACACTCTACCTCCCCCATTCTCTGAATGTCTCGCAAACACACACACACACACACACACACACACACACACACACACACACACACGCGCGCGCGCGCACACACGCACACACAAACACACACACAGTCTGGGTCGTTGCCAAATCCTTTCCATGTGATTAAATATAATGAAGTATTATGTATTACATACATTCCTGAGAATTCTGACCCAATTGCTTTAGTAGGAAACACGGCATGAGATGAGGTTTACATTTATCTAACACGATAGCTTGTAAGCCCAACACTCAAACAAGATGAAACAAATCTTTCATATTTTATGATGGCAAATAGCGCAGTGCTAGCATTGGCTATATAAACTGTTTGACTAAAGATGGATGAAAAATAAATATCCAACAATTTCATGAAAATAAACGAATAAAGTGTGTTTCTGCCTACCTTGTCATTTTGATAGGCAGTTACAGCAATGAAATCCGTTTCTGGGAAAACGTAAGTCCTGAACGTGCTATAGGGCAGTTTGAGAATGTCGTTGGCTCTCACGATGTGAAATCTGGGCTGATATTTATGCATGGAATTCAGGATGGTCTGGAACAGGAAAGAATTCTGGATTTAAAAAAAGATAAGCACACACGGATTTCTAACTTTTGATGAAGATTAGCCATTTTTGTAGCTTACTCAATCGTAGTTCAGGCCTAGCCTAATTGATGCAATGGGCTGTATTGGAAAGTTCTCATTTATATAGGCCGAAGCAGTTGGGGAAAAAGTTGGAGAAACATGTTGCAGTGAAAATATTAAAACCTCATTCATGTTGGACACAAACCTATTCAATTGAAATTAGGCCTGTATATTTTGGTGAAGCCTTTTCAGCCCTCGACTCCATATGACCACAGAGAGGCAACGTTAACGGGCTTATTAATATTAGGCTACTAATAATAATACCTCTGATAATACTAATAACAATCATGATAACAATAATACATGCTAAAAATGTCGAGAAGCATGCAAATAAGAAAAAAACATACATTAGATGAACTTACAAATCCATGCTTGTCGGAGATGTTATTCGTTAGCTTGAGTTTGTGAAAATTGACGACTTTTGACATCCACTGCTCGCCAGTAGCCGGACTGTCCGGGTGAATGTACATCCTCTTTGGCATTTCGGGGTCGGCCTTCCCTGCCACCATCCAACGCGAGTTGTGAAATTTATACCTGCAGTCATCGGCTGCAACAATATCCATCAACAGAATGTACTTTGCTTTCTTGTCCAAGCCTGTGCATCTCACTTTAAACGGAGGGAACATTCGCCTGTGAAATGGAATGAGAAAATCACTTAAAAACAGTGGACTGGCCTCCCTTACACTGTGACTGAATATTGTTATCCTATGTTCATACATACATATGGAGCAGCTATCTTTACATTGCTATTATACTGGTTATGATAATGAAAATGTAACACTGCGAATACTCAAATATGACACATTTTACATTTACTTGTATGCCTTTACGTATATGCGTCAGCCATACGATTTAGTGCATGAAGAAATTATTAATCTAACAGAGGCTGTGCGAGAACATAAAACACCCACAAATATCTGCCACCTAGAAATATTTTTTTTAAATCGCATAATATGTACATTGTGTAAATGTATTTGTACGGCCTACTATTTGTTTGTTGTGATAATAACAATTGTTATTACACTTTGGTATAATAGGCATATAGACATACATGTTTCCGTTTCATAGCCTAGTATTGTGGGCTGATTTTAGATTTACAAACGTGGACAAAATGTTTTGTAGAGTACATTTTAGAAATGCTCACAGTTGTATTGTGTCATAAGAAGTTAAAATGTAACAGCCTTATGTGTTGTATATTTTTATAGTTTGGGTTGGGTTTTATTTTATCTCGTGTTGAGATTACATGACCATGCAATGTGGCCATACAGATTCTGTCGATAGGACAAAGTTAGGCTATTCTATTCAGTAGCCTACACGTAGCCTATAACCACCCTAGTTTGAAATCAAAACGTTGGCCACCATTCGCGGAGGTCCAGTTCCAAGCACCCATCATTAAATCAATTCACTCGAGAGGCATGCCATCGTATTGTTGATCAGAATGATCTTCATAATAACAAGATGCATACTGATGTATTTCGACTGCAGAACACAAATATGTCTTATTCGAACACATCAAAGTTGAGCTCACCTTCCGGATTTCGTGATAACCATTTCAGTGCCTCGCTTGTGGAACGTTTCCCAAAGTTCCTTCGCTTCCAGGTGAACTTTCGGATCGTCTTCGACCTCTTCTTCAGGCTCCAGAGTCTTCAGAGGCCTCAGATGGGCTGCGGCTGCCTGGTGCCCCAGCGAGGAGAAGTGGAGGCCGGACTCGGCGGCACCCATCAGCTGGTCCATGATAGGCTTCCCCAGGGCGCCCGGGAGAGAGAGGGAGCCGTTGTGAGGTAGCGCCAGGGCCGGGAAAAATGGAGGATGGTGACCCAACATTGCACTCAT
Source organism: Oncorhynchus clarkii lewisi (assembly GCF_045791955.1). Taxonomy (NCBI): domain Eukaryota; kingdom Metazoa; phylum Chordata; class Actinopteri; order Salmoniformes; family Salmonidae; genus Oncorhynchus; species Oncorhynchus clarkii. Next base: position 29,163,282 of record NC_092151.1, on the reverse strand, counting down.
GGCAAATTCCGGACCCCGGTGAGGTAAAAACGGATGGTATGCCATACTCGTTCCTTGTATGACTGGATCTCTCATCAGGAAGCTCATCCAAGTCCAGGCAGGTACCAAATATATGGATTTATTTAGTTGAATACTATAGTCAGTCTATGCAGATTTCTTGACGAGCAAAACTGTCTCAAATTGAGAAGTCTTGAGAAGTCCACTGTCACCACTGCAGAAATAAGCATCCACTTGTGTTCGGCTGGATGGTATGAATTATCTTTACTGTCGTTCTATGAGTTCCAACAAAGTGTCTGCAATGAAAAATGAACAAATGCACTCCATTAGTCTTCAATTGTGTTGAGATAAAGATTTTCTTCCGAGATTGACGGGCGTTGAGCACTTTGCTATGCGTTGTCTTGCGAACAATTTTCGAATTAAACCAACACGGGTGAGTAACTACGCTTTAATTGACTGCTGCCTTATTTTCTTGCTGTTGTCTAGGCTACAATATCGGCATTCCTCTTCAAATGAATTCGCTTTCATTGGCTTCAGTCCTCCTGTAAAAGCGATGTGTTGAAATATTTCAATAGCGCGGAATAATTCCTCTGTCTTTACTTGTTCCAGACATGCACCCTCACACGCACGCACACTATTTCTTCGTCTCTCTTTCACGCACACACACATTTCAGTAAAGACTTATGCAGAGAAAGGAGTCGTTTGACGGCAGAGAGGTGGTAAGGTCCCAGCACCAAGATATTCCTAGCGCTTCTGTGCCCCATAGGCTTCAAACTGTATGGATGTGTTGCATGTTACGAGAAGCTGGGCTCTGTTGATTGGCTCTTTCACGCTTTTGGACCAATTGTGTGGCTTCGTAGGCGTGGTTTTAACAGGTCGGGTGGAGGGGACAGACTTCAGACTTATAAAAAGGTGTTTGGAAACTCAAATGCTGCTGTGAAAAACCACTGCCTCAGTCAATATTGTGTGAATATGTCAACATCATTAGAACTAGTGCGATCACTCGGTCTGTGGGACCCTGCAAAGGAAAAGTAGCCAGTCTCAGTTGCTTTGTCCGTAAGATAGTACTGTCTCGTGTGCAGTCAGAGCGGCAGGGTTGGCCCCGTCATCAAAATATTGAATGACAAAATGTTTGTGCGAAGTCGTGGACGCTTTATTTAGGCTATATGGAGTGAATGAATATACATAATTTATCGTCACTGATTTGATCATTTGGAATTGATTTGATGAACAGAAATAGTCCGTTGTCCGTTGTTCTTTGTTGTAGCGATCTACAACACCGGAGAGGAATGTTTGAGCAACACGACAAGCTACCATTATCAGCACCATATTCGTGAAATATTATAGTGGATTTTGACCGGTTGTCGCGCGATGACCCGATGTCCAGTTAGCATAGGCTATACAATGTTAATAATATGACAATACGTTACATAAACGATCATGTTCATGTTTGCTGACACTTCATTGCATATAATATGTCTTGTTGATTCAATCTGTCACATTGGCTTACAGTGATGCGTTTGATAGCCAATTTTGTCATCATTAAGCTTCACTCGACATTAACTCTCCGAAATTGCAGTATTCATTTTACCTTGAATGTGAAGAGATGACAGGGACATTCCGTGTACTGAATGCATGGCGCCTATAGTGTGTGGTTTTGTCTGTGGACAATATTGCTTTACACACTTTAAGGCAGGTTAACATGAATAAAGCGTGAATAAAACTCTCTCTCTCGAACACACACACACACACACACACACACACACACACACACACACACACACACACACACACACACACACACACACACACTGATATAACGATATTTCGAAAATAAAACCCACTAAAAACGTTGTTGGTGGTGATAATATGTTGGTGATATTGGATCATTTATCAAGACAGGTTGGTTTTATCTGGTCATTCAAGGGACATTAAGCACATTAAGCACAAGTCTAGACAGCTGCACCAGCCAAATATTTAAGGATTCATTTACAAGTAAACTACAGAGGGAGTGGCAGTGGTCAGCCATATTGACCAAACATTGACCAAATAACATCCCATCCAATCGTAGTCCTACAAGGTTGAACTATAGGGACTTGCCAATCTTCTGAGCTAGATTTTGAACTAGTACTATCCATTATTTCATGAAAGTTCTTTATCCTTTAACCAAACGATTGTTAGTGGGGAAACACACCTATTTATACTGTCAATTTGACTGAGCAATCTAAGACAGAGGCTGGTGACATGGTCCTTTGAGTAGACTATTTGATGGTATGAGTGCATGGGTAGTTAGTTGCATGAGGCATAGTGTATTGCGTGCCTGAATGCCCCCCATACCCAGTAGTCTTACCAGCTCCTGGTGACAGGAAAGTTGTTGTCCCTACAATGTAAAGGGACTGCCATGAATTTGACAGTAATTTACAGGCAGCTCAGTGGCTAGTACAGTTATGTATTTTACATTACAGTACACCCGCTGTATAATACATACAGTATCAAAGCAAGCACTGTGTAATGACACACAGTACAATACCATAAAATTGACTGTATTATACTGTAAAAAAAGTAAATGCTACTGTAATCGGAATTGGGTATGGAAAGGGATTGGTGCAAGCAGGTTGGCTGCTAGGTAAAGTGTTTACACATTACAGCACATGAATTCATATTTGGTGTTTTATATCACTTGCACTTCTTAGAGGCCTAAACAAAAGGCTTCCAAACTGACGACAACTACAGGGCAAAACAGACCAAAAGGACATGGCAAAATGTTAAACCATTTAAAGATTTGCTGCCACATCCTGTCCCCTATACATTTTAGTTGATGGTGCACTATAACCACATAAGAGATAAATTGGTGCAACAAATATAGCCTCTTACAAGGTGTGCCACAAATATGTTAATGAGCCAGAAACAACAATACCATGCACCCACTAGTGGTCAATAGGTGTTTGGCGCTCTAAAGATAGGGTACGGTACTGTCTTCTGTGGGGTTGAATTACAGTACCATTTGAAATCCAGCAATATTCCCACAATTCACCATCATCTACAGTATGCTGCAGTAAAACGTTTCAGAATGTTTGACTGTTGATGATACCTAAAATGACTGTATAAATGACAGATTTCTGCAACAGTGTAGGGTTATCCTCATTTTCAGTTTGTAAATAGTTTCCTTGTGTTGTATTTATGAAGTTAATCTTTAACATTTGAATGCAATTATTAGGGACAACCAGTTTGCAGTTTCGCTGTCCAGTTCTCCAGACTTTATATGTGAGTGTAGCTTAGTTATTGTCAATGGAGTGACACCCTGTGTGCTCTCTTTTGTCAGCCGCTATGTCAGAGCAGGGAAACTGTCCCCAAGCTATCCTTTGTGTCTCTATGACTAATTAGGGGAGGGCAGCATATATTGTGCATTGTAAGGTGTCAATATTTATTGATATTTGCTGGACTAACTAATGAGATAACTGCTGACACAATAGGCCTAAATACAATTCAGCATTGATCAAACTATAGGCCTATGGTTACTAAGCTATGGCAAACTCTTCCCTCCAGTCATCTTAGCCTGAACATGCTGTTCACTTATTAAAAGGGCACATACAGTAGGTCTATAGTCCTCTTTGTGTTTGTGAGGTCAGGCCTGTGCCGATTACATGCTTATTCTTCTATATCCTCTACAGGATCAGAGTCCCCCCTGCGGGATGGTTGAGCTAACGTAGGCTAATGTGATTAGCATGAGGTTGTAAGTAACAAGAACATTTCCCAGGACATAGACATATCTGATATTTACAGAAAGCTTACATTCTTGTTAATCTAATTAGACTGTCCAATTTACAGTAGCTATTCCAGTGAAATAATACCATGTTGTTGTTTGAGGAGAGTGCACAGTTATGAACTTGAAAATGTATCAATAAACCAATTAGGCATATTTGGGCAGACTTGATACAACATTTTTAATAGAAATACAATGATTCATTGGATCAGTCTAAAACTTTGCACATACACTGCTGCCATCTAGTGGTCAAAATTGAAATTGTGCATAACCTGGAATAATAAATTGTGACATTTCTCTTGTATTTCAAAGATGATCAGAAAAAAACACGTTTTTTTCTTTGTATTATCTTATGCCAGATCTAATGTGTTATATTCTCCTACATTCATTTCACATTCCCACAAACTTCAAAGTGTTTCCTTTCAAATGGTATCAAGAATGTGCATATCCTTGCTTCAGGTCCTGAGCTACAGGCAGTTAGATTTGGCTATGTCATTTTAACGAAAATTGAAAAAAAGGGTCCAGTCCTTAAGAGGTCACTCACCCCTATTAGCAGCACATTTCAATTTAGTGTAAGATGTCACCAAATAGGAAGCATTGTTGACAGAGCGGCACCCTTTCATTCTTTGTGGCCACCAGGCTTAATTAGCTAAGCAGCCCTGAGAGAGCGGTCCATGCACTATATAAAGTTTTACAGGGTTAGGGCTATTAGGGACTCCCAAGTGTCAATACAAATGCATACCTAACACAACTGATTGATGAGGTGGTGTTGTCAATGTTTTCATATCTAGAGTGATAATGTATATCACAATCAAAAAGTTATATATTTGTTTAATAGGCTCTGAAATCCCATTCTGTTTGTTTCCAGTCTGTGTAGTAGACTGTAGGGATACTAAGTAGTTTGGGCCTGTCAAATACAAAGGTGACTTGTTTATATGCCCTACTGTTTATCAATAGTGTGTTTGTTATAGTATAGGCATAGACAATGTTGTTTTAAGAAATAATCTTTAGAGAAAATAACTGTTTTTGTTTAGAGAGACGAGTCAATGAATCATGTATATCTATTTATCAATGTTTATAATTAATGTTATCTATGCTGGACAAAACCAGAAGTTTTGTTGGTACAAGTAATGCCCATAAACTATCAAGTAGTGTTTTCTCTCACTTGATACACACTGTCCTTTCCCTAGGTGATCTGTACAGTCAGAAAAACTAAAGACTGGATAGCTCACTGGATTAATGTAATGTGTATTGTTTGTATGTTTATTAAGTCAAACTTTTTAGTCTTTCTGAGAATTGATTATGGGGGTCCCGTGTTTCATTTTTGCTTCCGTCTTTATTTGCAGATTGTAAATGATAAATGGGATGAGACTTTATGGCACTACCTGAGAATGGAGTATGTCAAATCAAATCAAATCACATTTTATTGGTCACATACACATTTTTAGCAGATGTTATTGCAGGTGTAGTGAAATGTAGTGAAATGCTTGTGTTCCTAGCTCCAACGGTTAAGTAATATCTAACAATTCACAACAATACACACTAATCTAAAAGTAAAATAATGGAATTAAGAAATATATAAATATTAGGACAAGCAATGTTGGAGTGGCATTGACTAAAATACAGTAGAGTACAGTATATACATATGAAATTAGTAAAACAGTATGTAAACATTCTCAAAGTAACTAGTGTTCCATTATTAAAGTAACCAGTGATTCCATTCCTCTAAGGTGCAGGGTTGAGTAATGGCAACGTTGTTGTTCTTTTGGAACATTTAGACACAACTTCACATGATAGGGACAAGTTTAGTCAATTAAGTTGTGCAATGCTTGAAATTAATATGTGTCGATATACATTTGTCGTAACTGTTCTTTAGGTATTGCAATGACAACATAGTTAACATGTATTATTTACCCCAAAGGTGTAAGTAATATCACTTTTTTCAAATTGATTCATGTGGACCATTGATCCAAATGCAGAGGTTGCGAAATGCCCTTTCCAAAATCAGCACCATACTCAGTCAATTTTCTTGAAACATGATAAACTCTCACCTGTCGATGATTCTGGCCTGTCAGTCATTTTTATGCAAGTCAACCCTTGCTCTCTTCTATTATTGCAGGAACTTGTTACCGATTTTGATGAAAAACATTTGAGTTAATTAGGGGGATGTGTTTAATGACTGCATGTCAAAGTAATGGATTTACTTCAGTTCAGAGAGCAATAGAAAATTGCACTGGGAATACCTGTGCTCTTCTGACTGATGAGGTCCTTCTGCAGTGAGCTTTACTCTTAACCTTGACTTACAACTTCATATTTACAAAATGTTGTAAATTCGTCAATGTAAGTCAAGTCAAATATGAGATAAAACACATTTCTGTACAGCTACTGAAGTATGAGAGGTTGTAGTTGAAATGTCTGGCAGCATTTACTGATATTGAGGCAATATTACAAGAGCATGAACTCACTAACTGCTTACTAAACCGCTTATCTTCAGGTAATAAGTAGAACAAAACATTACACATGCCTTATAAATCCTTGGCTAATGTTTGCAAAACAGCAATGGATGCTGGTTTCTGACTGAATGGTTTGCAATAATAGTGAAATATACTTTAAGTAGTGAAAATAGTATGTTAGTAGGCTATACTCCCTGTAGCTGTGCAGTACATTCCAGTGGTAAATGACTCAGATGTGGGCCATTCATGTGAAACACCTTATTTTGTCTTATTTGCCACCACTCATCAGCAATTGGTCAAAACTCAGATCTTTCTTCTGAAAAGGTTGCTCTTGTTGATAGAATCACATTCAGTATTACAAACAATACACAATTAGAGAGTGTATAAAAGACAGCAATCCGCAGGTCATTTGCCCGCTTTAGAAATAATATCTATTTTTCACCACAGGTTTCTATTACTGATCAATGAATTTATACATTTATAAGTAGTAGGATGTGTTATCTGTTCTGACAAACCTTTTCTATTTGTGTACGTATGTATTGTATATAGTTTGTTTGCAGTGTGGTTTTTATATAAGCCCTTTGCTTGTAAAGAATATACAACTATGTTTCTAGACAAGATGAACAAGAGGAACATTTGCACAGACTAAGTTTTTTTTGTTGATGGGGAGTGCATTGTTTTTGAGTATGGTTCCCTGCTGCATGGGACAAGGAAGGCCTAATGGGGATATCTTCTGTCCATTTAGTTCTCTGCCTTGGCAATAGGCATAGTACTTGATTGTGTGGCTTTATAGTACCTCTGGACCCTACAGGGCCCTTCCATTGAATATTTAACCAAGACTCTCTGTCTTTAGGTTGAGGGCGGCATAAAGCTTGCAATCCTACAGAAATAATCTTAGGATTGGGTTAGGGTGGGTACTCTCAACAGGTTAAGTGGGATAAGAGTGTGGCTCATGTCAAAACGCTGGACCCCCCCCCCTCCCCATAGTTCTGGAAAATGTGCAATGGGGTCAGATTGTATTACATTGTTTTGGAATTTACATGGAGATAGAGACCTTTGAAATGGAAAACCATAGGCAGAAAGGCAAGTACCATGTAGTCTGAGGGGCTAAGGGGACTATAGCGGATTTCCATGGATGGCTTGAATACAGTAGAATAGGTCTTCATGCTCTGGAATCAACCATTCTGAGTAATGAATATTTACTTGAGTATTGAGTTCTCTCCCTGTCGTTGGGTAGATATCAAGTACATTGCTGAGCATTAAATCCAATCCAGTGCCTTAAACATGCATCCTAGTGGTCACAATTTCCCTCCCGAAACACCAGTCTGAAAGACACCATTCTGTATTCAGCTGCATATTCCAGACAGCTCTTTTACCAACTCATGTATTCAGTAATCACTTACTAACATGATTATTGTTTTTTTAAAATCTAGAACCCAATATCTTGACAGCCTTAAAAGGTTGTGGAGAGGACTTTGTCATCCCCCCCAGGAGCTTTGGGTTGAGTCTAGCCGTCCAGGAGCTTTGGGTTGAGTCTAGCCGTCCAGGAGCTTTGGATTGAATCTAGCCATCCAGGAGCTTTGGGTTGAGTCTAGCCGTCCAGGAGCTTTAGGTTGAGTCTAGCCGTCCAGGAGCTTTGGGTTGAGTCTAGCGGTCCATGTCTCCGGTGCACTATGCATACCTTCTCAGAGGGTTTTTCTGCTTCATTATGAGGAGGATTCTCCTGTAGCTCCCCAGGCTGTTGGGCTGAGCCCCTTAATCCATCTCATTCAACATGGGCTTCAGGGGCAACTGGATGAACTCAAATGGCTACAATAGCTGTTGTTTTTTGGTCTGAAAAGTGTGATTTATTTTAGGTGTACAGCAGAGAAGAGTTCTTTGGAATATCATCCAAGCAAGGCCAAATGGATGACAATATGAAGGATACACTTTTTTGTAATTGTTAGGAAACTATGTGGATTGAATAATATTATATTCTAGAATGAATACTGTGGTTTAACTTTCTGATTTATGAGTATGTTAGAAATTATTTGGTGACAGGCTCAAGTGTAAGATATTTTCAAATGTATTATAAGATGAAATGGTTGATTAACTATGTTATGACACAAAATGAGTAATGGTGAGCTGTAGAGTAATTTTAAGACATTATATGTTTTTCCCTAGAGAAATAGACGCAATCTTACATCAAATGTGTCCCAAATTTGTGTTTTTATACAATTCAACTGTCTATTTTATTTCATTTAAAAAATCACCACGATGTTTATTTTTCTGATATAGCCTAACATAGGCTTACCTACATCACCGCGCTTCAAAATCGATAAAAGGGAAATATTGACGAAGTCCTCACCAAATGAAAGGCTGAACTAGAGAGTCTATGAAACATTTAATAACACAATATTTTTATCTAATATCATAAACACATTTTGGAGGAAAAAGTTAATTCATTTCAATAAGTTTTAGTTATTTTATTATTTAGAGTGTAGTAGGCTAATTGTAAATAACTAAATTACCTGTTGGAAAAACATGCTGTGAAGCAAGTCGTTTATGTTTTTAACGTTTCAAAGCTTCACCAGAAACAAGGGTGAAAACCTATAGGCTTACATCTCGTGCTTTTACTGTGAGTTTTAGTGTTCATTGCGCATTCAACCGTTTGCAGTGGGGCTCTCTCTCCCCAACACCCACCAACCGTAAAGGATATAGGCTCCAACACACGTGATTAATTTAGGATATTTATCATTTAAAAAAATAATGTACGGACATGATTGGCTAGACGTGATTTTGAGTAGAGAGTTTTCGGTTGAAATCCAAATGTTTTGGAAGTTGCCTGCCAGTTCCCTTGTCTCTGCTACTAGGTGAATTAACGGGTTTGTCAGCAGCGGGAACAACAATCTAAACTATACACGGCGAACTAAAACGGTTGAGTGCGGTCAATTGAATCCATCACTTGCTCCTCTGTGATTTGGATAGATTCCTCTCCAAACTATTCAGCCATAATGCCTTCTGAATGTTTATTGGTAATTCCTCTGGGCATCCCGCCTTAGGTTAGGCCTATATCACCCAAGAACAAACATACCGTTTATATTCTCACCGTTTATATTCTCATTCTTCCTATTTTAGCAACATCTATGAATTTGTATAGCCTAAATTGGCTAACAGTGGTTCAATACCCAATACTGAAAAATACTCAATACTCAATACTGAAAAATGCTATATATGATGGGTTTTAATAACAGCGTTATGCTCATCTTAATAATGAAGCCTAATAAAAGAAAGCATATGCTACACGCCTATACTCATATCTCTATCTCTATAAGGAACTCAGAACCTTATGCCACATATAGATAGATTTAAGTTATGGAAGCGCTTTAAAGTTTGGGAAGCGCTGCTGGCATGCAGGGTTAATTCCTGTGCTTATAAAACTTTTGAAAACGTAAACTATCTAGCAGTCTTTCGTTTATGTGTTTGCCATATCTTCAGTAATTTAAGCGACAGTTACTTCCACTTGAGATGATCATCTTTTTTGACATTTACAAACAGCAACTCACAAGTTATAATTTAATAATATACCTATCTAGGCCTATTGAATGTGTTTACATTTAATTTACAATTCGGTCTATGTTAGTGCAAACACTGACATGACTCGTGTACAATTTGGGGATTTGGGGATTTGAGTGGCATGATCCTAAAGTCAGATTCATACACCACTTTAGTGACCATATGTCCATGCACGCCTCATGCTAACAATCCACCCCCCGACACGTACAATTCTTCCATAAATAACACCATTTATTTTACAATCAAAATGGTTGTTTTCTCGTTTTGTATCCTAAAATGGCCTAATGATTTGTTCGTTTCAAGTCATAGAGCACTGCTTTAATAAAAGGCACATTGCAGACGGATCTTCCATTGGCTCCCTGCATATTATAGGCTATCTTTACTTGGTGTTTCCACATTTAAAGTTGTCAGCGTCTTGTGACATTTGAAACATGCGGCTGGCCATATTTACAAAGGCAGCCAATACAACTGAACGATAAGTAGGATGCGATCAGAAGTTGTGCTTTGCCTTATTGAAGTTCCCGCAGATGTTTTGCATAGAGACATTTTTGGTGTAATGAGGGGGAGTGTTTGAACGTCAACTGAACCTGGTTGGACTAGCATCTACTGTAACATCAAATAGAATAGGAGGGGTAGGGTCTCCATTCACTTTTGCAAAGGTTGAAAAAAAGATTTGCTGGGGGAAAAATGTGACTGCATTTTAAGTTAACTGTTATGGTGATATCATTGGTTGTCATGCACACCTAAAGAGTAAATAACAACGTGATTACAAAAGACACATTCAAAAGTTATACTGGGCACACAATTGCAAGCATGCATTAACACCACGTGCTTACAAGCATGCACATTCCTTAAGAATTTAAGCAATTGCCATTGTCAGATAAGTTTAAGCCACTATAGGCTATTTAAAACAATGATAGAAATGTATTGGAAATACAACTATGGGCCTACGTTAACACCTGTTGTAGGCCTCCTGTCCTGTTCCTATTTGATAGTGAAACCTGTAACGTTCCCAGGCCTTTGTAGTTGTGTGCTGTTGTGCAGATAAGCAAACATTCAGTTCTGTGCTAAAATGTCAGTGTGTGTATTCGGATGGATCTGATACATACAAGACACATGCACACAAACCATTCAACCAACCAATTAAAATCCGTTTAGGAAAAATCTTAGGTTTCAAACCGTGGCACTAAAAAGCCTGTAACCTTTACGCATCAGGGTCATCCGCCTAATAAGATCCATAGCCCATAGTGAAGCCACAGGCCTTCACAAATGTTCCTGGCGACCTACTTGGGCCCCTTGGACCTTTGACATAAATCGCAAATTAATTGGTCACTGTATTAAGAATAAGGTGGGATTCCAGTTAATTAGTCGAGAAATGAGGAAGATTGAACTTTAGGCCTATATGATTTGTTCACTGCCCCTCGTTTGTTAGTAGGGATTTGCGGTGGATCAGCTTTTGTGCGCAACAAATTAGAAGTGAGTAGCTTGGTGCCGATGTACAGTGTCGTTTAGTGAACTGGCGACAGCTCGGATTCATGGGAAAAACTTAAAGGAGACCCGCATTATCAGGACCTCATTATCTCATGTCTGAAACCATCTTTTGAGAACAATCCCTAATCAAGAGTGGCACAGACCTACTTTGCTGAGCACTGGGTGAAATGGGGCTTCTTTCTCTCTCTCTCTCTCTCTCTCTCTCTCTCTCTCTCTCTCTCTCTCTATTCAAGGGGCTTCTCTCTCTCTCTCTCTCTCTCAATTCAAGGGGCTTTATTGGCATGGGAAACATATGTTTACATTGCCAAAGCAAGTGAAATGGATAAACAAAAGTGAAATAAACAATAAAACGTGAACAGTAAATATTACACTAACTCAAGTTCCTCTATCTGTCCATGGTGCAACAATATAAAGACGGTTGCAGTTAGGAGGAGTTAGGAGATCAACACTTTTGAGACAAGCATTAAAAGTAACATAATTGAATGATCATGCTTTATCAGCCTGGTCTCATAGACGTAACATAGTAAATGTAAATCCGGGACACTCAATTACTATGATATGTTACATTTGGTAAGGTAACATGAGACAGAAGGTTACTTATGGCAAAAACGAAAGTAGGGGGGCTTCGGGATTATGTGGGTGGATAACGTGAATGTCCAACAACCTGATGGTTGCGTGTTCAAATCTCATCACAGACAACTTTAGCATTTTAACTACTTACAACTTTTTTTTAATCTACTTTGCGACTACTTTGCATGTTACCTAACCCTTCCCATTACCCTAACCTTAACCTAAATACTTACCCTAACCTTAAACCTAACCTATCCTAGCTAACGTTAGCCACCTAGCTAATGTTAGCGTTTTCCACCTAGCTAACATTAGCCACAACAAATTGGAATTCAGAACATATCATACGTTTTGCAAATTCGTAACATATTGTATGAATTGCAATTCCTTACATTTGTAAATCGTAACATATCATACAAAATGGATGATGGACATTAATACATACCATACCAAACATAACATATCATACTGATTAGAGGGCCCGGATTTACATTTACTATGTTATGTCTACCCCTGAGTCCAGGTTGGCTTTATTCATGTGTCGTGTTTGTGTTTGAGTGCTAGAGTTATCATCAAGGGTGAGATATAATGTAGCAACAACAATGTTATGCCTTAAAGTGGAGCCATTTGCAGATGTTTATTTAACTCTTAGTTTATTTATTTACATATTCACTTATTATATTACTGTGGAGATTGGTCTAATCACACTTGAATGGGGAGACTAATTTTGTAGATAGTGGTTTAAATAATAGAAAACTATTTTACAAGTTACCATTTCTCTCCAAATTTCCAAACGAATAGTTGTTGGTCCATAATAAATTCCCGTGGGACGGATTGTGCTTGTTTAGGCTTATATGACCTTTAATAAACTTTGCTCATGGACAATACATTGCTAATGAAATATCCATTGGCTTGCTAATGTCCATATTATCAAGATACCAACCATAAATATTAGTTTGAAGCAGCTATGCAGTGAATACTCCAACTTAAAAAATCAATAACTCCCAACACGTCTGTAAAATTATGAACTTCCAAGTATGCAGTATCATGTTGTCCTTCTTGGTACAGGGAAAGAAAGGTGGTTCATTTGATTGGCCATAAACCATTAAGTTACCTTCAGGTGAGTGTCACAGGGAGTGTAAAGTAAAGATTGCCAGAGAGATTTACACCATGTCTCCTCAAATAGACAGCCATATAGCCTATAGAGATGGCCGGTGGAGCCAGGTTGTCTGGGCTCTGCAAGACACCTCCCCTCGAGTCTGGATTAAACGTCACCCTAAAAAATGACTATCAACGCACGCACTGTAAACAAATGATTATGCTGGGTGCCTGGCGCTCCACTACCATGTTTAAAGGCAAGTTATTTAAATGGAGCAGCACAAATCGCAGAGCGCCGGCGACCAGTGTTCTCTCTTCCTTGTACTCGTCGGTCCACCCCACCGCTGACATGTGTGCATTAACCTTCTCTCATTTTGCTGGGCAGCGGCCGGCTCGCCCTGCTGCGGTGTAAATAGTAGAGAGTGTTTGATGTTATGGCTATGGGTTTAGGAGTCTCCAGTCTGTTGCGGGTCACTTGTTTCAAAAGAAATCTCTGCGAGACAGAGTAACTTCTTGACAAACCTGTTATTTCTGGGCTTTTAACTTCGCAAAGCAGCTTTCTGATATGAAAAGTAATAGCCATGTTTAGCTGTTGAATAATCATAAATAATCTAATAACTAAACTCGTATAACTAAACTCGTACGGCCCAGTACAGCACTGGGGCCAAGCTTCCTGTCATCCAGGACTTCTATACCAGGTGGTGTCAGAGGAAGGCGCTAAAAATTGTCAGACTCAGGCCTCGCTAGTCATAGACTGTTCTCTCTGCTACCGCACGGCAAGCGGTACCGGAGCGCCAAGTCTAGGTCCAAAAGGCTCCTGAATAGCTTCTACCCCCAAGCCATAAGACTCCTGAACAGCTAATCAAATGGCTACCCAGACTATTTGCATCCCCCCTACCTACATGTACATATTACCTCAATTACATCGACACCGGTGCCCCCTGTATATAGCTCCGCTATTGATATTTACTGCTGCTCTTGAATTATTTGTTATTCTTATCTCTTACTTTTATTTTTAATTGTTTTAGGTATTTTCTTAAAACTGCGTTATTGGTTAAGGGCTTGTAAGTAAGCATTTCACTGTAAGGTCTACTACACCTGTTGTATTCGGCGCATGTGACGAATACAATTTGATTTGATTTATTTTATTTGTATCGGCATTAACATAAATCTTAACGGGTAGTACCCTAACGGAGAGGAATCAATGCCATTTAATTTAGAATAATTTGGTTAATCAGACATAGGCCTACACACAGCAACAGTTATTGGGTGACACATTTTCAGCAAAAACAATGAATTTTGCATCATCATTAAATTTATCCCGTGAGACTAATACCTCAATCATCCGGGCATAGGTTAGAGCCTAACAGGAGAAGAAATGTATCAGGGTATTTTGGTGGAATCGACAATATAGGCTATCACTGCAGGATTACGAACTAATAGGCTACTCGAGATTACACTTTTCTCTCTAAAAAACGTCGAAAATACATATACATAATATGTATATAAATATATGTCGTAGGCCTATAGGTAGCGTTATAATTTGCAACTCAAAGTCATCTAGCCCAGTCAGCATTTCACTTACATTTTTCCACAGTTTTACCTATTTAGCCTACATCACGTCCTCACTGACATAAATGATGAATCCCTGCACATAGGTCTAGGCTCTGGACTAATAAATATGTAGGCTAGGGATGTTACAACATGTTAGCTCATCCTACCATGACTACAAAATGGTTGTAACGCCTCCCTTACGATTTTTTTTTCAGGAGGTAAATGCTGGGTGCAGGGTCGGCTCCCAAATCCTTCAACCTGGTGAAAACAATTAGCGGGATTATAGAGGACGTGGCCTGATCATTAGGTCATTACGCTGCCCTGATGTTAATCCTTAGGGAGATCACTATTTGCTAACACTACACATTTAGTCACAGCCCTCATACACCCACACAGAAGCGTCCCAAGGCTCAACCCTCACACACACACACACAAGCGCCCCAATGCTCAAGTGTTCTGGCTTTTCTTTGAGTATAATGTTTCACAAATAACCTAATCTGTAAATTACGTGATCACCATCATTCATTCATAAGAATACATGATTATAATGAATTGAAATTGAAATAGTTATTAATCAATACTGTTGTTACAATGCAGCTATAATGGATGTTATTCTAAAGATCAACCTTTTGGGGCCAATCTTACTTTTGTCTGTAGGCCTACATCATGACTGATGACTCATGACTTTTGTCTGTAGGTCTACATCATGACTGATGACTCATGACTTTTGTCTGTAGGCCTACATCATGACTGATGACTCATGACTTTTGTCTGTAGGCCTACATCATGACTGATGACTCATGACTTTTGTCTGTAGGCCTACATCATGACTGATGACTCATGACTTTTGTCTGTAGGCCTACATCATGACTGATGACTCATGACTTTTGTCTGTAGGCCTACATCATGACTGGATAAGACTTTCAGGTTTCCAAATTGTATGTCACAATCATTTCATATTTTTCATATAGGCTATTCATTAATATTGTTGGGTTTACAAATATTTCTGGGATCACTTAGGGGTGTAGGCCTAGAGTTAAATAAAGTAAAATAAAATAAAAAAGTTAACAGAATGCTGATCATGACAATTTACTTGACATGGAATATGAATATTCCACAGTAGTTATTTTACCAATAACACATTGAAATGTCTAAAGACGGTTCATTGGGAAAATGCTATAGTTTTCTTTCCTTGACATGTTGGAGAGTGTGCAGCAGTTCCAAATGCAGTTGAAGTAACACAACATTATGCCAAATGAAACATTGTGATTACGGCGCATGCTGCATGCAGGCAACAACAAGCTTTTTGCTTTGTACCAAAACCCTAACGAGTTTGACTGTAGAAAAGCCCTAGAAAAAGCCCTTCTTAGAGTGTATTAACCCTCTAGCGTGTGCTAACTCAGTAGGTTGACCTGAGAGGTCTGTGATGCCAGTCAGAGTTCTGACACTGCTGGTTGGTTCACAGCTCCAGATAGGGAGCTGGAGAGAGAGAGGGAGCTGGAGAGAGAGAGGGAGCTGGAGAGGGAGCAGGAGAGGGAGAGGGAGCTGGAGAGGGAGAGGGAGGTGGAGAGAGAGAGGGAGCTGGAGAGGGAGAGGAAGCTGGAGAGGGAGAGGGAGGTGGAGAGAGAGAGTGAGCTGGAGTGGGAGAGGGAGCTGGAGCTGGAGAGAGAGAGGGAGAGGGAGCTGGAGAGGGAGAGGGAGAGGGAGCTGGAGAGAGAGAGGGAGCTGGAGAGAGAGAGGGAGCTGGAGAGGGAGAGAGAGCTGGAGAGGGAGAGGGAGCAGGAGAGGGAGAGGGAGCTGGAGAGAGAGAGGGAGCTGGCGAGGGAGAGGGAGCTGGAGAGAGAGAGGGAGCTGGCGTGGGAGAGGGAGCTGGCGAGAGAGAGGGAGCTGGAGAGAGAGAGGGAGCTGGAGAGAGAGAGGGAGCTGGCGAGGGAGAGGGAGCTGGAGAGAGAGAGGAGCTGCCGATGGAGATGGAGCTGGCAAGGGAGCTGGAAAAGGAGAGGGAGCTGGCGAGGGAGAGGGAGCTGAAGAGGAAGTGGGAGCTGGAGAGGGAGCTGCCGAGAGAGAGGGAGCTGGTGAGGGAGCTGGAGAGGGAGAGGGAGCTGGCGAGAGAGAGGGAGCTGGCGAGGAAGAGGCAGTGCATTTCAGGCCCCAGATGAAGATAATCTTCCATGACGTGTAATAGGCAGTGTGAAAGTACCTGATATCTGACAGCAATTATAACCTACCAACAGGTTGCTCTAAAAATAAGGAGGACGATTATTGTAGTCTTTTGCTTTCAGCGTTTAGTCATCATCACATCTATGAATACCTTATCAAAGGCAGAGTGGAGTGATATACAGTGCATTCAGAAAGTATTCAGACCGCTTCCCTTTTTCCACATTTTGTTATGTTACATCCTTGTTCAAAAGTCTATTACATTATTGTTTTCCTCTACAATCGTCACACAATACCCCATAATGACAAAGCTAAAACAGGTTTTTAGAAATTTTAGCAAATTTATTTTTAAAAACAAAACAGAAATACCTTATTTACATAAGTATTCAGACCCTTTTCTATGGAACTCGAAATTGAGCTCAGGTGCATCCTGTTTACATAGATCCTCCTTGATGTTGTTTCTACAACTTGATTGGAGTCCACCTGTAGTAAATTCAATTGATTGGTCATGAATTAGAAATGCACACACCTGTCTAAATAATGTTTCACTGTTGACATTGCCAATACCAAGCCTTGAGGTCGAATTAATTGTCCATAGAGCCCCGAGACAGGATTGTGTCGAGGCACAGATCTGGGGAAGGGTACCAAAAAAGTTCTGCAGCATTGAAGGTCCTCAAGAACACAGTGGCTTTGGTCAGGGAGATGACCAAGGACCCAATCATCACTCTGACAGAGCTCCAGAGTTCCTCTGTGGAGATGGGAGAACCTTCCAGAAGGACAACCATCTCTGCAGCACTCCACCATTCAGGCCTTTATGGTAGAGTGGCCAGGTGGAAGCCACTCCTCAGTAAAAGGCACATGACAGCCTGCTTGGAGTTTGCCAAAAGGCACCTAAAGACTCTCAGACAATGAAAAACAAGATTCTCTGGTCTGTTGAAACTAAGATTGAGCTCTTTGGCCTGAATGCCAAGCATCACGTCTGGAGGAAACCTGGCTCCATCTCTACGGTGACGCATGAGGGTGATAGCATCATACTTTGAGAATGTTTTTCAGACTGGGAGACTAGTCAGGATCGAGGGAACGATGAACGGAGCAAAGTACAGAGAGATCCTTGATGAAAACCGTCTCTAGAGCGCTCAGGACCTCAGACTGGGGCGAAGGTTCACCTTCCAACAGGAGAACAACCCTAAGCACACAGCCAAGACAACGCAGGAGTGGCTTTTGGACAAGTCTCTGAATGTCCTTGAGTGGCCCAGCCAGAGCCCGGACTTGAACCCAATCTAACATCTCTGGAGGGCTGGCAGTTGGATCGCTGGTTCAGGTCCCATTTTTTTGACCTTGTTGGAGATCTGACGACATGCCCTTGAGCAGGGCGTCGACGTGCCCTTGAGCAGAGTGTTGACCCTGGTTGCTTCTGTGTGTCGCTCTGGATGGGAGGCTGTTAGATGACTAATGTGATGTAGTTGTTGAGCGGCTTCACTACAAGTGTATTGTATGTTTTAAACATTTAATTAAAAGAAAGAAAACGTCTCTGGAGAGACCTGAACATAGCTGTGCAGTGACGCTCCCCATCCAACTTGACAGAGCTTGAGAGGATCTGCAGAGAAGAATGGGAGAAACTCCCCAAATACAGGCGTGACAAGCTTGTGGCGTCATACCCAAGAAGACTTGAGGCTGTAATCACTGCCAAAGGTGCTTCAACAATGTACTGAATAAAGGGTCTGAAAACTTATGTGAATACTTATGTGATATTGCCGTTTTTAAATAAATACATTTGCAAACATTTCTAAAAAAAATATTTTTGCTTTATAATTATGGGCTATTGTGTGTAGATTGATGAGAAAAAAGGTAACAATTTAATCAATTTTAGAATAAGGCTGTAACTTAACAAAATGTGGAAATAGTCAAGGGGTTTAAATACTTTCTGAATGCACTGCAGGCTCTAGGAAATAGGAAAATCAATGTTTGTTTTTTGTTATAACCTCTTTGGTTTTTACTACGTTTTATGACTTTGAATGGATTAGTGTTTTTAGCTGACCCTTTTATTGATGTCGTTCAATGATATCGTTGACTCATAGACTTTCCCTGCATGTGTAATAGTGTCATAGTCTGCTTATGCTGTTAAGGTTCCAGTCCAAACCTGTATTAATTGAAGTTGTATCCATATGTCAGTCATGTGCATTTGTATTTGTAGTTTGTATAAAATCACACTTATGTATGCATCACAGAGCTTTATGTAGTTTTTTTAGTTTAAAAAAAAGTTAAAACATTATATTTTTTCTATGCAGACCATTCGCAGAGGTCCTGCTATTTCATTCTTATTTTTTACACCCTTAAGTGCATGTTTTGACATGCTTAGAAAATTATTGATAGTGTTGCTGATTTAGTAGATCCATCACAATTATCAGTCATTATTGATAATGGAAGAGTTTTTAGTTGAACATGCATTTTGTGGCATAGCTAATTCATGTAAAGTCAGGTCATGTAAATTCTGGAGACTCCAACATGTATTCTATTTTGAAATGCTGAGAGAACGACTAAAATGATCTAAAAAAGTAAGCCATAATTTGATTCACTCTGAGACCTTTTCTTACCGTCATTCATTCATTCATTTCCCCTTTTCCTTTCTCTGCCATAGGGGGATTTGTATACAGAACTTGGAAATTACAAAATGAAGTGTTCCATCTAGGGCAGCCCATCAGGGAATACAGACAAGGAGACTGAGGGAGCACAAAGAGAGCAGTGATTTCCAAAATGGTTCTGCCGTTGAATGACAATGGCCAGGCCCTTCTGCTGCAGATAAAAACATTCAGAAAAAGGGGAGAAATCAGCCAATTTGATTTGTTGTTGAATCTGGCAGGGAGGGACATCAATACTAAATACATTTTGGCTTGTCAGATTTCAAGGCCTTCATGTATTCTATTATGGCCGAAGGCAGAGATAGAGAAAGAGAGCGAGGACATCTTATCAAGAGGGTCCTGCAATCACTGGAGCTCCACTATGGAATCTTAGGTCCAAGACACTGTGAATATATGCATTGCAGCTTATCATATTTGTTTCATACAGAAGACATATTTCACATTTCTTAAGGATGTACTGACAGAGTATATTGCGCTTTAACAAGTGGGAGAGTTTTTTTTAAAACTGTGACACGTGTAAAGTTAGAGAACTGATAAAGCAGTTATAGATTATATATGAACTAAATCAGAAACATTTGGAGTCTCTTTTATCCATAAGAGTCACTTACACCCACTTCCTAAATAAGATATGATTGTGTGTGTGTGTGTGTGTGTGTGTGTTTGTTATGTCAATACTCCTAATCTTCAGTTCTCCTCATAATGGATGATAGGCCTACATTCTGTTTTAATTGGCAAATGAATGCAATAGATTTGATCAGTTAAAGGTTTTGTTTTGTGCTTCCCTTTGAAATGAGTATTTTCTTTTTACAACACAGACATGGTCGGCTTGACAGGCCCTTTTCATTATGTGTATCACATATTTATTTAGCTTGCTGAGTGATCTGGCCTCATAGGCCTACATTACACCAATATAATAGAAGAGGTTTGCAATGAGATGACCGTAATCTAAACGTCTAACATTTACATTTTCTATAATTCATTGATGTCGAAGGTGTTCTTCACATCGATGTTCGTGACATCCTGTCAAAATCTACCCTAACCTATACTTTCCCCTCATCTATCTTGGACGGGAGGATTTCTATAAATAATTCTCCACTGATAGCCAGCACTGATGCCTCCACGAACAAATCTCTCAGTTACAGCCATCTTGGGAGAAAGCCAGGTCAAAAGCATACTTACATAATAAACAAATACAGGGTTTGACTTGTTCCGGTTTCAGAGAGGAAAGTATTTGGAAGCAGCCAGTGAAACGGCATCGCTATAGTAGGTTGTACTATAGTCTTGAGGTCAGGGGTAGGCAGGGGCAGACTGGGACCAGAAATCGACCCTGGCATTTCTAACACACTGGCCCATTTTCTCCTCGAGGTCCCCACACCGGTCCATTGTTTTCCTTGAGGCCTCCTTGCCTGATGACTCACCCTGAATTGAATTCAGGTGCTCTATTGATCGCTACATACATTCAGTCTGAAACGGCTACGCTAGAAGTTGTTTGTGTGACTTCGAAATGAGGGGTGTTGTACAAAACAAATGAATCAGCGACTGGTTCATCTCTAATAAATATAACCAACCAGAGTATCAACGTTGATAACATCATCATGTATGCCGGCTCTGGCCCAACCCATTGGTTTCTGGGACCAATCAGAATGGTCAGAATGTGTTTGCATTCTAGAAATCGTCAGAAAGGGAAGAAAATCCAGAATCCTCATGGAGAAGAAATGTCAGTTGGCTGGAGCAATGTGGATGGGTAGCCAGGCAAGAGGCCCCCATCATTAGCCAGATAACGATCAAGTTAGACAGGGCCACTAGGCTAAAAATGAACAAGCCCATATGGCATTTGCCTGAAATGCAAGATGGCCTGTCGGCTCCTGGGGGTAAGTTATTCACTTCTTGCAGTGAGTAATATTTGAATGTAGCATGTATGTGGGTGGATGGTCTTTCCCATACCATCTTTGCGTAATTTCAATAGTTACCGTACTTGGTTTGTCTGGTTATAACCTGGCTTCTCTGAAATGATTAGTTTTTTATTTTATAGCATTTAACTGGCAAATTCAAATGTTCAAATATGTGGGACATGGTTTTGTGTATGTAAGGAACAGGGTGTCATATTGAAAATATTAGAAAGAAAAACATTTGGCAACCAAAATCCCCCTTTCATGTGATTGCTGTCATATTGTGTTATTTTTATGCACACATCTATCAGAAAGACGTACAACATTTGAACTGAAGAAAAGGATCTTGAATTTGTATCATTCTAATATTTACAATGATATCTTAAAACCTTGTGGTTTGTACCCTTTAAGCCTAAACCACTGTATAGAAACTATAATCTCTGGTAAATTTAAGACATTACTTTGTTTTTAATATATGGGACATGTGGATGTTCTGGTCTGGTGCATCTTAACAGATGTCTCAGTGTTAGAGCGTTACATAAACCACATGGTCAGTGTGACCAGAAATCTGATCCAGACATGATTCTTCTGCCGTGGCCCTTGGGGTGAAGTGGCTGGGTGGGTGTGTGCTGTCTGTGTGGATGAGTGGGGGTTACGGACATGGTCGTTTGCCATTTATCTCCTCTGTGTGTCTGCTGTAAGACCTGCTACATGAAATATTCAAGGTCCAGTGAAAATGGATCCGCTGATATGGAGTCAGGTTTTTTTTCTTCTCTATCTCTCTCCGGCCATCTCCCCCCGGAGCCTTCCAGGAGCTGCCAGTAGAAGCTAAAGATATCACAGGATGACCAAGTTCAGGGCCCTCCAGGATAATTGATCTCTGCTGTGGTTGTGAGCAATGGGATATCAAGGCCCACAGCCACATATTAAAGCCACTCTCTGATTGGATACTGCATAGACATTGTGACCACCAACC
The DNA here is from genome assembly GCF_045791955.1 of Oncorhynchus clarkii lewisi. Taxonomy (NCBI): domain Eukaryota; kingdom Metazoa; phylum Chordata; class Actinopteri; order Salmoniformes; family Salmonidae; genus Oncorhynchus; species Oncorhynchus clarkii. The sequence goes on along the minus strand of NC_092151.1, from coordinate 29,141,143 downwards.
CAGAGCGTTCTAGCCTCTTTTTTCCTGATGGAAAAATGTAAATAAACACATGTAAACATAGAGACCTTAGGGAAATTTCCCCATCCTACCGTTTGGTGATTATTGTTGATAATAATATCAATTGTTTGCCATGTGCTGATCAACTGTTTTGAATTTCTAGCAACATATGGCATAGACATATTTACTTTGACAATTCTTTATACCTACATTTTGTAATCTTTATAGCTCTCTTTTGTCAAATGTTTGTAAACTTCTTAGGTATAATTTGTTTCAGATAGATTTTTTATTTAAAGTTACTGTATATTATTGTGATATTTTATATTTTCCTTCTTGTCCAGTTCTGACACGATAAACAACACAGCATCTGACCCAAAGGCTCAGAGCCACAGGCCGTCATGCAAGTATATATATACACACACACACCAATCTCATACAAAGCACGCACGCACGCACGCACACACACACACACACACACACACACACACACACACACACACACACACACACACACACACACACACACACACACACACACACACACACACACACACACACAGTCATCACTTCAGGTAACACTTCACCTCTAATCAAAGGTCTACAAAGGTCTACAGTACACACACCCCACTCTCATAAAAACAACACACACAGGCACACACATTGTATCAGCAAACCACCGAATACCATTGTGTCACCTACCCAGAGCGCAGTTGTTAGGTGCTCCCCTAAATGTCTGCAGCACTTCACCTCACCTTCTGAATGTGCGAGGCACTGCACCCTGACTAAATGAAAACCAATCTGAGGAAACCAGGAACAACCATAGGCAGGCTCCAGCGGGCTGCCATAAAAAAAGGGCTGCTCCTCGCCTTCAGCCCACTCTATGGATCAATGGGCGGACTGGGAAGCCTCTACAGTACACCCTCCACTGCACCACTGCACCAGGAAACAAGCCAATAACAAAAGATGGGAAAACCCTCACACACTGTACAGAGGATATTTGAACGGTAATGGCAATTTTTTATTACTCACTCACACAAACTGGGCAAGGATGCAAGCAAGGCTTACATTTTTGGGATGATTAATGTTTCCATACCGTGGATCATACTCCAAACTATCTTTAACCCCCACTCCCCAGCCCTGCAGCCATTCTCCAAGCAGCCCCTGGATGGGAGCAGGGGGAGGTATGGGCTGGGCTGTGATCGGTGCAAACATGCAGCAGCAGACAAACAAATCATGTCACGTCTCTGCTGCCGCTGCTGGCAGCGCACTCAAAGGAGCTCCAGAGCTTTGCCAGGGAGGAGGGCGCACTGAGTCTTCCCAGGGAGGGGGTAGGGGAGACTGAGTATGGCTCTTCCACGGACACCTCTGCCCCTCCTGGAAGGAATGCAACACAGCCTCCTGTGGGAGGGAGAGCTAGAGAGAGTGAGAGGGGAGGAAGGAGTGGTTGAGAGGGAGGAAGAGAAGTAAAGTGAGAGAAGGAGAGTGAGAAAGAGGAAGAGGGAGCAAGGCAGAAAGAGAGGGAGAGAGAGACCTGCCCCTCTCAGGGAGGGAGTGTCTCAAAACAACCCCCCTAGAAGGCCTAATCCTGCCACTCATCAGCCTCTCAACGTGCTGAGAGCACCACAGGGGATTACACAGGAAAAACAATCAAAGCATTATGAGTGTTAAATACCACTCTTGCTGTGCTACTGTGGTTATCTTAATTACATTGATTAATCTCATTTTTAACCCTGTGTCTGTCACTGATGATCGCATCGAAGGGATCAGACTGAGGGTCTTGCGGTAGTGGTTACAGATGTGTTGAGTAAGGTTGTCAGAAGGTTGTGCTGCAGCTGTTGGACTTGTGAAGTAGGCAATGGAAGTTTAAAAGATCTAGTATCTGGTTGGGGGTTAGTATATATCCTTTTTATAGGGTCTTGTTCAATGTATCACAGAGAACTTGTTTTGATGGTACTACTCTGTTCTTTGCACTGTAAAGAACATGAACGAAGACACTCCTGAATTGTCACTAATTTCTCTCATGAGAGCCTGAGTCTCCAGTATCATGTCTATTGATATTTCCTGTAAACATAAAGACATAATGCTGGACAGTGAATAATCCTCACAAAAGGGGCTGTATAATATTTCTATAGCACCTCCTCTCGGGAAGGCAATATTTTTTTGTGAAGCCCGTTGAGAGGCATCTCTAATCTGTAGATTACATTCCTGTGTGCTTGCTACAAGCTTTTTATGGCTATATATCAGGCTGAGGACAGATTTTGTTAGGTGGAGATTGGGGTTCAGGAGTTCATTCACAGTTCATGCCAGAGCATTCCATGCAATCTTTACATTTCCATTCTTCATCCTCACTCTTTCCTCTTATGTACTGTACTTTTAGACAAGGAGTTGCAACTAACGTAACTTTTCAGAGCGAGTGTAAAAGCTTCAGCTGATACATCTGCACTGTTTGCAAATTGAAATACTTGGTAAAGCCATGATTTAGACACGACTCACTATGTATTGTGTGTATCTGATCTTAGATGAAACAGGTGTGAGTCTAAGACCACTGGGTGTGAAGCATGTTTGATGAAGCTTAAGGATTGACAGTTCCAATGCTTCCCTGCCCTTCAACCATACTGGCTAATGTCAGTTTTTCAATATTAGTCATTCATTCATTTCACTTTGAATTATAGTAATTTAAGTGACAATCTGAGAGTTAGTATTTCAGGTTAAACTAACATGAAGTAGGATGTAATTTGTATTTTATTTAACTGGGCAAGACAGTTAGAACACATTCTTATTTTCAATGATGGCCTAGGGGGTAGAACGACAGATTTGTACCTCGGGGATTCGATCTTGCAACCTTTCGGTTACTAGTCTAACATTCTAACCAGTAGGCTAGCTGCCACCCTTAGTCATTTCAATCTTACCAAGCCATCCTTACCAATGGCTTATTTCATGTTGGCTTATAACTTGTTAAATTATATATATTTACAACAAGTATAAGACAGACAAGTTGATTAATTATCCATACAAACCTCACATTTGTCACAGGTGATGAGACAAATGCCTACATCAGACAACTAGACTGCAATAACAATTTGAGTAATATTTATTTTGGAGGAAAAAAATAAACCGTTTTATTATTTGGCTTATTTACATTTTAAAAAACACAACCTTTCAGAAGTTTCATGATCATGCAGCCAGACATGTCTTCCTTTTTTAAACACAACCTTGCAGAAGTTTCATGATCATGCAGCCAGACATCTCTTTCTTTTTTAAACACAACCTTGCAGAAGTTTCATGATCATGCAGCCAGACATCTCTTTCTTTTTTAAACACAACCTTGCAGACGTTTCATGATCATGCAGCCAGACATCTCTTTCTTTTTTAAACACAACCTTGCAGAAGTTTCATGATCATGCAGCCAGACATCTCTTTATTTTTCTTGCCGGGTAAATCATTGAGAACACATTGAGAACACATTGTATTTTTACTTCCACGACCTGTTTGGAAAAAGGTTGAAAAAGGTGATTATGCAATTAAAGACTGTACAACTCATCATTTAAGAATATGGAAAATATAATTGAAAAATAGTTATCCTACAATAGACAGCAGGAGAAAAATAACACACATCTTTCAGGAGATGTTCAGTACTTCTTTCAGACATTTGATGGTTCACCATAGCATGGTTTCAGAATATTACATTGCAGGCAGTGGTAAAAATTGCTGTCTGGCTATTTCAGATCCGATTGGATGATTGCGATGACATTGGCTTCATATAGCTCAGGTAAAGAACAGGCAAAAGTTCAAGCCTTTGTCATTTCATCCTAGCAATTACAGGATAATTATTTCAGATGACGCTTAATGTTCTCTTTCTCTGTCTTGAGATGGCAACGGAGGATGTCTAGAATGTAAGGGAGGATTCTCAACAATAGACCCAGCTAAAAGGCCGATTCATGGGCTCCACTGAAAATACAAGGCAATTACACTGGCAACAGCCCTAACATACAGTGGGGCAAAAAAGTATTTAGTCAGCCACCAATTGTGCAAGTTCTCCCACTTAAAAAGATGAGAGAGGCCTGTACTTTTCATCATAGGTACACTTCAACTATGACAGACAAAATGAGAAAAAAAATCCTGAAAATCACATTGTAGGATTTTTTATGAATTTATTTGCAAATTATGGTGGAAAATAAGTATTTGGTCAATAACAAAAGTTTATCTCAATACTTTGTTATATACCCTTTGTTGGCAATGGCAGAGGTCAAACGTTTTCTGTAAGTCATGTTCAAAACATGACCATTAATTTATATATAATATTATGTACACTCTCCATCAAAGAGTTACAATTGTTTTGATCTTTGGCAGGTCCATGTCATGCGTATCAACATAGTTGTTACTGAGTGATTGTGAAGTAACCTCACTTTTATCTGATTTCCTTACATTATCGCTTCTACACTCTTAGAAAAAAAGGTACTGTCTAGAACCTAAAAGGGATATTCTTCTGTCCCTAAAGGAGAACCCTTTGAAGAACCCCTTTTGGTTCCTGGTTGAACCCTTTTGAGTTCCAGGAAGAACCCTTTCCAAAAGAGTTCTACCTGGAACCCGAAAAGGGTTCTCCTATGGGGATAGCTGAAGAACACTTTTAGAATCCTTTTTTCTAAGTGTGTATGGTTAAAGTTTAACAACCCCCCCCCCCCCCCCCCCCCCCCCGTTTAGCTTCGCTTTCAGCTCTCAGTTAAAGCAAGCTTAACCCAGTCCATCTGTTAACCTAACTAAGGTGGCAAGGCTAGCTTATGGCTAACACATGTGACCGGGTGAGTGTCTGTATGTGCCATGGCCTATCATAGTACATCTCCTTCCCTATCAGATCCACAGATGAAGACCCAGCCTCATTAATGCAGGCCCACGGCCTCCTCTTGTCCCGGCGTTTGGGACAGGAAGCAAAGTAGCAAACATCTGGGTTATTTTTTATGTTGTGGGCCTTTTTTTCTTGTTCTCTCTGGTTCCATGAAAGAGGTAACACACAAACACACGCTCTGAGCTCCAGAGGAGGAAGTGCTGCCTGTGCTGTTCTGTTGTGGCTGTGGAACTTCAAAGCGGGGCGAAGTGTCAATCATCCCAGAGCAGGAGGTACAGAACCTGGTCAATGGCAGGGATTTGTCCACTAACAGCTCCTCTGGGGGAACATTGGCCCAGGTTCAATGGTGGTGAAAGTACAAGGGCTTTATGTAGTAGGTAGGCCTGAGGTTAGGGTTGAACTGTGGTGAAAGTACAAGGGCTTTATATAGTAGGTAGGCCTGAGGTTAGGTTGAATGGGGGTGAAAGTACAAGGGCTTTATATAGTAGGTAGGCCTGAGGTTAGGGTTGAATGGTGGTGAAAGTACAAGGGATTTATATAGTAGGTAGGCCTGAGGTTAGGGTTGAATGGTGGTGAAAGTACAAGGGCTTTATATAGTAGGTAGGCCTGAGGTTAGGTTTGAATGGTGGTGAAAGTACTAGGGCTTTATATAGTAGGTAGGCCTGAGGTTAGGGTTGAATGGTGGTGAAAGTACAAGGGCTTTATATAGTAGGTAGGCCTGAGGTTAGGGTTGAATGGTGGTGAAAGTACTAGGGCTTTATATAGTAGGTAGGCCTGAGGTTAGGGTTGAATGGTGGTGAAAGTACTAGGGCTTTATATAGTAGGTACAGTTGAAGTCGGATGTTTACATACACCTTAGCCAAATACATTTAAACTCAGTTTTTCACAATTCCTGACATTTAATCCTAGTAAAAATGCCCTGTCTTAGGTCAGTTAGGATCACCACTTTATTTTAAGAATGTGAAATGTCAGAATAATAGTAGAGAGAATGATTTATTTCAGCTTTTATTTCTTTCATTACATTCCCAGTGGGTCAGAAGTTTACCTAGATTCAATTAGTATTTGGTAGCATCGCCTTTAAATTGTTTAACTTGGGTCAAACGTTTCAGGTAGCCTTCCACAAGCTTCCCACAATAAATTGGGTGAATTTTGGCCCATTCCTGCTGACAGAGCTGGTGTAACTGAGTCAGGTTTGTAGGCCTCTTTGCTCGCACACACTTTTTCAGTTCTGCCGACAAATTGTCTATGGGATTGAGGTCAGGGCTTTGTGATGGCCACTTCAATACCTTGACTTTGTTGTCCTTAAGCCATTTTGCCAAAACTTTGGAAGTATGTGTCACGCCCTGACCGTAGATTGCTTTGTATGTTTCTATTTTTAGTTTGGTCAGCATGTGAGGTGGGTGGGTATTCTTTCTTTTTCTATGTGTTTGGCCTGGTATGGTTCTCAATCAGAGGCAGCTGTCTATCATTGTCTCTGATTGAGAGCCATACTTAGGTAGCCTGTTTTCCCATTTTGAGTTGTGGGTGATTATTTTCTGGTTAGTGTTTGTTGCACCTGTCAGAACTGTTCTTTTGTCGTTTTTGTTTGTGTATTCATTCTTGATTAAAATTATTATGGATACATACGACGCTGCACTTTGGTCCTCCTCTCCTTCTCCCGACGGACAATGCTTGGGGTCATTGTCCGTTTGGAATGCTTGGGGTCATTGTCCATTTGGAAGACCCATTTGCGACCAAGCTTTAACTAACTGACTGATATCTTGAGATGTTGCTTCAATATATCCACATAATTTTCCTACCTTTTGATTCCATCTATTTTGTGAAGTGCACCAGTCCCTCCTATGGCGGTTTTGGAGCAGTGGCTTCTTCCTTGCTGAGCGGCCTTTCAGGTTATGTTGATATAGGACTCGTTTTACTGTGGATATAGATACTTTTGTACCTGTTTCCTCCAGCATCTTCACAAGGTCCTTTGCTGTTGTTTTGGGATTGAGTTGCACTTTTCGCACCAAGGTACGTTCATATCTAGGAGACAGAACGCGTCTCCTCCCTGAGCAGTATGACGGCTGCGTGGTCCCATGGTGTTTATACTTGCGTACTCTTGTTTGTACAGATGAACGTGGTACCTTCAGGCATTTGGAAATTGCTCCCAAGGATGAACCAGACTTGTGGAGGTCTACAATTGTTTTTCTGAGGTCTTGGCTGATTTCTTTTGATTTTCCCTTGGTGTGAAGCAAAGAGGCACTGAGTTTGAAGGTAGGCCTTGAAATACATCCACAGGTACACCTTAAATTGACTCAAATGATGTCAATTAGCCTATCAGAAGCTTCTAAAGCCATGGCATCATTTTCTTGAATTTTCCAAGCTGTTTAAAGGCACAGTCAACTTAGTGTATGTAAACCTCTGACTTACTGGAATTGTGATGAAGTGAATTGTAAGTGAAATAATCTGTCTGTAAACAATTGTTAGAATAATTACTTGTGTCATGCACAAAGTAGATGTCCTAACAGACTTGCCAAAACTATGGTTTGTTAACAAGAAATTTGTGGAGTGTTTGAAAAACGAGTTTTAATGACTCCAACCTAAGTGTATGTAAACTTCTGTCTTAAACTGTAGGTCTGAGGTCCCCACACTAAGTTAAATGTTATAAGGATGTTAGGATGAATTGGGTATATGGACTCTGATCAAGGGACTCTGATTCAGGTCAATATTGAATGATTTATTTTGGGAGTAATAAAACACCTTTTTTGACCTGTTTTCTGTTGATTTTAGCGATGATATTTTCAACAAAGCATGTTTGAAATAATATGCAATTCATTGTATTTTTGTTGCACTGTAACATTGTTTGGATTTAGTATATTTATTTGGAAACCAGTTGATTGAGTTTGTGTGAATAGAGTGCTTCGTGAAATGCAGTCTCTATGACTACTATATACTGGTATACTGGTTTGTACACTGTTACAGTGAATTTCCCAAGGCTTAATACAGCCCACTGTTAACCTTTTACTGCAGTGGGCTAAATCAGTGTCACACAGAGGATTTATTGGTAGCCTTAAACACATCTGCTTTGAAACAAAAGTATACACCTCAAACACATGGTTATGGGTTTAAAAAAAGAAGACACCTGTACGATTTACATTTACATTTATGTCAGATGTAGAGTTAAAATATATTCCATTTTGAGTTTGCATCCCAATATTACACTTTATAGACATCGCAGACAATTGCAAAATAACTAAACCGTTTGACATAGAAATACAGGATTTTCGGTGGGTTTTCTGAAATAATGTTTTTTAATTATGAAATTATATACAGATTTTTTATAACATTCCACCCATGAGGTCACTAGAGGACGATTCGGTAATTTGCCTGCAGGAAAGGGGTTCACTTGCATATTGATATTTTCCTCCTCTTGTCTCGCCATCAGCAATACATTTAATTGACACATTCTGCCCTTATTCAGCAGGCGGAGGACAAATAGCGAGGTAAATATGTCAACAATAGAGCAGAAAGGTTTACCTGTCTAGGGTACAGCAGCTGGATGTTATAGGTAGGACCACATACACAACATTAAAGTGGAGTGGATAGTGACATTCATTTTGTCCTCATCAGCCTTTTCAGATTTACAAACTGGACAAAATTTAGTCTGAGAATTTGAAAATGTCCGTTGCTTGTCAAGGGTCTATTTGGTGACTTGAGGGGGTTGTCAGTCATGATGTAGTTTATACTAAATGCTCCTTTAATAGCTTGATCCATTGTGATTGGAGTGGTTAATTGATGATCTGCTCATAAATCTGAGACTTATGGGTGTCTCTATTTTCCCTCATTCACCCCCCCCCCCCCCCCTCTCTCTCTCACACTCTCTTTCTTTCTCTCTCTCTCTCTCTCTCTCTCTCTCTCTCTCTCTCTCTCATTCCCTTTAAATGTTTCCTTCCTCTCCTTCTCCTTCTCACTCTCCCTTTCTCTTTACCTTTTCTTCCTCCCTCTCTCTTCTTCCTATTTTCCTTCATCTCTCTCTCTCTTGCTCATTCAGGCATGTCTAATTGCAGATCCCGCCATGCGGAAACTATTCTCCACAACCATTTCAAAGCCTCGGCAATACAGTAGGTGTCACTGCAAGGTTAAGCCAACTTCAAAATGGAAGCCCTGCTTCCATTCCCACTGACGAATTGATTGTGTGGCGGTGATTCCGTATCCTCCGATATGTAGGGCAAGAGAGGGAGAGTAGTAGTAGTTTATTTAAAGGGACCATGCAATTAAAACAGTGAAATATGATGCTTGCACCAGAGTTAGCACATCTTATTTTCATTCTCAGTCCCTAACTAAATATAACTAAATACATAAACATAGCTAAATACACATCACTCATACAGTAGTATAGTATGATTTAACAGATTAAAACAAATGAAGGAAACATGAAATACAACAAATAGTACAATCAGTACAGGACACGTGAGACTTGAGTGCATTAAGAATGAGTCAATGTAAGAAGGATTGATATGCCTTGATCCACAGTTTGACCTCCATGGAGAATGATTTAAAGTCACTGGTGCTTCTTAAGGTAGAGGGGAGGGAATTCCATTTCCCAAGGCCCGAGGTGGAGAATGCTGACTGCCCAAAGGTGTTTTTACTTTTAGGAATGACACAGTCTCCTCTTGTGGAGGTCCGGGTGACTGCTGTTTTGTTAAGAGATTAAAGGGATAATCCAACCCCAACCACTAATTCCATTAAATAACAGCATTGCATAGTGTTAAATAACACTAATATGTGAAAGCAATCCATTTTGTGAAGACATTTTTATTTTGTCATTATAACAAGTTTGGTTTTTGGAAATCTGTTGCAGCTCAAGTCTACTACAAAACCCACAATGCAATGCGCTCTCTCTTTTGGCTGGCAGGCTAGCTATCTAGGTAGCTAGCTAGCTAGAAAACATATTTACACACAATAATACCAAAGTCAATATCAGCATGTGAAGTAGCAAGCTTGCTGTAATATTGCCTAAACAAACTGCACTATCAATTTAGAAGTCTTACTCACTTTGCAAATCGTCTCTGCTACTAAGCTATAAACGGCGTCTCTGCACCAGAGCGAGAGTAGAGTAACGTTGGTTTCCCACAAGGATTACTTTTTGAGAAGATCGGAAACTCCATTAGAATCGTTTTATCACTAATTGTGTACTTTGCCCATAAGTTGTCAATGGGCCACGCAGTGCATTCTAGGCGATTCTGGGACAAGGAGAGCTCTCCTTCAAGGAGTGAATGTGAGTCAATTGGGCTCTAGCTCAAATACCTAACATTAGCATTAATTAAGTGAACAAGAAATACAACTTGCAAATATTTTCCAAGATGTGAGATAATTAACTTATTCTCTATAGCTTTGGAATCATTACGTGCTTTTGAGGAAAATAAGCAGGTTCTCGATTTATACTCTGACTTTGAACAGGGATTGCATGAGAATTGAGACAATGTGAGTTGAGTGGGGCGTTTCTCCATTGATTGCCCAAAGGGATTCCTATCTCCTCCTTTCTTATCGCTGTTTCCTACAGACACAGGGCGCATTGCGATATGATGCTTGAAGGAGAAACGGAGTTGAATAATTTGGTACACTGTTTAGATTGAACACATCTAAGCAGAATATATACTTTGTCAGGACGATATAAACGGATGTATGTGTTCTAGATAAGTATGCCCATACCGTCTATTGGCTGATTTGGCAATCTGGAGTGCAGGTAATTGTTTTAAAAGCATTATGAAATGTGATAGTGTGTTATCCCCTATCTCTAGTGATGAGAATTATATAACTATGACGTGTTCCTACATGATTTAAATCATGGGATCATTTTTTATTTTACCCACTGACAGAACAGAGGCTTTCACCATGCTAACAGGAGTTTTATGATTTGTATTCCTCGGGGTGGATTATCCCTTTAATATGGCAAAATATTTCAGAGGTATGGGTGCAACATTGTTAATAATCTTATAAACTAGACAGACATTTGAGAAAAACATAAAGTTGTCAGAATTGAGCAGATCTTCAGTGCCTGTTTATATAGAGATTGCAGGGGTTTAGTTGAAGTTTCATTGGCTTTAGACCTTTATTCTGACTGGAAAAGGCCATGTCAAGACTGGTGACCTACAACTGAAGGTTGACGGAAGTCTCCAAGACAAATACTCTGTAATCTCTATCACTTTCAATAACTACTTCCTTGATTTAATTGTGGAGTTTGGCCGGCAATTTCCATAAGGGCCCGGACTATCACCCCTTGCAGCAACTGTCATCAGGTTTTTAACCTAGTGATGACAAATAGAGAGAATGTTCACTACTAATTGAACGGTAAGGGATGACCATAGAGATCCTGGCTGACATCACAATGTCAGAACCTTATGCTGGTTGGGTGTTCACAGTGTGTTTGACCTTTTGCTGCAGTGGGCTAAATCATGGACAAACAGAGTGTTTCTTGGTAGTCTTCAATAAATCTACATCGAAACAAAGGAATACACCTCACACACATGGTTATGAGTTGTAAAAAACGAAGACACCTGTACCATGTCATATATACAGTTGAAGTTGGAAGTTTACATACACTTAAGTTGGAGTCATTAAAACTCGTTCTTCAACCACTTACTTCACACTTTTGTTAACAAACCATAGTTTTGGCAAGTCGGTTAGGACATCTACTTCGTGCATGACACAAGTAATTTTCCAACAATTGTTTATAGACAGATTATTTCACTTATAATTCATTCTATCACAATTCCAGTGGGTCAGAAGTTCACTTACACTAAGTTGACTGTGCCTTCAAACAGCTTGGAAAATTCCAGAAAATGATGTCATGGCTTTAGAAGCTTCTGATAGGCTATTTGACATAATTTCAGTCAATTGGAGGATGTATTTCAAGGCCTACCTTCAAACTCAAGGCCTCTTTGCTTGACATCATGGAAAAATCTAAAGAAATCAGCCAAGACCTCAGAAAAAAAATTGTAGACCTCCACAAGTCTGGTTCATCCTTGGGAGCAATTTCCAAATGCCTGTAGGTACCACGTTCATCTGTACAAACAATAGTAAGCAAGTATAAACACCATGGGACCATGAAGCCGTCATACCTCTCCGTCATACCGCTCCGTCATACCACTCAGGAAGGAGACGCGTTCTGTCTCCTAGAGATGAACGTACTTTAGTGTGAAAAGTGAAAATCAATCCCAGAACAACAGCAAAGGACCTTGTGAAAATGCTGGAGAAAACAGGTACAAAAGTATCTATATCCATAGTAAAACGAGTCCTATATCGACATAACCTGAAAGGCCACTCAGCAAGGAAGAAGCCACTGCTCCAAAACCGCCATAAAAAAAGCCAGACTACGGTTTGCAACTGCACATGGGGACAGAGATCGACTTTTTGGAGAAATGTCCTCTGGTCTGATGAAACAAAAATGGAATTGTTTGGCCATAATGACCATCGTTATGTTTGGAGGAAAAGGTGGAGGCTTGCAAGCCGAAGAACACCATCCCAACTGTGAAGCATGGGGGTGGCAGCTTCATGTTGCTGTGGGTGCTTTGCTGCAGGAGGGACTTCACAAAATAGATGGAAACATGAGGTAGGAAAATTATGTGGATATATTGAAGCAACATCTCAAGACATCAGTCAGGAAGTAAAGCTTGGTCGCAAATTGGTCTTCCAAATGCACAATGACCCCAAGCATACTTCCAAAGTTGTGGCACAATGGCTTAAGGACAACAAATTCAAGGTATTGGAGTGGCCATCACAAAGCCCTGACCTCAATCCCATAGACAATTTGTGGGCAGAACTGAAAAAGCGTGTGCGTGCAAGGAGGCCTACAAACCTGACTCAGTTACACCAGCTCTGTCAGCAGGAATGGGCCAAAATTCACCCAACTTATTGTGGGTAGCTTGTGGAAGGTTACCTGAAACGTTTGACCCAATTTAAACAATTTAAAGTCAGTGCTACTAAATACTAATTGAATGTATGTAAACTTCTGACCCACTGAGAATGTGATGAAAGAATGACACTCACCTCCATCACCTCCTTGATTATCTTCCCTATATCTGTCACTCCCCTTGGTTATTGACTCTGTTTTCATGTCGGTGCGCTCTTTGTGTTTCGTGTTCATTGTTTCTTTTATTTATTAAAACACTCACTCCCTGAGCTTGTTTTCCGAATCGCAGAGCACTCGTTACAAGAGCATGGCTTTATTGACGAGTGACTGACTGAAAAACAGTACTGTATCTTTGAAGAATGTTTCAGTTTCAGTGTTCCTCAACCATTACTTATAAAAAAATATGCAATTATTTTCATGCAGTTAAATATGGTGCTGTTTCACATACTCCAAGCATATCAGTTCCCCATGTTCTGTATATTGTATCAGTCAAAAGTTTTGACACACCTACTAATTCAAGGGTTATTCTTTATTTTTACAATTTTCTACATTGTAGAATAATAGTGAAGACATCAACATTTTGAAAAAAAATGTTTTTATTTAACTAAGCAGGTCAGTTAAGAACAAATTCTTATTTACAATGACGGCCAACCCTGGCCAAACCCAGACTACACTGAGTCAATTGTGCGCTGCCCTATGAGACTCCCAATCACAGCTGGATGTGATACAGCCTGGATTTGAACCAGGGACTGTAGTGACATCTTTTGCACTGAGATGCAGTGCCTTAGACCGCTGCGGCACTCGGGAGCCCAAAATAACACGTATGGAATCATGTAGTAACCAAAAAAAGTGTTAAACAAATCAAAATGTATTTTAGATTTTAGATTCTTCAAAGTAGCCATCCTATGCCTCGATGATAGTTTCGCACACTCTTGGCATTCTCTCAACCAGCTTCATGATGTAGTCACCTGGAATGCATTTCAATTAAAAGGTGTGCTTTGTTAAGTTAATTTGTGGAATTTATTTCCTTCCTAATGCGTTTGAGCCAATCAGTTGTGTTGTGACAAGGCAGGGTTGGTATACAGAAGATAGCCCTACTCTGGACCCTGATCTTTCTTTTGACGAACATATCAAGAATATTTAAAGGACAGCATTTTTCCATCTTCGTAGCATTGCAAAATCAGAAACATACAGCGTGGGAAAATCAGAAACCTTCTGTCCAAAAATGATGCAGAAAAGTTTATCCATGCTTTTGTCACTTCTAGGTTAGACTACTGCGATGCTCTACTTTCCGGCTACCCGGATAAAGCACTAAATAAACCTCAGTTAGTGCTAAACATGCTAGAATCTTGACAAGAACCAAAAATTAGATCATATTACTCCAGTGCTAGCCTCTCTACACTGGCTTCCTGTTAAATGTAGGGCTGATTTCAAGGTTTAGCTGCTAACCTACAAAACATTACATGGGCTTGCTCCTACCTATCTCTGATTTGGTCCTGCTGTACATACCTACACGTAAGCTACGGTCACAAGACGCTGGCCTCCTTATTGTCCCTAGAATTTCAAAGCATACCACTGGAGGCAGAGTTTTCTCCTATAGAGCTCCATTTTTATGGAATGGTCTCAACCTTTAAGTCTTTATTGAAAACTTGTCTCTTCAGTAGGTCCTATGATTGAGTGTAGTCTGGCCCAGGGGGTGAAGGGGAACGCAAAGGCAACGGAGCGACGAACCGCCCTTGCTGTATCTGCCTGGCCGGTTCCCCTCTCTCAACTGGGATTCTCTGCATCTAAAACCTATAACGGGGGCTGAGTCACAGGCTTACTGGTGCTCTTCAATGCCGTCCCGAGGAGGGGTGCGTCACTTGAGTGGGTTGAGTCACTGAAGTGATCTTCCTGTCCTGATTGCAGCCCCCTCGGGAACGTGCCTGTGGGGAGATCTTCGTGGGCTATACACAGCCTTGTCTCAGGGAACTATCCTGTCTTATCCTATGTCCTGTGTGAATTTAAGTATGCTCCCTCTAATTCTCTCTCTCTCCCTCCCCTCTCGGAGGACCTAAGCCCTGGGACCATGCCTCAGGACTACCTGGCCTGACAACTCCTAGCTGTCCCCAGTCCACCTGGTTGTGCTGGTGCTCCAGTTTGCCTGGTCTGCCTGCAGCTATGGAACCCTGACCTGTTCACTGAACGTGCTACCTTGTCCTGTACCTGCTGTTTTTGACTCTATTTCTCTATGGCACCTGCTGTCTCTAACTCTGAAAGCTCAGCTATGAAAAGCCAACTGAAATTTACTCCTGAGGCTCTGACCTGTTGCACCCTTTACAACCACTGTGATAATTATTATTTGACCCTGCTGGTCGTCTATGAACTTTTGAACATCTTGGCCATGTACTGTTATAATCTCCACCCGGCACAGCCAGAAGAGGACTGGCCACCCCTCAGAGCCTGTTTCCTCTCTTGGTTTCTTCCTAGGTTTCTGCATTTCTAGGGAGTTTTTCCTAGCCACCGTGTTTCTACATCTGCATTGCTTGCTGTTTGGGGTTTTAGGCTGGGTATCTGTATAGCCCTTTGTGATGTAACAAGGGCTTTATAAATAACATTTGATTGATTGATTGATTGATTTGGTAAGATACCAAGTCCATATTATGGCAAGAACAACTCAAATAAGCAAACAGAAACGACAGTCCATCATTACATTAAGACATGAAGGTCAGGCAATACGGAACATTTCAAGAACTTCTTCAAGTGCTGTCGCAAAAACCATCGAGCTCTATGATGAAACTGGCTCTCATGAGGCCCGCCACAGGAAAGGAAGACACAGAGTTACCTCTGCTGCAGTGGATAAGTTCATTAGAGTTACCAGCCTCAGAAATTGCTGCCCAAATAAATGCTTCAGTAGATGTTCAAGTAACAGACACATCTCAACATCAACTGTTCAGAGGAGACTGCAAGAATCAGGCCTTCATGGTCAAATTGCTGCAAAGAAATCACTACTAAAGGACACCAATAAGAAGAAGAGACTTGCTTTGGCCAAGAACCAAGAGCAATATACATTAGATGGTGGAAATCTATCCTTTGGTCTGATGAGTCCAAATTTGAGATTTGTAGTTCCAACCGCTGTGTCTTTGTGAGACGTGGAGTAGGTGAACGGATGATCTCTGCATGTGTGGTTCCCACGTAAAGCATGAAGGAGGAGATGTGATGATGTGTGGGTGCTTTGCTGGTGACACTGTCAGTGATTTATTTCGAATTCAAGGCACACTTAACCAGCATGGCTACCACAGGATTCTTCAGCCATACGCCAACCCATCTGGTTTGCGCTTAGTGGGACTATTATTTGATTTTCAACAGGACAATGTTGGGTCATTGGAGTGCTGCGTCAGATGACCTGGCCTCCACAATCACCCGACCTCAACCCAATTGAGATGGTTTGGGATGAGTTGGACCGCAGAGTGAAGGAAAAGCAGCCAACAAGTGCTCAGCATGTGGGAACTCCTTCAAGACTGTTGGAAAAGCATTACAGGTGAAGATGGTTGAGAGAATGCCAAGAGTGTGCAAAGCTATCATCAAGGCAAAGGGTGGCTACTTTGAAGAATCTCAAATATAAAATACATTTTGATTTGTTTAACACTTTATTGGTTACTACATGAATCCATATGTGTTATTTCATATTTGTGATGTTCTGACAATTATTCTACAATGTAGAAAATAGTAAAAAATAAAGATAAAGCCTTGAATGAGTAGGTGTGTCCAAACTTTTGACTGGTACAGTATATATTTTTTTATTATTACATTTTCTTGTTTCAGGTCAATCTCATAAATAAATTGTACATATATTTAAGTAAAAAATGTGACAAGGTAACTTAAAACCAAAACAAAATATTTACAGTTAACAACAGCATACAAAAGCAATAAGAAATATACATTCACTGTCAGTTCTCAGATTTTAAATCAAATGTATTTATGTAGTCCTTCTTACATCAGCTGATATATCAAAGTGCTGTACAGAAACCCAGCCTAAAACCCCAAACAGCAAGCAATGCAGGTGTAGAAACACGGTGGCTAGGCAAAAACCTAGGAAGAAACCTAGAAAGGAACCAGGCTCTGAGGGGTGGCCAGTCTTCTTCTGGCTGAGCCGGGTGGAGATTATAACAGAACATGGACAAGATGTTCAAACGTTCATAAATGACCAGCATGGTCAAATAACAATAATCACAGTAGTTGTCGAAAGTGCAACAAGTCAGCACCTCAGGAGTAAATGTCAGTTGGCTTTTCATAGCCGATCATTGAGAGTATCTCTACTGCTCCTGCTGTCTCTAGAGAGTTGAAAACAGCAGGTCTGGGACAGGGTAGCACGTCCGGTGAACAGGTCAGGGTTCCATAGCCGCAGGCAGAACAGTTGAAACTGGAGCAGCAGCACAACCAGGTGGACTGGGGACAGCAAGGAGTCATCATGCCAGGTAGTCCTGAGGCATGGTCCTAGGGCTCAAGTCCTCCGAGAGAGAGAAAGAAAGAAAGAGAGAAAGAGAGAATTAGAGAGAGCATACTTAAATTCACACAGGACACTGGATAAGGCAGGAGAAATACTGCAGATATAACAGACTGACCCTAGCCCCCCGACACATAAACTACTGCAGCATAAATACTGGAGGCCGAGACAGGAGGGGTCAGGAGACACTGTGGCCCCACCTGATGATACCCCCGGACAGGGCCAAACAGGCAGGATATAACCCCACCCACTTTGCCAAAGCACAGCCCCCACACCACTAGAGGGATATCTTCAACCACCAATTTACCATCTGAGGCAGAATATAGCCTTTAAATTGTTCATCATACCTACCCATTTTAATTTCCTTATATGCCTTTATTAATTTGACTGTTGCAAAATGTGTGGCTGTAAAATACAAAATACCCCTAACAGAGTATAGAGGCCCTACAGCTATACAACCAAATCATTTTTCATACAAGAAAGTGACCGGGGTCCAGTTGACCCATAGATTCATATAATTTTTACATTGATACTTCTTAGGGTAACTGCAAGATTAGGTGGACGAGATAGCAAGAAGTGATCCCATATTGTACATACAGTGCCTTGCGAAAGTATTCGGCCCCCTTGAACTTTGCGACCTTTTGCCACATTTCAGGCTTCAAACATAAAGATATAAAACTGTATGTTTTTGTGAAGAATCAACAACAAGTGGGACACAATCATGAAGTGGAACGACATTTATTGGATATTTCAAACTTTTTTAACAAATCAAAAACTGAAAAATTGGGCGTGCAAAATTATTCAGCCCCCTTAAGTTAATACTTTGTAGCGCCACCTTTTGCTGCGATTACAGCTGTAAGTCGCTTGGGGTATGTCTCTATCAGTTTTGCACATCGAGAGACTGAAATGTTTTCCCATTCCTCCTTGCAAAACAGCTCGAGCTCAGTGAGGTTGGATGGAGAGCATTTGTGAACAGCAGTTTTCAGTTCTTTCCACAGATTCTCGATTGGATTCAGGTCTGGACTTTGACTTGGCCATTCTAACACCTGGATATGTTTATTTTTTAACCATTCCATTGTAGATTTTGCTTTATGTTTTGGATCATTGTCTTGTTGGAAGACAAATCTCCGTCCCAGTGTCAGGTCTTTTGCAGATTCCATCAGGTTTTCTTCCAGAATGGTCCTGTATTTGGCTCCATCCATCTTCCCATCAATTTTAACCATCTTCCCTGTCCCTGCTGAAGAAAAACAGGCCCAAACCATGATGCTGCCACCACCATGTTTGACAGTGGGGATGGTGTGTTCAGCTGTGTTGTTTTTACGCCAAACATAACGTTTTGCATTGTTGCCAAAAAGTTCAATTTTGGTTTCATCTGACCAGAGCACCTTCTTCCACATGTTTGGTGTGTCTCCCAGGTGGCTTGTGGCAAACTTTAAACGACACTTTTTATGGATATCTTTAAGAAATGGCTTTCTTCTTGCCACTCTTCCATAAAGGCCAGATTTGTGCAATATACGACTGCTTGTTGTCCTATGGACAGAGTCTCCCACCTCAGCTGTAGATCTCTGCAGTTCATCCAGAGTGATCATGGGCCTCTTGGCTGCATCTCTGATCAGTCTTCTCCTTGTATGAGCTGAAAGTTTAGAGGGACGGCCAGGTCTTGGTAGATTTGCAGTGGTCTGATACTCCTTCCATTTCAATATTATCGCTTGCACAGTGCTCCTTGGGATGTTTAAAGCTTGGGAAATCTTTTTGTATCCAAATCCGGCTTTAAACTTCTTCACAACAGTATCTCGGACCTGCCTGGTGTGTTCCTTGTTCTTCATGATGCTCTCTGCGCTTTTAACGGACCTCTGAGACTATCACAGTGCAGGTGCATTTATACGGAGACTTGATTACACACAGGTGGATTGTATTTATCATCATTAGTCATTTAGGTCAACATTGGATCATTCAGAGATCCTCAATGAACTTCTGGAGAGAGTTTGCTGCACTGAAAGTAAAGGGGCTGAATATTTTTGCACGCCCAATTTTTCAGTTTTTGATTTGTTAAAAAAGTTTGAAATATCCAATAAATGTCGTTTCACTTCATGATTGTGTCCCACTTGTTGTTGATTCTTCACAAAAAAAGACAGTTTTATATCTTTATGTTTGAAGCCTGAAATGTGGCAAAAGGTCGCAAAGTTCAAGGGGGCCGAATACTTTCGCAAGGCACTGTAAATCTCCAGTGGTAAGACTTTAAAGATCTCACAGTACCACAATGGCACCGACAGAGAGGGCTGCTTTGCTTCTAGTCCTTAGGAAACTTTGCAGTATTTTGTTTTTTTATGTATTATTTGTTACATTGTTAGCCGAGAAAATCTTAAGTGTTATTACATACAGCCGGGAAGAACTGTTGAATATCAGAGCGGCGTCAACTTACCAGCACTACTACCAAGAATATGACTTTCCCAATGCAGATCCTTTGTCTGCACCACCCAGGGCATTTGAACTGATTCCAGAGGCCGACCCAAAACAACGGCGCCAAAGGAGAGGGAGTCGTAGTGGTCTTCTACATCTGCATTGCTTGCTGTTTGTGGTTTTAGGCTGGGTTTCTGTACAGCACTTTGAGATATCAGCTGATGTACGAAGGGCTATATAAATACATTTGATTTTATTTGATTCTAGGCAGACTTCGGAGACGTGCACACCACCCACCGCTTCCGAATAGATTACTCGCTAATGTCCAGTATCTAGATAAAAAAGTTGACGAAATCAGGGCAAGGGTTGCTTTCCAGAGAGACATCAGGGACTGTAACATGCTCTGTTTCACGGAAACATGGCTCTCTCTGTCAGAGTCGGTACAGCCACCTGGATTCTCAGTGCATCGCGCCAACAGGAATAAACATCTCTCCGGGAAGAAGAAGGGCGGTGGAGTATGTTTCATGATTAACAACTCAAGGTGTAATTGTAACAACTTACAGGAACTCAAGTCTTTTTGTTCACCTGACCTAGAATTCCTCACAATCAAATGCCTACATTATTATCTCCCAAGAGAATTCTCTTCGGTTATTGTCGAAGCCATGGATATCCCTCCTCAAGCCGATACCACGACGGCCCTCAAGGAACTTCACTGGACTTTATGAAAACTAGAAACCATATATCCTGAGGCTGCATTAATAGTAGCTGGGGATTTTAACAAAGCAAATTTGAGAAAAAGGCTACCTAAATTCTATCAGCGTATCGACTGTAGCACTTGCACTGGAAATACACTGGACCATTGTTACTCTAACTTCTGCGATGCATACAAGGCCCTCCCACGCCCTCATTTCGGAAAATCTGACCACGACCCATTTTTATCATCCTATAGGCAGAAACTCAAACAGGAAGTAAGGACAATTCAACGCTGGTCTGACCAATCGGAATCCACACTTAAAGATTGTTTTGATCACATGGAGCATCAGAGAATAATATTGAAGTATACGCTGATTCGGTGAGTTTACGAGGAAGTGTATAAGAGATGTTGTACCCACTGTGACTATTAAAATCTACCCTAACCAGAAACCGTGGATAGATGGCAGCATTCGCATAAAACTGAATGCGCTTAGCAACGCATTTAACCATGGCAAGGCGACTGGGTATATGACAGAATACAAACAGAGTAGTCATCCCTCCGCAACTCAATAAAACAAGCAAAATGTCAGTACAGAGACAAAGTGGAGTCGCAATTCAACGGCTCAGACAAGAGACGTATACGGCAAGGTCTACAGACAATCACGGACTACAAAAGGAAAACCAGCCATGCTTCCAGAGAAATAAACACCTTCTTTGCCCGCTTCGAGGATAACGCAGTGCCACCATCGCAGCCTGCTACGAAGGACTGTGGACTCTCCTTCTCCGTGGCCAACGTGAGTAAGACATTTAAACATGTTAACACTCGCATGGCTGCTGGCCCGAAGGCATCCCTAGCCGCGTCCTTAGAGCATGCGTAGACCAGCTGGCTGGTGTGTTTACGGACATTTTCAATCTCTCCCTGTCCTACTCTGCTGTCCCCACATGCTTCAAGATGGCCATCATTGTTTCTGTACCCAAGAATGCAAAGATAACTGAACTAAATTACTATTGGCCTGTAGCACTCACTTTTGTCATCATGAAGTGCTTTGAGAGACTAGTCAACGGCCTCCCGGGTGGCGTAGTGGTTAAGGGTGCTGTACTGCAGCGCCAGCTGTGCCATCAGAGTCCCTGGGTTCGCGCCCGGGAGGTCCGTGGGGCGACGCACAATTGGCCTAGCGTCGTCCGGGTTAGGGAGGGATTGGTCGGTAGGGATCTCCTTGTCTCATTGCGCACCAGCGACTCCTGTGGCGGGCCGGGCGCAGTGCGCGCTAGCCAAGGTTGCCAGGTGCACGGTGTAGCTTCCGACACATTGGTGCGGCTGGCTTCCGGGTTGGATGAGCTCTGTGTTAAGAAGCAGTATGGCTGGTTGGGTTGTGTATCGGAGGACGCATGACATTCAACCTTCGTCTCTCCCGAGCCCGTACGGCTTTAAACTTCGATCCAAATCCGGCTTTAAACTTCTTCACAACAGTATCTCGGACCTGCCTGGTGTGTTCCTTGTTCTTCATGATGCTCTCTGCGCTTTTAACGGACCTCTGAGACTATCACAGTGCAGGTGCATTTATACGGAGACTTGATTACACACAGGTGGATTGTATTTATCATCATTAGTCATGAACTTCTGGAGAGAGTTTGCTGCACTGAAAGTAAAGGGGCTGAATAATTTTGCACGCCCAATTTTTCAGTTTTTGATTTGTTAAAAAAGTTTTAAATATCCAATAAATGTCGTTCCACTTCATGATTGTGTCCCACTTGTTGTTGATTCTTCACAAAAAAATACAGTTTTATATCTTTATGTTTGAAGCCTGAAATTTGGCAAAAGGTCGCAAAGTTCAAGGGGGCCGAATACTTTCGCAAGGCACTGTAAAATATGTTTTGTTTTCTGAATTTTTATAATGAGCATTTCTGTATTTGAATTTGGCGCTCTGCAATCTCACTGGATGTTGGCCAGATGGGACGCTAGCGTTCTACATACCCCCGAGAGGTTTTAATAATGCCACTTTAATAATGTTTACATATCTAGCATTACTCATCTAATATGTATATACTGTATTCTATACTAACTATTGCATCTTAGCTTGACATTGCTCATCCATATATTTATATTCATATATTCTTATTCCATTCCTTACTTAGATTTGTGTTCTTTAGGAATGTGTTGTGGAATTGTTAGATATTACTTGTTAGATATTGCTGCACTGTCAGTACTAGAAGCACAAGCATTTCGCTACACTCGCAATAACATCTCATAACCATGTGTATGTGACCAATAGCATTTGATTTGATTTATTGTTGGTGGCTGGTCTCTTATTTTTATTTTAACTTTATTTACACAGGTTTTTCTCATTGAGATAACATCTCTTTTCTAAGAGAGACTTGGTCCAATAGCAGCAGAGGTAACAACGTTTCCAACGTAACTAAAACTATTTCTACCATGACCTGTTCTAATTTTAGGTACTGTTAGAAGCAAATGAGAATGGGACCGTCATTTATATTTATTTACCTACCCGACTAAAAAATAACTGGGATAAAATGGCATTTTACCCAATATGGCCTTATAAATCAGTGTATACCAGTGTTTAAGCCTCCTCAAGGTTAATGACGACTAGCCAACAGCGCTGTAGAGATCACAATGATGTGTTAGACGATTTTGATTTGTAATGAACCTGAGGGCTGCATGATACACTGAATCAAGTGCTCTCAGGGTAGTGGTTGAGGCCTACACATATATAACGTCACTAAAATCTAAAACCGCCAGTAATGTACATTGTACCAGCTCCTTCCTGGCCTCCAAAGAAAAACAAGCCTTATGCCGGTAAAAACCCAAAAACCTATTCTCAGCTTGAGCTTCCTTATGAAGTTTTCTACATGCACAGTGAAGCTCAGCTTATCATCAAACCACACACCCAAATATTTGTACACTTCAACTTGCTCTATAGTATGTCCAGCCAATGTAGCAATGACATGATAAGGAAAATGCCTGGCATTTGAAAATACTATGAATTTTGTTTTACCCTAATTTAGAGCCAGCTTTAAATCATACAGATTCTGTTGTATGATGTTAAATGCTCTTTGGGCATTTTCAATAGCTAAAGATAAACTATTACCACTTGAATAAAGCACATTCAAATAAACTGCCTGCATCTAAAAAAATGCTGATTCAAGGCTTTCAGAATGGAGGTTCTCTCAGTTACAATCTGTGTGTTTACTAACAATTGTTTGGGAAGCTGTGTATCTTTTCTGTACTCCAAACCTTTCACTACTTGCCAAAATTTGGATGGATTATTTAAATCATGTGAAGAAGATTTCAGGTAGTGGTCTGCTTTCAATTTACAGATCATAGCCACACCCATATTTCGAAGACCCATATGACAAATACAAAAGGTTTAGACCTCACAGTGAAATGCATACTTACAAGCCCTTAAAAACCAATGCAGTTTTAAGAAAAATAAGTGTTAAGAAAGTATTTACTAAAATAAACTGAAGTAAAAAAATAACAAAAAAAATTAAGCAGCAACAATAAAATAATAATAGCGAGGATATATACAGGGGGTACCGGTAAAATGTCAATGTGCGGGGGCACAGGTTAGTCAAGGTAATTGAGGTAATATGAACATGTAGGTAGAGCTAAAGTGACTATGCACAGATAATAAACCTAGAGTAGCAGCAGCGTAAAATAGGTGGGGACAATGCAAAAGCTTTGGGTAGCCATTTGATTAGATGTTCAGTATACCAAGAAAAGTCACCATAGCATCACCCACCTGTAGCACGCGCTCCAGCAGGTATATCTCTCTGGTCACCCCCAAAACCAATTCTTTCTTTGGCCGCCTCTCCTTCCAGTTCTCTGCTGCCAATGACTGGAACGAACTACAAAAATCTCTGAAACTGGAAACACTTATCTCCCTCACTAGCTTTAAGCACCAACTGTCAGAGCAGCTCACAGATTACTGCACCTGTACATAGCCCACCTATAATTTAGCCCAAACAACTACCCCTTTCCCTACTGTATTTATTTATTTTATTTATTTATTTTGCCCCTTTGCACCCCATTATTTTTATTTCTACTTTGCACATTCTTCCACTGCAAATCTACCATTCCAGTGTTTTACTTGCTATATTGTATTTACTTTGCCACCATGGCCTTTTTTTGCCTTTACCTCCCTTATCTCACATCATTTGCTCACATCGTATATAGACTTGTTTATAATGTATTATTGACTGTATGTTTGTTTTACTACAGTGCCTTGCGAAAGTATTCGGCCGCCTTGAACTTTGCAACCTTTTTCCACATTTCAGGCTTCAAACATAAAGATATAAAACTGTATTTTTTTGTGAAGAATCAACAACAAGTGGGACACAATCATGAAGTGGAACGACATTTATTGGATATTTCAAACTTTTTTAACAAATCAAAAACTGAAAAATTGGGCGTGCAAAATTATTCAGCCCCTTTACTTTCAGTGCAGCAAACTCTCTCCAGAAGTTCAGTGAGGATCTCTGAATGATCCAGTGTTGACCTAAATGACTAATGATGATAAATACAATCCACCTGTGTGTAATCAAGTCTCCGTATAAATGCACCTGCACTGTGATAGTCTCAGAGGTCCGTCAAAAGCGCAGAGAGCATCATGAAGAACAAGGAACATACCAGGCAGGTCCGAGATACTGTTGTGAAGAAGTTTAAAGCCGGATTTGGATACAAAAAGATTTCCCAAGCTTTAAACATCCCAAGGAGCACTGTGCAAGCGATAATATTGAAATGGAAGGAGTATCAGACCACTGCAAATCTACCAAGACCTGGCCGTCCCTCTAAACTTTCAGCTCATACAAGGAGAAGACTGATCAGAGATGCAGCCAAGAGGCCCATGATCACTCTGGATGAACTGCAGAGATCTACAGCTGAGGTGGGAGACTCTGTCCATAGGACAACAATCAGTCGTATATTGGACAAATCTGGCCTTTATGGAAGAGTGACAAGAAGAAAGCCATTTCTTAAAGATATCCATAAAAAGTGTTGTTTAAAGTTTGCCACAAGCCACCTGGGAGACACACCAAACATGTGGAAGAAGGTGCTCTGGTCAGATGAAACCAAAATTGAACTTTTTGGCAACAATGCAAAACGTTATGTTTGGCGTAAAAGCAACACAGCTGAACACACCATCCCCACTGTCAAACATGGTGGTGGCAGCATCATGGTTTGGGCCTGCTTTTCTTCAGCAGGGACAGGGAAGATGGTTAAAATTGATGGGAAGATGGATGGAGCCAAATACAGGACCATTCTGGAAGAAAACCTGATGGAGTCTGCAAAAGACCTGAGACTGGGACGGAGATTTGTCTTCCAACAAGACAATGATCCAAAACATAAAGCAAAATCTACAATGGAATGGTTCAAAAATAAACATATCCTGGTGTTAGAATGGCCAAGTCAAAGTCCAGACCTGAATCCAATCGAGAATCTGTGGAAAGAACTGAAAACTGCTGTTCACAAATGCTCTCCATCCAACCTCACTGAGCTCGAGCTGTTTTGCAAGGAGGAATGGGAAAAAATTTCAGTCTCTCGATGTGCAAAACTGATAGAGACATACCCCAAGCGACTTACAGCTGTAATCGCAGCAAAAGGTGGCGCTACAAAGTATTAACTTAAGGGGGCTGAATAATTTTGCACGCCCAATTTTTCAGTTTTTGATTTGTTAAAAAAGTTTGAAATATCCAATAAATGTCGTTCCACTTCATGATTGTGTCCCACTTGTTGTTGATTCTTCACAAAAAAATACAGTTTTATATCTTTATGTTTGAAGCCTGAAATGTGGCAAAAGGTCGCAAAGTTCAAGGAGGCCGAATACTTTCGCAAGGCACTGTACATGTGTAACTCTGTTGTTGTATGTGTCGAACTGCTTTGCTTTATCTAGGCCAGGTCGCAATTGTAAATGAGAACTTGTTCTCAACTTGCCTACCTGGTTAAATAAAGGTGAAATAAAAATAAATAAAATATTCTCATGGGTTAAGCTGCTAAAAAGTATTTTGAACTTAGACTTGGCGCTCTGGTACACCTTGCCGTGCGGTAGCGGAGAAAACAGTCTATGACTAAGGTGGCTGGAGGCTTTGACAATTTGTAGGGCCTTCCTCTGACACCACCTGGTATAGAGGTCCTGGATGGCAGTAAACTTGGCCCCAGTGATGTACTGGGCTGAACGCGCTACCCTCTGTAGTGCCTTACGGTCAGAGGTCGAGCAGTTTCCATACCAGGCAGTGATGCAAGCAATCAGGATGCTCCCGATGGTGCAGCTGTAGAACTTTTTGAGGATCTGAGGACCTATGCCAAATCCTTTCAGTCTCCTGAGGGGGAATAGGCTTCTTCACGATTGTCTTTGGACCATGTTTGGACCATGATAGTTTGTTGGTGATGTGGACACAAGCTATCAACCTGCTCCACTACAACACCATCAATGAGAATGTGGGCGTGGTCAGTCCTCCTTTTCCTGTAGTCCACAATTATCTCTTTTGTCTTGATCATGTTGAGGGAGAGGTTGTTCTCCTGGCACCACACAGCCAGGTCTCTGATCTCCTCCCTATAGGCTGTCTCCTCGATGTCAGTCATCAGGCCTATCACTGTTGTGTCATCGGAAAACTTAATGATGGTGTTGGAGTCGTGCCTGGCCATACAGTCATGAGTGAACAGGGAGTACAGGAGGGAACTGAGCACATACCCCTGAGGGGCCCCCATTTTGAGAATCATATTGACGGATGTGTTGTTACTTACCCTTACCACCTGGGGGCGGTCCGTCAGGAAGTCCAGGATCCAGTTGCAGAGGAAGGTGTTTATTCCCAGGGTTCCTAGCTTAGTGATGAGCTTTGAGGGCACTATGGTGTTGAACGCTGTGCTGTAGTAAATTAATATAATTCTCACATAGGTGTTATTTTTGTCAGGTGGGAAAGGAATGCAGTGTGGAATGCAATAGAGATTGCACAATCTGTGAATCTGTTGGGGCAGTGTGCAAATTGGAGTGGGTCTAGGGTTTCTGGGATAATGGTGTTGATGTGAGCCATGGCCAGCCTTTCAAAGCACTTCATAGCTCTAGACTTAGTGCTACGGGTCGGTAGTCATTTAGGCAGGTTACCTTAGTGTTCTTGGGCACAGGGACTATGGTGGTCTGCTTGAAACATGTTGGTATTATAGACTCAGTCAGTGACAGGTTGAAAATGTAATTGAAGACACTTGCCAGTTGGTCAGCGCATGCTCTGAGTACACATCTTGGTAATCCGTCTGCCACTGCAGCCTTGTGAATGTTGACCTGTTTAAAGGTCTTACTCACATCGGCTACAGAGAGCGTGATCACACAGTTGTCCGGAACAGCTGATGCTCTCATGAATGTTTCAGTGTTACTTGCCTCGAAGCGAGCATAGAAGTCATTTAGCTCGAATGGTAGGTTTGTGTCACTGGGCAGCTCTCGGCTGTGCTTCCCTTTGTAATAGTTTGCAAGCCCTGCCACATCCGACGAGCATCGGAGCTGGTGTAGTACGATTCAATCTTAGTCCTATATTGACGCTTTAACTTTTTGATTGGTCGTCGGAGGGCATAGCAAGATTTCTTATGAGCTTCTGGGTTCGAGTCCTGCTCCTTGAAAGCGGCAGCTCTACAATTTAGCTCAGTGTGGATGTTGCCTGTAATCTATGGCTTTTGGCTGGGGTATGTATGTACGGTCACTGTGGGAACGACGCCATTGATGCACTTATTGATGAAGCCAGTGACTGATGTGGTGTACTCCTCAATGCCATCGGAGGAATCCCGAAACATATTCCAGTCTGTGATAGCAAAACAGTCCTGTAGTTTAGCATCTGCTTCATCTGACCACTTTTTTATTGACCCTGGTTTTATTGGCACGGATCAGAATTCAATCTGGGATGGAATCGACTTCCTGTAATGCGTTGTCAATTAGCTAATGGGAATTGTAGATGTTAATTCAAGCCAGGCATGGGAAATGGTTACTTGTAAATATTAAAGGAATTTTGTGCTGTTCTAAAAGTAGTCAAATATTAAGAGTCATTAATAACAACATATCATCAACAACAAAAATATGAAAAATTGCATTTCAAATAATTATACAAGCTTATATATGTATTCATATTCTCCTTTATTGTTGTTCAATGCCATGGACAACGTTTTTGGGCAGTTCTATTCGTCTGAAGATAAAAAATATTGATTTTACTGTTACACAATACATTTTCTCGTTTCCCAATGCCACAGTACAGACAACTTGACCCAGTAAGCTGAAATGCCTTTGACTGAGTCTGTGCTGTGCTCTGCAGTGAAGAAGAGGGTCTTTGATTCAGTGGCCTCTCAGGAATTGGGGCTGCTTCAACACAACAACAGCTGAATGAGCTGCCAGACGAGACGTCCTAATGGCCACGCCGATAAGACCAGGAGTGCGTCCCTAATGGCACCCTATTCCCTACATAGTGCAGTACTTCTGGTCAAAAGTAGGACACTATATAGGGAATAGGTGGCCATTTTTTGACGCAGACCAGGACAACTAATCACCACAGAGTTTCTCTTGCCAGACCTGATTAATCTGAAGAAGCACATTGTTTGGGAACACAGAGCTCCCTGTCATATGTGTGGCATATGTTTCTGATCCGCTTCATGACTGCCACCCTCAGAAATGCTCACTTCCAGGGTTGACTAGGATCAGTACATTGGATGCAATTTGCTAGGTAGTACCATGGCTAGGATCAGCACATAGGATGTAACCGTGTATTGGCTAGGCCTTAGCATTGCCAAGCGATATTCATCAGTCCACTTAGCTGATTGCTAGTCATTCAGTTGTTTATTAAGAGGCAAGACCTTGGTTAATCATCACATCTTATAGCTTATTAATGTGCTGTTAAATACTTGTATTCATGTTGGATACATTCAGGAGTTGAGTTACATGGCAAGCCAGGATCCATATGAATGCAGTCCATACATATCCATTTCTATCTTACTTCTAACTAAGCTGTGACTTTGTTGTTGTGAACAGGCTTTGTGTCTTTTGTTCCTCCATAGGTACTAGGTTGCTAGGTGTCTGCCCATTTGTGCACTGTACAGTATGTAGACATGAGTAAACTTAACAGCAGCTTCCCTTTCTCACGAGTGTGGGTGTGTGTGTAGGCTGTATGTATGACTATGTGTGTGCTTGGTGCATGTATTTTGAATGTTATTTTGGATGTACTTTTTTTATGCGTGTGTCTGGCTACAACTACTGTCTGCCCTTGTTGTATATGTGTATGTAGTCCCATGCATTGCCTGAAGTGACCTGAGTAGAAGTCTAGTGCAGTCTAGTCCTAACTGGCTGGCATGTTGTAGTATGTGTGTGGCCAGCATTGACCACATCTGTTTGTCATGTTAGCACTTAAGGTTCCTGTCTCCCTCCCTCCCTCCCTCCCTCCCTCCCTCTCTCTCTCTCTCTCTCTCTCTCTCTCTCTCTCTCTCTCTCTCTCTCTCTCTCTCTCTCTCTCTCTCTCTCTCTCTCTCTCTCTCTCTCTCTCTCTCTCTCTCTCTCTCTCTCTCTCTCTCTCTCTCTCTCTCTCTCTCTCTCTCTCTCTCTCTCTCTCTCTCTCTCTCTCTCTCTCTCCCTCTCTCTCCCTAAATTGCATTTGTTCATTAATCCATTTTCCGCCCACTTCTCCCTGTTGTTTGTGTTTGTGCTCCAATGGGCTTTTGCTCCGTCGCTGGACCTTTAACCCGGCAGACACGGACCTTTCAGTAGATGACAATGTCCCCCCTCCTCCCACCCCCCATGGTCACTGAGTCCCCCCTCACGCCATCTCCTCCAGAGATCCTAATGGAGCTAGTGTAACGTCTGCACAGGGCCAGTCAGAAAACAGAATTTGAGCTAAAGGTTTTGCGGAGACCACCACTCCGCAAAACTACCTTGCCATGCAAAAAAGGCAGATGTTAGAAAGAGTGGGTGGAGAATGGGGTGAGGTGGAGGGGAAAGCTGTGTAACTACAGCAACTGTAGACAATCTAATTGGTATTGACATCCTTGTGTCTGAAATTTGACATCTAAGGGCAAATCATTCTATTTAGTTGCCTGAATACTTTCTGAGGCATATCGGCGCTACAATCGCTCAGCAGCACTATTCTGGCCTCCGCGCCCACGGCTGCTGCGATCGATCCTAATCCGATTCAGGAACGAGGAAGAGAAAAATGAAAATAAAATCAAAAGCACTGTTAGGGTATATATTAACAAGGAAGGCACAATTGGGACAGTGGGCGTCACCTGTAATGCACGTCTGCTACAGTATTGTAATGTACAGAGCCACTGTAATCCCCTTCAGAGTAGGCTGCTGCCTCAAAGAAATCTGCTGCTCTAGCTAAAACGAGTCTCTGGTCGCCAAACGGCCATCATTCTTTTAGAACGTCCAACTCTGGCCCGATCTAAACGAGACACTCTGATTGTATTACCCTCACTCCCTGATAACTCATCTCATCTCTTCTGTTGTTGTTGCTGAGACCGTCTGAGAAAGAGTGGAGTGGTCTGTCCATCTGAAAAATGCACAGCACATGATACACTCATTCTTCTTGGTCAAATAGGAGCAGTTGACTCATGAACCCTCTCTCTCTTTCTCGCTCTTTGTAAGTTTCAGCAGTGTACCATTTTTCAATGTGGATTGACTTTGGAGGTCAATAGAGAGGTTAATGTATTGTCAGGCGCTCTCGTTCTAGGCTATGGTGGAAGGACATATGGACTCATACAGTGCATATGAAGTGTACACGGCCTGGCTGACCTCATATACAGTGATCATGCTGCCTTGAGATGAACAGTATGTGAGTCAATGCGTTTCAGTCTTGGATTGTGGCTGAAAAAAACAAACTATGGTTAGACTGCAAGTGTTTGAAAATCTAACCCATGTTAAATTTGATCGTGTACCTAGCACACACTAAACCTACAGACGTCGCAATGTAACTACTGGTTCTTCAACTATGCCCTGCGTAGTTCTTTATATATGATTAGTGGTAGATTAATTCTAAAACATTTAGGTAGATTAGTGGTAAAACAACTCAGATAGATTAGTGGTAAAACAATCTTTACTTGAGGATAGAACTCTGATTTAAAGGGCTCTAATGTAGTCATAGGCAAAGTAAAATGACATTTGTCATGATGTGTCCTTTTTGCACTCGATATTTAACTTAAAAGTCAATAAGAATGTCTGTCTGCTGATGACAGACTCTGGTGTGCTATCAGACCTATCAGTAGAAGCCCTAGCTGTACCCCTGGGTTGCACGGCAGTTTACACACTAGCTATTCAGAAGATTTGATTTATGCCATCTGGCCTTCCCTGCTGTCCTGCTAGTCGGCTCTCCAGATGTGTGTGTGTGTGTGTGTGTGTGTACTATATGCTAAATCCACACTAATAAATTAAATCCAATTTCCATGAAAATAAAAAAACATTTATTTCTACAAAGTTCACATCCCATGTACCATCACATGTACCATCACATGTACCAGAATGCTGCCGTTGGCGAGGACATTCTCACCTTTACTGTTAAGGCGAGGCTGCAAGTTCTACCAACAAAATATAGTCTAGCACTCTGGTACCCTGCAAACCATGACCCATTTTGCATTCTACATGAGTCAAATGTAATGGAGTCCATTGCCTGTGTTGTGAATTGCTTCTATTTTGTACATTGCTAGACATGACCGCCTTGTTGACCTGATAGCCAGCGAGGTGAGACAAGGGGTCTCACCAACAGCACACATGAATAAACATTGTTGTGTAAGGGGAAGCTGGTTTTATGTTGATTGATGATGATGTTTTGTCCTGTGTGCCAAATATGTCAGATATTGTTGTTGTTGTGTGTGTGTGTGTGTGTGTGGGGGGGGGAGCTCATTTTGGAAGTGGGCTGCTCATTGGACGGCTACATGGAGCAGGGCTTCTCTGACAAGCTGCTTCAGTACCTCGTGGTGCTGAGAAAGCCTGGGTGGAGGTACAAGCTGGTGGTGCTGATATTTGGCAGTCTCGGCCACGTACACAGGCTTGCAGTGCAGATTGCAGGCCTGACAAAAACTAGGGCAAAGCAATTGGCTAGGTACTGCTCTGTTTCAGCTGTCATGGACAGCCTAGCTGTTTGGAGAAGCAGGTGCTTTCTGTACTCTTGAGTGTCATTTGAAATGTTTGGATCCTTTTTTGTGTATGTATGTGCGTGTGTGTGTGTGAGTGGTGGAGGGGGGTAAACAGGTTGGAGGGCCTGGGTTGCTTCTTTGAGCTGATGGCTGCTGATGAGTCCAGGTACTTA
The DNA here is from genome assembly GCF_045791955.1 of Oncorhynchus clarkii lewisi. Taxonomy (NCBI): domain Eukaryota; kingdom Metazoa; phylum Chordata; class Actinopteri; order Salmoniformes; family Salmonidae; genus Oncorhynchus; species Oncorhynchus clarkii. Next base: position 29,108,554 of record NC_092151.1, on the reverse strand, counting down.
AGTCATGAGGGTCTCAGGGCCCTTGGCTCTGTATGCATGGTGCCAGATGTTATCTGGAAGAACAGTAGCAGCTCAGTGAGGAGACTAGACTACTGAGACATTCCTCCATCACTGGCCTGTGTCAAACAAACAGAAATATAGGGAACTGAACAGTCATGGGGATAGCAGGGTTTGTGCAGTTTGTCGGCATAGAATAAAACAAATAAATGGGTCTCTCAGTGGAGAGAGACTGACAAATATGTAGTGTAATAATTATACTTTCAGACAGTGTTTTTTTTCTCCTAAAAGCACAGAATTGTTCTGAACTCTCAGAGAACTCTTAATATTGTGGACAAAGTAGAGAAAAGTGTTGCTTTTATATTGATTGGGTTGCTTTGTTGTTAGGACTAATAGAGACCTGTTGCCTTATCAGTGACAGTGGAGGGAACATATGAACGTATGTGTGTGGATGTGTGTGTGAGCGAAAGAAAGGGGAGGTATGTAGAGGAGAGAACATCTCTCTATAGATAGTGAGAGAGCATATGTGTGTGTGTGTGTGTGTGAGAGAGAGAGATGCAGACGTTGAGTAGAGGGCATGTGTTACATGTATGTCTTCATCAGCAGGACAACAGAGCAGATGGCCCCTGCCTGGTTCCTTTTGTTCGAAGCGCTAGGCTAGGCTAGCACCCAGAAGTGCCTTGATGCCAAAGAGGCCTCACAACAGAGGCTGTGTTCATCACTGGGTATCAGCACCTCTGGGCTCCAGTATGCCAGCAATTGTTCATGCCAAGATTAGTTATTGTATCCTGTTACAGACTTTATTTCCGCGGAGTCAAGTTCAGCAGTACGCTGTAGGCTGGAGAGGTTGCTGAGAGCCAGGTGATTTATGTGTTGCTGAGTGAGAGCAGCAGGTTCAAGTAGGCGTTCAAGTCAGAGGTCTCCGGTCAGAGGAGGGGGGACTCAAAGCTCACAGCGGGGGGCTGATGTCAGTTTCACTTGGAGCTGCTCCACTGCTTGGGCTACAGGCATGCCTGGCAGGCCATGCCCCTGTAAACAAATGTGTTCGGCTACGGGGAGATGGGTTTCTCTATTTATGTGTTGGTCAACGAGTGGTTGGTTGTCGAGTGTCTATGCTTTATGATTTTCAGCCTATGGACCAAATTTGATAGATAAAAAAAAAAAAAATAGGATGAAAGTTATTTCTTTGCACTTTGCAGATTTTCTGTCACCATTTATAGAGGCCTGGAAACTCAATTTCCTTACTATGGGATATTCTATTTTGTATTTCCCTGTCATGCACCATATCTTCAAATGAAAAAGGAAATCCTGTCATTTTCGTAGCCATATTGTTACAATACCACACATATACACTGACCTAAGCTGTTAAGGCTCCATTACTTAGACAATTATGAAGTCACATCCTGTCGGCTTTGTCTGGGCCATTTCCAGTCTCTTCAGAGCTCTTTGCTGCTTCACGGATTATGGTCTGCTGCCAATGGCAACAAACAAGGCGGCTAATTTCAGTAATGGTATCATAATGAAATAATGACCTCATGATTGCTCACTACCTCTCCATAGACTCCTAATCTTAGACTTTGCAAACAGGAGCAGTCGGGAAGAGGAACGTTCCAATCTAGGTGAAGAGAAAAAGCTGTTCAAGTTTAAGTCGCAAACCATGAATCAATGAGCAGCGAATGCATGCAACCTCTGCCTATGTCCCCCAGCTTACAAATGGCTCATTCATCCCCCTTCCTCTCCCCTGTAACTATTCCCCAGGTTGTTGCTGTAAATGAGAATGTGTTCTCAGTCAACTTACCTGGTAAAATAATGGTTAAATAAATTCTCTGTGCGGTGTGCACCCATAGGAACACTCATCCACACAGCAATATTCCTTTGATATATGATGTCTTAAAGATGGAATTGTATTCTCTATAGCGATTTGCATCCCAATACATTGCACAGTAGTAGCAGCTGTCAGAGTTCTGCTAAGTCATCCGGCTCAGATGGACACAGAGAAGATGTTAATGCACTTCATGATGAGAGGAAGATTACACCTTTGACCTTCCTAGCCTTTGACCTCACTGAGCAGTATGCACTGACTGATGCTATGGGTTTCCTATAACTGGCATATGCTGGGCCAGTCAGATATGTTAAGAGACATTCCTCATTCAGACACTGTTTATTATACAGCCTCTGCTAGTTAGCGTTGGCTCGTGAAACTACCTCTAACTTCCTTCATATTGACACAGATACATACAAATGGTATCCACAAGTTCACCACAAGTTCATAAATGGCCTCATTGCCAAAATTCCGAAGTATCCCTTTAAGAGATAGATATACTGTATGTCTTGGATTTCTATTTAGGGAGAGGGAAACCAATAGACAGGACTATAATATTTTATTTAGCATTGTTGATGCATACTGAAAACTCTACTGTGAAGTTGTGAGGATTTGTTGGCAACATTGCCCATGTCTGCCTGCCACAGGTAATACTTTTTTAAAGTTGCAATAGTTTGTCAAATTGTATATGACTGTAGTAGAGGGGCTAACATGATATTATTAAACACACTGTCCTTCTACAGGCCCTGTTAGATAATTCAGCTCTGACCAAACCAGCTCTGCCGGAAGCAACTTAAACTGACCAGCATAGCATTTTTATGTACAGTTAAAATCACCCTCGGCTCAAACCTACCCTGGAGCAACAGAGCCCAAGTTGCCAACCCTGGTTTGCGGTTGGACAGAGATTTAGTTACATATCTCAGGAGCGGGAGTCTACTGCCGACCCTATGTAAGGAGAGCCGGCAAGCCCCTGTTCCCCCAGGAATCGTGGCAGAATGTTGATGGATAGAAAAGGGTTAGAACTCCCTGTGCTTTTCCCTGAATGTAACCCCCTGGTCGTGGCTTGCTCCTCAGGCTTCTCAGTGTACGGACATTTGTACAGTATTTCCCCAGGGCTCTGGCCTGGCCTGGCCTGGCTGGGTTTAGCTTTCCATGTGTCAGGCGATGGTAGCACTAGCAGGCCTTGTCAATAGAAGCCTACGGGCAATGACAGATCACTTTTCCTCATCTGAGATTTAATTAGAAATCACAACGCACGCGACCCTTGACCCTGGAACCTGTACCGCCCTTGTTGCACGGAGGAATTTCAAGTGTATTAATTGGTGAACTGGGCCCTGTGTAAATTTATAATGCCGGAGGACATTTGTTATTATAAAATCTATTGGGAGCAGAGGTGGGTAAAATCAATCAATATTCTGTTCATCTTACGCAATTGAGTTAATGCAGAAGGATGTAGATGACTGTGGGAAAGTTATGAAAATGAACAAATATCAAAGAAGCTGTAAATCACAGATCTTCCACTGGAAATGTGAAAAATATGAGTGGGCGCAAAACAAATTATGTCTAGATAAAGTATTGTAGCTAATTAGCTAATAAAACAATGAGGGATTGGCTCTATGTCAGTTATATGTGCATAAGTATGCTCGCGCCCCCATTGATTGCATATGCACGTGCATTAGAAATGTGAGTGGAACAGAGAGGCGTAGCAGTCAATCATTGACTGGAGGATGCCTCTTCTTATCCTGTTGTACATCTCCTTCACCCCAACAGAAGCAGATCCAAGATTAATTTCCAGTCATCTGCCCAGCACAATTTACCTCATGACCATTGACCTCATGACCTTGGGATCCTGACCCCTGACCTCTGATGTTGACCTCTGGCCGGGGGCCTCTTATTTCCAGGGCCGGCGTCTCCATTGACTACCTGCCAGGCACCTGCTCAGAGAAATGAAACAGAGGGGAATGTCTCTCTGGGGAGCCCTTGGACCCTGCAGACAACGGCCCTGGCTCAATCCCTGCATGTGAATGGGCCTTGAGTGGGCCTGGTAAACCAATCTCCCTAATTATCTATTGAAAGAACATTCTTTTTCCTTTCAGAGTCATTACCCTGATTTCAATTGCTGAAAAGTAACATGGAGGGGTAAAGGAAGGGGAGGGAGAAAAACACTCAAAAGATAGTGTTCCCAATTTCATCAAGGTTAATTGCAGGGGGGAGCAGATGTCAAATATAAATCCTGGATAAAGGTGCAGGGGCCACGCATTGAAGAGGAATTAAAGATAAATATGAGCTTTTAGCTCCCCGTCAGTACAACACTGAGTGCTGTTAGGGCACATCATAGAACCATTTGACAAACTCCTCAGAGTATGGAGTCCTGTTTAGGATGCTGGCACAAAAGCAGTGAACATGCTTCCTTTATTGTATAAATGTATATATTATTTTTTGGAGTGGATTTTAATTTGAATTCAAGCATTCTTGTGTGTTGAAGTTTTATAGCCACTTAAAAGAGTGGCATTTAGGCAGCTAAAGCACTGCTTGTTACAGAAAAAACTGAAAAGGTATTTCTTTGAATAATTGCATTGCACTAACAGAGCCTCACCCTCTTTTTGTTTCCCCTGGTTACTTGTAGCCTCCCAGAATCATCAACAACATGTTTTCAGTTGTGCTAGTGCCAGGATGGAAAGCTGTAATAGGTTGATGATGGTGAGCCCACGGAGCAGTGAGTATCCATTTGAGCCCACTACGGCTGCTGTTGCCGCTGCTTGTGGGTCAAGAGCACAGAGATAGGAGCTGAAGAGCAGGCTCTTGGGCGGTTCTCAGAAAGCACTTTAGACCCGTGCATGCCGCGAGGAGAGCAGCACTGTCAGGTGGAGAGATAAGAGGGGACAGAGGACTCTTTGAAACCAAAATAGACCCAGATAAACGATGACCAGGCCCTATCTCACACCTGCAGAGTATCCATTTTATCCAATCCACTCTTTAGGTCTTAAGCAGGTGTTGCACAGAGTGCGTGCATGTGTGTGTCTTGCCTGTGTGTATTTGTGGATATGTGTGGGCGGGTGATGGAGTGGCTGAGTCTATGTTTCTCTCCATCAGAAATGCTTTCAAGGTGTAGCATAAGCCATGGATACACTCTGATATGATTCCCAACATGCTTCGCTGAAGATGGTAAGTAAAACCAGTAACTAAACATTGTGTGGGCTAGTTGTTTTTGTTCCTTGCTGCAGTCAGTGTGTTAAACAAGAGGGTTCATTCATTTTTACATTTGACATTTTAGTCATTTAGCAGACGCTCTTATCCAATGCGACAGATTCAAACACCTAGTCAGCTTGGGGATTCTTTCGAACCAGCGACGTTTCGGTTACTGGCCCAACGCTCTTAACCGCTAGGCTACCTGCCGTCCCATTCTGCAGTTCATTCTCATACCAAGAGACATACTTCCTACAGAGAATGTCCACATATCTCCCATCTCTCAGTGCGGGCCCGAGCTTTTCAACTCCTCTGTGTTCTCCACTTACATCTTTGTGAGTGTGTTTTCCAACTAAGCTTGACCTCTAAATCCCGCAGGCAGGCAGGTAGGTAGCACTGGGAGCCGGAGCCCTGACTGGTGCCCTGATAACACCTGTTCTCTGATGCTGCTGCCCCGGTAAAACCACTAAACCATCAGTGGTGGAAAAGTACCCAGTTGTCATACTTGAGTAAAAGTTTAGATACCTTAATAGAAGTTGACTCATGTAAAAGTGAAAGTCACTCAGTAAACTACTACTTGAGTAAAAGTCTTAAAAGTATTTTGTTTTAAATATACACTACCGGTCAAAAGTTTTAGGACACCTACTCATTCAAGGGGTTTTCTTTATTTTTACTATTTTCTACATTGTAGAATTATAGTGAATACATCAAACTATGAAATAACCCATATGGAATCATGTAGTAACCAAAAAAGTGTTAAACAAATCAAAATATATTTTATATTTGACATTTGACATCAAATAGCCACCCTTTGCTTTGATGACAGCTTTGCACACTCTTGGAATTCTCTCAACCAGCTTCATGAGGTAGTCACTCTTAAGTATCAAAAGTAAATGTTAAAGTATAAATAATTTCAAATTCCTTACGTTAAGCAAACCAGTCAGCACAAATGTTGTGTTTTTTTAAATGTAGATAGATAGCCAGGGATACACCCCAACACACCTAATTTACAAACAAAGCATTTGTGTTTAGTGAGTCCACCATATCAGAGGCAGAAGGGATGACCAGGTAACACCAAGTGTGTGAATTGGATCATTTTCCTGTGGGTAACAGGAATAAAAATGGAGTGGAGTATGGAGTATGGAGTAAAACTTTTCTTTAGGAATGTAGTGAAGTAAGAGTAAAAATTGTCAAAAGTATAAATAGTAAATAAAGTAAAGTACAGATACCCTCCAAAACTACTTAAATTAGGTGTTGGGGTGTATCCCTGGCTATCTGTACATAAAAAAAAACACAACATTTGTGCTGAATACTTTTTTTTACACATCCCTTTTGCAGTGACTGTATCACACTGGTGGGTTTCCTCTTAACTGAACACATTTTTTTTGTTTTTTTGTTTGTTGAATTTTGCCCCCTTTTCTCCCCAATTTCATGGTATCCAATTGTTAGTAGTTACTATCTTGTCTCATCGCTACAACTCCCGTACGGGCTCGGAAGAGACGAAGGTCACCAATGTGTCGGAGGAAACACCGTGTGACCTGGTTAGCGTGCACTGTGCCCAGCCCACCACAGGAGTTGCTTGTGCAGATTGAGACAAGGAAATCCCTACCGGCCAAACCCTCCCTAAGCCGGACGACACTAGGCCAATTGTGCGTCTCCCCACAGACCTCCCTGGGCACGAACCCAGAGCCTTTGGTGGCACAGCTGCAATGCAGTGCCTTAGACCACTGCGCTACCCGGGAGGCTGCAAACACATTTCTAAGGTGATTCATTCATTCATTATTTAATCAACCAAATCAAATCACATGCGCCGAATACAACAGGTGTAGACTTACCATGCTTACAATCCCTTCCAAATGATGCAGAGTTAAAAAAAAGAATAATACAAATAAAAATAGTAACACAATAGGAATAAAATCTACAAGAATGGTGTAATATACAGGGAGTACCAGTACCAGATCAATGAGGTAATTGAGGTAGATGTGTACAGGAAGACAGGGTAAAGTGAATAGGCATACGAATAGATAATAATAAGAGTAAAATGAAGAACAGAGTAGCCGCAGCATATGAGTGTAAAAGTGTGTATGTGTGTGTTTGTATGTGTGTGTGCATGCGTGTGTATTTCTTTTTTGTTTCGGTATCCGTGTGTGTGTGTGTGTGTGTGTGTGTGTGTGTGTGTGTGTGTGTTGTGTCGGTATGCGTGTCCTATGTGTGTGTGTGCATATGTAGTGTATATGAATGTGTGTGGATTTTGGGTGAGTGTCAGCAGTGTCAGTGTAGTGCGAGTGAGTGAGTGAGTGTGTACATAGCGTGCATATACAGTATAGTCTTGTGAGTGTGCTTAGAGTCAGTGCAAGATTGGGTCAGCTCAGATAGTCCGTGTAACCATTTAATGAACTATTATGGCTATTTAGCAGTCTGATGGCTTGGGGGTAGAAGCTGTCTCAGAGTCTGTTGGTCCGAGAGCTGAAGCTCTGGTACCGTTTGCCGGACGGTAGCAGAGTGAACAGTCTGTGGCTTGGGTGGCTGGAGTCTTTGGCAATTTTTCGTGCCTTTCTGTCATGGATCTCGTCCTCCCCTTCTGAGAAGGATCGGATGGCCAAAACGCGGCGTGGTAAGTGTCCATAATTTAATGAAGCAAAATGAACACTGAACAAAAACAATAAGCAACAAACGAACAGTCCCGTAAGGTGAATGACAAACACTAAACAGGAAATAAACACCCACGAAACCCAGGTGGAAAAAGGCTACTTAAGTATGATTCTCAATCAGGGACAACAATTGACAGCTGCCTCTGATTGAGAACCATACTAGGCCGAACTCAAAAACCAACATAGAAAAACCAACATAGACTTCCCACCCAACTCACGCCCTGACCATACTAAAACAAATAAAATAACAGAACTATGGTCAGAACGTGACACTTTCTCTGACTGATATAGAGGTCCTGGATGGCAGGGGGCTCGGCCCCAGTGATGTACTCGCGCTGCTACAACGCTCGACCACTGCTACTCCCCCTTCCAGGATGCCTACAAGGCCCTCCCCGGTCCCTCTCTTCAGCAAATTAGATCACAACTCCATATTTCTCCTTCCTTCCTATAGGCAGAAACTCAAACAGGAAGTACCCGTGCTAAGGTCTATTCAATGCTGGTCTGACCAATCTGAATTCATGCTTCAAGATTGTTTTGATCGTGAGAACTGGCATACGTTCCGGGTAGCCTCTGAGAATAACCTTAGAAAGGGAAAACCAGCCATGTTGCGGACACTGATGTCTTGCTCCCAGAGAAGCTAAACACTTTCTTCACCCGCTTTGAGGATAACACAGTGCCACCGACACGGGCCGGTAGCAAGGACTGTGGGCTCTCGTTCTCCGTGGCCGACGTTAGTAAGACATTTAAGCGTGTTAAACTTCACAAGGCTGCCGGCCCAGGCTCCTCAGAGCATGCGCATACCAGCTGGCTGGAGTGTTTAAATATTCAATCTCTCCCTATCCCAGTCTGCTGTCCCCACTTGCTTCTAGATGTCCACCATTGTTCCTGTACCAATCAGGCCCCACCAAGAATGCAAAGACTATCGCCCCATAGCACTCCCATCTGTCATCATGAAGTGCTTTGAGAGTCTAGTTAAGGATCATATCACCTCTACCTTACCTGACACCCAAGACCAGGGGTGGGCAACTCCAGTCCTCGGTGGCCTGATTGGTGTCACAGTTTTTCTCTATCCCTAGCAAACAACTGATTAATACAATTGCATTCTAAACTGAAGATCATGTTTGGGTGATTATTGAATTCAGGTGTGTTAGCTGGGTCTGGGGCAAAACTGTGACACCAATCAGGCCCCTGAGGACTGGAAATGCCCACCCCTGGTCTAGACCCACTTCAATTTGCATAGCCCCCCAATATATCCACAGATGATGCAATCGCCATTCCACTGCTCACTGCCCTATCCCATCTGGACAAGAGGAATACCTATGTTAATTTACACTAGCTCAGCCTTAAATACCATAGTACCCTCCAAGCTCATCATTAAGCTTGGGGCCCTGCGTCTCTGAACCCCACCCTGTGCAACTGGTTCTGAACTTCCTGATGGGCCGCCCCCAAGTAGTGAAGGTAGGAAACAACACCTCCAATTCACTGATCCTCAACACAGGGGCCCCACAAGGGTGCATGCTCAGCCCCATCCTAAAATCCCTGTTCATCCATGACTGCGTGGCCATGCACGCCTCCAACTCAATCATCAAGTTTGCAGAAGACACAACAGTAGTAGGCCTGATTACCAACAATGACGAGACAGCCTACAGGGAGGAGGTGAGGGCCCTGGCGGTGTGGTGGCAGGAAAATAACCTCTCCCTCAACGTCAACGTCAACAAAACAAAGGAGCTGATCGTGGACTTCAGGAAGCAGCAGAGGGAGCACACCCCTATCCACATCGACGGGACCGCAGTGGAGAAAGTGAAAAGCTTCAAGTTCCTTGGCGTACACATCACCGACAATCTGAAATGGTCCACCCACCATTTCAGATTGTCAGTGATGTGGTGTCAGATTGTCAGACAATATGGTGAAAAAGGCACAACAGCAACTCAGGAGGCTGAAGAAATTCGGCTTGGCACCTAAGACCATCACAAACTTGTACAGATGCACAATTGAGAGCCTCCTGTCAGGCTGTATCACCACTTGGTATGGCAACTGCACCGCCCTCAACCGCAGGACTCTCCAGAAGGCCATCAGACTGATAAATAGCCATCACTAGCCGGCTACCACCCGGTTACTCAACCCTGCACCTTAGAGACTGCTGCCTTTTATACATAGACATGGAATCACTGGTCACTTTATTAATGGAACACTAGTCACTTTAATAATGTTTACATATTGCTTTACTCATTTCATAGGTATATCGTGTATTTTATTCTACTGTATTTTTGTCAAAGCCTCTCCGACATTGCTCGTTCTAATATTTATTCCAACTTTATTACATTATTTTACTTTTAGATTTGTGTGTATTGTTGTGAAATGTTAGATGCTACTGCACTGTTGGAGCTAGTAACTCAAGCATTTAGCTACAACCGCAATACCATCTGCTAAATATGTGTATGTGACCAATAAAATTTGATTTGATTTGATTGGACACTGCCATGTCCTTGATCACCTCCCTGTAGGCTGTCTCATCACCGTATGGGGAGAACAGAAGGGGACTAACCAAACACCCCTAAGGGGCCCCTGTGTTGAGGGTCAGCGTGGCAGAGGGATTGTTGCCTACCTTCACCACCTGGGGCTGGCCCATCAGGAAGTCCAGGATCCAGTTGCAGAGGAAGGTGTTCAGTCCCAGGGTCCCCGGCTTAGTGATGAGCTTGGAGGGAACTATGTTGTTAAACGCTGAACTGTAGTCAATGAATAACATTCTCACATAGTTATTTCCCTTCTTGTCTAATGATTGATTGTATTCATTTCAGTGGATCAACAGCTTATCAATAAAAACAAACAAATCTCCAACAGACTTGATATGCTGGTAATGCCACCGCAGACTGCTTTCTACTCTTTGACTGAAGAAGACAAGAAAAGCCCTGACAACAGTCCAGACACAGTGGTGCCTGTCCACTACACTAAATGTGTGTTGAACTATGAATCCCACAGCTAGTATAACAGCCCCAGTGTGAAGGCTGTCAGGAACAATAAACTGTGGACGTACGGTCCTCTCGCCACTGGCTGGACAGCTGCCCTGCTTGTCCCCGCAAAGTCACGACGAGACCCCCAGCCTGGCACTGAGTCTTTCTACCCCCATCATCCCCCCTCTCCCCCTGCTCCCAACCCAAGTCCCCTCCATCCCTCTGAGAATGTTCTGGGGTGGTGGAATGATTTGTGTGGGAGTGAAGGAGGAGGCCTGTATGGGCAGCAGCAGTCTAAGGCAGGTTAACTAACATGCTGCAAGGCTGCTCCCCCCTGAACCCTCCCTCCAGGTAGTAGGCCTGTCTTCCAATAAGCCCCCTGTAGACAGAGGCTCAGCAGCCACCTCATTTGTCAGAGTGTGGTGCAGACCGGGCTGGCTCGCTCACAGGCCCAGGGAGGTGCATCGGTCTGGGGTCAGAGTGGAGCAGATTGGGCTGGGAGTAACACTGGTTGGGTGAATGGATGGATGGGAAATGGAGAAAAATGGGTGGAGAAAGGTATGAGTGACAGTTCCTTTTTCCTCTCCTTTACTGTATATCTATAACAATGGCAGTTCAGTACTAACATCAGCTTAAGATGCACACGATGTTTGGTCTAGTCTTCTGCCATCGCTGCTACTAGTACCACTGTTACTGTTCCTAGATTGAACAGAAGAAGATATGTTGTGAATGTATGGTGAACTAAGCTGTAATCCCCAGTTGTGTAGCACTGAACCGTCCTACTATGGAGGTTGTTGGGGATGGGTTGAGTGGGTAGCAGACAAGGTCTGGTGATATACTGATTTGTCCCAATTGACGTTCATCGTCTCCCCCTAAAGGGGTGACAGGTTGAGGAGGGGGAGGCAGGTAGTCTGAGGGCCTGGTGGGGATGGGGGACTGAGGGATGGAGGAGAGGTGGAGCTAAGGGGTGAGTGATGACACCGGGCTGTAAGCCATCCACATCTGTTTCCAATCATCGACATGAAAAAGCCAGTTTTCTAGACAGTCATTCCCGGCCGCGCAGGGAGGAATCTCGAGGAGACAAACTCAAAGAGCCTCTCTGGTAACAAAGGTTCCAGCATCGCAATCAGCAGCACAACATGGGATGGAGACGGCAGAGATACAAAAGGGAAAGGTTCCAGCGAGAAAAGGGGTCTCCTTGGCTTCAGCGCTTTCTGTGACAGGTTGTATTTTTCAGTTTAACCCGGCGATTATGGAGAAGCAAGGTTTTAGGGTGGGTCTGCCAAGTTCTACGTCAATTCAAGACAAAAGAGCATTCTTATATTTACAGTTGATGTCAGAAGTTTACATACCTTAGCCAAATACATTTAAACTCAGTTATTCACAATTTCTGACATTTAATCCTAGTAAAAATTGCCTGTCTTAAGTCAGTTAGGATCACCACTTTATTTTAAGACTATGAAATGTCAGAATATTTATTTCATCACATTCCCAGTGGGTCAGAAGTTTACATACACTCAATTAGTATTTGGTAGCACTGACTTTAAATAGTTTAACTTGGATCAAACGTTTCGGGCAGCCTTTCACAAGCTTCCCACAATAAGTTGGGTGGATTTTGGCCCATTCCTCCTGACAGAGCTGGTGTAACTGAGTCAGGTTTGTAGGCCTCCTTGCACGCACACGCTTTTTCAGTTCTGCCCACAAATTGTCTATGGGATTTAGGTTTAGCTGGAGCCGTGCGTGGTGTTCAGCAGTCGACGTCACCGACCTTCTAGCCATCACTGATCCATTTTTCATTTTCCATTATTCCATTAGCTTTGTCTTGTCTTCCATCACACCTGGTCCAATCCCATCAATTACATGTTGTGTATTTAACCCTCTGTTTCCCCTCATGTCCTTTTCAGTGATTGTTTGTTGTATGTATTGGTGCAAGTTATGTTCTTGTGTGCGACGGGTTTTGCACCCTCTTATTTTATTTTGTATATGTTGGTTTCTGGAGTTTTTGAATCTTTATTAAACTGCTCCGTTTATACCAAGTTCACTCTCCTGCTCCTGACTTCCTTGCCACCAGCACGCACCTATTACACAGAGCTGGTGTAACTGAGTCAGGTTTGTAGGCCTCCTTGCTCGCACACGCTTTTACAGTTCTGCCCACAAATGTTCTATAGGATTGAGGTCAGGGCTTTGTGATGGCCACTCTAATACCTTGACTTTGTTGTCCTTAAGCCATTTTGCCACAACTTTGGAAGTATGCTTGGGGTTATTGTCCATTTGGAAGACCCATTTGCGACCAAGCTTGAACTTCCTGACTGATGTCTTGAGATGTTGCTTCAATATATCCACATAATTTTCCTACCTCATGATGCCATCTATTTTGTGAAGTGCACCAGTCCCTCCTGCAGCAAAGCACCCCCACAACATGATGCTGCCCCCCCCGTGCTTCATGGTTGGGATGGTGTTCTTCGGCTTGCAAGCATTTCTCCTCCAAACATAATGATGGTCATTATGGCCAAACAGTTCTATTTTTGTTTCATCAGACCAGAGGACATTTCTCCAAAAAGTACAATCTTTGTCTCCATGTGCAGTTGCACATGTCTGGCTTTTTATGGAGGTTTTGGAGCAGTGGCTTCTTCCTTGCTGAGCAGCCTTTCAGGTTATGTCGATATAGGACTCGTTTTACTGTGGATATAGATTCTTTAGTAACTGTTTCCTCCAGCATCTTCACAAGGTCCTTTGCTGTTGTTCTGAGATTGATTTGCACTCTTCGCACCAAAGTACGTTCATCACTAGGAGACAGAACGCGTCTCCTTCCTGAGCGGTATGATGGCTGCGTGGTCCCATGGTGTTTGTAATTGCTTACTATTGTTTGTACAGATGAACGTGGTACCTTCAGGCATTTGGAAATTGCTCCCAAGGATGAACCAGACTTGTGGAGGTCTACAATTGTTTTTCTGAGGTCTTGGCTGATTTATTTTGATTTTCCCATGATGTCAAGCAAAGAGGCACTGAGTTTGAAGGTAGGCCTTGAAATACATCCACAGGTACACCTCCAATTGACTCAAATTATGTCAATTAGCTTATCAGAAGCATCATGTATGTGAACTTCTGACCCACTGGAATTGTGATACAGTGAATTTTAAGTGAAATTATCTGTCTATAAACAATTGTTGGAAAAATGACATGTGTCATGCACAAAGTAGATGTCCTAACCAACTTGCCAAAACTTTGGTTTGTTTACTAGAAATGTGTGGAGTGGTTCAAAAACGAGTTTTAATGACTCCAACCTAAGTGTTTGTAAACTTCCGACTTCAACCGTATGTATAGGAATCTTCATTGTGTGTAAACTGTATCTCTTAGGACTACATAGTACCAAGAATAATGTGTGACAGCATGGCAAAAGGTTATCAAAATTAGTTTAACTTGATAATTACAAGTGGGGAAAAAACCTGAGGTCTGGTTTATAATAACATCGTCAAACGCGAGAGGCGGAGGAAGGTGAACAAGCACGAGACTGGATGATTGTCCTCCAACAGGAGAGCAGATTACATACCAAGTGTGAAGGTATTTATTTAGCAATAATTTAGATAATTTGGAGCAGGAATAACATTGTAGTGAGAAAGAAAGCTAAGAAGGTCAGAGGAATCTGGGCCCTGGGGTTGAAACATGACTGCAAGTTGTTTTAACTGGCTGTAGAAATAAGCATGGCTGGGCTGTTACTCTGGGCAGCTGTTAATCTGGTACCGGTGGTAACCTACTCTCTCCCCTTCCTTCTAAGATTTCCTCCTGCTTTCACATCCCAGGGTGCCTTCAGCCGGGAAAATGGAGCTTCTCTTCCCTTTATTTGACATCCTCGTTATGAGTATCACACACACACATACACACACACACACACACACACACACACACACACACACACACACACACACACACACACACACACACACACACACACACACACACACACACACACACACACACACACACACACACACACACACACACACACACACACACACACACACACATATAGACACAGACACACCTCCTTTTCTTCCCTCTGACCCATCTTCCAGGACCCCTCTCTCTAGGCATACGTGCAAACTGGGGGAGGACAAGGACACAACACAGAAACACATTAGAGAAAATCGGTTCCTCTCCTCGGCAAACAATGGTTCTGGGAAGTAATGTAATTCTACCCTGCTCCATGCTCTCTCTCGCTCTCTCTCTTCTCTCTCTCTCTGCTCTCTCTCTGCTCTCTCTCTGCTCTCTCTTTTTTTCTCTCTGCCTCTATCGCTCTCTCTCTTCATGGTTTGTTGTCACTATCTGAGGATGGAAGTGTTAACACAGAACTGACATCCATTGTAGTGATCTCATCATAACAAAATTAATTGTTTACATAATATAATTAAAATGAAGGAGAGAGAGAACCAGAAAGAGAGAGGGAGCTGGACAAGGCAAAACAAATAGTGGAAAAAAAAATGGTGGGGTTAAAGTGCCAAGTCTGGGAATGGATCTTTCTTCTCACAGCTCCAGTTCAAGGTCATTGTGTTGTACACCTCCTGTCCTGTCCTGTCCTGTCCTGTCCTGTCCTGTCCTGTCCCTCTGCTCTATCCCTGTCCCCTACTCTCCTCTGCTCTATCCCTGGCCCCCTACTCTCCTCTGCTCTATCCCTGCCCCCCTACTCTCCTCTGCTCTATCCCTGCCCCCCTACTCTCCTCTGCTCTATCCCTGCCCCCTACTCTTCTCTGCTCTATCCCTGGCCCCCTACTCTCCTCTGCTCTATCCCTGCCCCCCTACTCTTCTCTGCTCTATCCCTGCCCCCCTACTCTCCCCTGCTCTATCCCCGACCCCCTACTCTCCTCTGCTCTATCCCTGGCCCCCTACTCTCCTCTGCTCTGCTCTCCTCTCCCAGTTGAGGGGAGGCTGGACTTAAAAGCCCTGAGCTCTCGTGTAGTACATTTTCCAAAAGCTCTGGGTTAGTGCTACATTACAAAGAGCTACAGCGCTCTCTTCACTGTGGCTCAGCACACAGGTTTACACTGGGGGCAAGGGTGTTACGGCTACAGGCTTTAAAGAAGTACAAGATGTCTTCACTTCCCTCTAACAGGCACCCAGGGTAAAAGTTGTAACAAATCTCTGAGAGTGGGTGAGAGTGTGTGTGTGTGTGTGTAGGAAATGAAGAGGGGCTATCTCTCTCATTGTGTATGCATCTGTGCATGCGAAACTTGCATGTACAGTATGTGTTAAAGACAAAGATTGGCTATGGCTTCCATTCTATTCCACCATGAAGTCCTTCTACACTCCTGAGGCCCAGCCCAGCCATGCTGTATAAGTGGTCAACACAGTCACTTTGGCTGGCATGATTACAGCACATGATGCACAGACACTCTTTCAATTGCATGAATATCGCAAGGTCATGATCAAGTCCCCTTATTCAGTACCGAGAGAGATAATATTTACTGATGACAGTAGAACTAATTAGCTGAATAGGATATAGTTGTCAATGGTGAATTGGTGGTGTTTCTGTGACCTTGATCAGACTTCTTGATTGATTCTGTGCACCTGTTGCTAACTACTTGGAAAACAGTGGGTGGATTTGGCTAGGGGAGCCTTTGTCTAGTTTGTTGGTATCACTGTTGATAACTTAATCTCAGTTGTAAATTGAGGTACTGTAGCATGGGCCTACTCTCTAATGACACGTTAGGTTAGTACTTTTGCTTCTGATACTCAAATATCAAGTCCTGCATGTTGCAACGCATTTGTTACAGAGAACCAGGTTTAGGTCATACTAATGATACAAATAAAATCTCATGTACTGACAGAATCCATCTTTATAACCTTTGCCCATTTGCAAGGTATTCTGAGGAATAGCTATAAAAGGCCAAGCCAATATTGAATGTCATAAGGTTATGTGGAATGATTCCAAACAATTAAGTCACCTTATATACCGAGTGCAATTATGTATGCAAAGAGCCCAGAAATCAAAGTTGTGTGTTTACGAGGGAATATCTTTGATTAAACGTGCACAGTACTGGAAATGACAACACATCACAACCCCTATGCAACAACCCATCCATGCTCAGGAGAGGGATACAGGTTTCGCAGGCAGGCATCCGGACGGTTCAGGGAAATTAATGGAGAGACTCCATACAACTAGCGGAAGTAATGAAAATAAATGGTGGGTCTTATTCCCGCCGGAGCTGAGGAGGAACTTAATCATCAAGCTAATTTTATTCCTGTCTGGCCCAGAGACTCCAAACAAACGCTTGTCGTGGAGCTGGCCAATGATGGATAAGACTGCCTGATGGCCAGATGGCAGATGCTAGCCCTGTAACTCAAGCCCAAATACTCTATGACCCCCTCACGCCCCATGCGCTCACGACCAGACCAAATATTTCTGCCCCGCGCACACCCACCACTGTCCTGTCCTGTCCAGTGTGTGTGATAGGAATAGATGATGAACATAGGCCTGCAGAACATGGATTACACAATCAGAGCCTAAGTTGAATCAACCACCACCAGTTCTGATAAGAGATGTCTTGGAGGTTGTGGTGTAATTATGTGACGTTTGTCTGTATGGACTATGATTAAATTAGCCAATGTTCTGGCCATAGTGACTAATTGTGGATGGTTGAGTCACATGATGTTTATGATTATACTTCTGTTTATAATGAAGGTACTATTGCACTCAGTTGCAGTCATACAGTTGGTACTACCAATGTGCAATTAACTCAGTACACAAGGTTTCTCTGCATGTTCATATATTAAAAATGAATGTTGAAAAGTAGGATTTTGCCCAAAGTTGGTGCATATGGGGGGAAATATTGTGGCCCAAGGGGGAAATGACATGTCACAAATGTCACATTTGTTCATAGTATCCTCCATCCTCATCACACCAGATTCCCTTCATGTGGCACGTACACAGATGGGACTGTTACACTTGGGACGCTGCATACGGCAGGCCAAATGGCTCCAGTTTTTACTTTGTATTTTACCATCCTGATTCCCTCATTCACCAGCTTACATTTATGGTTTATTCAGTGGCTACCCTTTTAGTCAGGGCCGTGGCCCAAACAGAGAAAAGCTTAAACCCTATTCTTGTTGATTTGTTTTTACTCAACAGCATCCAGGAGATAAGGAAACATTAAAAAGCAATTAATACATGAGAATGCAGAGGGAAATGTGAGTGGGAGACCTCCGATGGGAATGCCCTTCTCCTCCCCAGCAACTTAGAATTGCGGCAAACACGGAAAAGACGGCTGTTAGTGTGACTGTGGCTCATCCCAGCAGACGGGTGACGGACAGGGGAACGGAGGAACAAACAAAGGCAGTTTACAACCAGCATAATCAATGTGACATTAGCACACACACATGATGCGCAGGGGGCCTGGCTCCTCTAGGCTCTGCTTAATACTATTCCAACTGGCAACTTGTTCCTCAGCGATGAACATTTCCGGACCCTTTTAGAGAGCTTTTCTTTGGCTCTTTTCGCCCTTCAAGAGAGACTTAACATGATCACAAGATATCCGTGGCACTCACTTTAAAAGCAATCAAGTACACATCTAAATTCTCCTGTGACAGTTCTGGTTCACCTCCTTAGTGCTTTATTGTCGGGAGAGTCTCCCTGATTCGCTTGGTGTTATCCACAATGAATCAGAAAGCAGGACAAGCTTGGACCAAGATTAAAGCTATCAGACGCCTTGAGTGGGACCAACATGAAACGGCAGATGAACTAGAATTATGTTAACTGTGAGACAGTTGAAAGTGGCCATACATGTATTGGTCTGATTTTTTTGTAGGTTTTTACTTTTTGCAAGCGCAACCTTTCACCAAATGCTCAATAGGCTCAGAACAAGAAAAAAAAGCTACACCGTGTCACTACTTTGTACTACATTTGAATATGGATTCATCCAGATATAGACATTTACACTGAGTATACAAAACATTAGGGACACCTGCTCTTGCCAACAAGTACCCAGTGTAGGGTGGTGTCTTTTGGACGGGACGTTAAACAGGTGTCCTGACTCTCTGTGGTCACTAAAGATCCAATGGCACTTATCATAAGAGTAGGGGTGTTAACCCGGTGTCCTGGCTAAATTCCAAATCTGGCCTTCATGCCACCTAATCATTTGGGGCGGCAGGGTAGCCTAGTGTTTAGAGCGTTGGACTAGTAAGTTCATATCCTCGAGCTGACAAGGTACAAATCTGTCGTTCTGCCCCTGAACGGGCAGTTAACCCACTGTTCCTAGTCCGTCATTGAAAATAAGAATTTGTTCTTAACTGACTTGCCTAGTTAAATAAAGGTAAAAAAAAGTTTACAATTGGCTCATTCATCCCCCTCCTCTCCCCTGTAACTATTCCCCAGGTCATTGTAGTAAATGAGGATGTGTTCTCAGTCAACTTACCTGGTAAAATAAAAAAAAAGCATATGTGGGAACTCCTTCAAGACTGTTGGAAAAGCATTTCTCATGAAGCTGGTTGAGAGAATGCCAAGAGTGTGCAAAGCTGTCATCAAGGCAAAGGGTGGCTACTTTGAAGAATCTAAAATAAATTTTGATTAGATTATCACTTTTTTGATTACGACATGATTCCATATGTGTTATTTCATAGTTTTGATGTCTTCACTATTATTTTACAATGTAGAAAATAGTAAAA
Source organism: Oncorhynchus clarkii lewisi (assembly GCF_045791955.1). Classification (NCBI taxonomy): domain Eukaryota; kingdom Metazoa; phylum Chordata; class Actinopteri; order Salmoniformes; family Salmonidae; genus Oncorhynchus; species Oncorhynchus clarkii. Next base: position 29,089,292 of record NC_092151.1, on the reverse strand, counting down.
ATAAAGAATGTGATAGTGTGTACAAACTTTTGACTGGTACTGTACAGTGGGGAGTACAAGTATTTGATACACTGCCAGTTTTGCAGGTTTTCCTACTTACAAAGCATGTCATTTATATCATGGGTACACTTCAACTGTGAGAGACGGAATCTAAAACAAAAATCCAGAAAACCACATTGTATGAATTTTAAGTAATTAATTTGCACTTTATTGCATGACATAAGTATTTGATCACCTACCAACCAGTAAGAATTCCGTCTCTCACAGACCTGTTAGTTTTTCGTTAAGAAGCTCTCCTGTTCTCCACTCATTACCTGTATTAACTGCACCTGTTTGAACTCGTTACCTGTATAAAAGACACCTGTCCACACACTCAATCAAACAGACTCCAACCTCTCCACAATGGCCAAGACCAGAGAGCTGTGTAAGGACATCAGGGATAAAATTGTGGACCTGCACAGGGCTGGGATGGGCTACAGGACAATAGGCAAGCAGTTTGGTGAGAAGGCAACAACTGTTGGCGCAATTATTAGAAAATGGAAGAAGTTCAAGATGACGGTCAATCACCCTCGGTCTGGGGCTCCATGCAAGATCTCATCTCGTGGGGCATCAATGATCCTGAGGAAGGTGAGGGATCAGCCCAGAACTACACGGCAGGACCTGGTCAATGACCTGAAGAGAGCTGGGACCACAGTCTCAAAGAAAACCATTAGTAACACACTACGTCGTCATGGATTAAAATCCTGCAAGGTGCCCCTGCTCAAGCCAGTGCATGTCCAGGCCCGTCTGAAGTTTGCCAATGACCATCTGGATGATCCAGAGGAGGAATGGGAGAAGGTCATGTGGTCTGATGAGACAAAAATAGAGCTTTGTGGTCTAAACTCAACTCGCTGTGTTATGAGGAAGAAGAAGGATGAGTACAACCCCAAGAACACCATCCCAACCGTGAAGCATGGAGCTGGAAACATCATTCTTTGGGGATGCTTGTCTGCAAAGGGGACAGGACGACTGCACCGTATTGAGGGGAGGATGGATGGGGCCATGTATCACAAGATCTTGGCCAACAACCTCCTTCCCTCAGTAAGAGCATTGAAGATGGGTCGTGGCTGGGTCTTCCAGCATGACAATGACCCGAAACACACAGCCAGGGCAACAAAGGAGTGGCTCCGTAAGAAGCATCTCAAGGTCCTGGAGTGGCCTAGCCAGTCTCCAGACCTGAGCCCAATAGAACATCTTTGGAGGGAGCTGAAACTCCATATTGCCCAGCGACAGCCCCGACACCTGAAGGATCTGCAGAAGGTCTGTATGGAAGAGTGGGCCAAAATCCCTGCTGCAGTGTGTGCAAACCTGGTAAAGAACTACAGGAAATGTATGATATCTGTAATTGCAAACAAAGGTTTCTGTACCAAATATTAAGTTCTGCTTTTCTGATGTATCAAATACTTATGTCATGCAATAAAATGCAAATTAATTACTTAACTATCATACAATGTGATTTTCTGAATTTTTGTTTTAGATTCCGTCTCTCACAGTTGAAGTGTACCTAAGATAAAAATTACAGACCTCTACATGCTTTGTGAGTAGGAAAACCTGCAAAATCGGCAGTGTATCAAATACTTGTTCTCCCCACTGGATATGTATAACTACCATTTATACATAACTATCATATAAATTCATAACTATCGTTGATGCACAACAGCCACATACACACACACACACACACACACACACACACACACACACACACACACACACACACACACACACACACACACACACACACACACACACACACACACACACACACACACACACACACACACACACACACACACACACACACACACACACACATTAAATTCATGAACATATTCTGTCTGTATGCTCCCCCTCCCCCCCAGCTTGTCATTGAACTGTTCTCTCCTCTCCACACATTGTTTTTTTTATTCCATACAGGCTCTTATGAAACAAATTCTTTGTCCTTCAGTCCTTTACCATTAATTTACCTCAAGGCTATTAGGAAAAGGCAGCACTCTCAAGATAAACCACTCAGCTATATTTTATATTTCTGACACAACAATTTAAAGGGAGAAAATAAATATATTTTGGTCGAGACTCTTGAGAGGGCCAAGGCTTGGGAGGACAACCAAGGTAAATGCAAGCACTTTACCTTGGTAAGACACGCACAATAGAACCGCACACCCTTAGAGACATAGTTGCTAACCTTTGTGGAAAACCATAGTAACAAGGCAGAGAAATTATAGTGACACAATGACAGAAAAAAAATGATTCAAGATGAAGTCATCATAGAAGACAGAGGCATCATCAATCTTTAAGACTTGCTGACAATACTAGCCACATTCTTTGGCTGTTTTCCTGTATTTCCCACTCCATGTGACACCCTAACGACAGGGCAACTTGACACCTGGGCTCCAGACACATGAGGACTCCCTACAGGACTTCCTACAACGAAAACGCTCCTTGGCCTCATCCATCCAAGTAAGGCCTTAGCCATGCAGTCATATTTTTATCTCTCTGTCTGTTTCACTTTGAAACACTTGATCCTCCAACATGTCTGCTGTGTGGGGCTCATGGTGTCATGGAAGGGGTCACCGCGAGGGCACCGGCTGCACTCTCCCTTCCTCTCCCATCCCTCCCTTCCTCTCCCATCCCTCCCTTCCTCATTCATCCCTCCCACGTCCCAGGGATATGAGTCTCTCAGCAGCCTGGCTGGTGTGGGGTGAGAGAGAGAGAGAAGCCCCACTCTGACAGACAGCCAGCACCGAGCAGAGCTGAATCAATTAAGGCACATCAAATCAAGAATTCATGCACTCTGAAAGTGACAAATATTGGCTGGGACTGTCGAAGCCGTCAGGCCCCTTGACATCGCTCGGTCTCCCCCTCTCCTTCTCTCTCTCTCTCTGTACTCCCTCTCTCCCCGGTGAGCTGTATGTGTGTCTTGCAGCCATTTCCCAGCCAAGTAGAACTGAGGTGTAGTGGTGTCAGAGAGAGACCAAGCTGTCTGTAACCCTGGTGATTGTCTCTGGCCTATCTTTGATATAGGTTACACTCTCACTGGATAACCACGCTGTAGATCACCTTACTCAACGGTTTGTTGTTGTTAAGGCTGCCTTGCCTTTTACGGCTTGTCTTTCAGCCTGCTGACAGTTTTCATGTGTTTTCTTCAAATTCAGGACATTAAATGTGTAAATGTAATGTGGATGATGGAATAACACGAATGGCGACACATGATAGGAGATACTTCGAACTCTTAAACACACAGTATGTTTGATAACCACTCTACATGACCTATATTACAAAGGCCATGTTGATGATAGGGAGTGGAAGGTTTCCATGACGTCTTTTCCGTCTCCCCAGCCTGAGTGTTCATCAGTCTAACTAAGAACATATTATCTATCATATTAACGGTGCAGTTTGGGTTTGACAGGTGCGTCAGGTGAGAATTTTGTATCATCTCCTAATACACCACTTAGCCTAAGAATCAATTAAAGGATCCCCCCCCCCCCCCCCCCCCTCCTCCTTAGGTCATCCCCCTGTCGTCAGTGAGCATATGGCCGCCTGCTCACTGCACCACACTGGCTCTGTTTAAAATCCATTCCCACTCCCATCTCTGTCATTTCTCCCGGCCTTGCCACAAACACACAGCAGCCACTTGATATGTTTGCATGGGGATTTGGGGATGAACATTATTGTGTTGTCAGACGGAACATCTGGTGAGGGGAAAAGGTTACAGTAGGGATCCTTCACAGAATTCCTACCATCAGATAAATCAGCAACAAGTCACTGTGAAATGGGTGGTGGTGAAGAGGGGGGGGGGTTAAAGGGGGTAGGGTGTGTGTGTAGGGAAGCCTAGTGTGTGCGTGTGTGTTTGTGTGTGTGTGTGAGACGTTAATTCAATCCTGGCTGAGCAGTCGTATGAGAACGGATGGCCCTCCTTCAAACGGCCTGCCAGGCCACTTAAAACCACACAGAGGACAGTGCATTAAGGAGGGCGGAGCCCAGCCCAGCCCAGTACCACCTTCTCTGCATTTCAAATGGATACACGTCTTTATCCTACTTGTCTTTGTGGATGAGTCTACAGCTCTCTCTCTTACACTCTTTCTCTATTTCCAGCCCATCTCACTCTCAACTGTATCGTTATTCCAGACACAGCAGTATGTTAGCATAACGTTCACAGTTGGAAAACATGTTTCCTGTTCATCTTAAATGATCCTTGCCAGTCTGAACATCTCTGGAAATGAGTCTGTACATCTCAGTTTCCTCTCCATCTCTCTCAATAGTCTCTGTGAGGTGCTGAGCTCTTTCTATACAGTATATTAGTCTACAACACTCTATCTCATGACCATCTCTCCAGCAGTGTATAGGTGTATTAGAAGCACATTAGTTTATATGGGATCATATTGCAAAACAGTTGAATGCAGCATATTTCCGGTCTTGAACGACCAGTGCTCCAGAGAGCAATAGCGAATCCTTGCAGTGAAGCTGCTGGACAGGTCCTCCGAAACGCTAATGCAGATGAACACTGGCCATCAGCACAGAGTACAACACACACACACACACACACACACACACACACACACACACACACACACACACACACACACACACACACACACACACACACACACACACACACACACACACACACACGCGCGTCCACACACAAACACACACGCACAAAGAGAAACAGACACACCTTATCCTGTCATAATGAAGGAGCAGAGACATGAGGCACCGATGACTCAGGCACGTCAGGAGATATAAACCTTCCACCTCACAGGCTGCTGTGCTGAACTGTCACACAATATACTGTCACTACACTGCTGCCACAATATCAAGGACATCTCCCTGTCTTCATCTGCTCTGCTTGTCTTCTCTTGCCTCCTTAGTTACGCGTACACTATTGCTATTGTCAGGCTCTGACATAAGTACACGAATCATAGGCACGGGTACGGTAAAGAGCTGGAGGCCTTGATTGCTGTGTAGTGGTTGTTGTGTGACGTTCTTCGGAAGGTTAGTGCGTGGAGAGAACAGACTAGGAGAGAACACAGAAGGGAGGTCAGGAAGGGGAAGGGGTGTGAGTGGCATCTGAGATGGCCAGAGTGTGAGAGGATCCTGGCTTCACGCTGAGGCATGAAAAATTCCCAGCGTGCTTCTTCTCAGGCCTCAGATCCTTCATCAACACAAGGGGACTGGAGCTATTTCTCACGTCCCATGAATCTGCACACCCAGCCCTGCTCAACGGGGTCAGTGATGGTGTCTGTGGGTTTATGTGTGCCTGTGTGTCTACGTGTGTGTGCGTGTCTGTGTGTGTGTATTTTCGTCTGCTCTGTGATTCAGAGCCACGGATGGTGATGCCGCCAGACAGGGACAGACAGGATTCATTTCGGCATGGCGACACAAGAGGTCAAAGAGCAAACTTTATCAGGAAGTAAACAACATATTAAAACGGTTCCTTTATTTGTTCCTGTAGTCCCACTCTCATTGCCATGGGGATATTGTCAACACCGTGAAACAAAAGGAAGGCTCCTGCTCCTCATTTAAAAGCTATTTCCATTTTGAAGTGATCTTGTATCGTAGCAGCCGTGAGAAGAGTTTTATGTCCACCTATCAAGTCTCACCTCATCACTGTCATTCCAACCAATTATGGGATACAGTGCCAGAACTCCCCGTCGCCACACCCTTCACATGCCAGACTACATAACAGTATTCTGGGAGAATTAACACAACATATTCAATGGCAGTGTTATTATAATACCAATCAATCAATATATTAGCTATATATGTTTCACTTTTATTATTTTACATGTCTGGTACATGTTTTCTTTTAATGTCCTATTAATCCATTTTAAGATAATTTGCAACAATTTACAACAATTCATAATAACGATTTAATTCACGATTGAATTGAATAACCAAACCTAACAATACACAAGCACATAGATTGTATATATACATATATACTAGTGTTTGGTGTGTGATAGATGTCCAGTGGGTCTGTCTGTCTGTCTGTCTGTCTGTCTGTCTGTCGGCAGGCCTTTCCCAGTGGAGAGATGGATGAGGTGCTGCGCTCTGGCCTCCAGCAGAGAATTAGCCCTGTGCTGCTGAGTGGACGACAGGCTACCCCAGGGCAGCCACACACAACACATCACTCAATCTGCACACACACACAGCAAAATACACATGCACGCACACAAACACACGCTTAGGAACCCCCCTCCTGATGAAGAGAGGCCAGAGCTCAGGCCCTGGCCATAAGGCAGAGATGGCATTGAGGAAATGGAAGCTCCTCTTGTTATTCATTTACTCTGCTAATGGCTCATACAGGGGGTTCACGTTTCTCCTATACGCTTCAGGGCCCACCGCTTACATGGCTACATTATGTTTCTGTATGTGTGGCTCTGTGTAGGATAGGGCAGGAGGGCGATTTAAGGCACAGCAGGAGACTACTCCAACGCAAACACTGTAATGCTGACGCCTGGTGTGCCTTGCGGCTCCCAGACCCTGTGTTATGTACACTCCAGCACAGATGGAGCAATACTAGAATACTAGCTGTGTGTGTTGGCGCAAGCGTAAATGGAGTAAATGGCAAGCGAGTCAGCACTGTATGTATGGAGGGAGAGAGGATAGAGGGGGGAGAGAGGAAGGGGCACAAGTGCTGCGGGGTTGTGTGTCATGGACTGATGGATGGACATTCCCCTGCCCAGAATCCCAGGCCTCCACCACCACAGCCACTACTGCCATGTTTGGGTGCCCCCCGCCCTGGCGACACGGCCCAAAATGTCCCAGGGAGCCCTCCAACAGGCGGGGAGGGGGTCTGACAAATTACCCACATCCTCAGTACTCTGCTTTCCAGGGAGTGGGAAGAGAGGACAGAGGATAGGGAGGGTTAGGGGGGTAGGTGGGTTAAAACATGCACTTTCCCTGAGCAGGGCCATTAATTTTAAGTCTCTTTATTCAATCAATCACCAAACCCGTGCTTGTTGGCGAACAGAGGGGGGGGGGGGGGTTCCAGACTGCCGAGAGGATTAAGAGTCTGGAATGCAAGACACTCCTTGACCCCTGGCCGACCTTTACTAAACCTCACCCCATATCTGTCCCTTATGGGTCATGATCTAATTGGTTGTCCAGGAACTTTGACCCCTCCGTGGTTCGTTGATTGTTTGAAATCGCCTACAGAGACAGTCAGGTCACTACCGAGGACTTATTTCAAAAGCGCACCTCATGACCAAATAGGATAGGAACATTAGCTACTTAAGAGATATCAAGCTTGTTTCTTTTCTAGTGCCCATGTATACTGAAACATGAATGAAGGCTGCTTTCCCCCTGTTTAGGGACCCCACTGAGGGCTTCCATTTGAGACAGTGTTGGAAATGAGTGACTAATGGGGGAGAGGAGAGAAACACTTCACAATGGCAGCTGAGTGGCAGTGACAAGCAGCAGAGTTGGGTGGCAGCATCTCTGACTCAGTCCACTGGCTGATGCAACATGACTGAGTGGTGAAACTCAGGGCATATGGGCGCTGTGTTGCCTTTGCACAGGCCCTGAATAAAATATAATCCACTCTAATCAATTAATCATATATCTGCATGGAAAAATATACATGGTTGTTGTTCCACAGCCAACTATTAAGATGCTTCCATTGTTGTTATTTTTAAAATGTTATTCTATTGTTTAAAATGTGATTCAAATTATTATTTTATAATGGATATAAAACACATTCTTAACCTGTTCCACTGAAATATTGCAGAAGGTAGAAAACAGTTAGTCTGCTTGCTCTAGAGACTTCCCATTCTCTCAGGTAGTCTTGGTAGTGGTTAGACTGTGCCCCTCCACAGGCCAGTGTTGTTGGCTGTTCTGTTATGGTTGGGAGGCGGCGAGGGGTCCCCATGGGCAGCTGTGTCTCGGCCCTGTTGGGCTCCCTCACTCATTGATTGACCTACTTCTGTTGCTGCTTTCTTTCTCTCTTTCTTTCTTTCTTTCTTTCTTTCTTTCTTTCTTTCTCTCTCTCTCTCTCTCACTCACTCACTCACTCACTCACTCACTCACTCACTCACTCACTCACTCACTCACTCACTCACTCACTCTCTCTCTACTTTCCATAAAACTATTTCCCACTTGATCATCTAACTACCAGTTATTTTACTTTGGTTGCTATCTACTGTAGCTGGTCAATTATTTAATTTATTATCCATTTGCAGTTTGGCTTGGCCTGAACTCAAAGTATTTCAGATGGCTTAATTTGCTGCCCCATTGGACACAGCATTGTTTAAGGTAGTCTTTGAACTGTTAGCTCCAGATAGAGCACTAGGACCAACAGTGAGGTTACCATGTTTTATTATGCCTCAGATTTTGGCTTATCAATAAAAGGAAGGATATTTTTTATGTACAGTAACAGATTCTATTATAAATCTATAGTTTCCAGGCCTTATTTAGGAGTAGTGAGAAAGAGGATACTATGGTATAATGGGGTCATCAAGCAGTACTCTCCAGTACAGATGGTCTGGTGGGTGATCACATGGTGGTGTAGTGGTAACACCGTGAGTAGTCTGATGCTCTGTCTCTGAGTGATGTTGGATTAATGAAGGTCCTCCATGGGGTGATGAAGACGACGGGAACCGGAGACACCCGGCTAGGCACCACAGAGACCAGGCACAGCTGGGGTTAAACTTCCAGACAAGTTAAATCAAGACGAAAAGTGATGAAGAAGAAGGGATTGAGGGAGGGGGGGGTTGCATCAGGCGCCTGTCGTCGGAGTTGTGTGTGGGAAGGAGGTGAGGGGTGGTCAGACGGCTAGTCAAAAGACAGGTCAATCATTTCTTCTGAAGTTATGGATCTAATATGTGCTAAAAGGTCGGAGAGAAATGAGGCTGGGCAGTGATCAAAGGCAAGTGGCCGTAGATGAGACTACTGGAAGAGAGGGAGGCTGAGGTTTTAGAAAGAGATTGGAATAGAGGGGGGGGGGGGGGGGGGGGGGGGGCAGAAAAGGCGTGGGAAACTCTTACATAATTCAGAATTGAATTTGTAATTTAATTGAATTAGCTCCAGTTATATAGGTAGACAGTCCGAGAAAAAAACCCAAGATAGATAGACAGACCAGGAGTAGAGCAGTAAGGAGTAAGGAGTGTAAGGAGGAGCAAGAACACAACGCTTTGTTTGTGTGTCTGTATTTGTAACTGTCTAATGGTGTGTGTGTGTTGTCTCATATGGATGGGGCAACTCTGTGCCGTCTGTCCATAGGAAGTAAAGGGACATCACTGAGGAGCCTGGGAGGGGGCTCAACTCTGTCCTCACCTGTGTCACATCTGCCTGGCAGTGTTATCACTCTGCCTCCATCCCTTGCTCTGGCATCTCCTTACCTGTGGCACAGCTCCCCACCTCTCTGCACGTAGACTGCACCCCCGCTCTCCCCTTTAGGTCCCCAAGGCACCTGTCAATCACCTGTCTACACATACAAACACGCCTGCACACATACATACACACATACACACACACCGGACACTCAGAGCCCCTCGGAGCTGAGAAGGCAGTGGAGCGCGAGCCAGCCATTGTGGCACAGTATGTCAACCTGGCTACTGTCTGTCTATGATGCATTCATGAGGTGTTGACTGACAAGTCCATTTATGGAAATGTTTTGGCAGATTTAGAAAATGTATTGCAGATTCATAATGTGCAATGTGTGCATATTTTCAAAGTATAATTGCGTTGTTTGAAGCTCATGACAGGATAAGTACTAAGACACAGTAGATACATAGCTGTAGGTGTCAGACTGAAGTTTAGCACCCTGGCTTGTTGAATGTTGGTCTGGTGATATTAGTCTGACGTTGTAATGTATTTAACTGACAGCTCTGTCTCTAAGAGCTCTGTTGTGTAGCCTACATTTATTGGGTGTAGTCATCATTGCTGAACCAGTCACACCTAGTCAGACAACACGCCCAAACGTTCATATTTCTAATTGGTTGCATGGGGGGTGTCACGCCCTGACCTTAAAGAGCCTTTTTTATGTCCTTTATTTCTATGATTTGTTTTTCTATGTGTATGGTTCTCAATCAGGGACAGCTGTCTATCGTTGTCTCTGATTGGGAATCATACCCAGGTAGCCCTTTTTCCCTCCTTTCAGTGTGGGTAGTTAACTTTGTTCGTGGCACTAAACCCCTGTGAGCTTCACGGTTGTTATTTTGTTTCTTGTTTTGTTGGCGTCATTCCAAAATAAAAGGAAAATGTACGCTCACTACGCTGCACTTTGGTCCACTTATTCCTTCCAGGAAGACGGCCGTGACAGAACTACCCACCACCAAAGGACCAAGCAGCGTGGTAAAGAGGACTCCTGGACATGGGAGGAGATCCTGGATGGAAAGGGACCCTGGACGCAGGCCGGGGAGTATCGCCATCCGAGGGAGGAGATGGAGGCAGCTAAGTTGGAGCGGCGGCGATATGAGGAGGCAAGTCAGCGAAGCAGGCACAAGAAAAGTTTTTTTGGGGGGGAACACGGGGAGATTGGCGGAGTCTGAGTTTAGACCTGAGCCAACTCCCCTTGCTTACCGTGGGGAGCATGTGACTCGTCAGGCACCGTGTTATGGGGTGATGCGCACGGTGTCTCGAGTGAGCATTCGCAGGCCGGTGTGCTCTGTGCCAGCGTCCCGCATTTGCCGGGTGGAAGTGGGCTTCCAGCCAGAACGGGTTGTGCCAGCTCTGCGCTCGAGACCACCAGTGTGCCTTAACTGCCCAGTGTATCCGATGCCCGTCCCATGCACCAGGCCTCCTGTGTGTCTCTCCAGCCCGATGAGTCCTGTGCCTGCTTCAAGGACCAGGCCTCCTGTGTGTCTCCCCAGCCTGGTGAGTCCTGTGCCTGCGCCCAGGAAGAAGCCTCCAGTGATGATCCATGGGAAGAAGCCTCCAGTGATGATCCATGTCACGAAGCCAGTGATGATCCATGGCACGAAGCCTCCAGTGATGATCCATGGCACGAAGCCTCCAGTGATGATCCATGACACGAAGCCTCCTGTGAGGAGTCATGCACGAAGCCTCCAACGGCGGCCTCCAGTCCAGAGCCTCCAGCGACAGTCTCCAATCCGGAGCCTCCAGCGACGGTCTCCAGTTCGCAACGAGGGTGCTCAGTCCGGGGCCCGCAACGAGGGTGCCCAGTCCGGGGCCCGCAACGAGGGTGCCCAGTCCGGGGCCCGCAACGAGGGTGCCCAGTCCGGGGCCCGCAACGAGGGTGCCCAGTTCGGGGCCCGCAACGAGGGTGCCCAGTCCGGGGCCAGCAGCGAGGGTCCCCAGTCCGGGGCCCGCAACGAGGGTGCCCAGTCCGGGGCCCGCAACGAGGGTGCCCAGTTCGGGGCCCGCAACGAGGGTGCCCAGTCCGGGGCCCGCAACGAGGGTGCCCAGTCCGGGGCCAGCAGCGAGGGTCCCCAGTCCGGGGCCCGCAGAGAGGGTCCCCAGTCCGGGGTCGGCGGCGAGGGTCCTCACACCAGAGGCGCCACCAAAGCGGGGTGAGCCAGAGGTGGAGCGGGGTCTACATCCCGCACCAGAGCTGCCACCGCGGATAGATGCCCACCCAGACCCTCCCCTATAGGTTCAGGTTTTGCATCCGGAGTCCGCACCTTTGGGGGGGAGGGGTACTGTCACGTCCTGACCTTAGAGAGCCTTTTTTATGTCTCTTTTTGGTTTGGTCAGGGTGTGATTTGGGTTGGCATTCTATGTCCTTTATTTTTATGATTTGTTTTTCTATGTGTTGGTTCTCAATCAGGGACAGCTGTCTATCATTGTCTCTGATTGGGAATCATACTTAGGTAGCCCTTTTTCCCTCCTTTCAGTGTGGGTAGTTAACTTTGTTCGTGGCACTAAACCCCTGTGAGCTTCACGGTTGTTATTTTGTTTCTTGTTTTGTTGGCGTCAATCCAAAATAAAAGGAAAATGTAGGCTCACTACGCTGCACTTTGGTCCACTTATTCCTTCCAGGAAGATGGCCGTGACAGGGGGTCTATGATTAAGTCAACGTTTTATGTTTACAATCTGACACAAACGAGTGAAGTAAGGATGTCCTTTGAATCAGATGAATCTAAATTGATATTTTGTTTACATTTGTTTACTCTACACTCTTAGAAAAAAGGTGAAATCTAAAACCAAAAAGGGTTCTTCGGCTGTCTCCGTAGGAGAACCCTTTTGGAACCTTTTTTTCTAACAGTGTGCAAGCATTTAAATGTTTTATTACCATAACTGAAGACATAGTTCAAGTCATATTGACTTCTGTGAGAAACTCATTATATACTGTATAACTGTGAGTACTTGAAAGTTGAACCTTCGACATCCAGAGCAGAGTACTTTATTTTAATCAGCCAATATCATTTTTTTAGAGGAAATATTTTCAGGAAAGAACACGGTATCTCAGTCAATTCTCCACCAAAAGGTATAAATATCATGAGTACTGTGGTATCACTGCTTCCTGCATCCTAAATATCATGAGTACTGTGGTATCACTGCTTCCTGGATCCTAAATATCATGAGTGCTGTCTAAAATATTGTGCAAATAACTATCAAAGGCGATCCCACTGTAGGCATGGACCATATATCCCGCCTGGTGAGGCCAGACTGTGATTTTGTTTCACATTTCTGCCTGAGATACAAGCAGATGCAGAGTAAGAGAACAAAATACACCCAATGAGCCTCTGGCAGGAGCCCGAACTCTCTACATATCAGTTGGGCTTTGCTGCCACATGGCATATGGTACAAGACAAACTGTCAGCCATTTTCCTTCTGTCCCTGTCCTGCTACAGAGATGACAGGAGCAAGAGCATGTTTGTGTGCCGGCCGGCAGCAGGCAGCAGGCATCAGGCAGGCTTAACAGTGATTTGGGGGGAAAAGGGGAGAAAGACAGCAGCGGAGGGAATCGTGCGCATGGCTTGGCGTGGGGGACTGGAGAGTAGCTGTGGGGGACAGGGTCGGCCAGCACTGGGAGGAAATTGCAAATTGATCAAATTGTGGAGGCAAGACTTTCGGCCAATTATCTGGGTCATGTCAATGTCTTTCTGGTCTCTGTTGGTCAAAGGGGGGGAATGTGTGTGTGTGTGTGTGTTTTTGCAGTTTGTTGTCCTTTCTGGCAAACACATCTAACAAACACCAAAAACAAACAGGGTTCATTAGCACCAAAGCAACACTTCTCTTAGTTTAGTGCTTGAGGTGAACATAAGGGCAGATGCAACAAATGCTTTCATGACTATGTGAAGCATTACAGCTCTTTCAAGTCTGCATACATCAGACAGACAAAGCTTAATATGAGATAAATACCCTACAAACAGTACACTGATCTAACCTACTGTTAACTATACTGCGTAATTCTACCTTCTTGCCCTTTTGTGCTGTTGTCGGTGCCCAATAATGTTTGTACCATGTTTTGTGCTGCTACCATGTTGTGCTGCTGCCATGTTGTGTTGCTACCATGTTGTGTTGTCATGTGTTGCTGCCATGCTATGTTGTTGTCTTATGTCTCTCTTTATGTAGTTTTGTGGTTTCTCTGTGGCGTGATGTGTGTTTTGTCTTAGATTTTTATTTTTAATCCTTTTGCCTTTTGGTAGGCTGTCATTGTAAATAAGAATTTGTTCTTAACTGACTTGCCTAGTTAAAAAAGTTTTAAAAATAAATAAAATAAACATACATGCATTCATCCCTATACCTTGACAAGATAAGCCCTCCTCATTCTGATGGCCAATATGTGGAGATTGGGATGAAGTGTGATTGCGTGCGGGCTCACCTCTCCTTGTTGCTGACACTGTTTTTCTGAGCCTCTCAGAGAAAGGGAGAGAGAGAGAGAGAGAGAGAGAGAGAGAGAGAGAGAGAGAGAAAGATGTCTGAGGGAAGGGAAGTGATGGTGGTGTCACTTGTCACCATGCTCCTGTCATGGTCTGTGTGGCTCCCAGGGCCTCCCGGGGCCCCTGTCAATCAGCCTGGGTTCTGCTGGTAGCTAGAGTCATGCTATCAGGGCTCTCTGACACAGAGCACCAACGGCACTGTGGAGTTAGCGGGCTGATCCCTACTAATACCAAGACTGACCAGTTCATCAAGTTCCTTTATGATCAGAAAGAATCATACTTCTTTAAACATGTTGCCGTGGATTATACATATTTTGAAGGAAACTATTTCATGTATGATTTCATTTATTACAATTCATTACACTACTCATTGCAGTATTACATCTGCACATTTTGGGATTTGTAGATTCATTTTTTCTATGCAAAGGTGTAAACATTAAAGGAAAAATATTCTACGTTACTAAAATGGGAGCAAATCCATTGAAAGAGTGTGTGGTCAGAACAATTACTAAATCAGTCATGCTGCTATTAGCTGTTGATGGCTAAATGGCCATTATGGATTACCACCCTCAGACTCACCCTGACCTGTCTCCTCTGGAGGTGTGTGTGGCGATGTGGTACACACACACACACACACACACACACACACACACACACACACACACACACACACACACACACACACACACACACACACACACACACACACACACACACACACACAGCTCTCTGTGTGGGCTGTGTTATGCCTCAGCGCCACGTAGTAACTGGTCAGTCTCACACATGGTGATCAAACAGCAGCCACAGCTCTGTAGAGTTCACACACAACAGCCAAGTCTCTGACAGATGATGTAGAGATGACAATAAAAAGGAGAGCGAGTAGGTTCTCATCAGAGGCTTTGCTATCCTGGACCCTTTTCAGCAATGCACAAAGTTTCTTGGTTTCTTTAGATATTTATCAAAGTATGAAAAATGAGTTGTTCAAATCTGTTAGGTGTTCTCTCGCTCGCTCTCTTTCTCGCTCTCTCTCTCGCTCTCGCTCTCTTTTAGTGGCCCAATATCCTTGCTGCCATCTTGTCTGCGGCTGTAGTGGCTGTATAGTGACCATGTAGAGGCCAGTGTACTGTGGCTTTCAACTGCTGGGAGCCGGCCTTGCACTGCAGACAGAGCTGATTACAGCCTCTCAGTCAGTCAGCCCAGACCTGGGGGCTAAACGCCCATGCAGCTAACCAGGAGATGCAGCGGGAGAGGGGGAGGGAGAGGGAGAGGGAGAGGGAGAGAGGGAGGGGGAGGGGGAGAGGGAGAGAGGGAGAGGGAGAGGGAGAGGGAGAGGGAGAGGGAGAGGGAGAGAGGGAGAGGGAGAGGGAGAGAGGAAGAGGGAGAGGGAGAGGGAGAGGGAGAGGGAGAGGGAGAGGGCCAATCTTGATACGCATCAGACACAGCCTGGGTAATGTAATTGTCCACCCCCCTCAGGCTCCATATTACCGTAGATCTGTGGGATAGTCGCACTCCAGGAGGAGCCCCTGTGATTTAATAAAGGCCCAGCAAATGAATTTGACTCCTCAGGCCATTCTGACTCACTTACAAACAATGGACAGGCAACCTTGGATGTATTGAATAAATAAACATACAGGAGGGTTCCTTGAAAATGTGATTCCGCTCAATTAGGGTTGTGTGTGTGATTATTTAAATGAAGTGTACGTTTTGTCGATTCAGTGGAAGTGGTGTATTGTGTATTGGTATTATTATACAGTCTCAATCAACATTTCATATTCAGCTTTATTGGATGGTACAACCAATTCAAACAATCTTATACATTTTTTTTTGTTCAATGACAGATTTGTAATGTATTTTTATATTAATAATGTTGTTGGCTTTAATGTTTAGTTTCATTCTTTCGAGTCCAGTATATATTGCTCAGACATTGTGTTTTGTGTTGCAGCCAGCAGTGCCTCATGTTTTCATGACGAATGCAGCCCAGCCCACAGTGTGTGTGAATTCCTGTGGAGTGTTTGTGTGGGCCAGCCTGGTTGACTGGTGGTGACTCTGGCTTTGTGTTATGAGGCCTGAACTATGGTGCCAGTACCTCCCCACACACCTCGTGAAGTTACAGTGACTGGAACTAGTGAACGACTCCCCATAGAACCATGGGTCTGGACCAGGGGAGGAGCACACAGAGACACAGGCAGCCCAGTGGACAGCAATGCACAGCCCCAGGACCCCAGGGGAGGTGGAGGGGAAGGGGACAGAAAACACCACTCTCTCTGTGGCTCCTCTTAACAAAATGAGCCTCTCCCTTCTTCCCTGAATTGGAGAGGTGGAGATGTCTTATCTTCCCTGAATTGGAGAGGTGAAGATGTCTTATCTTCCCTGAATTGGAGAGGTGGAGATGTCTTATCTTCCCTGAATTGGAGAGGTGGAGATGTCTTATCTTCCCTGAATTGGAGAGGTGGAGATGTCTTATCTTCCCTGAATTGGAGAGGTGGAGATGTCTTATCTTCCCTGAATTGGAGAGGTGGAGATGTCTTATCTTCCCTGAATTGGAGAGGTGGAGATGTCTTATCTTCCCTGAATTGGAGAGGTCGAGATGTCTTATCTTCCCTGGTGCTTAGTGGTCCCAGACTGCATTTCTTTCTGTCGTCTCTGTCCCGGTAAACACACATTAGTCCCCTGACCACCCTGAAGCAACTCGTTGGCTAACTCTTAAAAAGCCCAGGCAGCGCAATTATCTTTTACGATCTGTCAGGGAACACTGACTGTGGGCGGCCCAGGGCAGGACCTGCCTGTCCACGATGGGCCTTCTCTATTGCCTTTGTTCACAGGGCATCTTCCTCCAATTGTGTCTCGAGAATCACAAATGGTTCCTCTCTCTCTCTGTGGAAAACTCACTTTATCGGATGTATTTCAAGGTCTTTTTCCCCCCGCCTTAATGTCAATGTTTTCATTGTTCAGCCATTTTGTGGGATTGGGCTGCGTGGCATCGGAGAGCACATAAAGGCGGTGAGGGATGGTGACAGACTGATCACTCTGGAAGAGTTGCTGTGAGGTTTCATTGCCTGTGGGAGGGGCCCAGTCCCCTGCCTGATGGAAGGAGTGGCAGAACTCAGCACTGTAAATCTGCACTAGATGCAGTAGCCTGGTCAATATATATGACCTGTACCTCCCTTAACTGTTGTGTCGGGGCAGGAGCAGGAGGGAACCGACACAGATTCCACCATCAATTCTTCAGGACAGGCTTCCCTGGTCATCTCATTAAAGGAGAGATGGATAGACCTGCTGGCTCCAGCTTTTACATCAGGAAGAGCGAGAGGGCAGGAAATCACATGAAGTTAGAGCCCTTTTAGCTAGTTTGTACTGTTGGGAGTTTGGGTGTGTTTCATTTTCTTGCTCATTCTCCCTCCTGTCTTTTTTCTGTCTCGTTTTTTGTTTCTTTCTTTGGGAAGGAAGTGTGGAAGGAAGGAAGTGTGGAAGGAAGGAAGTGTGGAAGGGAAAAGGGACATGTCCTTTATTCCATTCTTTCCCTACTTTTATCCCCCTCCCCTTTTCAGGATGTCACTCCAAGGTTCATATGTTCATTCTTCTTAGCGCCACTTAATACCGTGACCGTATCGATTTTTGATGATTTGCTACTCTGAGTTGCTAACTAGCAGTAGTCTTGATGGGACGTGACAATCACAAGCTGAGAAGGCAGAGTTTGGATACCCGGGTGCTGCTCATTCAACGGCCCTTTTCAATTAAGAGTTAAAGGAGACTCACAAATTGATGAGTGTGATCCTGTTTGATCATGTTTTGTCTGTACATTTATTCATGGTTTAATTATGTAATCTACTGTCCTGTTCAAACACTCAGTCACCGTTTCTGTGTCAACAAACCATGACAAATACAAGAAATGCCGAGATCACTTTAAGTAGGCGCCAGTGACGTGGACATCGATTAAGGCAGCCCCCCTCACCTCTCGGAAGACACATTTCGGTTGAATGTGGTTGTGTATGAGGTTTCCCCCTCTCCCAGTATGCTTTTTTCTTTCAGTCTCATAGAAATACACTCTCCTCCAGCCATTGGTCCATTGCCTCTGCTGTTGTTGAACCTGATGATGCTGATAGACAGAGTGAGGTATTCTTTTACCATATTGAACATGCACCTGTCTACTCAGCCAGCTAGTGTACCCTGCCTAGTGTACTGGGTATCAAGGATTTATCCACAGTATCTTCCCACCTGAGTTAATTCTCCCCTTCGATTACACTGACGTTGACACACAATTACAAATGAATGACCAACAACGTTATTTTCCAAAAATAACATTGTTTTCCTATGGTGCCTGTCTAATGTCACGCAGCAAGGTAGTATTTACATTACCTAGAAATATACTTACAGTACCACTTACAATAATAAAGGCCTCTCCTATTCATTCTGGTCCCATTTGTTGCCAGCCACCAACATGGATTGGGTCTCTGTTAGATGTGTCCCCAGGCACCACCCTGTGGAAGAGCAGGAGCGGATCTCTGTTAGATGTGACCCCAGGCACCACCCTGTGGAAGAGCAGGAGCGGATCTCTGTTAGATGTGACCCCAGGCACCACCCTGTGGAAGAGCAGGGGCGGGTCTCTGTTAGATGTGACCCCAGGCACCACCCTGTGGAAGAGCAGGAGCGGATCTCTGTTAGATGTGACCCCAGGCACCACCCTGTGGAAGAGCAGGAGCGGGTCTCTGTTAGATGTGACCCTAGGCACCACCCTGTGGAAGAGCAGGAGCGGGTCTTTGTTAGATGTGTCCTCAGGCACCACCCTGTGGAAGAGCAGGACCGGATCTCTGTTAGATGTGACCCCAGGCACCACCCTGTGGAAGAGCAGGAGCGGATCTCTGTTAGATGTGACCCCAGGCACCACCCTGTGGAAGAGCAGGGGCGGGTCTCTGTTAGATGTGACCCCAGGCACCACCCTGTGGAAGAGCAGGAGCAGATCTCTGTTAGATGTGGGTCTCTGTTAGATGTGTCCCCAGGCACCACCCTGTGGAAGAGCAGGAGCGGATCTCTGTTAGATGTGACCCCAGGCACCACCCTGTGGAAGAGCAGGAGCGGATCTCTGTTAGATGTGACCCCAGGCACCACCCTGTGGAAGAGCAGGGGCGGGTCTCTGTTAGATGTGACCCCAGGCACCACCCTGTGGAAGAGCAGGAGCGGATCTCTGTTAGATGTGACCCCAGGCACCACCCTGTGGAAGAGCAGGAGCGGGTCTCTGTTAGATGTGACCCTAGGCACCACCCTGTGGAAGAGCAGGAGCGGGTCTTTGTTAGATGTGTCCTCAGGCACCACCCTGTGGAAGAGCAGGACCGGATCTCAGTTAGATGTGACCCCAGGCACCACCCTGTGGAAGAGCAGGAGCGGATCTCTGTTAGATGTGACCCCAGGCACCACCCTGTGGAAGAGCAGGGGCGGGTCTCTGTTAGATGTGACCCCAGGCACCACCCTGTGGAAGAGCAGGAGCAGATCTCTGTTAGATGTGGGTCTCTGTTAGATGTGTCCCCAGGCACCACCCTGTGGAAGAGCAGGAGCGGATCTCTGTTAGATGTGACCCCAGGCACCACCCTGTGGAAGAGCAGGAGCGGATCTCTGTTAGATGTGACCCCAGGCACCACCCTGTGGAAGAGCAGGGGCGGGTCTCTGTTAGATGTGTCCTCAGGCACCACCCTGTGGAAGAGCAGGACCGGATCTCTGTTAGATGTGTACCCAGGCACCACCCTGTGGAAGAGCAGGAGCGGATCTCTGTTAGATGTGACCCCAGGCACCACCCTGTGGAAGAGCAGGAGCGGATCTCTGTTAGATGGGACCCCAGGCACCACCCTGTGGAAGAGCAGGAGCGGGTCTCTGTTAGATGTGACCCAGGCACCACCCTGTGGAAGAGCAGGAGCGGATCTCTGTTAGATGTGACCCCAGGCACCACCCTGTGGAAGAGCAGGAGCGGATCTCTGTTAGATGTGACCCTAGGCACCACCCTGTGGAAGAGCAGGAGCGGGTCTTTGTTAGATGTGTCCTCAGGCACCACCCTGTGGAAGAGCAGGACCGGATCTCTGTTAGATGTGTCCCCAGGCACCACCCTGTGGAAGAGCAGGAGCGGATCTCTGTTAGATGTGACCCCAGGCACCACCCTGTGGAAGAGCAGGAGCGGGTCTCTGTTAGATGTGACCCAGGCACCACCCTGTGGAAGAGCAGGAGCGGATCTCTGTTAGATGTGACCCCAGGCACCACCCTGTGGAAGAGCAGGAGCGGATCTCTGTTAGATGTGACCCCAGGCACCACCCTGTGGAAGAGCAGGAGCGGGTCTCTGTTAGATGTGACCCCAGGCACCACCCTGTGGAAGAGCAGGAGCGGGTCTCTGTTAGATGTGTCCCCAGGCACCACCACCGCTACCAGGGCGCCTGCAGAAGCTGGTGCCTGTTTACAATCTTACTGGGGATCCTGTTCGTCGAGCCGCATCTGCACGGCGGACTAGAAACGTCTGGGGAGAATGGGCAAACAGGCTGTGAAGACAAGAATATGGAAGCTGACAGAAATGACTGTGGGTTGGGGGAGATGGTGCAGGGAGTAGACGGGACTGAGAGTAGGAGAGAGGGAGCGGCGGGCCTCCCGCCTGCTGAAGTGATTGTGCTGGCATGGTGGCCAGAGGCCTTTCGGCTGGGTGGGCTGAGCTCCCCTACCTCTCCTTTCTGCAGTGTAGAGCCACACTGGTGTGTAGACACTGGGAGTGTGTGATACACACAGCCAGACGACGCTGTGGCCCAACTGCACTAATTTGCTATCTTCAACTGTGTGTGTGTGTATACAGGGGCTGCAGGGATGTGTGTGTGTTTGTGTGTCTCCGGCTGTGTGTGTAATAGTCTTGATTTGAGAACAGATCCCAGCATCAATCAACCGATGGGATGTCAGTCAGCCTCACAGCAGCAGCGGGTGTATACGTATATCACAGGGTATACTATGGCATCTATGGCGCCATGCTACAGGATGCATCTCCTAGCGAACCAGGAGTCAGGTTGCTCCTGCTGCAATAGGACCACAGACTGTTCTAATGAGGAGCTCCCCTGAGAGACAGATACACTGGAGCTGTAGATCAAGAGAGTACAAGCACGAGGAAGGACAATATAGAATTACTGTATTACTGTACTGCTTCATTTGTTCATTCTGATGGGGAGTTTAAGGTCATATATTAACTCTTGTCCCAGTGTTGTAAAGTTTTAAGTGGCTTTTATCTCACCCATGCTTATTTAAGGTGATAGGCCATGCTACTAAAACACTAATTAAATGTAATCTTGAAGTTTGTTTTTGTGATTTTAAGTAAATGGAGCTGTACAAGGTAAAGCAAGGCAAACAAAGCCAAGATGAACTACTTCCTGGTGCTCTGGGACTGGAGAGCTTCTCCAGTAGCACAGACAATTCCCCAAGCATGTGCATTAAGGCGCTTAAAGAGCTTCCTTTGTTGCACTCTTCCAACAGTTTCTCTCTCCATCTCTCTCTCTCTCTCTCTCTCTCTCTCTCTCTCTCTCTCTCTCTCTCTCCCTCTCTCTCACACGGCCTACATCCTCCCTCTAAAGATATTAAACTCACTGCCACTTACAGAGAGGAAAAAATAAGATCAGGAGTGTGGAGTGGAGAGGGGGAGTGGTGGAGCGAGGGAGGGAGGGAAGGAGAGAGGGAGGATGATAGAGAGGGTGAGGGAAGCAGAGTGCTGAGATGTTGGCCTCCTAATGTTTGATTTCAGTTTGGTCGCCTCTCTCTCTCTCTGTTTTTCTCTCTCGCTCTCTTTCCTGGTTTTGGGGGGGGGGGGGGGGGGGGGGGGGCTATATGGAGCGGGGTGCGTTGTGTGAGCGGCGTGGGGTGCTGGGGATGCAGTAAAGCGACTCTGATTTGTGCCCACAGCCATCAGCGTCACTTGGGTTGGCTTGTCAGACCGGGGGAACATCAAAGCGGTCGGTCCGGGAGTACTGTCACTAATAGTAATAGATATCATTTCAAAATCAGGGCTTGCCACTGTGTCTGAGTGAGGGTCTGAGGCCCACCTTGGACATGCATGGGTGGATGGGCCCGGGCCACATGCCCATGCTGGGGTGACGGGTTCAACTGCCAGGTAAAAGTCCAATATTGGCTTTCTGGGTGAGTGGTTGTGTAAATGTGTGCATCCTCACGGAAATGTGTTGATATACTGTAGTGGTGGATATTGTGAGCTTGAGCGAATATATGTTGGAAATAACAAAACATTGCATAGTGAGTTCTAAACAACTTTTGTATTTTCCAAAAATTCCTCGACTTCCTAATTCAATGTAATAGACAGAATATAATGTTTGTGAAAAAGCACAGTATTTACAACCACCAGTTCAGCTCACTATAACATGCATGCTACTCACGAGGACACCACAACACACCCACAGTGACATTGTTCTCCTCCACCAATCAGAGAAGAGCTGAAGCTCTAATGGCCATAAACCACCCAGCCGGTGGTGTGAAGAACTTGACATCTCAAACGTCACTCCACATTAACACCACCTCATTTCAACCCTTCCTCCAAGAGAAGCTCTCTGACACTGGGGTCTGAAGGGACGTGTGTGGGTGTGTGTGTGGTAGAGCTACCCGTCACATATTCAATGTATGCTGTACCACTGGTGTGGGGAGGTTCGAGCCCTGAATGCTGATTGGCTGAAAGTCGTGGTATATCAGACCGTATACCACGGGTATGACAAAACATGTATTTTTACTGCTCTAATTACGTTGGTAACCAGTTTATAATAGCAAGAAGGCAAGATGGGGGTTTGTGGTATATGGCCAACATACCACGGCTAAGGGCTGTATCCAGGCACTCCGCATTGCGTCGTGCTTAAGAACAGCCCTTAGCCATTGTATATTAACTATACACCACATCCCCTCAGGCCTTAATGCTTAATTAGAAAGCACAGGCATCAATGACAATTATTGTTCAGCGGTTGCTGTTTCAATGTTGCAGAAAATGTCCACCATGACACGACCAATGCCTTGGTGAAGCCCTCAACATTAAACAGCAACAACAACAACAGCAACCCATAATGACATACGTTACAACAAGGTCATACAGTACGCACTTAGACACAGTACCATAACACGCTGTAGTAGTGAACCCTGCAGGCCACCAGTATTTCCCAGTCTACCCCCCAGAACCTTCGAGATATTCCAGGTGTGTGATGCTGTCTAATTGGCGTTTGGTGTGACGTGTCAGGGAGTGTTGGCACTGAGAGGCTGTAATTGCCCTGGTCCTGGAAACAGCCAGTGTAATTCGTGCTCCTGGCTGGAGAGGCGTTGTCTGCCATGGTGGTGATGAAGGCGACAAATCCACATGGTGATAATGACCTGCTACATGCCCCAGCTCTTTGATTTGCACCCGTCGTATTATTATTCTCCCCCAGGAAGCAGGAACGTGTCGCTGTGTTGGTGTGTGACGGGTGGAAGGGGTTGGTTCTGTGTGTGTGGTTGTGTGTGTTTTGTGCTGGTACTGGTACAGGTGTTTGGTGCTGTGATCACACTTGATTTCCGTCATACGGTGATGTCATTAGGACGACACTACTTTACAACCACATATCTCAGGATAGAATTGAAGACAACTACACATCTTTCAAAATATTCTCCAGATGTCTATTTTGCTTCACATCCCAGGTTGTTGTTGTAACTGAGATTGTGTTCTCAACAAACTACCTGGTTAAAGAGGTCAGAGGTCACTAACGTTGATGCTTCTCTCTATGGCCCTGCCAGTATTAGGATACTATAAAGCTGTTGTTATTGTGTACAGCCACAGAGCCAATGGGGTCCTGGGGTTGTGTCACTTCATTAGGAGTAAAGGAGACATGTTTTGCTCACTGACCCTAAGACAAAGTCTCCCAAAAGAGGTCAGGGGAGGAGAAAGGAGGGACGGACGGACGAGAGATAGACAGTTAACAAAAGAGCTTACGACGCACTGCCACTTCTCCTCTCCTCTATCCTCCCTCCTTCCTCGCCTCTCTCTCCCTCTTGTATTTTCTCGTCAGCTAATTATCCAGAATTAGAATCTTCTTTCACACCAGTGGTGTCAATCCGCCTTAGCTTGATCCGTCGGTCCCCCCTATGACTGGGTGCTAAACTTACGACAGCTGATGAGCTAGAAGCCAGCGGAGATTAATTCCAAGTGAAAAGCTGACAGGTCTGACATTGCAGAATTAAAAGAGGAGAGGCCTCTTTGTCTGGGCGTTTGGAGATAGAGATGGAGGCAGAGGGAGAGAGAGGTTTTGTTTGTGTGGTGTGGGCCAGTAGGGTGGCATTGTAAATGGGTGCCAGTGCTGCAGATACTACAGATACTGTCAGTGTGGGAGGGAGGGATCGGGTCTCTCCGGAGGCGACTTGCTCTAACCAGGCCACATGGAGGGAGGGATCGGGTCTCTCCGGAGGCGACTAGCTCTAACCAGGCCACATGGAGGGAGAGATCGGGTCTCTCCGGAGGCGACTAGCTCTAACCAGGCCACATGGAGGGAGGGATGGTGGGAGGAAAAGATAGCGGGAGGGAAGGAGGGTAGGGTAAGCCAAGTGTGAGGGAACAGGTAGGTGTGATGAGGACAACAAATACCTTGTTCCAGGGCATGTCGACTGACATCTCCCTCATCAGCACTCACAGCGTGTGACCACAGTCATAATGACATCAGTGCGTGTGTGTATGAGTTTCTGTGTGTGTGTGTGTGTGTTCATGCTTGTGTGTGTGCGTGCTCAAGTGTGTGTGGTGTGTGTATATGTGTGTGTTTATACACGCACAAGGTTTGAGGGGATAGGGGGTGGCAGTAAGCCTGGTTTTTGCATGAGTGTCCCTTTAATCCAGGACCAGGTTAAATGCTTTCTTGCCAGCCCAAATTAGTACTGTGTGAACACACAGAGGGCGTTTTGAGGTGTGATGGGAGCTTGTCACCTGTCTCTCCAGGGCACAGGGGTGTCGGAGGGCTGTCTGTCTGGGGGAGGAAGAAGCATTGGTCAGATCTCTCTCTTCTTACAGCCGAAACAAAACAGGGACATTAGGCTTGTGTATGAAAGGCATAATGACATTTAATGGGCTCCTTGTACAAGCATTGATCAAAGCATGGACTCGCATAAAGACATGAACATCTTCAAAGGGCATGTTTTCCTCTATAGAAGATGATTGTACATTATTATGATTATCACCATTATCATTTGGGGTAGAATAAGTCGGAGAGACCTGCTATTATCCGTTTATGTACTTGTTCAAAGGTTAACAGGCATTTTACTCTAGCCAAGCTATCTCAATTCCTTGCAGGGCATAGTTCAACCTTCAGTCATTACACACCACCATCCCACTGGTCCTCCTATCAGCCACTTTAGGGTTCAGAACATATTTCCCCCGGCCAGCCCGTATAGAGTAGCCCATCTCCAGCTGATGGCTTAGGGAAGTGCCAGGGAGAATAGCAGGGAGAGGAAGCTGTATGGAGGGGAGTTGAGGGGATACAAGGGTAGGCTCTACAGACCAGGGTCCATTGGCGTCATTACCGAGCACTAGCCAGGAAACCCAAAGCTCCCAGCGCCTTTGAGGGTGAATTGCAAATTATAGACATGTCCAACGGCCAGCTTTCCTCTATTCTTCTTCGCAGTGAAAGGAGAAAAAAAGAGCTTTAGACACTCGCTCCCTGGCGCCCCTCCTCCCCTCCCTCTCTTCCGGCCTCGAGCCACTTGTCGGTGGAAAAAAGCAAATTTCTGAAAAATTTGCTGGAGTGGTTGTTTTATCAACAAGAGGCCCCCGTTGCCTTCAACCTCCCTTATTTGGGAGGAATTGGTCTGGGAGGAGAGAGAGGGAGGAAAACAAAACAACAAGAGGGAAACGGTAAGAAAGGAGAGGAAAAGAAAGAGGCCGGAGGGACAGCTGTTGGGGAGGTTAGTTGGAGATTTCCAGCCATTAACTTCAGTACTAAGCTGGCTTCCCCACTTGAGCCCAACAAGGGCCAGAGACGGCCAGGAGCAGACATGAAAGAGGCAGGCCGGGTCTGCTCTAGTGTGCCAAATGTTAAGAAGTGAGACAACAATGATACAGAAATGAGTGACAGTCAGAGAGAGAGGGAGAGAGATAGAGAAGGGGGGAAAGAAAGAGAGGAAGAGAGCAAGGTAGAGAGAGAGAGGGAGAGAGAGAGGTTTGAGTAGAGGGGAAATGGGCAAGTGTTTGGGGTGCAGGGCAGGCGGTAGTGGAGAGTGAAGGACCGTCGGGTGAGAGGAGGAAGGAGGCGTGGGGTCTCAACCTTTCAAAGGCAGGATAAACAAGGAAATTAGCCAGTAATCATTTCCAGCAATTGCCTTCCTTCTTCCTCTTCTCCTCTGCAGACTCTAAGTCTCCATTCATTAGGGATCCTGGGCTGATTAAAGCATTTCAGCATCAGAGGCAGGTTCCAGCCAGGCCCTAGTGGAGGAGAGGAGGAGGATGAGGGCAGGGAGAGAGATCGAGAAGGGGGAGAGTGCTCTAGCCCACTCCACTGAAGGATTCACCCCCCCCCCCCCAACCCCACCACCATCTCCACCACTACCCTCCTCACCACCACTTACACCACTACCGCCATCTCCACCCCCTCACCACCACCACCTCCACCACTACCACCACCTCCACCCCTCTCACTACCTCCACCACTCCCTTCACCCCCCTCACCACCTCCACCACTACCACTATCTTCACCCCCCCACCACCTCCACCACTACCACTATCTTCAACCCCCTCACCACCTCCACCACTACCATTATCTTCATCCCCCTCACCACCTTCACCACTACCACTATCTCCACCCCCTTCACCACCATCACCTCTATCTCCACCCCCTCACCACCACCACCTCCACCATTATCTCCACCATTTACTCCATACTGCCAAGTCCAGTCACTCTCCTTGAGGCTTCAGGCCCTATTCAGACGGCAAAGGCAAACATGGAGGGACGATGATTGGGGAAAAGGCTATTTAAAAATATATATATTTAACCTTTATTTAACTAGGTCAGTTAAGAACAAATTCTTATTTACAAGTACAGCCTACCCCGGCCAAACCCAGACGAAGCTGGGCCAATTGTGCGCTTTGTACAGTAGCGAGGCTATAACAGTAGTGAGGCTATGTACAGTAGCGAGGCTATAACAGTAGCGAGGCTATATACAGTAGCGAGGCTATAACAGTAGCGAGGCTATATACTGTAGCGAGGCTATAACAGTAGCGAGGCTATATACAGTAGCGAGGCTATATACAGTAGCGAGGCTATATATTGTAGCGAGGCTATATAGAGTAGCGAGGCTATATACAGTAGCGAGGCTATAACAGTAGCGAGGCTATGTACAGTAGCGAGGCTATAACAGTAGCGAGGCTATGTACAGTAGCGAGGCTATAACAGTAGCGAGGCTATATACAGTAGCGAGGCTATATACAGTAGCGAGGCTATAACAGTAGCGAGGCTATATACAGTAGCGAGGCTATAACAGTAGTGAGGCTATATACAGTAGCGAGGCTATATAGAGTAGCGAGGGTATATACTGTAGCGAGGCTATATACAGTAGCAAGGCTATAACAGTAGCGAGGCTATATACAGTAGCGAGGCTATAACAGTAGTGAGGCTATGTACAGTAGCGAGGCTATAACAGTAACGAGGCTATATACAGTAGCGAGGCTATAACAGTAGCGAGGCTATATACAGTAGCGAGGCTATAACAGTAGCGAGGCTATATACAGTAGCGAGGCTATAACAGTAGCAAGGCTATATACAGTAGCGAGGCGATAACAGTAGCGAGGCTATAACAGTAGCGAGGCTATATACTGTAGCGAGGCTATAACAGTAGCAAGGCTATAACAGTAGCGAGGCTATATACAGTAGCGAGACTATATATTGAAGCGAGGCTATATAGAGTAGCGAGGCTATATACTGTAGCGAGGCTATATACAGTAGCGAGGCTATAACAGTAGCGAGGCTATATACAGTAGCGAGGCTATAACAGTAGCGAGGCTATAACAGTAGCGAGGCTATATACAGTAGCGAGGCTATATACTGCAGCGAGGCTATAACAGTAGCGAGGCGATATACAATAGCGAGGCTACATACTGTAGCGAGGCTACATACAGTAGCGAGGCTATAACAGTAGCAAGGCTATATACAGTAACGAGGCTATAACAGTAGCGAGGCTATGTACAGTAGTGAGGCTATATACAGTAGCGAGGCTATAACAGTAGCGAGGCTATATGTATATAGCGAGGCTATATACTGTAGCGAGGCTATATACAGTAGCGAGGCTATATACAGTAGCGAGGCTATATACAGTAGCGAGGCTATAACAGTAGCGAGGCTATATACAGTAGCGAGGCTATAACAGTAGCGAGGCTATATACAGTAGCGAGGCTGTATACAGTAGCGATGCTATAACAGTAGCGAGGCTATATACAGTAGCGAGGCTATATACAGTAGCGAGACTATATATTGAGGCGAGGCTATATAGAGTAGCGAGGCTATATACTGTATTGAGGCTATATACAGTAGCGAGGCTATAACAGTAGCAAGGCTATATACAGTAGCGAGGCGATAACAGTAGCGAGGCTATAACAGTAGCGAGGCTATATACTGTAGCGAGGCTATAACAGTAGCAAGGCTATAACAGTAGCGAGGCTATATACAGTAGTGAGACTATATATTGAAGCGAGGCTATATAGAGTAGCGAGGCTATATACTGTAGCGAGGCTATATACAGTAGCGAGGCTATAACAGTAGCAAGGCTATATACAGTAGCGAGGCTATAACAGTAGCGAGGCTATAACAGTAGCGAGGCTATATACAGTAGCGAGGCTATATACTGCAGCGAGACTATAACAGTAGCGAGGCTATATACAATAGCGAGGCTACATACTGTAGCGAGGCTACATACAGTAGCGAGGCTATAACAGTAGCAAGGCTATATACAGTAGCGAGGCTATAACAGTAGCGAGGCTATATACAGTAGTGAGGCTATATACAGTAGCGAGGCTATAACAGTAGCGAGGCTATATGTATATAGCGAGGCTATATACTGTAGCGAGGCTATATACAGTAGCGAGGCTATATACAGTAGCGAGGCTATATACAGTAGCGAGGCTATAACAGTAGCGAGGCTATATACAGTAGCGAGGCTATAACAGTAGCGAGGCTATATACAGTAGCGAGGCTGTATACAGTAGCGAGGCTGTATACAGGCACCGGTTAGTCGGGCTAATTGAGGTAGTATGTACATGGTTATGGTATGTTTAAAGTGACTATGCATATATGATAAACAGAGAGTAGCAGTAGCGTAAAAGAGGGGTTGGCGGGTGGTGGGTGGCGGGTGGCGGGACACAATTCAGATAGTCCGGGTAGTCAATGTGAGGGGGCACTGGTTAGTTGGGCTATTGAGGTAGTATATACATGAATGTATTGTTAAAGTGACTATGCATGTATGATAAACAGAGAGTAAAAGAGGGGGTGGGGGCACAATACAAATAGTCCGGGTAGCCATTTGATTACCTGTTCAGGAGTCTTATGACTTGGGGTTAAAGCTGTTGAGAAGCCTTTTGGTCCTAGACCATTCTTGATACACATGGGCATGGTAGTAGGCGCCAGGCGCCAGACGCACAGGTTTGAGTCAAGAACTGCAGCTCCGCTGGATATTTCATGCTCAACAGTTTCCCATGTGTAGCAAGAGTGGTCCACCAACCAAAGGACATCCAGCCAACTTGACACAACTGTGGGAAGCATTGGAGTCAACAAGGGCCTAAGATCCCTGTGGAACACTTTCGGCACCTTGGGGGTGCAACTCAATATTAGGAAGGTGTTCTTAATGTTTTGTACACTCAGTGTAAATGTTTGATTGTAGGTCACAGATGCTACGTTTGAAAGGAATGGTAGGCCTATGTTAGTCTAGAATAGCATGTGATGAGTATTCAAAGATCCAATAATATTTGGCACATCCGCGCTCAGTTGTCAGCTGTATTCAGCATGCTCTTCTAGTTGTAAACACCCAACTAATGTATATAGTCATGGATCTAAATTCATTCTCTGGACTGGGCTACATAAGGATGTCAGGGTGTATGTATGTTTGGTTGCTAAGAACATATTGGAGTTTTCTCCTAGTTGTTCTATTCTTTCAAACATTTTCCAACTTAACCAATTATCCATGTATCTTTCATTTTAAGTGTTCATACACTTTAAATATATACTAAAAACGCAAGAAGCACAAAAATATCACATGAATATAAAACCTTACTGTACATGATCGGAAATAAGCACTTTAAAGGACCAGTTGACATGCAACACCGTGAAAATGAGATCATCACCCAGAAGCCTGTATTGTAATACAGTACAGTAAACCAGCATCATATCCTTTTCCCCTCTGTCGGACCAGTCGAAGAAAGCAATACTCTGCAGCCAGACAGCCATTCACATCACAAAGAGAGGCCTTCTCCTCAACAGTACAAAGAATGTTTTGGGCACTAATTGCAAATCCCCATGGGTAAATTAAAGAAGCTATTTGTTCTCTTCAACGTCCCTCTGGAGGAACACTCCTATTTATCACTAAGATTATTTCCCCCCGTCTTTTGTCTGAGACCCTGACAGAGGTTATTGTTGTAGTTTTCTCTCTCTCTCTCTCTCTCTCTCTCTCTCTCTCTCTCTCTCTCTCTCTGTGTGTGTACATGTTTGTGTTCTGGCGGGGCATAGGTCTAGTACAGACCCCTCATTATAGCCAGGCTCATCTTGCAGGCCCTCCATTTCCTTCCTGTGAGCTCATAATGTTGCAGCAGCAGCTCTGGCACTAGGTGCTGGAGTGATGGATGGCGTGATGGATGGCCTGGCCCACTGCACATTGTCAGACCAAATACCTCTACAAATGATACTGATGACGTATTGGAACCAGGTACTTCTCGATGAAGAGATTCGGATATTAACAAGGACAAACCTGTTGAAATTAATAGTTCATGAAGTGAATGATGTTTTGCTCAACTGTAATACTGAGCTCTGTACTATTCAGTATACATGTTATATGCTGCTTTAGTGTAGCTCCCTTTATCAGATTAGCAGCTGTTGTCAATCACTTGTGGGTCTGAAAATACAATTATTTTATTTAATAGCATGCAGTGAATTCGTACTAGATGAAAAATCAAAATTAGTATGACATCATGGCATATAAAGGAAACTGACTCATGTATATCCTGGGTTTCAACCCTCCTTTCAATCTTCCTTTCAACCCTCCTTTCACACCTACTTTCAACCCTCCTTTCAAGCCTCCTTTTCAATCCTCCTTTTCAAATTAGATTTGCGTCTTGGAGGCATGCTTTCATGTGGGTGCCTCTTGTGTGTGTGTTCGCACGTTGGAAGCATCTGTACATTCACTCTGCCAAAACAGTACACAGTTACAATCACTCACCCTTCTAGATAATTTGAAACAGTGTGCGAAAGTCAAACCCCAAAATGGATTTGACTTTAGATAGCTTATCTGTGGGGCGAGTTGGAGTTCGTCAATAATTTACACAATGTGAAAGGGACAATTTTTTCATGTTGCACACATTTGAGTTTTCTCATTAAATTGCTATCAATATTTGTATATGAATTTCTACAATTTATGGTTGGTTTGAGGTTTTTAAGTAATTTAAATTTGAATCAATTGACATTTTAAAATGTTCTCCTATGTACATTGTGTCATTTACAGATGGTTCCTAACTAGCCCCATAGGGATATCCAAAGTCAAACCAAATTTACCATGGGCATTACAATTGTGCAGCTGCGCTCCGAATAGAGGATTACTTGGGTACTGCCAGCTGTGCATATGAAATAAACCCAACCCAAAGAAAACTGTGGTGTACCCTTCATTAAATCACATCAAATCAAAGATTATTGGTCACATACACATGGCTAGCAGATGTTAATGCGAGTGTAGCGAAATGCTTGTGCTTCTAGTTCCGACCATGCAGTAATATCTAACAAGTAATCTAACAATTTCACAACAACTACCTTTTACACACAAGTGTAAAGGAATGAATAAGAATATGTACATATAAATATATGGATGAGCGATGGCCGAACGGCATAAGCAAGATGTAGTAGATAGTATAGAGTACAGTATATACATGTGAGATGAGTAATGTAGGGTACGTAAACATTATGTAAAGTTGCATTGTTTAAAGTGACTAGTGATACATTTATTACATTAAATGTTTTATTATTAAAGTGGCTAGAGATGAGTCAGTATGTTGGCAGCAGCCACTCAATGTTAGTGATGGCTGTTTAACAGTCTGATAGCCTTGAGATAGAAGCTTTTTTTCCGCCTCTCGGTCCCAGCTTTTTGTACTGACCTCGCCTTCTGGATGATAGCAGGGTGAACAGGCAGTGGCTTGGGTGGTTGTTGTCCTTGATGATCTTTATGGCCTTCCTGTGACATCGGGTGGTGTAGGTCTCCCGGAGGGCAGGTAGTTTGCCCCCCCGGTGATGCGTTGTGCAGACCTCACTACCCTCTGGAGAGCCTTGTGGTTGTGGGTTGAGCAGTTGCCTTACCAGGCAGTGAATCAGCCCGACAGGATGCTCTTGATTGTGCATCTGTAAAAGTTTGTGAGTGTTTTTGGTGACAAGAAAAATTTATTCAGCCTCATTCTTCACCAAGCTGTCTGTGTGGGTGGACCATTTCTGTTCGTCTGTGATGTGTACACCGAGGAACTTAAAACTTTCCACCTTCTCCATTACTGTCCCATCGATGTGGATAGGGGGGTGCTCCCTCTGCTGTTTCCTGAAGTCCACAATCATCTCCTTTGTTTTGTTGACGTTGAGTGTGAGGTTATTTTCCTGACATCACACCCCTCACCTCCTCCCTGTAGACCGTCTCATTGTTGGTAATCAAGCCTACCACTGTAGTGTCATCTGCAAACTTGATGATTGAGTTGGAGGCGTGCATGGCCACGCAGTCATGGGTGATCAGGGAGTACAGGAGAGTGCTGAGAACGCACCCTTTTGGGGCCCCAGTGTTGAGGATCAGCGGGGTGAAGATCTTGTTTCTTACCCTCACCACCTGTGGGCGGCCCATCAGAAAGTCCAGGAACCAGTTGCACAATGACGAGTTTGGAGGGTACTATGGTGTTAAATGTTGAGCTGTAGTCAATGAACAACATTCTTACATAGGTATTCCTCTTGTCCAGATGGGTTAGGGCAATGTGCAGTGTGATTGCGATTGCGTCGTCTGTGGACATATTGGGACGGTAAGCAAATTGGAGTCGGTCTAGGGTGTCAGGTGAGGTGGAGGTGATATGATCCTTGACTAGTCTCTCAAAACCCTTCATGATGACGGAAGTGAGTGCTATGGGGCAATAGTCATTTAGCTCAGTTACCTTAGCTTTCTTGGGAACAGGAACAATGGTGGCCATCTTGAAGCATGTGGGGACAGCAGACTGGGATAGGGATTGATTGAATATGTCCGTAAACACACCAGCCAACTGGTCTGCGCATGCTCTGAGGACGTCTGGGCCAGCAGCCTTGCGAGGGTTAACACGTTTAAAGGTTTTACTCACATTGGCTGCGGTAAAGGAGAGTCCGCAGGTTTTGGTAGCGGGTCGTGTCGGTGGCACTGTATTGTCCTCAAAGCGAGCAAAGAAGTTGTTTAGTTTGTCTGGGAGCAAGACTTCGGGGTCCGCGACGGGGCCTGCCACATACCTCTCATGTCTGAGCTGCTGAATTGTGACACTACTTTGTCTCTATACTGGTGCTTAGCTTGTTTGATTGCCTTGCGGAGGGAATAGCTACACTGTTTGTATTCGGTCATGTTTCCGGTCACCTTGCCCTGATTAAAAGCACTGGTTTGCACTTTTCAGTTTTGACTGTTGCCATCAATCCACGGTTTCTGGTTGGGGAAGGTTTTAATTGTCGCCGTGGGTACAACATGCACTTGCTAATAAACTCGCTCACCGAATCAGCGTATACATCAATGTTGTTGTTCGATGCTATCCGGAACATATCCCAGTCCACGTGATCGAAGCAATCTTGAAGCGTGGAATCAGATTGGTCAGACCAGCGTTGAACAGACCTGAGCATGGGCATTTCCTGTTTTAGTTTCTGTCTATAGGCTGGGAGCAACAAAATGGAGTCGTGGTCAGATTTGCTGAAAAGAGGGCGAGGGAGGGCTTTGTATGCGTCGCGGAAGTTAGAGTAACAATGATCCAGAATTTTTCCAGCCTGGGTCGCGCATTCGATATGCTGATAAAATTTAGGGAGCCTTGTTTTCAGATTAGCCTTGTTAAAATCCCCAGCTACAATGAATGCAGCCTCAGCATATGTGGTTTCCAGTTTACATAGAGTCCAATGAAGTTCTTTCAGGGCCGTCGAGGTGTCTGCCTGGGGCGGTGTACATGACTGTGATTATAATCGAAGAGTATTCTCTTGGTAGATAATGCGGTCGCCATTTGATTGTAAGTAATTCTAGCTCAGGTGAACAAAAGGTATTGAGTTCCTGTATGTTGTTATATTCACACCACGACTCGTTAATCATAAGGCATACACCCCCGCCCTTCTTCTTACCGGAGAGATGTTTGTTTCTGTCGGCGCAATGCGTGAAGAAACCAGGTGGCTGTACCGACTCTAACGTATCCCGAGTGAGCCATGTTTAGATGAAACTGGAAGGCAACCCTTGCTCAGATTTCGTCTACCTTGTTGTCAAGAGACTGGACATTGGCGAGAAGTATACCTGGGAGTGGTGGGTGATGTGTCCGTCTACGGAGCCTGACCAGAAGACCGCTCTGTCTGCCCCTTCTGCGGCGCCGTTGTTTTGGGTCGCCTGCTGGGTTCCGATCCATTGTCCTGGGTGGTGGACCAAACAGAGGATCCGCTTCGGGAAAGTCGTATTCCTGGTCATAATGTTAGTAAGTTGACTTTGCTCTTATATCCAATAGTTCCTCCCGGCTGTATGTAATAAGACTTTAGATTTTAGACTTTAGATTTCCTGGGGTAGCAGTGTAAGAAATAATACAAAATATGGAAATACGGAAACATGCGGTCTCTCCTTCACTGCAGCCGAGGTGAGTAAGACATTTAAACGTGTTAATCCTCGCAAGGCTGCAGGCCCAGACGGCATCCCCAGCCGCGCCCTCAGAGCATGCGCAGACCAGCTGGCCGGTGTGTTTACGGACATATTCAATCAATCCCTATACCAGTCTGCTGTTCCCACATGCTTCAAGAGGGCCACCATTGTTCCTGTTCCCAAGAAAGCTAAGGTAACTGAGCTAAACGACTACCGCCCCGTAGCACTCACATCCGTCATCATGAAGTGCTTTGAGAGACTAGTCAAGGACCATATCACCTCCACCCTACCTGACACCCTAGACCCACTCCAATTAGCTTACCGCCCAAATAGGTCCACAGACGATGCAATCTCAACCACACTGCACACTGCCCTAACCCATCTGGACAAGAGGAATACCTATGTGAGAATGCTGTTCATCGACTACAGCTCGGCATTCAACACCATAGTACCCTCCAAGCTCGTCATCAAGCTCGAGACCCTGGGTCTCGACCCCGCCCTGTGCAACTGGGTACTGGACTTCCTGACGGGCCGCCCCCAGGTGGTGAGGGTAGGCAACAACATCTCCTCCCCGCTGATCCTCAACACTGGGGCCCCACAAGGGTGCGTTCTGAGCCCTCTCCTGTACTCCCTGTTCACCCACGACTGCGTGGCCACGCACGCCTCCAACTCAATCATCAAGTTTGCGGACGACACAACAGTGGTAGGCTTGATTACCAACAACGACGAGACGGCCTACAGGGAGGAGGTGAGGGCCCTCGGAGTGTGGTGTCAGGAAAATAACCTCACACTCAACGTCAACAAAACTAAGGAGATGATTGTGGACTACAGGAAACAGCAGAGGGAACACGCCCTATCCACATCGATGGAACAGTAGTGGAGAGGGTAGCAAGTTTTAAGTTCCTCGGCATACACATCACAGACAAACTGAATTGGTCCACTCACACAGACAGCATCGTGAAGAAGGCGCAGCAGCGCCTCTTCAACCTCAGGAGGCTGAAGAAATTCGGCTTGTCACCAAAAGCACTCACAAACTTCTACAGATGCACAATCGAGAGCATCCTGGCGGGCTGTATCACCGCCTGGTATGGCAACTGCACCTCCCTCAACCGTAAGGCTCTCCAGAGGGTAGTGAGGTCTGCACAACGCATCACCGGGGGCAAACTACCTGCCCTCCAGGACACCTACACCACCCGATGTCACAGGAAGGCCATAAAGATCATCAAGGACATCAACCACCCGAGCCACTGCCTGTTCACCACGCTATCATCCAGAAGGCGAGGTCAGTACAGGTGCATCAAAGCTGGGACCGAGAGACTGAAAAACAGCTTCTATCTCAAGGCCATCAGACTGTTAAACAGCCACCACTAACACTGAGTGGCTGCTGCCAACACACTGACACTAACTCAACTCCAGCCACTTTAATAATGGGAATTGATGGGAAATGATGTAAATATATCACTAGCCACTTTAAACAATGCTACCTTATATAATGTTACTTACCCTACATTATTCATCTCATATGCATACGTATATACTGTACTCTATATCATCGACTGTATCCTTATGTAATACATGTATCACTAGCCACTTTAAACTATGCCACTTTGTTTACATACTCATCTCATTTGTACATACTGTACTCGATACCATCTACTGTATCTTGCCTATGCTGCTCTGTACCATCACTCATTCATATATCCTTATGTACATATTCTTTATCCCCTTACACTGTGTACAAGACAGTAGTTTTGGAATTGTTAGTTAGATTACTTGTTAT
Organism: Oncorhynchus clarkii lewisi; assembly: GCF_045791955.1. Classification (NCBI taxonomy): domain Eukaryota; kingdom Metazoa; phylum Chordata; class Actinopteri; order Salmoniformes; family Salmonidae; genus Oncorhynchus; species Oncorhynchus clarkii. The sequence goes on along the minus strand of NC_092151.1, from coordinate 29,052,629 downwards.
TACTGCATTGTCGGAACTAGAAGCACAAGCATTTCGCTACACTCGCATTAACATCTGCTAACCATGTGTATGTGACAAATAAAATTTGATTTGATTTGATTTGAGTTTCCTAAGAACGCGAAGCGAGGCGGCCATCTCTGTCGGCGCCTTGACATAATTTTTTTTCTCCTAATCATCTCGCAAATCTTAATTTTGGATGAGATTGACTTTATGACCAACATTATACTATTTACACTTTGTTATCAATTCTGACACTACAATAAATGTTTCTGACTTATATTGATGCCACTTAGGCAGTTTTCAACCAAATATGTTTTTTTTTTCGGTTCAGTTGCGGATTAAAGCATACTACATTTTCTAAATTTTACATCAAATTAGATTTTTTCTGATACCCAAACGGCCTACAATTTTCGACGCAAATACAGTTCTCCAGACATGGCCAATGTGACATATTTTGATAAGTATGTAATATACTGTATATACAGTGCCTTGCGAAAGTATTCGGCCCCCTTGAACTTTACGACCTTTTGCCACATTTCAGGCTTCAAACATAAAGATATAAAACTGTATTTTTTTGTGAAGAATCAACAACAAGTGGGACACAATCATGAAGTGGAACGACATTTATTGGATATTTCAAACTTTTTTAACAAATCAAAAACTGAAAAATTGGGCGTGCAAAATTATTCAGCCCCCTTAAGTTAATACTTTGTAGTGCCACCTTTTGCTGCGATTACAGCTGTAAGTCGCTTGGGGTATGTCTCTATCAGTTTTGCACATCGAGAGACTGAATTTTTTTCCCATTCCTCCTTGCAAAACAGCTCGAGCTCAGTGAGGTTTGATGGAGAGCATTTGTGAACAGCAGTTTTCAGTTCTTTCCACAGATTCTCGATTGGATTCAGGTCTGGACTTTGACTCGGCCATTCTAACACCTGGATATGTTTATTTTTGAACCATTCCATTGTAGATTTTGCTTTATGTTTTGGATCATTGTCTTGTTGGAAGACAAATCTCCGTCCCAGTCTCAGGTCTTTTGCAGACTCCCATCAGGTTTTCTTCCAGAATGGTCCTGTATTTGGCTCCATCCATCTTCCCATCAATTTTAACCATCTTTCCTGTCCCTGCTGAAGAAAAGCAGGCCCAAACCATGATGCTGCCACCACCATGTTTGACAGTGGGGATGGTGTGTTCAGCTGTGTTGCTTTTACGCCAAACATAACGTTTTGCATTGTTGCCAAAAAGTTCAATTTTGGTTTCATCTGACCAGAGAACCTTCTTCCACATGTTTGGTGTGTCTCCCAGGTGGCTTGTGGCAAACTTTAAACGACACTTTTTATGGATATCTTTAAGAAATGGCTTTCTTCTTGCCACTCTTCCATAAAGGCCAGATTTGTGCAATATATTAATGATTGTTGTCCTATGGACAGAGTCTCCCACCTCAGCTGTAGATCTCTGCAGTTCATCCAGAGTGATCATGGGCCTCTTGGCTGCATCTCTGATCAGTCTTCTCCTTGTATGAGCTGAAAGTTTAGAGGGACGGCCAGGTCTAGGTAGATTTGCAGTGGTCTGATACTCCTTCCATTTCAATATTATCGCTTGCACAGTGCTCCTTGGGATGTTTAAAGCTTGGGAAATATTTTTGTATCCAAATCCGGCTTTAAACTTCTTCACAACAGTATCTCGGACCTGCCTGGTGTGTTCCTTGTTCTTCATGATGCTCTCTGCGCTTTTAACGGACCTCTGAGACTATCACAGTGCAGGTGCATTTATACGGAGACTTGATTACACACAGGTGGATTGTATTTATCATCATTAGTCATTTAGGTCAACATTGGATCATTCAGAGATCCTCACTGAACTTCTGGAGAGAGTTTGCTGCAATGAAAGTAAAGGGGCTGAATAATTTTGCACGGCCAATTTTTCAGTTTTTGATTTGTTAAAAAAGTTTGAAATATCCAATAAATGTCGTTCCACTTCATGATTGTGTCCCACTTGTTGTTGATTCTTCACAAAAAAATACAGTTTTATATCTTTATGTTTGAAGCCTGAAATGTGGCAAAAGGTCGCAAAGTTCAAGGGGGCCGAATACTTTCGCAAGGCACTGTAGGCTACTGCATTGTGTGTTGCATGGTAAATTACTTTGATTCTGTCTGAAAAGCTGTGGAGCCGTTGACATTTTTTACACGTTCATTAGAACCAAAGTATGACATTTCTCAATGAATTCTGACAATTCTCACATTTTAGAAGAATATTTGCTTTACACAAAACTTCCAGACTTTCTAACGACAGACCGTCACATTCCAAAACGCCACAGCTACTGTGGGAACAAGCAAAAGGTTATGTTCCTACAGTCAAGCTAATGAATCTAAAGGTCAACTTAATGAATACATTATGATGTTACATTTTTGATTAATGTCTTACTGCTTATACCTAACCTAGACTATCAAATATAATTTGATTAATGCTACTGATAACAGTATCCATTCTTAATTTGAGATGCCATTTAACGTGAACTGGTATATGACACATTGCCTCGAATTCTCGCAACCATCAAAAACAACACCATCTGCAGTTGGTAGAAGTTATTATTGAGTAACAGAAACAGCTCAAACTTAGGGCACTGACATTCAATGATGTAATCAAACCAAGCCCTGACGTAAAGAGCCCCCTAGCTGGGTCAGGCTGACTCACATGACAGGACACTAGACCCTGTTGTGTCAGGACTGGTCCCAGAACACAGCACCACTTCCACCTTATGTTGTTCCCCCTCTGCTCTGCTGGAAGGACTTGACGAAGTAGATCCCTCCTTCTCAACTCCTCTATATAACACTGTCCTAAAGGTCTTTACTGCCCAGCCCTGCCCAGTCAGTCAAGTCTATAGTCCACTCATTTTGACCTTAATCACAGCTCACTATGAATCAGAACTAGCTTCCTGCTCCATGTATGCTGAAACAGAATCCTCCTCCTTCGCCCTGAATTCTGAGGTGTGTCTCTATTGAGGTACAGACTGTCGTGAGAGTAGCAGAGGAGGACAGAGAGAGAGAAAAAAGCCCATCCCAGGCTGTAGACAGTGAGTTGTGGCAGGTTAGGGGCCTTTCTCTGCCATTGAGGAAGTGTTTGAGTTTTATTGGTTTCATATGACACGACAGGCCTTTTTTAAGACGTTGTAGACGTGGTGGTAAAAAAACAGTCTGCCCTCCCCAGCATTAAGTGTCCCTGTGATCTTTCGCATATTTATAGGTGCTGTCTTGTGTCACATGGCTTCCATTTCTTCACTTGTTGGGACCCCTGTGGCTGTTTTTACAAGCAGAGGAATGAAGGGGTCAATGGATCTGCCATCAGACCCTAGCCCAGAGAGAGAGAGTGGATGGTCTATAGGGGGAGGTGGGCCTGTTTTCGGGACTGGTTCATCCACTTTGAGTTCCAATGAGATAAGCCAGAAAGGTGAAAGGAAGAATTTGAGTTCCCAATGGCCATCTCAATGGCTGTAATATGATGTTATGTAATTGTTTACTGTTTGTGACATTATGAGCCATTATATTTGACATTATATTTCTCACATATTACCATGCAAATGCACGTGATGATAGTCAGGTACTGTACAACAAACTGTAACCACAGCACAACGCTGTGTTGATCACAGCTTAAAGTCCATGCTTTATCTGTGATCATGGCACTAGTACAGCATAATGCTACAGATATTTAAAATCTTGATATCACAGTTCTATTACTTTCACATCTCTAGGTACCATGGGTTGGTTTGATTACTGTCCTGTCTGATGATGTTACAGTTATCAATATAATCTTAGGCCAATAAATGTGCGATGCCACTCTCAGTGTCACTCGCTCAGGTTACATCCCCAAAACTCCACAGCCCAAGTTTACAGCCTTTTGTATAACACCAAGTAAAAACTTTCCAGAGGGCATTAAGTGTCACTGTCAGCATTGTAAAGAACCAAAGGGCTGAGGTGGCCATTTTGAGTGAAGAGCACATCCTGTAGCAGAGATACCAGGAAGAACTTTCAAGACACTGAGGAGGATGATTTCAGGTCTCTAGATTTATCTTAGGTAAAAGTTCCCTCTCAGCATTTCTCCTGTCCTAGTGTTCTTGTCACTGTCTGTGTGACTGAGAGAGAGAAGAAGGGCACAGGCAGGAATGTCAGAGACCCGGGAGGGCATGGCGTAGCATGACAGGGAGCGAAGAGGCCCCCATCTCTCTCTCTCTCTCTCTCTCTCTCTCTCTCTCTCTCTCTGCCTGCCGAGAGCTGCTCTGTGTCTCCTCCTTTCCATGTGGTGCAGCAGCCCAGGTTTTAGTGGGCACTAAAAATACACTGTTAAACACAGTTTTAAAAGTTCCTAAAAGCATTTTTCCTCTCCAGAGTTGGCACTTTTAACTGTGATCAGGTTTCACATGCGACATGAGAGCACCTGGGGAGAGGAATGAAAGAGGCCGGGGAAAGCTCCCACACATCGTGGGCTCCTTGTAAAAACGGAGAGGGAAAACCAATCAGATTTATTGTTTTAATCAGTGCATGTGGTGTCTGTCTCTGTCTTTCTCTGGGATGACTCTGTGACCCAGACACTCTGGAGTAGAGTCCTCTCTTGTCCAGGTCAAAGGCATGGAGTATAATTTCACCCAGGACTTTGTCATTCTACTGACTCATCTTAATGGCTGCTTCTCACGTGATGACACAATATACCATCCACCTTTCCAAGAAATGCCCTGTACGGTGTCCATATTAGGATAGCTTCAATCTCAGCAGGATGCTTTATTATAGCTGTTACATGAACAGGAAAGAGGTTCCAAAAAGACAAATGGCAGCATGTTACTGTTGTTGATAATCGAGTGAAACATGAATTAACCCCGCAACAGGAAAGATTAATATTTTTGTTAACTAATCCCTTGACTGAAGTGAGTCAGCCTGACAGTCTGTCCGACCCCTGTGAAGTCCCAGCAGTGCTCAGGAGGGAGGGAGTATGCCGGGGTCAAGCTCAATGTAACAAGGCACATAGGGAGGAGGCCCTTCCCTCCTTCCATCTCGTAAAAATCATTTTTATTTGCGCTTTTTACCTTTTATAGTCCTATTTGTGGCTGCAGGAAAGCGTTTGAAAGCAGTAAGAAAAAAAACGTCTAAAGTCCTCTCTTCAGGGGATAAGGCCTGGTGGTTTTTAGGGGAAGATGAGGGTTTAAAGGGGGCTTGGAGCTTCGTAAGGTTCAGAGGTCACATTCAGAAGGGTGAAAGGTGAGCCGTTTGGTGTTTTAAGGAGTTATTTTATATAGTGTTTGGGATGAAAGGTATTAGTTAAGCATGAAGTAGTGTTGTCTTTTAAAAGTGGTGGTCTCCAACAGACACAGGAGAGTAGTGGTCTCAGAAGAACAGAAACAAGAGCAGGTATGAAAACCCCAGTTATTGACATCCACGGTGTGGAACATACACCTCTATAGTTATGACTAGGAGAACACAGCCAGAGAAAAGGAAGGTTTTATAGTGAGTAAGGTTTTGGAACACAGAAACGTCATATGCGTTTACACATAAGTGCATTGTGGGTATTTTGTGTTTTTCTTGGCCTGGGTGAATCAGTTATCCAAACACACAGATTACAGCTCCTTCACCACTGCTTGTGGTTTGTGGAGAGGAAATGAACAGCAGTAAGACAAACCCAACCTACAATTTGTGTTGCTCTCGTGGATTTTCAAAATGTTTCAACACAAGGCATGGCTCAAAAAGATCATGAAAAAAACAGACCAGTAACATTAGATCTCCAAATCACTGAGAGGAAATCCAATCTAACGTTTAAAAACCATCCAGACATGTTTGAAAGCATTAGATGTGTACCTAGCTAGTCAAGAGAAGCCTCTTATTGCTGCTATATGTTAGTAAATCATAATCATTGCCAATCCAATCAAAGCTACAAGCCATATCTCTGCTTATTAGACTGTTTGGTTGATTGTTCAAGCTTTTGGGTATGGTATGATCAGCTGGTCATGCATGTATGATAATATCATTCTATATCTACTAATCTGGTCTGATAGGATCTCAGAGGCAAAACTGGGGGCACTCCATCAGATGTTAAAGGGTTTATAAGGGTTGTGGCCTAACACACTGTTCCATATCTGCCCTGCTGCTGGTTGACGTATGTAAGCAGAAATAATGATATGTTTGTTTCTTTGCTCTGGAAATGATCTTTGTCTGATCATCGCTGCAGGACATTGCTTTAAGATTAATGAGGTCTCTCTTAGCAAAGCTGCAGAATGGTCTAGAAGTTGGAGTAACCAGAATGTGGCTGATTCCAATCTCAGGACTGTATATATACTGTGTTCTGGAGCACAGAACTTGTCTTGCTGCCTATGTAATGTATTCATGTAACTGGTGTTAGAATACATCGTTTCGTAATTCTTGTTCATGTATTGTTAGTGGATGGCACATTTTTGGCTGGTATAGAACGGTTTGTTGGTTTCTGAATAGCATAAACTCATGGTGAACTGGGGGATACTCCTTTTTCTCCATTTGCGAACGCAACATTTTCCGGCGGGGTAAATGATTATCTAAAGAGTGATTATAATAGGTTAGATTAGATTAGAGATTGTTTGGGGTTAAACTCCCAATATCATCCCCTCGTGTAATCCTAGTGTCACTGTCTCCAGTCTAATCCATAAGAACGCTTGCTGATGAGGCAGGCAGGTAGGCAGGGGAGAGGAGAGGAGATGCTGATACATTGTAATCCCTGCTCTCCAGAGCTCACTCCATAGTGTCCCCTGGGATGTGTCAGATTAAACACAGTGGGTGTCCAGATTCCCTCCTTATGGGATGACCCCCTCTGGGTCACCACCTGTCCTCAGCCCACCCCCACGACAAGGACAACAATCTGACCATTGGAGTGTATATTTCCAGAAGGTTTCAACAAACATTTATTTGTGTATCTCAAAAGGTTTGGTTGAGCATGAATAGGTCCACTGACATGCTTTCATCTGCTTCTTGGCAGGTTTGTTGTTGTTGGTGACGATGTCATTCTTTGACGTTGAGAGGGTTTGTCCATGCTGCACAGAGGGCTCAGGAGGCAGTCTTAAGGAATTAAGAAATCATATTTCATCGGCCAGAGAGCAGCAACTAACTTTATTTATATGACTTGAAAATACTGTATGTGACCCAAAAGCTGTTGCATTACTTCTCAGTAGCTCCGGGTTGTTCAGCGGAATTAAAATGGCCGTCTCCCGTTCCCGTGGCGCTGGAGCTCCAGCACACTCAGCCAATCAATTCCTGTCTCCTCTATCAATCCATATCCTGAAGGCTTTGCCTCCTTCTGTGAATAAACTGCAGTGAGAGCCCGGCAGCAACCCAACACTTCATATCACTCTCTCAGAGATACTAAACTGCTTCAAATACACAAGATTGACTCAATGCTGATTTTCACTTGGGAACATGTCGACCTCACTTAAAAAGGAACTTGAACCAAGAGTAGTGTGGTGTATCTGTGGAAAGGAAATAAGTGGTTGTGGAGATGGTGGATTATTTGGCAGCTCTGTGGATATTTTGAGATGCTATTGTCAGTTGCACTAACCAATCACATTTGTACATATGAATATAGTGTGATTAATGTCCTATGCCACTCCATTGCCTGAGGCACTTACACTTACTTACCTGTAGAACTAGAAACAGTTTGTTGTCTACATGTTTTGTCTGTTGTTGTTTTGTCAGACGATCCCATGTCTTTCGTACCCCTGGACAGTGACGTATGTGGTCTCCATCAGCAGCAGAAACCTGAGTGGCCGTCGATTTCACCCTCCATGTGAAGCCAACAAAAATGACTTGGGTGACCGGCAAGTGTAATTACGAATGCGTCTGATCCCTGTGAGTGCTCCTGCCGGGGACTTTCTCCCCTGCGCCTCAGGCTTTGGCACGAGTGGCGGAGAGAGGGTCAATGTTTAATAACGAACAGGTCGAGCCTCCTGTAACGGATACATGCACCTGCTTTGTGTATCAGTCAATTACCTAATTAGAACTCTCCCTCCGGGGAAAGCCAATACCTGGGCCGGGAGCCGCTGCTGTCCCCCCGCCTCCTCCTCCATGTGAACGGCCTTGTCGAGCCACCGGTCAGACAAACAGCTGTGTATGTGTGTGTGTGTGTGTGTGTGTGTGTGTGTGTGTGTGTGTGTGTGTGTGTGTGTGTGTGTGTGTAGGAAAAATGGAGCGGGAGCAGTGTCATTTTTGGTACCGAGGGGACAGCTGATGTGAAATTGTGTGCTTCTCTCTGAGATTCTGATTAACTGGAAGAATGGCTACAACCTCTCCTTCTCCTCCTGCACTGGCCTGAGAAAGTGATCCTTGAAAACAAGATGAAGGGGTCTTCTCCCCTTCTCTCCAGGGGTTAGGGACTACTTTAGAGGGTACTCACCTGCGCCTGCTGTGAGGCTGATTGACGAGATGGTCAGCCATGATGTCCAGGGCTGGTCAGAGCTGGACATTGCTGCCCCTGCCTGGCCAAGTGGGCTGCAGTACAGGCCCAGGGACATTTAAGCCAATCAGGGACAGCTCAGCGATGATTAAGCTGCTCACTTTGGTCTCTGGAGAGGGAAGATAGGGAAGAGTGATGGGGCTCTGGGCTGCTCAGGATCACTCTAATGTAGAGGCTGTACATCTTCGTCTCAACTCCCACATGCCTCCCGCACGCCACCGCCTCCCCCGGTCTAATGTAGACGCTGTACATCTTCATCTCAACTCCCACAAGCCGCCCTTCATGCCTGGAGGCGGGGGGGTCCTGCTAGTCCTGCTGCACAGCCAACCAACACCCACACACGCATGGAATGTTTTACTACACAGCAAAATCAATTCTTGCTTATTAATCAACAACTATGGTGTAAATCACGGAGATGGGCGGAGGAAATCTGGAGAGAGGAAGAAAGGAGATTGAGATGGGATGGGCAGCCATGTTCCTAAAAATCAATTTTCACACATCAGAACTATTAGGTTATCGAGAAGGGGATGACTGATTGGGGCTGAGCGGGAAAGGAGATGTGGAGATGAATTGCCCATTAATTGGGTAGCAGGTAGCGGCGGGGTGGCAGGTAGCCTAGTGGTTAGAGTGTTGGGCCGGTAACTGAAAGGTTGCTAGATCGAATCCCTGTGCTGACAAGGTAAAAACTGTTGTTCTGCCCCTGAACAAGGCAGTTAAACCACTGTTCTTAGGCTGGCATTGTAAATAAGAATTTGTTCCTAACTGACTTGCTGAGTTAATATTAAAAATATACAAAAATGCTACTGTGTGCAATGTAAAAGCACTGGGCTGGGTGGGGCTTCAGAAGAGCAACAGGGTTTCTGGGTTCATGTTTGTTTGACAAACACTCCAAACCAAGAGAGTGGCCAATTATTTTTCATTTTCAGTGGTTTGTTTGTGAATCTGCTTGTTTGTATCTTGTTTTCAAAATGCATCATGTGTGCTGTTTGTCGATGATCACAGAAACATGCAGTAAGAAAAGCAATTACATTTGTGGGTCCTTTTCCAGGTTCCTCTATCAAAGCATAATTATGCTAAGGCCTACAGATGGAGGTGAGCAGGTTACCAGGGGCATAGATCCCTTCCCCTGGAGAGAGAGAGAGAAATCTGTCCTTCATCCTGCCTCAGCGAGAAATCTTAAAGTGCTTGCCGACTTCTAGCTGCTAATAAAGCTAATGCAGTAATGTAAGGGCAGGGCGATTAATGAGAGAGCTCTGCCTGTGACATCTCAGACACCCTAATGTTGGGAGAGACGCTCCTTCCCTGCGCTTTAATCCATCACCGGCCACCATAACCCAATTATGGCCTGACGCTTTACTTTTATCTCCTCTGGTTGCGCGGCCATACAGACACTTAGGGAGAGAAGGGCCATGCAGGGACTCTGGTGCAGTCACAAAAACACTTGGGAGACTGGTGAGGAGACTCTGTCTAGAAGGAGAGAATGCCAAGACCCCTATGTAGACTTGGGGATTGATTGTATTTTGTAGCTATTGAAATGCATGCTGGGAATACAGTAGGGATAGACAATTAGTGTACAAAACATGAAGAACTGCCTGCTCTTTCCATGACATAGCTTGACCAGGTGAACCCAGGTGAGAGCTATGATCCCTTATTGATGTCACTTGTTAAATCCACTTCAATCCGTGTAGATGAAAGGGAAGAGACAGGTTAAAGAAGGACTACCAGGGGGTGCAACTCAATATTAGGATGTATGGTATACTTAGTGTATAGTAACACTACTTGTTACAGTAGCAAAGTTATTCTTGGGTAGTAAACAATGCTGCTTACAGTGCTGGCCACCACTTCCATTAGCCAATCACAACGGCAAATTTACTGACAGTATATGTGCTCGGCTCAATAAAGTTCAAGACGATCATTTGCATGTCAATGTTTTCCCTCCTCTTTTCCCAAACATACAGCTGACTCATTCAAATTCTCATTCAAAGTCTAGAGTGCTGTATGTGTTTTGTTGCACCCGAGCTGATTAGCTGGTTGGAAAAGCAATGCTGACATATGTTTAAGACAACCCGGACAATGGAAAATAAAATAGACAATCACGTACAGTGAGGAGAACAAGTATTTGAAACACTGCCGATTTTACATTTTTTATTTCATTTCACCTTTATTTAAACAGGTAGGCTAGTTGAGAATAAGTTCTCATTTACAACTGCGACCTGGCCAAGATAAAGCATAGCAGTATGAACAGACAACAACAGAGTTACACATGGAGTAAACAATAAACAAGTCAATAACACAGTTGTAACGGTTTTCTTGAGTCGAAGGAGAGGACCAAAATGCAGCGTGGTTGAAATTCATGTTTGTTTTTTAATAAAGAAACTATACATGAATAGACTAACAAAACAAGAAATGTGAAAAACCAAAACAGCCCTATCTGGTGCAAACACAGAGACAGGAACAATCACCCACAAAACCCAACACCAAACAGGCTACCTAAATATGGTTCCCAATCAGAGACAATGACTAACACCTACCTCTGATTGAGAACCATATCAGGCCAAACATAGAAATAGACAAACTAGACATGTAACATATAATGCCCACTCAGATCACACCCTGACCAAACAAAACATAGAAACATACAAAGCAAACTATGGTCAGGGTGTGACAACAGTAGAAAAAAGAAAAAAAGAGTCTATATACATTGTGTGCAAAAGACATGAGGAGGTAGGCGAATAATTACAATTTTGCAGGTTTTCCTACTTACAAAGCATGTCTGTCATTTTTATCATAGGTACACTTCAACTGTGAGAGACGGAATCTAAAACAAAAATCCAGAAAATCACATTGTATGATTTTTAAGTAATTAATTTGCATTTTATTGCAAGACATAAGTATTTGATCACCTACCAACCAGTAAGAATTCCAGCTCTCACAGACCTGTTAGGTTTTCTTTAAGAAGCCCTCATGTTCTCCACTCATTACCTGTATTAACTGCACCTGTCCACACACTCAATCAAACAGACTCCAACCTCTCCACAATGGCCAAGACCAGAGATCTGTGTAAGGACATCAGGGATAAAATTGTAGACCTGCACAAGGCTGGGAAGGGATACAGGACAATAGGCAAGCAGCTTGGTGAGAAGGCAACAACTGTTGGCAAAATTATTAGAAAATGGAAGAAGTTCAAGATGACGGTCAATCACCCTCGGTCTGGGGCTCCATGCAAGATCTCACCTCGTGGGGCATCAATGATCATGAGGAAGGTGAGGGATCAGCCCAGAACTACACGGCAGGACCGTGTCAATGACCTGAAGAGAGCTGGGACCACAGTCTCAAAGAAAACCATTAGTAACACACTACGCCGTCATGGATTAAAATCCTGCAGCGCACGCAAGGTCCCCCTGCTCAAGCCAGCGCATGTCCAGGCCCGTCTGAAGTTTGCCAATGACCATCTTGATGATCCAGAGGAGGAATGGGAGAAGGTCATGTGGTCTGATGAGACAAAAATAGAGCTTTGTGGTCTAAACTCCACTCGCCGTGTTTGGAGGAAGAAGAAGGATGAGTACAACCCCAAGAACACCATCCCAACCGTGAAGCATGGAGCTGGAAACATCATTCTTTGGGGATGCTTGTCTGCAAAGGGGACAGGACGACTGCACCGTATTGAGGGGAGGATGGATGGGGCCATGTATCACGAGATCTTGGCCAACAACCTCCTTCCCTCAGTAAGAGCATTGAAGATGGGTCGTGGCTGGGTCTTCCAGCATGACAATGACCTGAAACACACAGCCAGGACAACTAAGGAGTGGCTCCGTAAGAAGCATTTCAAGGTCCTGGAGTGGCCTAGCCAGTCTCCAGACCTGAACCCAAAAGAAAATCTTTGGAGGAAGCTGAAAGTCCGTATTGCCCAGCGACAACCCCGAAACCTGAAGGATCTGGAGAAGGTCTGTCTGGAGGAGTGGGACAAAATCCCTGCTGCAGTGTGTGCAAACCTGGTCAAGAACTACAGGAAACGTATCACCTCTGTAATTGCAAGCAAAGGTTTCTGTACCAAATATTAAGTTCTGCTTTTCTGATGTATCAAATACTTATGTCATGCAATAAAATGCAAATTAATTACTTAAAAATCATACAATGTGATTTTCTGGATTTTTGTTTTAGATTCCATCTCTCACAGTTGAAGTGTACCTATGATAAAAATTACAGACCTCTACATGTACTCAGAGCATGTGCTGACCAACTGGAAAGTGTCTTCAATTATATTTTCAACCTGTCCCTTACTGAGTCCGTAATACCAACATGTTTCAATCAGACCACCATAGTGGCTATGCCCAATAACACTAAGGTAGCCTGCCTAAATGCCTACCGACCTGTAGCACTCACGTCTGTAGCCAATAAGTGCTTTGAAAGGCTGGTCATGGCTCACATCAACACCATTATCCCAGAAACCCTAGACCCACTCCAATTTGCATTCTGCCCCAACAGATCCACAGATGATGCAATCTCTATTGCACTCAACACTGCCATTTGCAACCTGGACAAAAGGAACACCTATGTGAGAATGCTAATCATTGACTACAGCTCAGGATTCAACACCAAAGTGCCCTCAAAGCTCATCACTTAGCTAAGGACCCTGGGACTAAACACCTCCCCCTGCAACTGGATCCTGGACGTCGTGACGGGCCACCCCCAGGTGGTAAGGGTAGGCAACAACACATCCGCAATGCTGATCCTTAACACGGGGGCCCCTCAGGCGTGCGTGCTCAGTTCCCTCCTGTACTCCCTGTTCACTCATGACTGCATGGCCAGGCACGACTTCAACACCATCATCAAGTTTGCCGATGACACAACAGTTGTAGGCCTTATCACCGACAACAATGAGCCATGTGGTGCCAGGACAACAACCTCTCCCTAAACGTGATCAAGACAAAGGAGATGATTGTGGACTACAGGAAAAGGAGGACTGAGCACGCCCCTATTCTCATCCACGGGGCTGCAGTGGAGCAGGTTGAGAGCTTCAAGATCCTTGGTGTCCACATCACTAACAAAATAACGTGGTCCAAGCACACCAAGACAGTCATGAAGAGGGCACGACAAAACATATTCCCCATTAGGAGACTGAAAAGATTTGGCATTTGTCCTCAGATCCTCAAAAGGTTCAGCAGCTGCACCATCGATATCATCCTAACTGGTTGCTTCACTGCCTGGTATGGTAACTGTTCGGCCTCCGACTGCAAGGCACTACAGAGGGTAGTGCGTGCGGCCCAGTACATCACTGGGGCCAAGCCTCCTGCCATCCAGGACCTCCATACCAGGCGGTGTCAAAGACTCCAGCCACCCTAGTCATAGACTGTTCTCTCTGCTACTGCATGGTAAGTAGTACCGGAGAGCCAGGTCTAGGTCCAAAAGGTTTCTTAACAGCTTCTACCCACAAGCCATAAGACTCATGAACAGCTAATCAAATTGCTACCCAGACCACTCTTCTACACTGCTGCTACTCTCTGTTTATTATCTATGCATAGTCACTTTACCTACATGTACATATTACCTCAATTACCTCAACTAACCGGTGCCCCCGCACATTAACTCTGTTCCGGTACCCTCTGTATATAGCCTCATTATTGTTATTTTACTACTTTTAAAAGTATTTGTTACTTTTATTTTTTTTTAAATGTACTGATCCATTTTTTTTACTTAATACTTATTTTTCTTAAAACTGCATTGTTGGTTAAGGGCTTGTAAGTACTACACCTGTTGTATTCTGCGCCTGTGACCAATAACATTTGATTTGATTTGACATTGTGATTAAAAAGCTATTTTACAGAGCAGTGATTTGATTTGCATTTTTGCAATTTCTTAAAAGTTTGATGTACTGTCAGATGCCATGTTGTTTGCCTAGTTAAAAAACATTAGTCAATCATGCTCTAATTAGGAGTGTTAACTCTGTTTCAAGGCCCCTATTGTCTAACTTGCAAAAACCTTGTCTTCTTCTGCTTCTAATGGTAGAATGATACTACACAAACATGGATACGTCCCTGAGGTCCACCATCAGAGCCCTGTTCCAGTCAGGGGGGTGCAGGCAAGCCACGCATTCACTGCATTTTTCATGGGGGGGAACGAGCCTTTTGTGTGCAATATTTATGATCCGCGCTCATGAATTCAAAAACAATACTTGACTTCTCACTGCAGGTCGCAAGGAGGGGTGGCAGCTGCCAGAGGCGGCCTGTAACTGGCCTGAGGAGGCCCCTCTTGCTCCAGGCTGCAGTGTGGAGCCGCTGCAGGTCTTTGATGGGCTCCACAGATCCCTCTCTCTCTCTCTCTCCCTGATTGCCCCCTGTTTATTATGTCACAGTATAACAGTGCTGTCAATCAAGAGATCTATGAGATCACTTCCTCTAAATCAGGTAGATTGACTCCTTAAGAGTTATTGGAGGCCTCACTTCCATTAGCCAATCACAACTGCAAATTAACTCATACTGTATGTGCTTGGCTCAATAAAGTTCAAGATGATAATTTGCATGTTCTCTCTCCTCTTTTCCCAAACATACAGCTGACTCCTGCAAATTCTCATTCAAAGTCAAGAGTGCTGGATGTGTTTTGTTGCACCCGAGCTGATTAGCTGGGTGGAAAAGCAATGCTGACATATGTTTAAGGCTGATCTGAAACAAGAGACTTTATGCTCACAATTTGTTAAACACCCAGGTCTGCAATTGTTTGCTCTGATGATTGTAGTTTTGCCAGGAATACATTCCTGTGCAAAGAAAATATTTTGATTAGTTTTGCATTGCAGTCATATTCAGTCATTACCATGCCACTTGTTATACTGTATCTGACTATCAATCAAAACCTTTCGCTCCAATATAATATACAATCATTTACAGTTCTAAATACCGAAAAACATTGTGATCAAAACAAGCAGGAGAGACAGAGATGTAGGATATTAATTTGAGCCAATTTTCTGCAGTTGGAAAACTATCTTGCAGCAACATGAAATGTGAATTGTTATGTGGATTATAATTAAAGGTAATTTTTGCAGGGGTTAAAACATCAAGTCAGAATTTTCTAAGCCTTTTTAACCAAAATACACTGCAAGTTTTACATTTCCTGCATTGCAGGAATGTTCTCCTACAACAGGGTGATCAAATTAAGATCCTACTTCTGTAAGGTAATTGAGCATTTTGTTTATTTAGTCTGTTAGTCATCAGAGCTATAGGCCGTGATGGTCCGCTCTGACAATCACTTACCACAGGAAGCATTAGTTAAGGATTACGTCAATATTATTGGTGGCTTTGTTAAGTCATCATGATTAATATTGTTATTCTTAATTCTTAAAAGTCAAAGCCATTGAGGGGGGTTTTAAGCTGACATACAGTATGGAAATGTTTTTAGATGGTCATACTATGGATTATTTTGTATTTGATTTTTAATCAATATATATATACCTAAAGGGGTCCTAAAATTCCAAATCAAATGGGCCTATGGGTATGATTGACACATTTTTTACCGTTTGATCCCGATTTATTTAGCTTCCTCTCATCAGCGGCATGGATTATACAAATCCAAGGAAATAAAAATTACAGGAGGAACTAGCGGGGGCCATTTTGGAAATAACAGGGCAGAGGGATGTATTTGGAGCAGTGGCTTAAGTCTCGTCTGATATTAAACACTCAAATCTACCTGAATACCTTACTTGACAGAAAGTGAGGTAGGCCTGGATGAAGGATGAGGCTAGTCTGGAAAGACTGGGGAATCTGGGTAGGGGGGGGGGGGGGGGGGGGGGGTCACGGTGGCTTGAACATGCCACCCCCACCAAGTATCTATGTACAGTGCATTCGGAAAGTGTTCAGACCGCTTGACTTTTTGGACATTTTGTTATGTTACAGCCTTATCTTAAAATGGATTAAATAAATAAAAAATCTCGTCAATCTACACACAATACCCCATAATGACAAAGGGAAAATATGTGTTTTTTAATATATAAATATTTTAAACAAATATACCATATTTACATAAGAATTCAGACACTTTGCTATTAGCCTCGAAATTGAACTCAGGTGCATCCTGTTTCCATTGATCATCCTTGAGATGTTTCCACAACTTGATTGGAGTCCACTTGTGGTAAATTCAATTGATTGGACATGATTTGGAAAGGCTAACACCTGTCTATGTAAGGTCCCACAGTTGACAGTGCATGTCAGAGCAAAACTAAGCCATGAGGTCAAAGGAATTGTCCGTAAAGCCCCGAGACAGGATTGTGTCAAGGCACAGATCTGGGGAAGTTTAGAAAAAATGTCTGCTGCATTGTAGGTCCCCAAGACCACAGTGGCCTCCATCATTCTTAAATTGAAGAAATTTGGAACCACCAAGACTCTTCCTAGATCTGGTTGCCTGGCCAAACTGAGTAATCAGGGGAGAAGGGCCTTGGTCAGGGAACCTGATGGTCACTCTGACAGAGCTCCAGAGTCCCTCTGTGCAGATGGGAGAACCTTGCAGAAGGAAAACCATCTCTGTAGCACTTCACCAATCAGGCCTTTATTGTAGAGTGGCCAGACGGAAGCCACTCCTCAGTAAAAGGCACATGAAAGCCCGTTGGAGTTTGCCAAAAGGCACCTAAAGACTCAGACCATGAGTAAAAAGATTATCTGGTCTGATGAAACCAAGATAGAACTCTTTGGCCTGAATGCTAAGCGTCACGTCTGGAGGAAACCTGGCACCACATGCTGTGGGGATGTTTTTCAGCGGCAGGGACTGAGAGATCCTTGATGAAAATCTGCTCCAGAGCGCTCTAGACCTCAGACTGGGGTGAAGGTTCACCTTTCAACAGGACAATGACCCAAAGCACACAGTCAAGACAATGCAGGAGTGGACAAGTCTCTGAATGTCATTGAGTGGCCCAGCCAGAGCCAAGACTTGAACCTGATCGGACATCTCTAGAGAGAACTGAAAATAGCTGTGCAGCGACACTCCCCATCCAACCTGACAGAGCTTGAGAGGATCTGCAGAGAAGAATGGGAGAAATACAGGTGTGCTAAGCTTGTAGCGTCATACCCAAGATGTAATCGCTGACAAAGGTGCTTCAACAAAGTACTGAGTAAAGGGTCTGAATAATTACGAAAATGTCATATTTCCGTTTTCTATTTGTTAAAAATTTGCTAAAATGTGTTTTTACATTGTCATTATGGGGTATTGTGTGTAGATTGATGAGGGAATAAAACAATGTAATCAATTTTAGAATAAGGCTGTAACATAACAAAATGTGGAAAAAGTCAAGGGGTCTAGATACTTCCAAATGCACTGTATATCAGGAATTTCTGTCTCTCTCTCTCTCTCTATTTGACCTTTTGTCCCTTGTTCCTCTATAGCAAATCATATACCTGTGCTGCTAAACCCACTCTGTGGCTATCCTGTTAGCCAGCTAGCCTGTTAGTCAGCAAGCCTGTTAGCTTTCCCCACCGGACATGGGCTTCAGCAGCGTCAGATGTCACCCGCTAGAGACAACGTGAGTCAGACAAACCTACTTGCCAGAGCTCTGAGGAGGAGATCTCGCTGCACACTGAAGTGCTGTAAGTGCCTGGGAGTCATCTTACAAGAAACACTTATTGTATTTTGTATATTGAGCATGATGTTATGAAAAATTCATGCCGGTATTGTGCAGTTTTTTGCTGTGTGTGTGTGTGTGTGTGTGTGTGTATTTGAAACCGGCACCAGTCAGAGGAGAAAACAGTGAGCTTTGCATAATCATACACTGTATCATGGACGTCTGCATCTCCTGAGGGTTGGTGTGCGCATTAAAGTACCCGATGAGTCAATGGCTGATACCCGGCCGCTGTATTGGCAATCGTTACTGCACAGTTCTCTCTCCATTTACTGCATTACATGTCTATATTCCCCTAGGTTAGTATGCATGTTGACTCCACTATTGGCAAAGCAATAGTGTAAAAATACTAGCAAAGGTGGACCAATATGTACACACAACAATACAGCAGAAAGCAAAGAAAGCCAAGCAGAGCAACATGCCATCATATTCAGGGTGATTGAAACTGAGCGTCTTTAGTTTTCATTGAACCATTGAGCAAAACATCCCTACACAGAGAAGTATTTATTTTCTTATGCAGTTACTAAGCCCTTCTGATTTCAATCAGTATGCATACTGTATTAGGAATGTAATTCATGGCAGCAATTTGAGGACATAAGATATGGTCAGTTATTAGAAGAGAAAAGACATAGCCTCTGTTAGCCAAGAAATGTCTCCGCGTAATTGGAATATTTGTATTTATTTAGGAAATTGATAAGTAGACCCTGTATTGAGTAAAATATCATGGATTATTTTCATACAAATAAATCTCCTGAAAAGGGATTACGAAGGTCTTGAACATAAAGAGTTTTCTGATCAATTAAGGTATTTTCTTTGAAATACAAAAGCAAAAGAAAACTCTTTAATTTTATTTCAAATTGTTTCTCTGACACACATGCTTTGAGTCAAACAGGAGAGGTGTCTCGGTCCTGTGCAACATGTTGATGCCGTAACAAAAGAAAATCTCATGCAAAACAGGTTCAAATGATAAAAAGCGACCATCGTTTTGGGTCACATACTCGTTAGATCATTCACAGCTGAGCTGGAATGGGAAACTGTGTTGGCCTGACCCCTGGGAACTGGGGTTGGCAACCCCTGATGTTGTGCACAATCAATTGAAACACTGGCAGCCTGGTTCTGAATCAACAGGGTCAAGTGGAGGAAAGATCCAGGGCCAGCCAGTAGAAATCAGATCTGGCAAACCAGAGAGGGATCAGGTGTCCGGCTGGACCCTGATAGATGGGCTGTGAACCCCGGACCCAATCAGATGCTCCCAGAAGCCCTAGCCAAGTGAAACAGTTATGTGACACTGTTAACAACATTGCTTAACACACTTTATCCAGTGCTCGGGGCACAATGTAGAGAATAGCCAGACATGTGTGTAGGCGGAGGAGAGTCCAGACTGGACAGTCATCGATTCCCAGACAGGAAGTGAGGAGTCCCCCAAGGCTAGGGCTGCTGCTGATTGGGTCAGAGGTCAGAGGTCAGAGGAAGAGGTCAGAGGAGTCAGCCTGGAACAGCCTACAACCATTATCAGAACAAACCGTCAGACTTACTTCACATGCAGACCCATCAATGTGCTTGAACAGACTGGCAAGCCAGAGCCCTTTAAGGGTGGCAGAGACCTACCTCAATACACATGAAGCCAAATGCTCTGAGAGGAGAATGTGTCATTTAATTTAATTGGATTGTGACGTCAATGGTTTTGGGTGACCGGCTGTGACATGAGAGGCGATGTCCTGAACATCATATATGATGCATCTAATGGTGAAACAGGACACAGTGGGCCTATTGGAGGGAATAAGGAATGTATTGTATGCACTGAGGTACTGAGACCAGGCTAAGAATTGATCAACTAGATTGGCTAATCTGGGCCCCGAGGTAATATGTTGTGGAAATATTCTGTGTCATCCTCTGCAGTGTCGTTCCATGAAAAGAGTGCATTTTGCTTCCCTTTGATATTATCAGTAAACATTGTGCACCAATGTTTAATTTTAAAAGCCTGTTATATTAAATGAAGTGAAACAATCCAACTTTCAGGTGCAGGAAAGAAGAAAAGGGGAATGTCTTCAACTCTGGTATGCTCCCATGGTGATTTAATCAGAGGCACAATAAACACAATGTTTTGATCTGAGTTGGATCTTCGTCAGGTCATACAACACTGTGAAACACACCTACTTAAATAACTTCTAGAGGCATGTACACTCGGTCAATTGAATAAATATAATACATTAACATTACTATTAATATTACAGTAGACATACAGTGCAGGCCTCAAGAGTGGCGCAGAGGTCTGGGATGTCCTTGTCCCATCGCGCTCTAGTGACTCCTTGTGTCATGACGGGCACCTGCAAGCTGACTTCGGTCGCCAGCTGAACGGTGTTTGCTCCGACACATTGGTGCGACTAGCTTCTGAGTTACGTGAGCCATGTGTCAAGAAGCAGTGCAGCTTCGCAGGGTCATGTTTCAGAAGACGCATGGCTCTTGACCTTCAACTCTCCTGAGTCCATAGGGGAGTTGTAGCGATGGGACAAGACCGTAACTACCAATTGTGGGGTAAAAGTACAACGGCTACACAGCTGATGTCCCCTGGACTGTTTCAATAACACGGTACCTCATTTTGTTTACCTGTCGGCCCCAGCCTCGAACTCAGGTCCTGTATGTACATAACTGACCCGCTCTGCCCATTCATCGCCATTTACCCATTGCTGTCTTAGCTCTCCCGATCAACACCTGTGATTCCTTTATGCCTCTCTCTAATGTCAATATGCCTTGTCTATTGCTGTCTTGGCTAGTTTTTACTGTTTTATTTCACAGTAGAGCCTTCAGTCCCGCTCAAAATTCCTTAGATAGCTCTTCCGTCCCACCCCACACACATGCGGAGACCTCACCTGGCTTAACTTGTCCCTCCAGAGATGAAACCTCTCTCATCATCACTCAACGTCTAGGTCACATCCTACCATACCCTTGTCTGTACATTACACCTTGAATCTCTTCTACCACGCCCAGAAATCTGCTCCTTTTATTCTCTGTCCCCAACGCACTAGACGGCCAGTTCTTATAGCCTTTAGCCATACCCTTATCCTACTCCTCCTCTGTTCCTCTAATGATGTAGAGGTTAACCCAGGCCCTGTAGCCCATAGTTCCACACCTATTCCCCAGGCGCTATCATTTGTTGACTTCTGTAACCGAAAAAGCCTTGGTTTCATGCATGTTAACACCAGCACCCTCCTCCCTAAGTTTGTTTCACTCAGTGCTTTAGCACACTCCGCCAACCCTGATGTCCTTGCCGTGTCTGAATCCTGGCGAAGGAAGGCCACCAAACATTCAGAGATTTCCATCCCCAACTACAACATTTTCAGTCAAGATAGAACTGCCAAAGGGGGAGGAGTTGCAATCTACTGCAGAGATAGCCTGCAAAGTTCTGTCATACTTTCCAGCTCTATGCCCAAACAGCTTGAGCTTCTAATTAAAAATGAATCTCTCCAGAAATAAGTCTCTCACTGTTGCCGCCTGTTGTAGACCCCCCTCAGCTGGGTCTACTGGGATATGCTTACAATCTAAGCTAGATGCCCTCAATCTCACCCAAATGATCATGGAACCCACCAGGTACAACCCTAAATCCGTAAACACGGGCACCCTCATATAGATATCATCCTGACCAACCTACCCTCTAAATACACCTCTGCTGTCTTCAACCAGGATCTCAGCAATCACTGCCTCATTGCCTGCGTCCGTAATGGGTCCGCGGTCAAACGACCACAACTCATCACTGTCAAACGTCTCTAAAACACTTCAGTGAGCAAGCCTTTCTAATCGACCTGGCCCAGGTATCCTGGAAGAATATTGACCCCATTTCATCAGTAGAAGATGCCTGGTTATACTTTAAAAATGCTTTCCTCACCATCTTAATTAGGGATAGGCGTCCCGCTAGTGGGACAGCAGCCAAAAACATCCGGTGAAATTGGAGGGCTCGCAATTCAAATACATAATCATAATATTAAACATTCATGAACATACAAGTCATGAACATACAAATCTTATACAATTTAAAAGCTTACATTCTTGTTAATATAACTGCGTTGTCCGATTTCAAATAGGCTTTACGGCGAAGCATACCATGCGATTGTCTGAGGACGACACCCCACATCAACATATTTTTCAACCACCACAGGCTTCATAAAATCCCAAATATCGATTAAATAAATCACTTACTTTTGACGGTCTTCCTCTGTTTGCAATCCAAAGTGTCCCAACTACAACATGAATGGTCATTTTGTTAGATAAAATATATCCCAAAACGTCTGTTTAGTTGGCGCCATCGATTTCAGTAATCAACTCGTTCAACGTTCAGACAAAGGAGTCCAAAAAGCTACCTCTAAACTTCGTCCAAACAAGTCAAACGACGTTTATATTTAATCCTCAGGTACTCTAAAATGTAAGCAAACTATAATATTTCATACAGAAAGTAATATGTTCAATAGGAAAGGAAAATTAGTAAGCGTGCACTCTGACTTGCACACACAGAAAGACTGATATTGTTCTGGTGCTCTTCTCACCAAAACTAAAAATTCTTGCTTGTTTTTCAAAAAACAAGCTTGAAACCTTAAAGACCGTTGACATCTAGTGGAAGCCATAGGAATTGCAATCTGGGAGACGGATTTACATAGAAACAATAGGTTTCCATTATAAGAACCTGGCAGCTCAAAAAAAAAATATATATTCTTCTGATTTTTGCCTGTCATATTAGTTCTGTTATAGTCTCAGACCTTATTATAACAATTTTAGAAACTTCAAAGTGTTTTATATTATATGCATATCCTGGCTTCTGGGCCTGAGTAACAAGCAGTTTACTTTGGGCACGTCAGTCAGGCAGAAATTAAGGAAACTAGCTCCATTCAAAAAATGTTGAACTAAGAACAGATATAGCCCTTGGATCACTCCAGACCTGACAATCCTTGACCAGCACAAAAAGATCACAAAAAGCATCTTTTCAGGGAACTTAGGAACCAATATACACAGGCAGTTAGGATAGCAAAGGCTAGTTTTATCAAACAGAAATGTGCATCCTGTAGCACAAACTCCCAAAAGTTCCGGGACACTGTAAAGTTCATGGAGAATAAGAGCACCTCCTCCCAGCTGCTCACTGCACTGAGGTTAGGAAACACTGTCGCCACTGACAAATCTACGATAATCGAGAATTTCCATAAGCATTTTTCTACGGATGGCCATGCTTTCCACCTGGCTACCCCGACCCCAGTCAACAGCTCTGCACCCCCCACAGCAACTTGTCCAAGCATCCCCATTTCTCCTCCACCCAAATCCAGATAGCTGATGTTGTGAAAGAGCTGCAAAATCTGGACCCCTACAAATCAGCTGGACCCTCTCTTTCTAAAATTATCTGCAGCAATTGTTGCAACCCCTATTACTATCCTGTTCAACCTCTCTTCGTATCGTCTGAGATCCCTAAAGATTGGAAAGCTGCCGTGGTCATTCCCCTCTTCAAAGGGGGAGACACTCTAGACCAAAACTGCTACAGACCTATATCTATCCTACCCTGCCTTTCTAAAGTTTTTGAAAGTCAAGTTAACAAACAGATCACAGACCGTTTCTAATCCCACCGTACCTTCTCCGCTATGCAATCTGGTTTCCGAGCTGGTCATGGGTGCACCTCAGCCACGCTCAAGGTCCTAAACAATATCATAACCACCATCAATAAAAGACAATACTTTGCAGACGTATTCATCGACCTGACCAAGGCTTTCAAGTCTGTCAATCATCGCATTCTTATCGGCAGACTCAACAGCCTTGGTTTCTCAAATGACTGCCTTGCCTGGTTCACCAACTACTTCTCAGATAGAGTTCAGTGTGTCAAATCGGAGGGCCTGTTGTCCGAACCTTTGGCAGTCTCTATGGGGGTACCACAGGGTTCAATTCTTGGTCCGACTCTTTTCTCTGTATACATCAATTATGTCACTCTTGCTGCTGGTGATTCTCTGATCCAACTCTACGCAGACGACACCATTCTGTATACTTCTGGCCCTTCTTTGGACACTGTGTGAACAAACCTCCAGAAGAGCTTCAATGCCATACAACACTCCTTCCGTGGCCTCCAACTGCTCTTAAAAGCAAGCAAAACTAAATGCATGCTCTTCAACCGATCGCTGCCCGCACCCGCCCGTCCATCTAGCATCACTACTATGGATGGTTCTGACTTAGAATATGTGGACAACTTCAAATACCTAGGTGTCTGATTAGACTGTAAACTCTCCTTCCAGACTCACATTAAGTATCTCCAATCCAAAATTAAATCTAGAATTGGCTTCCTATTTCGCAACAAAGCATCCTTCACTCATGCTGCCAAACATACCCTCATAATCCTATCGATCCATGACTTCGGCAATGTCATTTACAAAATAGCCTCCAACACTCTGCGCAAATTGGATGTAGTCTATCACAGTGCCATCAGTTTTGTCTCCAAAGCCCTATATACTACCCACCACTGCGACCTGTATGCTCTCGTTGGTGGGCCCTCGCTTCATATTCATCGCCAAACCCACTGGCACCAGGTCATCTATAAGTCTTGGCTAGGTAAAGCCCCGCCTTATCTCAGCTCACTGGTCACCATAGCAGCACCCACCCATAGCACGTGCTCCAGCAGGTATATTTCACTGGTCACCCCCGAAGCCAACTCTTCTTTGGCCGCCTTACCTTTCAGTTCTCTGCTGCCAATGACTGGAACGAATTGCAAAAATCACTGAAGCTGGAGACTTTTTTCTCCCTCACTAACTTTAAGCATCAGCTGCCAGAGCAGCTTACCGATCATTGCACCTGTACATAGCCCATCTGTACATAGCCCATCTGTGAATAGCCCACACAACTACCTCATCCCCATATTGTTATTTATTTTGTTGCTCCTTCGCACCCTAGTATCTTTACTTGCGCATTCATCTTCTGCACATCCATTACTCCAGTGTTTAATTTCTAAATTGTAATTATTTCGCCGCTATGGCCTATTTATTGCCGTACCTCACTAATCTTACAACATTTGCACACACAGTATACAGACTTTTCTATTGTGATATTGGCTGTACGTTTGATTATTCCATGTGTAACTCTGTGTTGTTTGTGTCGCACTGCTTTGCGCTATCTTGGCCAGGTCGCAGTTGTAAATTCTCAACATGCCTACCTGGTTAAATAAAGGTGAAAAAACCACACAAAAAAACAACATCAAAAAGACATACAATGCATTTGCGAAGTATTTACATCCCTCGACTTAAAAAAAAAAAAAATGTTTACGTTACAGCCTTATTCTAAAATGGATTTAATTGTTTTTTTTTCCACCTCAATATCAATGTACACACAATACTCCATATAAGACAAAGCAAAAACAGGTTATTAGACTAAAATAAAATAAAAGAAAGGGAAATATCACGTTTGCATAAGTTTTGAGACTGTTTCCTAAGTATTTTGTTGAAGCACCTTTGGCAGGGATTACAGCCTTGAGTCTTCTTGGGTATGACTATAAGCTTGGCACACCTATATTTGGGGAGTTTCTCCCATTCTTCTCTGCAGATCCTCTCAAGCTCTGTCAGGTGGGATGGGGAGCGTCGCTGCACAGCTATTTTCAGGTCTCTCCAGAGATATTCGATCGGGTTCATGTCTGGGCTCTGGCTGGGCCACTCAAGGACATTCAGAGATTTGTCCCTAAGCCACTCCTGCATCGTCTTGGCTGTGTGCTTAGGGTCGATGCCCTGTTGTACTAATGAGTGGCTTCTGTCTGGCCACTCTACCATAAAGACCTGATTAGTGGAGTGCTGCAGAGATGGTTGTCCTTCTGGAAGGTTCTCCCATCTCCACAGGGGATCTCTGGAGCTCTGTCAGAGTGACCATTGGGTTCTTTGTCACCTTTCTGACCAAGACTCTTCTCACCCGA
Organism: Oncorhynchus clarkii lewisi; assembly: GCF_045791955.1. NCBI lineage: Eukaryota > Metazoa > Chordata > Actinopteri > Salmoniformes > Salmonidae > Oncorhynchus > Oncorhynchus clarkii. The sequence continues at coordinate 29,026,665 of NC_092151.1, read as the reverse complement.
TTTCTCAGTTGGGCCAGGCATCCAGCTATAGGAAGAGTCTTGGTGGTTCCAAATTTCTTCCATTTAAGAATAATGGAGGCCACTGTGTTCTTGGGGACCTTCAATGCTGCAGACATGTTTTGGTAGCCTTCCCCAGATTTGTGCCTCGACACAATCCTGTCTCGGAGGTCTACGAACAATTCCTTCGACCTTAATGCTTGGTTTTTGCTCTGACATGCACTGTCAACTGTGGGACCTTATGTAGACAGGTGTGTGCCTTTCCAAATCATATCCAATCAGTTGCACAGGTGGACTCCAATCAAGTTGTATAAGCATCTCAAGGAGGATCAATGGAAACAGGATGCACCTGAGCTCTATTTCGAGTCTCATAGTAATGGGTCTGAATACTTTCCGAATGAAAAGTAAGGTATTTCTGTTTTTTTAACAACAAAAATATATATATTTTCGCTGTGTCATTATGGGGTATTGTGTGTAGATTATTTAATCCATTTTAGAGTAAGGCCGTAGACGTAACTAAATGCGTAAAAAGGGAAGTGTTCTGAATACTGTATATGGAAAAACATGAATACGTTTTCTTATTTTTTTTATTTCAAGTTATGTAGGTATGCAATAGGTAAAACGGAGACAAATGCGTCAAATGCGTCAATCATTTAGTAGACAATATTATTTCGGGAAAATGTAAAAAAGCAGCCCCCTGTGAGCAGAACACATTTATAGGAAAGGTTGTATGCGTAGTTCCTCGTTTAGACATCTTGGAGACAGTGTTGAGGAAATGTATCCAAAAGGACAAAATTGTTAATATCGCCCCCCTTTACGTGGCATTTTCACATGTTCAATTCCCAGGTAGCGGAGAGAGGACAAATTGCACGTTGCTAGAGAAAAGTGCACAGCAAAGGGACTTTGATATCATTGTTCCTTATACAACTCCTGTGTTCCGTGATTCTTGATTCTTAAGCTCTCTGCACGTCTTTTCCCAATATTAAAGTGTCCTTTAATATAGACCTCATGGAGAGTTCAGTAAATCTGATTTTTCATATGGATAAAGGCTGGCTAAAGATCCAGAATGCAGCATTTTTACATGTCCCTCCATCAACCCTTTGTCACTTCTAGGAAGATACAAACCCACTTAATCCAAACATTTTCACCATCATTGTAAAGCCCTAGTTATTTTGTTGCTTTGACAAATTATTTTCTGAAGATGATTATTTATTTAATGTGATTCATTTACACCGGCCCCTCATTTTAAGGTCAATCCTGTTACGTGAACTGAATTATCGTTTTAATATGGCGAAGCTACTACCTTTCAAATGTTTTTTCTCCAAATGAAAACATTGAACATCTGATAATCAAATCACAAGTTTAAAGCAGGTGAGGTGGTTCTACTCTTTTTGGCAGTTTTTGTGTGTTTTGTGGTGGAAAACGGAGCGGGTTGAGAAGAATAGGTCAACCCTGTTACCCATAGATAAGCTAGAAACATTTTAGCGATTTCGTATAAAAAATGTAATCTTGAATTCTATTGCCACTCCCTGTTGCACACAGCAAGCTTCCATTCCCCCTGCCAGGAGGGGATTGATGTCAGATCTGAGATGAAATCGTCAACCCAAATACACAGATGACTGATGATTGGCTGAGAGAAATTGATGATAAAAGATTGTGGGGGCTGTTTTGTTAGACTCCTGTGCGGCTTTTGACATTATCGATCATAGTCTTCTGCTGGCAAAACTGATGTGTTATGGCTTTACACCCCCTGCTATAATGTGGATAAAGAGTTACCTGTCTAACAGAAAACAGAGGGTGTTCTTTAATGGAAGCCTCTCTGTTTTCGACTCTCTCTCTCTCCACCGCACCTGCTGTCTCTAACTCTGAATGCTCGGCTATGAAAAGCCAATTGACATTTACTTCTGAGGTGCTGACCTTTTGCACTCTCCACAACCACTGTGATTATTATTATTTAACCCTGCTGGTCATCTATAAACATTTGAACGTCTTGGCCATGTACTGTTATAATCTCCACCCGGCACAGCCAGAAGAGGATTGGTCACCCCTCAGAGCCTGCTTCCTCTCCAGGTTTCTTCCTAGGCTCCTGCCTTTCTAGGGAGTTTTTTTTAGCCACCGTGCTTCTGCATCTGCATTGCTTGCTGTTTGGGGTTTTAGGCTGAGTTTCTGCATAGCACTTTGTGACATTGGCTGATGTAAAAAGGGCTTTATAAATAAATTTGATTGATTGAACATAATCTAGGTAGAATCAAGAATTCACCAAGGCAGCTGTCTAGGCCCATTACTTTTTTCAATCTTTACTAATGAATTGCCACTGGCTTTGAGTAAAGCCAGAGTGTCTATGTATGCGGATGACTCAACACTATATATGTCAGCTACTACAGCGACTGAAATGACTGCAACTCTTAATACAGAGTTGTAAACTAAGTATGTCCATAATAAAGCGCTACTCTACCTTCTTAACAGCACTATCAACAAGGCAGGTCCTACAGGCCCTAGTTTTGTCGCACCTGGTCTACTGTTTAGTCGTGTGGTCAGTTGCCACAAAAAAATTGGTTCAGAACAGGGCAGCACGGCTGGCCCTTGGATGTACACAGAGACCTAATTAATAATATGCATGTCAATCTTTCCTGGCTCAAAGTGGAGGAGAGATTGACTTCATCACTGCTTGTATTTCTGAGAGGTATTGAGATGTTGAATGCACCGAGCTGTCTGTTTGAACTACTGGCGCACAGCTTGGACACCCATGCATACCCCACAAGACATGCCACCAGAGGTCTCTTCACAGTCTCCAAGTCCTGAACAGACTATGGGAGGCGCACAATACTACATTGAGCCATGACTACTTGGGACTCTATTCAACATCAAGTAACTAATGCAAGAAGTAAAATTAGATTAGATTTTTTTTTTTTTTAAACACGTTATGGAACAGCGGGGACTATGAAGCAACACAAACATAAGCACAGAGAGACACATGCATACACACACACACAATAACTTACTCACTATACACAGACATATACATGCATACACACACACGATAACTTACTCACTATACACAGACATACAGATGCATACACACAATAACTTACTCACTATACACAGACATACACATGCATACACACACACACGATAACTTACTCACTATACACAGACAGACACATGCATACACACACACACACAATAACTTACTCACTATACACAGACATACACATGCATACACACACACATGATAACTTACTCACTATACACAGACATACACATGGATTTTGTACTGTAGATATGTGGTAGTGGTGGAGTAGGGGCCTGAGGGCACACAGTTGTGAAATCTGTGAATGTATTGTAATGTTTTTAAAATTGTATAAACTGTCTTAATTTTGCTGGACCCCAGGAAGAGTAGATGCTGCCTTGACAGCACCTAACGGGGATCCATAATAAATACAAATACAAACCCTGTTACAGTCAACTCTGTTACTTTATTTATTTATAGGCACTTACTGTAGTCCTTTTTAATTTAAACCTCTTAAGATTGGAAAACATGTTTTTTATGAATTTGAACATGTGCTCTTTACGACAGAAGGTTAGAATTTGTTGATCTCTAAAGGTTTTTTGGACCTCTTCTCAAAAGGCACTGAATAGGTGGAACGACCCTCAAACCACCACTAATGCACACAGTTAAATGCTTAGATAAACTGCACTTAGTTTATGGTGTGATGTTTCTCCTGAGCCTCCTTATCTTTCCCAGTCATGATCAGTGCAGTATGACCAAGGGCTCCAGGTGTCTGCTCTTCCTCCACTGCAATAAACGTAATGGGCCTCTCAGCCCCGCCCAGACGGGCGGCCTAGCTTACTTCCACCACAGCGGAGACGGCTGCAGTCTTTAACCCCCCTTCCCCCTTCCTCACTCCCCTCCAACCCCCCTCGCAAGGCCTCCCTGAGGGCCCCCAGGACCCACACGAGTCTCCCTCTCCTCTCCTATCCTCCTTCAGGCGATGGAGGGACACAGACACTGCTCTCTTCTACAGCCTACATAACCTTTAAGTGTTAGTAGAATGTGGAGTGATAGCACAAATGAGCATGTTGTTGTCGTTTTGTGTTGTGTGGCTGTGGCTGTAGCAGTGCTGCCTGCACAGTTAGTCATCTCAGGGGATTGTCTCTGAACCAAAGTGATGAGCAGATGGTGGGGATGGTGGAGGAGAGAAGCGTTCGCTAAACATCGAGGTATGAACAGAGAGGAGAGGGGCAACACAGAGGAAGGGGACAGATCATGTCTAAGAAGGTGAGTTCAGGAGACATATCCTTGGGTTTTTAACCTTTTACTGCAGTGGGCTAAATCGGGGTCTTGTTAGGGTTTTTTGGTAGTATTAAACAAATTCACTTTGAAACAAAAGTATGCACCTCACACACATGGTTATGGGCTTAAAAAAATAAGACACCTGTATCATGTCATACATAGAGTTGAAATGTATTCAATTTTGAATTTGCATTACCAATATTACACTTTATATACATCACGGAAGACTGAAATATAACAAAACTGTTTGAAAAAGATAAAGCACATATTCTGTGTTTAAAAAACAGTAATGTTCATTAGTTATGAAATTATAAAAAATATGAATAACATTCCACCCACGAGGCCACTAGAGGGCGATTTGGTCATTTGACTGCAGGAAAGGGATTACAGCCCTGTTGGCCATAGGGATAGGACACAGAGGCTGCTTGACTGTGTTAGGGTGTGGTGGAAGTTGTTATCTCAAAAACATACAATGAATGCTAATCAACAACCTCTCATAGGTATGCACATTTCTACAGTCCAGATACTGTTCCTTGCACACAATCATACATATGAAAAGAAAGGAAGTACATGTTTCCCTGCTATATTACCTCCAATGCTTAAAAAAAAATATATATATATATTTGTATGTTTTATGGATGATTGATATTTCCATCTCCTCTCTCAAACTCCCACTCTCCCCCTACCTCCCCTCCTCAGCCTAGGTCCTTAATGTTCATAGTGTGAATCTGTATGTATAAAGGTGTTTTTGTAGTCTTAGGGCTGGATTCAATCTGTATTGTTCCCCCGTTTGCGGAGACTGCATTAACGGTGCATTTGTCAGTAATTACCTTTAAATGTATATTGCGCAATCTGTAACTCTTCAGCGATACAGATTGAATAGAGCCCTTAATGTTGTTGTCCTCCATCAGAAGTAAGAGAGTTATGGCTGCCTCAAGAGGTTGTGGATTAAAAGGATGCTCTTTATTATCTAATCCCCTGAGCTAGACAAAAAACTTGGAGGAGTCAACATGATGACAGAGCCAAGACAGATTCATCCGTCTTTAAGGTTGATACTCACTAAGATGATTTGCATTAATGAAAGCACAAAATGGCTTCCGAAATATTATCTGAAACTAAAGTGTAAGAGTTGTAGCAGTCAGATAAAGTGTCAGAGGAGCATATCTTCTCCATATCTCCTCTCTACTTTGTCTCTGCCTTCTCCTCTCCTTCTCTGACCAGCAGCCTCTGTCGGGTCTCAACTTTTAAACCACACAGCTGGCATCTCCCAATGATTTCCCAATCAGAACATGCTGTAGGACAGCGGCCCTGTGCGTCCATGTCACAGTGTGTTTGAGGCCTCTCCTGTCGGCTGTCAATCACACATAAACTGTTCATCAGCCATTGACACGGTGTGGACGAGACGAGACGGGTGGAGACAGATGCATCGCTGTCATATCGTCTTGTTATTTGATCACCCCATCTGTCCCCCTGCACGGCGGTGATTAGAGACCGTTCAGGAAGTTTCGCACACAGCCGTGATGTGTGAAGAGTGACAGCAACCTCTACCCACCCGCCGTTTGTTCTCGCTCCGGCTGCCCCTTCTGCCCAAACACTAACCACCGCCCATAGTACCTAACTGATAGCACAGACCAGACCCACTGTTCGCACTGTACATAGATGAAAACATCATCATAGATATGACAGTATTGACTAATGCCGATGTTTGGTTGCAATGATCAGTGATCAAAATAGTAGTATACAATTGTGGTAGCCTAGTCAAAACTATGCATTCTTTGCTCTATCTAAGAATGTCTACCACTGACTCCAACAACATGACTAAGTAAACAGCAACAGGGAATCATCCAGGACAGGGCTTTGCACAACACACCTCTGGATATGTCACAAAATTAGCCCTTGCACATTTGAAAAGCAGGTTGTTAATGGTTAGGCCTCTGACAGGGGGTGTTGGAGGGGGGGAGCGGAGACTCCCTGCAGGCATGGCTGCCGTAATGATTTACTAAATGTCAAATGAACAGCAGCGAGAAGTAAACACCAGACATCTTGGCTGGGAGCTTTTTTAGCATTTCACGCCCTGATTGTGAGATTCACTCCTATGTTGGCCACCCTTCATCACAGCATGAGAAGCCGTGTGGGGAGAGAAATGGCCATAGAACATACGTGCACACGTACACAAAGGTATACACCCAACAACATTTATATTTCAAGCTACTATCCCCATTAAAGCGTCTACTCACTTCACTCTGTTGATGAATACTTGTGCACGCGCCTGGGAAGAGTCTGCTCCATAATCTCCCATCAGTGTTCAATTGGGTTGAGATCTGGTGACTGAGATACCCATGACATGTGGTTTACATTGTTTTCATGCTCAACAAACCATTCAGTGACCACTCGTGCCCTGTTGATGGGGGCATTGTCATCCTATGGCGGCATAGCCAAAATAATGGCCTGCCCAGCATTTTTATACATGACCCTAACCATGATGGGATGTTAATTGCTTAATTAACTCAGGAACCACCCACGCCCCACCTGCTTCCAATATACATTGAAGTGTTTACATTATTTTGGCTGTTACAGTATCTGTACTTGTCAGCTTAACCAACAACATTATCCCAGTTTGATATGCTGTTTGAATGCATCTAAAAATAGAATGTTCAAATTTTTCCTCCTGCTTCAAAATAGCCTAGAATAACATAATTCTTCATTCTAAACAACATTTAAAAAAATGTGGATTCTGATAATAGATGTAGAATTGATTATTTTGTGAAACAACTTTGTTCCAAGCAAATTTAGTGGTTAAATAAAGCTTCATTGTCTACACTGATCCCACAGCAGCACAAGGAATTGTCCATCTCAAATTAACGACACTCAGGTAGTCCTTTGAGTTCCGTTGCGTCAAGCTTTTTTTTCTCTTCTGCTTGCAAAGTACGCTGACTGCAGACTTCCTTAGATCATTTTTCAAGGCTTTTTACAATGACATTTTCTACAGTAGCTTCCGAACACCAAACCCTGAGCTGACAGTTTTTGAGGAGGAAAGAGCATAAAACATATGCGGAAATAATAGCTTGTCTGAGTGTGTTCTTGTGGTGTATCCAGACAATGTGGAGGTCTCTGGGGTGGCCATCACAGCTCCTACATCCTGATGTGGGCTGAGAGGATGCCATGTCTGCCACTGGGTGAGCCTCATCTCTCAGTTCCTAGGAGACCTGGGGGAAGAGCCACCACTCTCTACATCGCCACAGCGCTCACATTGCCTAATCACTCTCAACCTCTCCCCTCTCTATCAGCCCCCTCGCGTTCACACTCTGTCCTTTCACCATTATTTATTTATTAATCTCTTCTTCATGTGTTTTTTCTCTGCACTTTGATTCACCCCTTTCCTAATGACAGACCCAGATGTCACTTTTAAGGCCCAGAGTAACCCATAAGCACATAAATGAAGAAGACAAGATGGCTTCCTATCTACTGACGTCACTGCTCACCCATGGTCAATGACCACACCTCATCTTCTAGTGCAGATACATTCTCATCAGACTCACCTGTGCTGTGTTGACCCCAATGCTAAGAAAAGGGGTGATGAGGGGTTATGGGTGATGTGGGGTAAGGGGTGATGAGGGGTGAGGTGTGATGAGGGGTAAGGGGTGATGACGGGTGATGAGGGGTGACGAGTGAAGAGGGCCGAGGGGTGAAGAGGGGTGAGGGGTTATGAGGGGTTATTGGCGATGAGGGGTAAGGGGTGATGAGTGGAAAAAGGTGATGAGGTGTGATGGGGTGAGGGGTGATGAGGGGTGATGAAGGGTGATGTGGAGTAGTGAGGGGTAATGGGTGATGAAGGGTGAAGGGTGATGAAAGTAATGAGAGGTGAGGGGTGATGAGGGGTGAGGGGGGTCCCAAGTGAACCTGTCAGCAGTCTTGGGAGCAGCTAGCCCCATGCCAGGCTCCAGCTTCAGCACTTTCACTGCTGCCACCCTGCATCGGGTGAGCAGATCTGGGCCGTGTCTCCTTTAAACACGCTGTCACTTACAGTCCCCCAGGGCCCGCACTGATTGGCTGGTGTGTGAGCCACCAGACTCTCTCAAGCCTCCATGCCCCCCCCCCCCACCCCCTATCCTTGTACACACACACACACACACACACACACACACACACACACACACACACACACACACACACACACACACACACACACACACACACACACACACACACACACACACACACACCAGTACTGTAACAGTGCTGTTGACCATGCGGGCCTCATCAAGCCAAGATTGGTAGTTAGGGCCTGCCCACACACACACAAACCTGGAGGGGACATGAGAGAATGGAGAATGGAAGTTGTGTGTGAAATACGAGGCTGGCAAAAGAGGAAGAAGAATGACATATGTTACCTTTTGGGAAGTTACCTTCTGAATGTGGTGAGATACAACAAAATCCCCCCCTAAAAAAGTTTAGGAATCAATTAGTCAAAACTCACAGATCAGACTGATCTAGGTGGGATTCACTGCCATCAGTTTGTAAAATCCACCCTCTTCCTATCAGGCCCTCTGACAAAATGGACCTTTTGAATATCCGAAAGGTTTGTTGACATCATACATACACTACCGTTCAAAAGTTTGGGGTCACCGAGAAATGTCCCTGTTTTTTAAAGAAAAGCAAATTTTATGTCCATTAAAATAACATCAAATTGATTAGAAATACAGTGTAGACATTGTTAATGTTGCAAATGACTATTGTAGCTGGAAACAGCTGATTTTTAATGGAATATCTACATAGGCATAGAGGCCCATTATCAGCACCCATTACTCCTGTGTTCCAATGACAAGTTGTGTTAGCTAATCCAAGGTTATCATTTTAAAAGGCGAATTGATTATTAGAAGCCCCTTTTGCAATTATGTTAGCACAGCTGAAAACTGTTGTCCTGATTAAAGAAGAAATAAAACTGGCCTTTAGACTAGTTGAGAATCTGGAGCATCTGCATTTGTGGGTTTGATTACAGGCTCAAAATGGCCAGAAACAAAGAACTTTCTTCTGAAACGTGTCAGTCTATTCTTGTTCTGAGAAATGAAGGCTACTCCATGCCAGAAATTGCCAAGAAACTGAAGATCTCGTACAACGCTGTGTAACGATTGTCGTTGGTGGAAGAAGGAGTAAATCAAATCAAATCAAATCAAATTTATTTATATAGCCCTTCGTACATCAGCTGATATCTCAAAGTGCTGTACAGAAACCCAGCCTAAAACCCCAAACAGCAAGCAATGCAGGTGTAGAAGCACGTAGAGTAGAGTAGACCAAAGCGCAGCGTGGTACGTGTTCATATTTACTTTTAATACACTGAACACAAAATACAAAAGAACAAGAGAATAAATGAAAACCGAAACAGTCCCGTATGGTGCAAACACTGAAACTGAAAATAACTACCCACAACCCATAGTGGGAAAACAGGCTGCCTATGTATGGTTCTCAATCAGAGACAACGATTGCCAGCTGCCTCTGATTGGGAACCATACCAGGCCAAACACATAGAAATAGAAATAGAAAACATAGAACACTAAACATAGAATGCCCACCCCAACTCACGCCCTGACCAAACTAAAATAGAGACATAAGGTCAGGACGTGACACGCTGTGTACTACTCCCTTCACAGAACAGCGCAAACTGTCTCTAACCAGAATAGAAACAGGATTGGGAGGCCCCAGTGCACAACTGAGCAAGAGGACAAGTACATTAGTGTCTAGTTTGAGAAACAGATTCTCACAAGTCTCCAAAACACCAGTCTCAACATCAACAGTGAGGAGGCGACTCCGGGATGTTTTTGAACGGTAGGCTACATATGAGTTTCAACATGGTATTTTTATATCTTGAGATAGTAATAATAGATGTACACATTCTCAAGTCCGATGCCTCTGAAACACAGACCATATGTACTGTTGCACAGCTCACTGTAAAATAATCAGGAACACAGGCAATCTTATCTTGATTTCAGTTCAGAGTTATAGACAGGTGTTTGCTATTAGGGTGTTTTTCAGCAAGTTGTTGGTGGGAGGAGGGGTTAGATAATAATGCCCCTAAACAACTGTAACAGAGAAACAGAGCCACTGTCCAGAGCTAGGGCTGTGCTCGCACAGGGAGTTAGATTTCACCCAGATATGGGTAGAGATGGAGGAGGGCCAAACATATGTTCAGAGGGCCAAGAACACAAGCAGTGACACGTTAGCCTTTTCACAGAGATGACCTTTCCGCAGCTCCTACCCAGTGCTGCCTGCCGCTGTCCTTTTGTCTGCCAGCTAGCCCCGGGCCTGGCTCAACCCAAGCGCTAGAATTTCTCCTCATCTCCCCAAATCTCCCTTGACTAAATGTCAGGATTACACATTTCTCTGCTCACACTGAAGGCTTTAATTAGCACTAGTGTGTGTGTGTGTGTGTGTGTGTGTGTGTGTGTGTGTGTGTGTGTGTGTGTGTGTGTGTGTGTGTGTGTGTGTGTGTGTGTGTGTGTGTGTGTGTGTGTGTGTGTGTGTGTGTGTGAGATTGTGTGATTGTGTGTGTGAATGTAAGCATTTCCTCTCTGTTTACCCTTGTCCCCAGCGCATTTCTCTACTCAATGTCCCTCTCAGTCCTAGCAAAGTAAAGGGCTGACAGCAAGAGGAAGCGCATGAGGGGGGTGAGAGGGAAAGTGGAGGGAAAAGGTGAGAAGACAGAGAATCACCCTTAACAGTGGCAGCCGATCTGCTAATGTGAAAAATAGCTGACGTGCCCACACACCACCGGATCGCATTGAGACCGCTTAGGCCACCAGGGGGGAATTTATACAGATGTCATCATTAATCACATCCTCCAAGGCTTTTCAAACAACACACCCAGCACAATGGAGTTTGTTAAGTCTGCTCATTAGTCAAAGGTCCCACAGCTCTCCTACAGTACCTCCGACATGACAGCTGTTATTGTGTGGTTCTTTGTATCTGAGCAGCTTCTCAAGATTCTTTGTTTACATGTCTATGACCAGTCTTTACTTACCTGTATGCTATTCTCCTTCTAAAGCGTACCGCATATGCTTCCCAGTCTGAACAGTTTGTGCAAATATTATGACTATGTTTTGTGACATTTTTGTCCGTTTTGGTGATCGGCAGTGTTCGGAAGGGGTTTTCTTTGACTGTTTGAGCACACAACATTTTTTCTTGAGGAAAGCCGAAGTTTGGTAGCCGATGGTGGTGATTGGTAAACAGTAGGGATTCTTCAATGAAGTGTTTGTTGTCATTCAGCGACAGACATCTAGTTTTCATTTGTTCACTTGAGAAATACTGTACCAAACAGCTTAGTTCGATGTCAAATTGCACTTCTAAGACCTCGACAAAAACGTAAAAACTAATGACAGATTTCTTGATTTATCTTAGAATGATTCTGACTATTTTGAGGAAGTGTTACTGTATGTTGTTGCCATGGCGTCTCAAGAGGGACAAACCATAATATTGCCTATTTTTTCTATTTTTTCAAGCAAATGTCTTTTTAAGAGAGTATATGAGGAACAGATGTTCGCTTCGCCTAGCCGAGTTATGCTAGGAGCAAACCGAACCAAGTACACGGACACTTTAACTCCAATCCATGTGCTGTGACTGCAACATGTGACAGTCCTTAGACAAACTCAAGACCTTGGTCCAACTGCATGCTTTTAGGGACTCCATAGCCACAACACCTTGACTCCATGTTTCACAGTAGCGATACAGTCTCGTTTGAAGGCCTACTTAGTCCCCTCCTGTACTCCCTGTTCACTCACGACTACATGGCCAAATATAACTCCAACACCATACGTTTGCTGGTGACACAGTGGTGGTAGACCTGATCACCGACAACGATGAGAGGAGGTCAGAGAACTGGCAGTGTTGAACAAGGACAACAACTTCTCCCTCAATGTGAGCAAGACAAAGGAGCTGATCGTGGACTACAGGAAACAGCGGGCCGAACAGGCCCCCATTAACATCAACGGGGCTGTAGCGGAGCGGGACGAGGGTTTCAAGTTCCTTAGTGTCCACATCACCAACAATCTATCATGGTCCAAACATACCAAGACAGTCGTAAAGAGAGCAAGACAAAACCTTTTCCCCCTCAGGAGACTGAAAGGATTTGGCATGGGTCCCCAGATCCTCAAAAAGTTCTACAGCTGCACCATCGAGAGCATCCTGACCGGTTGCATTACCGCCTGGTATGGCAACTGCTCGGTATCTGACCGTAAGGTGCTACAGAGGGTAGTGCATGCGGCTCAGTACATCACTGGGGCCAAGCTTCCTGCAATCCAGGACCTCTATAATAGGCGGTGTCAGAGGAAAGCCAATAAAAGACTCCAGTCACTCAAGTCATAGACTGTTTTCTCTGCTACCACACTGAACAATTAATCAAATGGCCACCGGACTATTTACATTGACCCCCCCCCCCCGCTGTTATTTATCTACGCACAGTCACTTCACCCCTACCTACATGTTCAAATTACCTTTAACAATTACCCCTGCACACTAACTCGGTACCGGTACCCCTGTATATAGCCTCGTTATTGTTATGTTATTGTCTTATTTTTATTATTTTTTACTTGAGTTTATTTGGTAAATATTTTCTTAACTCTTGCTGAACTGCACTGTTGGTTAAGGGCTTGTAAGTAAGATTTTCACGGTAAGGTCTACACTTGTTTTAATTGGTGCACGTGACAAATAAAGTTTGATTTGATATGCCTGTTTCAGCTGTAAGCCCGGTGTAGGTGATGATAAACCAGCAATCTGTAGCTAAACCTAGCAATCTGTAGCTAAACCTAGCAATCTGTAGCTAAACCATTAACTGTAAAAGCAGCTACAACCCACAAGGTCTTGTGGTCCAGTAGCCTTGGGATCATTATCATTTGGCACCATAAACTCAAACACTATACACCCCTCAGACCAACCCACATCCACTCCATGTGTCTCTAATGGTTCACTCCAGGGAAGTAAGGGGATTCCCATACTCCGTCATGGGCGTCCACAACCACCACACTCCAGTCACACACTCATACCATACACTTGTTTTATGGTTGGGCTCATAAATCTGTCATAGTCTCACACTGTAAATGTATCATTATCTTCTGCTATTAATTGAAGGACAAGGATGGCATAGTTCACACTCCTTACTGCCACCAGGTTATGACCTTAGCTTTGTACACACTAAAAAAAACATATCATCCCCAAAGTGAATGTGACAAAGGTGCATCACACAGACATGGAAAGGATTCTTTGCCACACCAAGCTTGTCCTCAGTAACAGCTCCCTCTCAACATCTAACAAAGACTTAACGCGACGGGCAAGGCAGCAGGGGAAAAAGTAACCCTGTCTCGGGCTGCGGGGGGGGGGGGGGGGGGGGGGGGGGCACGGCACACTGTCAAGTCAGCCAGTCCCTGGCCATTGCTGCACTACTCTTCAGAGCTGGCAGTCACCCAGTCCAACATGACCGAGGGCGCTGGACTGGTTTTGAACTGGTTTCCTCACTCAAGGGTAGTCTGTAACGAAACCCTGCGTCGCCTCTAATTAAGGCAGGCGCCTGGGTGCGGGCATAACGAGCTGATGAATAATTAGAATTGGAGGAAATTGTGCAGCCAGGGTGGCAAATCTGGAGGGACAAGTGCTGAAAACAAGGCAAGCGGCATTAAGTCCACAGTCACTCAAATCTGTGAACTTGGCCAGAGGCGTTAACACTAGGCCTGTGTGAAAAGGAAAAAAACTCCAAGGACTGGTGGTGGGCCGGGGCCCTTGTGGCCCTGTAGGGCAGATTAAAAATAAATAAATGATTCCCGCGTCTTTGGTTTGGAGAATCATGTGTAGGTTGGGTCCAGACCTCTGTGAGGATAGTCGGAGAGATGGAAGGGGAAGACATTCTCAGCTGCAAGTCAGTGGCCGTTCACCATGGATTGACAGTTTGGCAGTGAGCTAAATAAAATTCCTTTAGAAAAATGCAGCTGTTACCCTTTGTTTTAGCTTCACAGACTGTAGACCATAGTACTGTAAGAAACCACTGCTTTTCAATTAGGATTTCCTGAAGTGTCAGCTTCACCATGTAGCTTCTGGCTTTAATATACATTTTAGGCTAACATTTAAATGTCCTGGTTGAGATGTATTGGTCTCGTATTGGTCATGTGATTTACTGTGTATAATACTCCATACAGTGAGCCATGTACCTTATGCAACATGTGAGTAACGAAAAGGAACAATGTGATTCATCGGCGTAGCATTACAAGGTGGCTGTAATGATGCTGGGGAGGTGTTAGCATGTTAGCATCTCAGTGACCCACTTTTGGTCAGTCATCACATAACAATTGTTAATTATCATGGGGGTTCTTGGGGTTGGGAGGAAGGGGGCTAACAACTCTCCTGGGGGGTGTGGGTTGGTTTTGTATGGTGGAAGGGGGTGGCAAGGATGACCCGGTAGGGAGTACCAGGCCCCTAAGATCCCCCTGGCAGCCAAAATGGAGGACCTCTAATTAGTCCTGGCCTTCCCGAGTTACCAAGGTTGTTCACTTCCCTGGGTAATTTAACACTGTGCCCGCTCTTGCTCTTTTCTCTGCCAGCTGTGGCACTTTGTCTGGCAGAGTGGCAACACACCCCGTACAGACATGAAGAAAAAAACAACAGCGTGACTTCCAGGTTTTCACCGTATCGTTTGGTGGCCTGTTTGTTTGGTTGTATTGCATTTATGTCACTGTTGGCGTATGTGTCATCATGAAAGAGCTGGACTCTATGTATAATATGCTTTTGGCCTCTCTTTCAGAGGTACATAATGTAATGCTTTCAGACGGGTCTTATTTCAGACTGCTCTCACTGCAGTTCTCTCTGCCCTTGACAGTGGCTCTCTCATCTCAACTGTACGAGGTAAACAAATAAATGCAAGCTGTTGGCAGGGAAATGGCGTATTAGAAAAGCTGTCATGTGAAATAAGTTTTCAAATATACGAGGTAATTCATTCCCGCTGAAAAAAAGATATAACAAAGGCTGAAATGATCAATCTCTCAGAGATAAGGTTGCATTCAAGGAAACATTCATATAATGAACCTTCTTCACAAAGATGATAAGGCGGCCTGTAAACAAGGTCAGGAGAGGAAAACGACAGTTTACGGTTAGCTTTGTATGTCTTAAAAACAACCCCACGTCTTCGTTCTTCAAGAGAATCATCTTTTTTTTCTTGCTCCCTATGCTTCTTTCCCCATTATTTCCCTACAATTTCCCAAAGCTTTTATCAACGTACATCCCAATAAGGATGGCCTACTTGTCTAAGATTATACTCTTATTACACAGTTACAGAAATACACAACATGCGGTTAAAATAATAAGCAGTCCTTGTGCAATGTGATGCAGCAAACTGGACCAAATCATGCACCGCTAAATATGTCTTTTCCCCTTCCAACTCATTAGAACTTAATGCTGCATTCATCATTTTGATAAGCATCAGCTTGAGGTCAATATGGTCCGGAATGCAGCAGGACGAGGCAGAAGCTCGTTAGGCCACCTATTAGAACATTCAGACCGTGTTCTTAATGGAAACATGCCTCACAGCTGATGCCTCGCCGCTTTGAAAAGGGGAGCGCTTGTTTTCGTGAGGCACGTCATATCATTAACCGCACGAGGAGGAGTGCAGAGTGTCTCACTCCCTAGATCCCGTCCTTTTCCACATACATTAGTGTCCCCATGTCACGCTTCATGTGAAGCGAAAGGGAAAAACGTGTCGGTTTCCTAGCAGAATGTGGGCTAAGGGTGAAAAAGTGGTGCCTTGGGCCATCAGAACAACGCAGAGCCGTGGCATTAATGTTGATGAGTACTGATCACAGACTCTGGTCATTAGACTAATAAGACTGTATTCAAATTAAGCAGGGATGTTTTCCTTTCTCCTTTTTACCCTCCCTCCTTTCTCTTCCGGTAAATGCATGGGAAAACAGTTGTATTTCGGTCAGAGGGCCTCTGCGTTATTCCGTTAACGGTGGAACTAATTAAATGAGGCGCTCCCTTGTGATGTATAGTTATTTATCCTTTGTCAAGCAGAAGAATCTGTGTTTGTGTGCTCTACATGTTAACCTTTTTTACCCAAATTGTCAATATTGTATTTACTGATTATATCAAGGCAGGAGGATCATGTGTATTTTAAATGGCAAACTGCTATTTGAACCTTAAAACAAAACTAAATATAACATGGTACTCCGAGGGGGTGAATGCTCAAAATTTTGTAAAGCATTTGTGATTTTTAAATTTGTATTATTGAGAGAAAAAAATAGTTTGGTTAGCCCTGAAGGTCTCATAATTTATTTTCGCTTGATCTTTCCTCCATTCTCCTCTCTTCTTTTTGCCATCTGTCCTGGTACAGAGCAATTTTAAGACACACTAAGTCAAATTTACTACAGACGCAAGTTGTAAAAAGTAATGGTGTCTTGTGGTAGGCTGCATACCACAATGACTCTTAAATGTGTACATCCTAATAGATTACTCTGTCTATGGTTTCACTGCTTCATTCAGCAGCTACTTCTCTATCACTCAATCAATTAGTTGTTTAGAGTTTCTAGACATTGGATAATGGATGCACATGACAAGACAACATTCTCTGCTCATTTAGCTGGTAAGAGGGCTACTTAAGGCATGTGTCAAACACTTCCCATACCATTAGGCTGATCTGCAGTACAGTCAATTGTTCTATATTCTATACAATACAAATGGAGGATGTTTGGAACTCATGCACTTACTGCACAAATGCGTAAAGAAGTTTAAGGAACAGTGTTGATCTGGAATAGAGTGAGAGCTGTATCAGTTTTACTGTGTGTGTCTGAGGACTACAGTGAGTCAACTACTACCTACTACAGTATAACAAACAGGCAGTGATAGAGCTCATGTCCATGTAAATGGCAATCTATTCCACTTTCAGACTTAATCTGCTTATTTTCTCTCTCCTAGGCTGTGAGTTGCTGCGGCTCACCCGCCCGACCGGCCCCCCGGGCCCTGGTGGGATTTCTTCGACTGACAGTGACCCTGCCAGGCCTGACTGTGGACCCAGCAACGGGGGGGAGCGGAGCGGCTCTCTCCCCTCCTGACCTTGCTGGCATGTCCTGCCCACTGGGGGACAGGGGAAGGGGAAGTGGTGGGTCGTGACCCCTGCGGTGCGTGGCGGCGGTCCACAGATGCTAACGTGGCCTGACGAGGGACTATTGGAAACATATTCTCCAGGCCTGTGCCACTTACTGCTGCCTCCCATGACCTGATGCAGCTGAAAAGGAGTGGATGACCTTTTCCTGATGCAACATGGGATCACTGTTTACTCACCCTGGGCCCAGCCTCCAGGGAGGAGAGAGGACAGAGGCTTACATAGACCAGAGTGGTACGGACACATTGGGCTCTCTCAGAACAAACTGTCTCCCTGGACTCTCTCTCTACCTCTGTTGTATTAGATAACTTTTAATCTAATACTGACCACAGTTGTGAGGAGTGGAGAGAACCAGTTTATTAGCCACCAACCACAAAATCAAAGAATAGGAAATAAACTGTTTTAGCTACACTATACTACCAAGTGTATTGAATCAGTCAGTAGTCTGGAGAAAATCAGACATAATGCATTTGATGTGTCTATGCTTGAAATCCTTTTCATATTGAGAGTTGTCCAGTAGAGGACATATACATTCTGTCCTACTTGTATTTGAGGGAATGTCCTTTCTATAGCCTACATGTATGGTCATTTGTACTTTTGTTTATTTGTTTAAAGGTTAGTCTGTTTTCATGTGAGGACAAGGAAGCTCTTCGTCAAAGGGGAGGGATGCTCTGTGGGATGAACCACAGCCCTGTGTTCTCCCATCTGGAGACTGTAAATCAGTCTTCAACTCCACACACAGACAGATTTACACTGCTTCAGCTTGTGTTTCCAGGCTTGGGAGCAAAAAATGTAAACTTTTTGAAACAATTTATCACAGGAATCACGTAATTTCAAAGACCAAAATGATAACCTTTTAGAAAGAGGAATCGGAGGCTGTGTGTTCTAGATTTATCTTCATTATAAACTATACTCCTGACGCATGTGTATTCCATAACTCCTAGCTGTTGTTTTAACTAACTCCTGTTGCGTAAGACAATCCTATCATCTGGTGACACCTACTGTAGGCGTTGTCGGTTTGTTGACGGTTTGTTGACGGTTCGCACTCTTTCATAGTCCTCCTCGTCTGTAATGTATCTACGTCTCTCCTCATCTGTTGTCGTGTCCAAGGCAATTGCCTGGAACATTTGCAGGTGTTGCAACCAGCAGAACAGGCCTCTCCATTATTCTACAGAGACTCTCCTCACGCTCTCTCCTCCACATGTTTGATGGAAGATGTAAGTGGTCCCCCTTCGAGTTGGTCCACGACTGTTTTTATTTCTATTCCCTGGCTAAAGTTCTAGGTCATGACTTAATGGTCCTCAGTGCTCCATGCGCTGGGTCAGGACCTGAGTGTGGTGGTTTGTAGATTGACCCGTGGCGGCAGGGGAACAGACATCTAACATGCAGGTTAAGTGACAGGGAGTGCACAATAAGGTCAGCATCAACGTGTCACCCTTCCAGACCTCTCAGGAGGTAAAGCGCCAGAACAGACACATTTCAACTGTTTGCAGATGTGTCCGGCTCAATATTTCACTGACAAACAACAGGCACGTGCTGCGCTTGATAGAGCAACCGGTCACTTCTAATCTGCCTCTCACAACCAGGGAATTTCACAACACTCCCCAGTGGAAGTTTGTACTGCATGGAATGTAGAATAGTTGTCATTGTAATGTGTAGGCCTATCATCTGCTAAGGGAAAGGGTAGACTTATAGAGATTGTTTTATCTATATACTGTGTTAGTTGTAGTAAATTGTAACATTTAACCATGCTAATTCTCCTCACTCCTCCCCCCCTTATTTCCCCTTTCTCTGCCCCCTCCTCTCCCCTTCCTTTTCCCCTTTCTCTGCCCCCTCCTCTCCCTGCAATTATCTCCAACAAGTAATTCTACCTGACCTAAAGTAGCCGTTGAAATGGGTTTGAAGGTCCAGGAATCTGAGCTTGCTCCTCTTAGCCAGGGAGGTGGCAGATCTTCGCCGGGCCATTACAACGTGTCACTCCAGCCTGTCAGGGCTTGGCCTCCCCAGGCACCGTCAAACTGCGCCGCGCCCTCAGATGTCTGAGAGGTGTTGGAGGAGAGTAGGGCCCTGCCTGACAAAATAATACAATGCCTGGGCTCTGAGCGAAAGTAGTAGGAGAGGCCATCCAATCTCGTACTAGTCCCTGCCTATGAATGCCACAATTGCAAGCACAATAGCATGCTCTCGCACACTCACGCACACACACACACACACGCACACACAGAGGCCAAACTGTTTCCCTGGGCTGGTGAACGCATTAGATAGAGTATTGATGATTTGTTTTTCTGGAGCAGCTTCGGTGCACTTTAGATAGTGAGGCCTGCAATCTGGAAAGAACAGCAGGAGAGTAGAGAGAGAAGTAAGAAGGTTGAATGAAGGGTGGGGAGGAGGAGGAGGAGCTAGTCTGAACACTCAAATGTGAGTCTGTCAATGCAACGTGAAAAAAACTGTCAATATAAAGTATATATACAGTGCCTTCGGAAAGCATTCAGACCCCTTGACTTTTTCCACATTTTGATAGGTTACAACCTTATTCTAAAATCGATTAAAGTGTATTTTTTTCTTCATCAATCTACACATGATACCCCATAATGACAAAGCAAAAACATTTTAAAAAACATTTTTGCATTAAAAAAATAAATAATAATAAAATATCACATTTACATAAGTATTCAGACCCTTTACTCAGTACTTTGTGACGCACCTTTGGCAGCGAATACAGCCTTGAGTCTTCTTGGGTGTGACACTACAAAGTTGGCGCACCTGTATTTGGGGAGTTTCTCACATTCTTCTCTGCAGAGCCTCTCAAACTCTGTCAGGTTGGATGGGAAGTGTTGCTGCACAGCTATTTTCAGGTCTCTCCAGAGATGTTCGGCTGTGGCTGGGCCCCTCAAGGGCATTCAGAGACTTGTCCCGAAGCCAATCCTGTGTTGTCATGGTTGTGTGCTTTGGGTCATTATCCTGTTGGAAGGTGAACCTTTGTCCCAGTCTGAGGTCTTCTGTAATTTGCTCTGTTCATCTTTACCTTGATCCTGACTAGTCTCCCAGTCCCTGTCGCTGAAAAACATCCCCACAGCATGATGCTGCCACCACCATGCTTTACCGTAGGAATGGTGACAGTTTTCCTCCAGACGTGGCACTTGGTATTCAGGTCAAAGAGTTAAATCTTGGTTTCATCAGACCAGAGAATCTTGTTTTTCATGGTCTGAGAGTCTTTAGGTGACTTTTGGCAAACTCCAAGCTGGCTGTCATATGCCTTTTACTGAGGAGTGGCTTCCGTTTGGCCACTCTACCATAAAGGCCTGATTGGTGGAGTGCTGCAGAGATGGTTGTCCTTCTGAAAGGTTCTCCCATCTCCACAGAGGAACTCTAGAGCTCTTTCAGAGTGACCATCAGGTTCCTGGTCACCTCCCTGACCAAGACCCTTCTCACCTGATTGCTCAGTTTGGCCAGGTGGCCAGCTCTAGGGAGAGTCTTGGTGGTTCTAAACTTCTTCCATTTAAGAATGATGGAGGCCACTGTGTTCTTGGAGACCTTCAATGCTGCAGACATGTTTTGGTACCCTTCCCCAGATTTGTGCCTCGACACAATCCTGACAATTCCTTCGACCTAATAGCTTGGTTTTTGCACTGACATGCACTGCCAACTGTGGGACCTTATATAGACAGGTGTGTGCCTTTCCAAATCATGTCCAATCAATAGAATTTACCACAGGAGGACTCCATGCAAGTTGTGTCTAAAAACCTGTTTTTGCTTTGTCATTATGGGGTATTTGTGTGTAGATTGCTGAGGATTTATTTTAATTTAACCTATTTTAGAATAAGGTTGTAACATAACAACATGTGGAAAAAGTCAAGGGGTCTAAATACCTTCTGAAGGCACTGTAGATTGTATTTGTATAACATTTTTTACCCCCACCGACATCACGTCTTATCTTGCCCGATTTCTATGTGATTGTGTACACTTATTGATTGACAACTGGCTCCAGAGCCACTCAGGCCTCTTAAAATACCAGGCCAGGGCTTCAAGTTTCAGCCACAGGCCTCAGGCCCCCCTATTGTCTGTTTCCCCGGCTGGCTCCAGCATGGCCCACCTCTCCATTCACTTTCACTGCATTGTGTTGCTCCTCCAGCACCTAGCCAGCCCTGCCACTCCTACCTCCCACAGGCCCCAGCATGGTGGGGCTCACAGTGTCATCCTGACAGGAACATGGCTGCCTAAACATACTGGTAGGCGAGGCTCTCATCATGCTAGCCATTCTCAAGCGTCTTCCCTCTCTCCATGCTCTTTGGTCTTCGCTATCACTCGTGGTGTTTGCATTCTCTCCCAGTCATTATCGTTTCACCTTTTAAACATGTTTCTCTGCTGTTATATTTGTGTAGGGTAGAGTTGTTATCACGCTAGGTGTGTGAAAGGCCAACGTTATGTTACCTATCACTCCAATACAACAATCCAAATCCTGTTTGTTTGTATAATAGATGTACATGTTTTGTTAGCGGCTGTTTCATTTTTGTAAATTAATGTGCTACAAATGTTTTATACATCTTCAAATATTTGTTTTTCTAACATCTTTGAGAAAATGGAACAGCAAAAGTGAGCAATCGATCTAAAATGGTTGACCCATGTCAGACCATCATACTGCATCTCCTTCCCCTGTGAAAATGCCCTGAACCCCCAGCTAGCACATAATGTTCTGAGAACCATGTTTCTTAGATCTTGGTGCAGGAAGGGTTCCAGATAGTTGCTTGGCTTTGGAACATTCTCAGCACATTTTGGTGGTATTTAATTACTTAAATAATTAATTTTGGTGGTATTTAATTACTTTCAAGTTCCAATGCAGCTGTTTTTATCTCAATATCAAACATTTCTGGGTAACAATTAAATTCCTTACTGTGATAGTTTTTCCAAAGAAATTTGTAAAAAATTCAACCAAATTAGCTTCTTAGCAAATATGCATTTCTCAAGCAAGAATTTCGCTAGGACTGTCTGGGAGTGGTCTGAGTGTGTTGATGTCACCAGGCAGGCCAAAACACCATCACACCAAAATAGACTGAAATTGTAAGTATTTTCAAACAGCTCTTACACTAAAAGGGCATTATCATAATTTTCACAATTTCACACTATTATTCCAAGCTCATAGTGTGTAAATATTGAATCATCCTGATTGCTGATTGGTTAAAACCACATTTCAGTCATTCCAGCTATTCAACAAGTTTCCACCTGCTAAATATATGATGTTAAAATGCCTATTTACTCTGTTCCATCTGAGTGCTCAATCCACAGGTACATCACACCAGCCAGGCAATTTATAAACTTGACCTCAACTATATAAAGCATCTAGACATTGTCATGTGTCGGGAGACTGGATAAGACATACAGGCAGGCAGCTTTTCTCAGTCAATCATGAATCAGCACATTTGTTATGGATATATACAAAGAAATGTCAATAGAAAACAGGTAAAACTGAATGAGTTTGCTGTCTTTCCAGCTTCAGTTTGAAGTGATTGTGTCATGTCCTGACCTTAGTTCCTTTTTTATGTCTCTAGTTCAGTTTGGTCAGGGAGTGAGTTAGGGTGGGCATTCTATGTTTTCTGTTTCGTATCTGTACCAGACAGAACTGTTTCGGTTTCGTTCGTTCACATTGTTGTTTTCGTATTTTTCAGTGTTCTACTAAAATAATTCTGAACATGTACCACGCTGCACCTTGGTCCTCACCTTCTTCCACCAACGGCCGTTACAGAATCACCCACCAAGAAAGGACCAAACAGCGTGGTAACCAGAAGCAGAGGGTTCTGGACTCCTGGACTTGGGAGGAGATATTGGACGGCAAGGGACCCTGGGCACAGGCTGGGGAATATCGGCGCCCCAAGGCAGAGCTGGAGGCAGCGAAAGCTGAGCGGCGGCCGTATGAGGCAAGGCAGCGCAACAGGCACGAGAGGCAGCCCCCAAATTTTTTGGGGGGGGCACACGGGGAGTGTGGCAGAGTCAGTTTACTAGTCAGGTACCGTGTTATGCGGTCAAACGCACGGTGTCTACAGTACGCGTTCTTAGCCTGGTGCGCTACATCCCAGCCCCCCGCAAGTGCCATGCGAGCGTGGGCTTCCAGCCAGGGCGTATTGTGCCGGCCCAGCATGTTTGGTCTCCGGTACGTCGTTTCGGCCCGTGCCGGGCGAATGTGGGCATTGCGCCTAAGGGAGAGGTGTGAGTGGTATGCACCAGATCTCCAGTGCTCCCCCACAGCCCGGTCCATCCGGTGCCTCCTCCACGCACCAGGCCTCCTGTAGGTCTCCCCAGCCTGGTGGGTCCTGTGGCAGCCCCACCAGGCTGTCTCTCCGTCTCCTCCCTCCAGGTTCTCCCGCCTGTCCGGTGCTTCCTGAGTCTCTCTCCTGTCCGGAACTGCCAGAGTCGCCCTTCTGAGAGCCCCTTCACTCCGGCGCTGCCGGAGTCTCTCACCTGTCCGGCGCTGTCAGAGTCTCCCGTCTGTCCGGCACTGCCGGAATCTCCTGTCTACTGTCACGTCCTGACCTTAGTTCCTTTTTTATGTCTCTAGTTTAGTTTGGTCAGGGCGTGAGTTGGGGTGGGCATTCTATGTTTTCTGTTTCGTATCTGTACCAGACAGAACTGTTTCGTATCTGTACCAGACAGAACTGTTTCGTATCTGTACCAGACAGAACTGTTTCGTATCTGTACCAGACAGAACTGTTTTGTATCTGTACCAGACAGAACTGTTTCGTATCTGTACCAGACAGAACTGTTTCTGTTTCGTATCTGTACCAGACAGAACTGTTTATGTTTCATATCTGTACCAGACAGAACTGTTTTGTATCTGTACCAGACAGAACTGTTTCGGTTTCGTTCGTTCACGTTGTTGTTTAGAACGACCAGCCGGCTTGGGTAGCAACCTAAACATTTTGTTGGGAGGATGAATCTTGTGGAAGGATGAAATAGTATGAATAAATTCATACAAATAAACGTTTTAACGAAAATATGTCAATTCTTATTTGAATATGTTGAATAAAAGTCATTGAATAAAAGTCATAATGCCCACGAAGCCTTTGGGCATTATCACTTCATCTCGGGACAAACAACACTGTGCCAATATATCTTCCAAACACTGGCTTCTCAGGCATTATCACTTAGCCCTTGTGTAGTCTTAACATTCTGTATACTCCCCTTGTCCTAAAGGTAAAAAATGTCCCGCCTTCACTAAACCCCTAAAATAAAGCAGCTTTACTACATTTTAAACCCAAAATATATTTTGCATGAAGAAACAACTTGTCATTCATCACAAACTGTGAATATCTGGTTTTCTCTCTTCACAATGCAGAAAGACATTTAATCAGCATTACAACACACCTGTCATAATTGAGGTTTATTATTGTTATTATTGTTATTGATAATGGTATTACAGAGGTGTAAACATATTTTTTTTAGCAAGAGATAGCACTTGTATAGCCTAAGAAAGAAGCAGAAATGTGCAGATAGTAGTTTCAATGCATTTTATTGAAGGGAGACAATAACAGTCTTGAACTTTTTTGGTAACATGGTGATACATTCTTATATACTGTACAATGAGGAATTCAACTACAAAATACTAGTCTTCTCCCATTTTTTGAACCATTGCCCCCAGCCACAAACTGTATGAACAACAACAATAAATAAGAATCAAATAAGATAAAAGATACAAAAAAAATGTGAAGAATATAAATCAATCAACTAATTAGCACATGTAGGACAGTATGCAAGTGTGTGTGCATGGACTTTGTAGATGTATTTCTCACATGTGCAGCACATAGTATTTGTCCTTCTTTGGGGGGCAGATTTGGCATCTCCTCCACTTTCTCTTTGGGAGGTAAGAAACTAGAGTGGTGGTGGGGGTGAAGGCACACTTTGATGAGAAGGCCTCTCTCCCCCTTGTTGCGAGGAGTGCAGTGGTAGCTCAGGTTTGTTCTTTCTAACTGTGCCAACCATGGTGATCTTCCTCTTCAGGAGCTGCTGGCTGAGTTCAATCAGTGTCTTTGTGGTTTTTGTGGTGTGTATGATGGGACTAGAGTTGATATATCCAGATGACATGATTTTAAAACAACTCCTGGAAAAACTACTGGTCTTGGGGAGGATGAAACCACTACCAAACTTGATCCCATTCACATTTTCTCACAAACGAATGGGCTATCAATGCACAACGTTACGTTAGTCGGCTCACTGAAAAACAGTCTCTTTCCATGCAATACAGCATGTCAGATCGATAATGTTTGTGTGTATAGGCTGCTACATTTACGTAGAGTTTTTGCTTGTGTTTGTCGGGAGTGATGTGCTATCACTAGGGATGCACGATATATCGATGAACATATTCGAATCGTCCGATATTAGCTAAAACAGCCAACATCAGTATCGGCCCGATGTCTAGTTTAATGCCGATGTTAAAAACCGATGTCAAAGCTACTGTGCATACCTATAAAACATAGGCTCATGACGTAATGACGCCATATAAAACTTTGTGCTACACGTGCAACACAGCATTCCTAACCTAGCCCACACAATGTCTGCTGTGTGGATCGAGCAGTCAACAAGTCGAGCAGTCATTTGAAAGAGTAAGAACATTTCAACTCAAAGGCGAAATCCATTAAAGCCAAGATAATGGAATTCATTGCCCTTGACAATTAACCGTTCTCTGTCGTGGGTGATGTTGGCTTTTGTCCACTGGCAAAGCACCAGTACACACTACCAAGTGTGCCATTTTTTAGATGTTGCCCTAGCGGAGTTGCACAGTAATAGCGTCACTGCTATTAGCTTCACGACATACATACTGCGGAACACCGTTAGGGTCAGCGTGACGGTTGCTCTGTCAAAGGTGTACTAAAATGTCTGCAAACAAGCAAACACCAGCCACGAACGATGTGTTTACAATACCGAGTTGGTAATAAAGCATAATTTGTTCGATCGCAACTTCTGGGGTAGCTAGCTTTAGCTTGGCACCTAGCTAGCACCAATACAACCAGCCTGAAAACAATGACCAGTAGAAACTGCAGTCATTTTCATTATTCTTAGCAATGATTTAGGAATCCTTGTGAGTAAGTATTAGCTAGGTTGCCACTTGTTGTTTGCCGATTGAAATTGAACTTCATTTCATGAAAATAAATAGCTAGCCAGCTACTTAAACCTGTTGCCCAAAGCTAACGTTATAAGCAGCCAGCTAGCTTCATCTGGCTAGTGAGGCTCGACCGGACTGGATTATGTGTTGTGAAGCTAGCCACAATAAGGATTAGGCACAATAGTGGAATTTGCGGTTTGAAATTTCAATTTCAAATTAAGACAGTGATGCAAATGAAAATAAATAGTAGAATTATGCCATACTTTTATTTTGATGGCTAACCGCAAAGTCCGCTATTGTGGCGAATCCATATTGTGGCTAGCTTCACATAGATGGGTCCGACCACCATTAATCAACTGTCTTATAAATTAGGGTTATTTTAGATGATGACACCTAGCCATATAGTTAGCTAGCTGAAACAGATGTTGTTTTGCTATGTTTTTGGGGAATAACATTGTTTGCATCCATTTTTTTATGACGAGCACTGTAGGTGCGCGAGTCAACTTTACCAGCATCATAGTATACGTATCGATGAATCGTTGTGACATATGAAATACGAGTGACAGTGTAATCAATGTGTAATGACTACATAAAACATTTATGAATGCGTTAAATTATTATGTGACGTGCAGTCATATTCAGTAGTGTTATTTGACACGTTAAATAGTGTTATTTGACGTGTATCTTTTTTGACACACAAAGACCCAAACGGCGTTCCATATAAATCCTGGTTGAGAATGAAACGACTGAACAAATGAACAACGAAACATCACAGCAAGTAAGTGAAAGAAATCGTTTTTGATGATGTGTTACTGGTAATGGGGACATACGTAAATACCAGCAAAATTGCTTTTTGTTCAGTGTGGTGTGTGTGTGTGTGTGTGTGTGTGTGTGTGTGTGTGTGTGTGTGTGTGTGTGTGTGTGTGTGTGTGTGTGTGTGTGTAACCATTATTTAACTAGGCTGCAAGTCAGTTAAGAACAAATTCTTATTTACAATGACAGTCCGAATGACGCTGGGCCAATTGTGCGCCGCCCTATGGGAGTCCCAATCACGGCCGGATGTGATACAGGCTGGATTCAAACCACTGACTGTAGTTACGCCTCTTGCACTGAGATGCAGTGCCTTAGACTGCTGTGTCCATGTGTGTGTGTGTTAACTATTTAACTGTACTAGAATGCTTAAAAGGCCACAATCTTTTTTTATATCGGTTATCGGTATCGGTATCAGGGTTTTTTTTGGCAAGAAAAATATCTGATATCGGTATTGGCCAGAAATGTAATATGTGTGCATCACTAGTTATCACTTGTGCTAAATAAATATTGTAAGAAAGTGGAAAGAGCGTCTTGAGCTTTGTGCAGCAGCACTCCAATGTGAAGTACAGAGAAATTGTGAGCGAGTTTACAAATCATGAGGCAAATAGGGGTGAAAACAGCACTTTGCCCCTCTTTTTAACTATTTGCGTCTATATATTTTATTAAACTAAATAAAAAGTGGTGTGACGATTAGTCAATGGGAATTATCAATATACTCAGGAAAAATACAGATTTTTAGGGCAATATTGGTAGAAATGTTACAAGTGGGGAGGTTCAAGAACAAACACAACAATGTTATTGGTGTATACATTTTAACCCCTATAGAGCTCAAACCAGTACTGTCATGATCCTGAATTTTTGCAAAAGAATGGGTAATAGCAAAATTGTATTGTACTGGGAAAGGTGGGTTAATCTGTGGACATTGGAGGGTTGGAGTTAAGATCAGAAGGAATGGTGGATTGTCCGCTGGTGGTGAAAATCCAGCACTTACAGAAAGAGGAAATTAGGAATATGGGAATAATTATTTAACTACAGTACATGTACCGTACAGAACATGTGAGATAAAATAGCTGTAAATAGCAGTAGAAGTACTGTTGTCTGTTAGTTTACTCCAAGTAGTGGAGGGGTGGAATGGTTCGGGAATAAATAAATAAAATGAGGGGGATTGGAAATTATGCAAAATGTTTAATTGACAGAACCCAAAACCATCTGGAATATTGAAGCTGACTAACAGTGAAATGCTTACTTTAAATATAGGTATGGGCAAAGTGACTAAGCAACAGGATAGAATATACACAGTAGCAGCAATGTACGTGATGAATCAAACGAGTTAGTGCAAAAAGGGTCAGTACAGATAGTCCGGGTAGCTGGTTAACTATTTAGCAGTCCTATGGCTTGGAAGCAGAAGCTGTCCAGGGTCCTGTCGGTTCCAGACTTGGTGCATTGGTACCACTTGCCATGCAGCAGCAGAGACCAGTCAATGACATGGGTGGCTGGGGACTAAGCACGCACCCCTGTGGGGCCCCCGTGTTGAGGGTCAGCATGGCGGATGTGTTGTTGCCTACCCTCACTACCTGGGGCGGCCCGTCAGGACGTGCAGGATCCAGTTACAGAGGGAGGTGTTCAGTCCCAGGGTCCTGAGCGTCGTGATGAGCTTGGAGGGGTAGAACACTGAGCTGTTCAACATCATATTCATTCTACACATTAACATCAATAAGCTCTAAATTCTGTTCTCAAAACATAAAGAAAACTTTTTATAAAAAACAAGAACACTTAAGTAGAGATCAAAAAACATTCTGTGAATGTTATTTAAAAACATATACATCCCGTTCTCAGCGTCAACAAAACTCTATCCTCTATCTTGTTAAAGATGCAGTCCGAGGTCTTAAGCACGTAACATATCATATGAATTGCAATTTTATTTACTTTAAAATGTTTGTAGGATGCAACAATTTATACAAAATGGATGACATAGTACACAATTGTGGACAATTTTTGGGGACCCGTTTTGGCTTGTGAGTACTACTTTCTAAACTACTGGCTGAAATTATACTAAAGCTCTGAAGCATCACTTTAAGTCTGTTCAGGTGTGTTGGCCACGCCTACTAATTGGCAAACCTGATCTTAAAGGGTGCTTGTTTCCTTTGTTTCCTTTGGTCTGTTTGAATAGACAAAAAATGAACAGCTTTGTATGAGTAAAAAAACATGCCATGCCATCTCTATCCTGTTGGCGCAGTGGACAAAGGACTCTATTCAATCCGTAGCCTTGAAGATCATCTTGTAGCTCCATTGACAATTAAAAGCAATGTTCTCATGGTCACGGAGACTGCATTCACTCTAAAAAAAAATGGACAAGGAGCTTCCTTGATACTTCAGCGATACAGATTGAATCCATCCCTATTCCAACTGTAATTGTGGTGGAAGGTAGCCTAGTGGTTAGAGCGTTGGACTAGTAACTGAGAGGTTGTGAGATCAAATCCCTGAGCTGACAAGTTAGAAGCTGTCCTTCTACCCCTGAACAAGGCAGTTAACCCACTGTTCCTAGGCTGTTATTGAAAATAAAAATGTGTTCTTAACTGACTTGCCTTGTTAAATAAAGAAAGAATTACAGGGATAGAGAACAAAGGGTCTAATGTTTAAATCTCACTGATGCCATGTCACAATAAAAAAAATACTGTTTGTATGATCATTGAATTTCCATGTATCTCTGCTTGGAGTTGAAAATAAAACCTTCCAGGAAATCTTTCAAGAAACCAGAGGAAAAATTCTTAGAACATCACTGCAACCTTAAAATAAACATTCCCAGAAGAGACTACATTTTCACTTCTGTTCTCATAACGTTTAAAAAATGTTCTGTTTTACTGGTCAGGAAACGTATGGCTTCTTTCCCACAACCAATGTGAAACCAAAAGCACATGTTCCCCCAACTTCCAAGGATCCAAATGTGCTAGCTACATCCCACCATCATGTTTCATCTAGAAAAGGCATGTAATGAAATTTGCCCTAAATCACAGACATCAGGCCAGGGGTTGAGAGGTTAAAAAGAGCATGAGGTCAGGCCCATATAACCCTCCCAGAGCAGAATGAAAAGGAAAGCCCACTTTTGTCCCTGCAGTCCCAGAGGTCGAGGGTTAGGGTTAGGGTCAGGAGGTCAGTGTCACTGGGAAGCCAAGGCCTCTCTGGTCTTATTTATTATGGCAGCGAAATCGAAGGACCCAAAAAATTAGTGTTTTTTTTATGCCAGGGTTCAGGAGAGGGCAAGGCGACATTATTCGCTGCCCCGTAATTGGGGGAAAAGGAAGTCTGAGGCAGCGTACGCACACCTCAGGGGTCAGAGAACAACAACGGGCACCTGTGACCTGACGGTGGTGTTTGAGAGTGAGGGTGAGGTTGAAGGTGCGGCGGCGAGCAGGCAAAAAGCATTGAGTGGACAAATTGGATTCCTTGCCTGAGCATCTGCTTATACGTATTCATAAATATGACAGATGCTCTCATAGGCGGGGCGAGTAGATTTGTCCGTTAACAGAGTTAAGTGCTATTTGCTCACAATGCTATTATTCTAAATGTCATTATGTGGGATGCAGGCAGGGGTTGGAAAGATGATGGTGTAGTGTGTTTTTGTGTGTGTGTGTGTGTGTGTGTGTGTGTGTGTGTGTGTGTGTGTGTGTGTGTGTGTGTGTGTGTGTGTGTGTGTGTGTGTGTGTGTGTGTGTGTGTGTGTGTGTGTGTGTGTGTGTGTGTATGTGTGTGTGTGTGTGTGTGTGTGTCTGCCTGCGCGTGCGTGCAGCTCTGAGGTAGTGGCTGCTGGTTTCAATATTGAATGGGTATTGATGTCTGGATGGAAACAGAGTTGATTGGGATGGATGGCATTGCGGCCTGAGGTCTGAACAATAGCAAAGAAATAGGTTGAAAGCACTTTGGATTAAAACTGCATAAGGCCTTGTGTTGACTGTATGGACAGTAGTACTGTAGTGTCTGGAACAGAATCATAGGACTTATGGTTATGAGACCATCACAGTACGATACGAGTAAGGGTACAGTAGTTTGTGAGACTCAAAATTAGGTCCCTAATAGATACAAACCTCCAAATGACTAGAAGGATCATGTCCTATTGTGGGGCCTAAATAGGTGAAAAATACCACAGATTGACTGTCCAGTTGTTAAGCTTCAGGGCTGAAAATCTGACATCTACAGTCCTAACTCAAGACAGGACTGTCTCCATTCTCTCCCGTCACCTCAGGCCCAGGGAGTGCCCTCTCTCTCCGCTTATCTCCAACACTGCCTCTATATGACTGCCCACCTCAAACAGCCATGGGTCCTCGCAGGCGTCACTCAGGCAATACCACGGGCCATCCATAAATCACTAGCAGGGCCCACAACACATCAATGAGTGGCATATCTAACATCTAAGCAAAGTTTAACGACTCTCATAAAGGTTAATGAGTATTCCTCTCCATGGAAAACGAGACTGTCTCTATGCTATCTGTCTCTAAAGATACTTATCAATGAACCTTATCATACACATTGCAGGAGAGAGATATTGTCTGGAGCTGGCTGCTGTAATGGGGCTAATAATGACTCTGCTCCAGTCACCTGAATGCTTGGACCCATGTACCCTATTGGACGAGATACTGAGCTCCATGATATCTGTATCTGTCTCGGTTCGATCTCTACCTAGAAATGCTTGTATCTAAAGGGGGAAGTACTCTTTGATAAGAAACCAAACGAGGTGTGAATATTGTTTTTCAACATGGTGACCTCAATATAAGTCAAACGTTGTATGTGGGAGTCTGGTCCGATCGATCGTTGTATGTGGGACTCTGGTCAGGTCGATCGTTGTATGTGGGCGTCTGGTCAAATCGATCGTCGTATGAGGGAGTCTGGTCAGAACGATCATCGTATGAGGGAGCCTGGTCAAATCAATCGTCGTATGAGGGAGTCTGGTCAAATCGATCGTCGTATGAGGGAGTCTGGTCAAATCGATCGTCGTATGTGAGAGTCTGGTCAGATCGATCGTTGTATGTGGGAGTCTGGTCAAATCGATCGTTGTATGTGGGAGTCTGGTCAAATCGATCGTCGTATGTGGGAGTCTGGTCAGATCGATCGTTGTATGTGGGAGTCTGGTCAGATCGATCGTTGTATGTGGGACTCTGGTCAGATGGATCGTTGTATGTGGGAGTCTGGTCAAATCGATCGTTGTATGAGGGAGTCTGGTCAGATCGATCGTTGTATGTGGGAGTCTGGTCAAATCGATCGTTGTATGTGGAAGTCTGGTCAAATCGATCGTTGTATGAGGGAGTCTGGTCAAATCGATCGTTGTATGTGGAAGTCTGGTCAAATCGATCGTTGTATGAGGGAGTCTGGTCAGATCGATCATTGTATGAGGGAGTCTGATCAAATCGATTGTTGTATGAGGGAGTCTGGTCAGATCGATCGTGGTATGTGGAAGTCTGGTCAAATCGATCGTTGTATGAGGGAGTCTGGTCAGATCGATCGTTGTATGTGGTAGTCTGGTCAGATCGATCGTTGTATGTGGGAGTCTGGTCAGATTGATCGTTGTATGAGGGAGTCTGGTCAGATCGATCGTTGTATGAGGGAGTCTGGTCAGATCGATCGTTGTGTGTGGGAGTCTGGTCAGATCGATCGTTGTATGTGGGAGTCTGGTCAAATCGATCGTTGTATGAGGGAGTCTGGTCAGATTGATCGTTGTATGTGGGAGTCTGGTCAGATCGATCGTTGTATGTGGGAGTCTGGTCAGATCGATCGGTGTATGTGGGAGTCTGGTCAAATTGATCGTTGTATGAGGGAGTCTGGTCAGATCGATCGTTGTATGTGGGAGTCTGGTCAGATCGATCGTTATATGTGGGAGTCTGGTCAGATCGATCGTTGTATGAGGGAGTCTGGTCAGATCGATCGTTGTATGTGGAAGTCTGGTCAAATCGATCGTTGTATGAGGGAGTCTGGTCAGATCGATCGTTGTATGTGGAAGTCTGGTCAAATCGATCATTGTATGAGGGAGTCTGGTCAGATCGATCGTTGTATGTAGGAGTCTGGTCAGATCGATCGTTGTATGTGGGAGTCTGGTCAGATCGATCGTTGTATGTGGGAGTCTGGTCAGATTGATCGTTGTATGTGGGAGTCTGGTCAGATCGATCGTTGTATGTGGAAGTCTGGTCAAATCGATCGTTGTATGAGGGAGTCTGGTCAGATCGATTGTTGTATGTGGGAGTCCGGTCAAATCGATCGTTGTATGTGGGAGTCTGGTCAGATCAATTGTTTTATGTGGGAGTCTGGTCAGATCGATCGTTGTATGTGGGAGTCTGGTAACATCGATCGTTGTATGAGGGAGTTTGGTCAAATCGATCGTTGTATGAGGGAGTCTGGTCAGATCGATCGTTGTATGAGGGAGTCTGGTCAGATCGTTGTATGAGGGAGTCTGGTCAGATCGATCGTTGTATGAGGGAGTCTGGTAAGATCGATCGTTGTATGAGGGAGTCTGGTCAAATCGATCGTTGTATGAGGGAGTCTGGTCAGATCGATCGTTGTATGAGGGAGTCTGGTCAGATCGTTGTATGAGGGAGTCTGGTCAGATCGATCGTTGTATGTGGGAGTCTGGTCAGATCGATCGTTGTACGTGGGAGTCTGGTCAGATCGATCGTTGTATGTGGGAGTCTGGTCAGATCGATCGTTGTACGTGAGAGTCTGGTCAGATCGATCGTTGTATGTGGGAGTCTGGTGAGATCGATCGTTGTACGTGGGAGTCTGGTCAGATCGATCGTTGTATGTGGGAGTCTGGTCAGATCGATCGTTGTATGTGGGAGTCTGGTCAGATCGATGTATGTGGGCGTCTGGTCAGATCGTTGTATGAGGGAGTCTGGTCAGATCGTTGTATGAGGGAGTCTGGTCAGATCGATCGTTGTATGAGGGAGTGTGGTCAGATCGTTGTATGTGGGAGTCTGGTCAGATCGTTGTGTGTGGGAGTCTGGTCAGATCGTTGTGTGTGGGAGTCTGGTCAGATCGTTGTATGTGGGAGTCTGGTCAGATCGATCGTTGTATGTGGGAGTCTGGTCAGATTGATCGTTGTATGTGGAAGTCTGGTCAAATCGATCGTTGTATGAGGGAGTCTGGTCAGATCGATCGTTGTATGAGGGAGTCTGGTCAGATCGATCGTTGTATGTAGAAGTCTGGTCAAATCGATCGTTGTATGAGGGAGTCTGGTCAGATCGATCGTTGTATGTGGGAGTCTGGTCAGATCGATCGTTGTACGTGGGAGTCTGGTCAGATCGATCGTTGTATGTGGGAGTCTGGTCAGATCGATCGTTGTACGTGAGAGTCTGGTCAGATCGATCGTTGTGTGAGGGAGTCTGGTCAGATCGATCGTTGTATGAGGGAGTCTAGTCAGATCGTTGTATGTGGGAGTCTGGTCAGATCGATCGTTGTATGTGGGAGTCTGGTCAGATCGATCGTTGTATGTGGGAGTTTGGTCAGATCGATCGATGTATGAGGGAGTTTGGTCAAATCCATCGTTGAATGAGGGAGTCTGGTCTGATCGATCGTTGTATGAGGGAGTCTGGTCAGATCGATCGTTGTATGAGGGAGTCTGGTCAGATCGATCGTTGTATGAGGGAGTCTGGTCAGATCGATCGTTGTATGTGGGAGTTTGGTCAGATCGATCGATGTATGAGGGAGTTTGGTCAAATCCATCGTTGAATGAGGGAGTCTGGTCTGATCGATCGTTGTATGAGGGAGTCTGGTCAGATCGATCGTTGTATGAGGGAGTCTGGTCAGATCGATCGTTGTATGAGGGAGTCTGGTCAGATCGATCGTTGTATGAGGGAGTCTGGTCAAATCGATCGTTGTATGAGGGAGTCTGGTCAGATCGATCGTTGTGTGAGGGAGTCTGGTCAGATCGATCGTTGTATGAGGGAGTCTAGTCAGATCGTTGTATGTGGGAGTCTGGTCAGATCGATCGTTGTATGTGGGAGTCTGGTCAAATTGATTGTTGTATGTGGAAGTCTGGTCAGATCGATCGTTGTATGTGGGAGTCTGGTCAGATCGATCGTTGTATGCGGGAGTTTGGTCAGATCGATCGTTGTATGAGGGAGTCTGGTCAGATCGATCGTTGTATGTGGGAGTCTGGTCAGATCGATCGTTGTATGTGGGAGTTTGGTCAGATCGATCGATGTATGAGGGAGTTTGGTCAAATCCATCGTTGTATGAGGGAGTCTGGTCTGATCGATCGTTGTATGAGGGAGTCTGGTCAGATCGATCGTTGTATGAGGGAGTCTGGTCAGATCGATCGTTGTATGAGGGAGTCTGGTCAGATCGATCGTTGTATGAGGGAGTCTGGTCAGATCGATCGTTGTATGAGGGAGTCTGGTCAAATCGATCGTTGTATGAGGGAGTCTGGTCAGATCGATCGTTGTATGTGGGAGTCTGGTCAGATTGATCGTTGTATGAGGGAGTCTGGTCAGATCGATCGTTGTATGTGGAAGTCTGGTCAAATCGATCGTTGTATGAGGGAGTCTGGTCAGATCGATCGTTGTATGAGGGAGTCTGGTCAGATCGATCGTTGTATGTGGGAGTCTGGTCAGATCGATCGATGTATGAGGGAGTTTGGTCAGATCGTTGTATGTGGGAGTCTGGTCAGATCGTTGTATGTGGGAGTCTGGTCAGATCGATCGTTGTATGTGGGAGTCTGGTCAGATCGATCGTTGTATGTGGGAGTTTGGTCAGATCGATCGATGTATGAGGGAGTTTGGTCAAATCCATCGTTGTATGAGGGAGTCTGGTCTGATCGATCGTTGTATGAGGGAGTCTGGTCAGATCGATCGTTGTATGAGGGAGTCTGGTCAGATCGATCGTTGTATGAGGGAGTCTGGTCAGATTGATCGTTGTATGAGGGAGTCTGGTCAGATCGATCGTTGTATGAGGGAGTCTGGTCAAATCGATCGTTGTATGAGGGAGTCTGGTCAGATCGATCGTTGTATGTGGGAGTCTGGTCAGATCGATCGTTGTATGAGGGAGTCTGGTCAGATTGATCGTTGTATGTGGAAGTCTGGTCAAATCGATCGTTGTATGAGGGAGTCTGGTCAGATCGATCGGTGTATGAGGGAGTCTGGTCAGATCGATCGTTGTATGTGGGATTCTGGTCAGATCGATCGATGTATGAGGGAGTTTGGTCAGATCGTTGTATGTGGGAGTCTGGTCAGATCGTTGTATGTGGGAGTCTGGTCAGATCGATCGTTGTATGTGGGAGTCTGGTCAGATCGATCGTTGTATGTAGAAGTCTGGTCAAATCGATCGTTGTATGTGGGAGTCTGGTCAGATCGTTGTATGTGGGAGTCTGGTCAGATCGATCGTTGTATGTGGGAGTCTGGTCAAATCGTTGTTTGTGGGAGTCTGGTCAGATCGTTGTATGTGGGAGTCTGGTCAGATCGTTGTATGTGGGAGTCTGGTCAGATCGTAGTATGTGGGAGTCTGGTCAGATCGTTGTATGTGGGAGTCTGGTCAGATCGTTGTATGTGGGAGTCTGGTCAGATCGATCGTTGTATGTGGGAGTCTGGTCAGACCGATCGTTGTATGTTGGAGTCTGGTCAGATCGTTGTATGTGGGAGTCTGGTCAGATCGTTGTATGTGGGAGTCTGGTCAGATCGTTGTATGTGGGAGTCTGGTCAGATCGTTGTATGTGGGAGTCTGGTCAGATCGATCGATGTATGAGGGAGTTTGGTCAGATCGTTGTATGTGGGAGTCTGGTCAGATCGTTGTATGTGGGAGTCTGGTCAGATCGATCGTTGTATGTGGGAGTCTGGTCAGATCGTTGTATGTGGGAGTCTGGTCAGATCGATCGTTGTATGTGGGAGTCTGGTCAAATCGTTGTATGTGGGAGTCTGGTCAGATCGTTGTATGTGGGAGTCTGGTCAGATCGTTGTATGTGGGAGTCTGGTCAGATCGTAGTATGTGGGAGTCTGGTCAGATCGTTGTATGTGGGAGTCTGGTCAGATCGTTGTATGTGGGAGTCTGGTCAGATCGATCGTTGTATGTGGGAGTCTGGTCAGATCGTTGTATGTGGGAGTCTGGTCAGATCGTTGTATGTGGGAGTCTGGTCAGATCGTTGTATGTGGGAGTCTGGTCAGATCGTTGTATGTGGGAGTCTGGTCAGATCGATCGATGTATGAGGGAGTTTGGTCAGATCGTTGTATGTGGGAGTCTGGTCAGATCGTTGTATGTGGGAGTCTGGTCAGATCGATCGTTGTATGTGGGAGTCTGGTCAGATCGATCGTTGTATGTGGGAGTCTGGTCAGATCGTTGTATGTGGGAGTCTGGTCAGATCGTTGTATGTGGGAGTCTGGTCAGATCGATCGATGTATGAGGGAGTTTGGTCAGATCGTTGTATGTGGGAGTCTGGTCAGATCGTTGTATGTGGGAGTCTGGTCAGATCGATCGTTGTATGTGGGAGTCTGGTCAGATCGATCGTGGCATAGAATAATCACAGAGTACACTTTGTCCACCACCACTACCACTTTGCAAACACTTCAAATAGATAATAGAAAAGTGTTGAGTGTTTATGTGGCCCTTCCATCAGAGGAGTGCACTACTCCCCATTATAATTAGCTGTTGAGTGGAACTCTTCATCTGGTAAGACGGCTCTACTTACCACCTTTATCAACATGTCAATCTCTTTATAAGCATTAAAACATCACATTAAATAATTGAATAACAATGTCCTTACACCATCTTAATTTTTGAAAGCTATTATGCAAATGCCAAGTCACAGATAGCTCGTAGTTGAGTATAAGTTATTGTATGGAGATAACAGATGTTACATCACCTCTAATCATTGGGCTTTGTTTTACTTTGAAAGACAGTGATCTGGGGAGCCACCTAACCTATTGTCTAGTCTTTATCCACCACTGTCATGCATCCAGACGTTTTGGTCTCGAGGGTCTACAGGGTCCAGACGCTAAGCAGGTAAGCCTCCCTCAGGCCCTCTGCCTCCGGGTGGTAGAGCAGATGGGGGGGGAGCACTGGGGACTGGGACTACGGACTGGCGTCAGGCTAATTAGGCCGTCAACACTAAGCAGCATGGTGTGATAAGAAGCAGACAGATGACAGGAGGTGTACGAGGCCAGCTGGAGACAGTCTTATCTACAGGGTGGAGCAAGGCAGCGACCGTCCAGCTTCCTCACGCAACACTCCCCCACCCCGAGGAGGGAGAGAGCAAGGGTGGGGAGGGGAGGGGAGGAGGGAACTGATCACCTGGGAGTCACCGCTCCTGCCCCCGAGATACACTCACAAACACACACATACACACAAACGCACACATACACACTCTCTCTCACACACACATACACACACATGCCCATATACGCACTCTCTCAAACACTCGCACACACACACATGCTGGGTGTCAAAGGCTCCCTTTGTCACCATGAGGTCTCAGTGCCACCTTGTGTATGGAGTTGTTTCTCTACCTCCACTAGTGAAGAAATGTGTGTGTGGCTGTGTGTGGGAGTGTGTGTGTGTGTGTGTGGCTGTGCGTGGGGTGTGTGTGTGTGTACACCTCTATGTTGTTTTGCAGCAGTGTCACACCTCACTTGTCTCGAGTGCTGAATGGCCCTGAACTCCTGACACCAGCTGCATTTATGTTAAGATGGTTGATCTGAAAGATCATTATGATGTACAGAAAGAGGATGATATTGAACTAATGATTATGAACAAAAACCTCTTCAGTCGTCTTGCATTGATTTTCTTCTCAATAGTGAAAACACTAGAGCAAGTACCTTGTCTGGTTAAATATTAAAAAACATCGGAGGGAATTGTATTTTACTAGGCAAGTCAGTCGAGAACAAATTCTTATTTTCAATGAAGGCCTAGGAACAGTGGGTTAACTGCCTTGTTCAGGAGCAGAACAACAGATGTTTACCTTGTCAGCTCAGGGATTTCATCTAGCAACCTTTCAGCCTAAGTCCAACCTTCTAACCACTACCTGCCACCCCAAAGAAGAAGA
This sequence comes from Oncorhynchus clarkii lewisi, assembly GCF_045791955.1. Lineage (NCBI taxonomy): Eukaryota > Metazoa > Chordata > Actinopteri > Salmoniformes > Salmonidae > Oncorhynchus > Oncorhynchus clarkii. The sequence continues at coordinate 28,987,332 of NC_092151.1, read as the reverse complement.
AGAAAGACGTAGAGAGAGATCTCTCTCCGGTGTCCATGGTACTCTATCTGTTTTGATTCATTCTAAGAGGATGAGCCGGGGGTAAACTGATGACCATCTATTTCTGTTTGTGTACGGGACATTTATGGGCATATTAGGCCCTGGAGTGAGACATCCAGAAAATAAAATAAAAAATCCATCCGCTGCCGTGCCGGGGTGCATATCAGAGAGCTCTCTTCCTGAGGGCTGTCTCTGAATGAGAGCGACTCTGGCTCCTGGCTGTCTGCGCCTTTCTCCCCGCGCTCACTGCACACCACATTATTTTTAACCCACTGCCTCCAAAAGGAAGCTGCAGACGTTTGGCCTCTGAAGTCCAGCACAATGAGCCTACACCCCCACCCTCCACCCTCCCTCAACCCCTTCTGTTGCCTTCACAAACACACACAAACAGACTCACACACACGTAAACGCATGGACACACACACACACACGCAAACCCTTTGCTTAGAATCCTTCCTCCTCTCGCCAGCCCCAGTTCTGTTTGTTCGTAGGGTAGTGGTGCTAGTTGTTTTGTGTGATGTCAGAGCTAGGGGTCATTCTGGGTCAGTGGGCTGTAAATGAGGTGCCACTAATTACAGTAAACACAGTGAAGTCACTGCCAGACCCGGCTAGCCCGCTAAGGCTGGGGTAGTGGGGTGGGGGTCCGCTTTATTCACGGAAAGGGAGGTCCCCCAAACCAACGGTCAGCCAGCACGGTTACTTTGAAAAGCAATCAAGCTCATTAGTTGTTTGTGTTAGCTATCACGGACAGGGTGTGTATACGTAAGTAAGATGGCCTTATCCATTTTCTCCACTTCCTTCTATGGAACACCTCGTTATGCATCACCTAGGTGATTGCTGTTTTGTTTCTGGGTCTTGAACATGAAAGTGGCGTTAATTAACACCATAATAGTTGTTGAAGTTGATCCTCATTCTTAGGCTATATTTTGTTACCTTATATGTACAAAACATTAAGAACACCTGCTCTTTCCATGACATAGACTGACCAGGTGAATCCAGGTGAACGCTATGATCCCTTATTGATTACATTTATTAAATCCACTTCAATCAGTGTAGATGAAGGGGAGGAGACAAGTTAAAGAAGGATTTTTAAGCCTTGATACAATTGATAAATGGATGTGTTTGTGCCATTCAGAGGGTGAATGGGCAAGACAAAATATTGAAGTGCCTTTGAACGAGGTAGGTGCCAGGCGCACCAGTTTGAGTGTGTCAAGAACTGCAACTCTGCTGGGTTTTTCACACTCAACAGTTTCCCGTGTGGTCCACCAAGAATGGTCCTCCACCCAAAGGACATCCAGCCAACATGACACAACTGTGGGAAGCATTGGAGTCAACATGGGTCAGCATCCCTGTGAAATACTTTTGACACCTTGTAGAGTCCACGCCTCGACGAATTGAGGCTGTTCTGAGGGCAAAAGGAGGTGAACTCAATATTAGGAAGGTGTTCCTAATGTTTTGTACACTCTGTGTATTTCTCTAGAGTAAACGAAACATCACATGTCGATTTGGCCTCGTCTCTGATGAATCCCCCAGTGTTGTTTGGCATGACTCCACGCTGTCTGATAGACTCTATCTCGTCCAGCCCTCCCATGATGCCTCAGAAGGTGATCAGCTGTCTGACTGAGCGGGGTCTCCTGGGTATTTAACAGAGACCCTATGCAATGGTAAAAGGCCCCCCCCCCCTCAAATTAATAATTAACTGAGAGACAGAAATCTGATTGACCCAACCTCTAAAGACATGGCTATTGAAATCAGATTACCGATGGCTGAGTCCTGGTTTGCTAGCGCCACATTAACGGTTTGGCCTTGAAAACGTACACCTCTTCTCTGATGGAGAGAAGGAAGGGGAGAGAAAGATGATCAACTGGGGGAGAACTGGAGAGTGACGTCTGGGGGAAAATTGAAGGCAATTAACTCCAGTTCTTCTTGTCTGAATCGATGAGATGAGGGGTCACAGGTCACAAGCTCACATTGCACACACTCTCTTGTATACACAGTCTTTCTCTTCCGCACGGGGTCGGTATCACTCTCTCTCTCTCTCACTCGCTCTCTCATGCTCTCGCTCTCGCTCTCTGTCACTCTCTCACTCTCTTACAGAGCGACAGCTCGATGCATGTCACAGGCACTAATAGAGGGGAGACAGCTGTGTACTATTCTGGTAGATAGGCAGTACATTGAGGCTTCTCTTGTTATTTGCTACTGCAGTTTTTGTTTTTGTTAGTCTTTAGCCAACATTATTTCTACAAATTGTATCATTCATTTTGTGTACTGAATTGTATCGGTCCCCAGTTGTCCAATGAAGAAAAGTTTTTGACTTCCTGCTTCGCAATCTATCCACCAGTGAATAGTGTGTGTCAAACCACCCTGAAAGTGCCTGGTCAATTGTTCTTGTACTTGAAAGTCAGCTAAGCTTTGTCAGGCTTGTCGCTGATGGCCTTTATCTTCTTCACATGCTGCCCAGTATTTTTAGCCACAGTCACAGTTGCCTGTTCCGGTGATTCTTAAGAGAACTCTATCTAAAGGCCCACCAATTGTATTTTTAGACAAGGGTGAAAAATGGCTGCATCATTTAAAGGACCTTACCCATGTGGGGCAGCCTGATGAGGGAGAGGTGAGATGGTCTTAGTGGCTGGGCTGGCTAAGTTTGCCTGGTTCTGGTTAAGCCATGAAGGTGGTGCCTCTTTTGCACACTGTATCACTGTGGAGGAACCTGTGGTGCTGGGATGAACAATGAGTTAGCACTGCTGGGCTGCTGAGCTGAATGAGGATCCGATACTATTTATAATGGCCACAGGTCAACATCCCCTGGGCAGAGGCAGATGCAGAGGCCTGCTCAGTTCAAAAGAGGGAATAATTCCAGGAAGCAGCCAGAGAGGATATACTCTCTCCCTCTTCCCTCTGGAGTCAGCAGCCACAGCCAAGATGGAAGGGGTGTGTGTGTGCTCTCAAGTGACTGTGTGTATGTGTGTGTGTGTGTGTGTGTGTGTGTGTGTGTGTGTGTGTGTATGTGTGTGTGTGTGTGTGTGTGTGTGTGTGTGTGTGTGTGTGTGTGTGTGTGTGTGTGTGTGTGTGTGTGTGTGTGTGTGTGTGTGTGTGTGCGTACGTGTGTGCGTACGTGTGTGTCTGCCAGACAGCACAAATGTGATAAAATTTTTGTGAGTCATAGACAGTAAATTCATCCATATCAAAACATACAGGTAAACCATCAATGACCTAAACACCCAAATACTTTTTCAGTAAGAGGTCATTCACCTGAAATGAAGTTGAAGATGCAAACTGCATTAACACGTTGGGCCTCAAAACACCAATGTCTCCTCATGGAGCCTAAGGAGCCAGGAAACATGAGTCAAATGTTTCCACAGCTGTGCCTTAGGGCAGAACGGGCCCAAGCTATTTCTCACAAACAATCACTCCCATAAGGAAGTGAATAGAAATAATCTGGCTCAGATGCCGTCCAATTAGTGATCCAACAATGACGAAACACTTGAGCAGAAGATGCCGTGTGGTCTTGAGATCCCTCTTGAACAGGGCAGCCCTTCACATCCCCCCACCCTCTATCAGATGAGGGGCCATGATGGAGCCTTATGCCAGGGTCTCTGTCTTTCTGTCTGTGTGTGTGTGCGTGTTTGTGTGCGTGGGTGTGGTGTGTGTGGTGTGTGTATCCACATTGAGGAGGGGGTTCAGGTTCTCGGCTAGCCAAGTAACAGATACAGCGGACATTCCACAGAGAGAATTCCATTCAGACTCTTAATGAGGTTTTTCTAGTTAGTTCTGAGTAGGAGTCGGGGACGAGAAGGTGGGGGGGGTCAATTTTTGTAGAGGGGAAAAACAGCCGAGTCCTCCACTCCAAACCATGTTCGGCGGCCGTGTTTCATTTCCTGGAGCCTGTAGTGGTTCCTCTTAAATAGCATGACCTGTTGAAGCCAGTTAAATCACCAGCGTCCTGATTAGAGAGAGCCGGGACCCAGGGCTTGTGCACAAGTACGACTATACTTTAATTCAATTTATCTTTATAAACATACACATCTGCGACTGATTTAACAGAAATTTTAGAGATATCTTTTACTACTTTGACAGAAAGTTTGGCTCCATTTACCTTCGGTAAAACCTTTTTCTACCAAAACACTCTGTATCTGGATATTGATCACTTACCTCAGTCTTGGGGTTAGAGTTGTAAGTGGGGTATAAACCAGTACATAAATTAGCGGTAATAATGGAATATTAATTGCAATGATCAAAAGAGATTTATATCAAGATTGTTACTCTACATTTTTTGTGTCATTTCTTGGGATTTTTTTTTCTTCTTCAAATCATCAAACTATCAGCGTTTTGTGTGATGTGGTAGGTTACTCTTTATAGTTGCTGCCAGTGGGCGAGTTCATTTTGCATCGCTCGGTGCCATAGTTATGCCATATATGCTGATATACCGTGGCGAAAGTAAATAGCAGCATGTAACTAAGCAGCTAAAAATAACATGGAATCACTAGACTTCCTGTTTGAGTCGTGCTTATGTTTGCAACACTGACAACAATGTTTGTATGAACGTGTCGATAGTGTATTTTCTGTATTTTTCAGTATTTTCTACTCTCCTCCTGAAAAAAGAACATGAAATTGTGCTTATGCTTACTGAGGCATGGAATGCAATCCTTTGAATAGTTTTGTGTATAACATAAAGTTTGTAGGCTCTACCGGTGACCAGACAAAGGTGATCAAGGAAGGGAAACAGCAGCGGATCACACAGCAGCTGTATTGGCAGCGGAATGGGCACTCAGCTACGAAAAATAAATCCTGCACATGCGCAGAAATATCCATATTTTTGGCCTGGGCTAATTGGGATACAATAGACTCCTCCTTCAGTTTTCAAAATGAACATTGTTATACAGATTCAACTAAATTCTACTCACACTGTAACATGCTTATTTCAGTCCATTGTCCTTCATACAACATTGGCAGCCACAATATCATTATGAAATGTGAAACGATGCGTATCCTGTAGGATCTTCTCTACAGTCTTATGGGATCCAGCTCTACGTCCAGCCCATCATCAGCTAGTCTCCTGGAGGAGGGTGCAGTGTAGTGGTAACATAACAGATGGCTGCTTCTAGAGGGTTGGCTGTCACTTGTGGCCTGTTTAGAGGTCACTGCGCTGGGCATTGCCCCCCGCCAGACAGAGCCCCCCGCCAGTTCCAGGTCATGTTCTGGAACCAGGGGTCAGCAGAGGTCATTCCCCCAGAGTCCACATTCTGATTTGTCCATGTCATGTCACAGCCTGGCTGCTGCAGTGGAGGGTGGAGGGGACAGACACAGCTTTATGTGTCTGTCTCCCCAGACATGGGTTCCAATACAGGGGCCAAGAGCCACCTTTGTCACCCACTGACCCCTCAGACAATGGAGCAATCATCAGATAATAACATTTAGAGAAGGAGGAGAAGAGGAGAAGAGGAGGAGGGAGGGGTGATGTAACAGACAAACATAGAGGCATCATAGAGTACATTAGGGCGTTGGGTAGGTTCATCTTGTAATGTATCGGAGGGGAGATAAAGAAGTGTAACAAATCCTGCCGGAGAGAGGATGATAAGCATCACTTATCACAGTGAGAGCCGGGCCATTAGCAGTCCCTATACCACTGCATTAGCACTATCAGTAGTTATGATGAGAATGTCCAGCATCCTGGATGTTTGTGTAGGAAATCATTAAACATCACAGCCAGCGTGTGAGTGACACAGCTTTTGTACTAATCTATAGTAAACAACCTAGTTTCATGTCATCTAGGTCATCCTGGACAGGAATACAATGAAACATAGTTCAGCCGAAATATGTTGGATAAAGGTTTAGTACACTATGATTTTTTGGAATTCAAACCACTTTTCATTTCCTTATACCACAAACTGTAGTGCCCTCCCTTTAATAACTGTGGATGTTAAGACCCTCCCCTTTAAGTAGTCAGCCTGCCCATTGGTAAAGTCACTTGTCAGGATCCCTGTCTCTACTTCTGCCTATTCCTCTGCCTCTTCCTCTGTCTATGCCTCTTCCTCTGTCTCTGCCTCATCCTCTGACTCTTCTCCCGTGTCTTTCTCTCTCTGCCTCTTCCTCTTCTTCTGTCTCTTCCTCTGTCTTTGTCTCTTCCTCTGTCTCTGCCTCTTCCTCTGTTCTTCCTCTGTCTCTGCATCTTCTTCTGCCTCTGTATCTGCCTCTGCCTCTTCATCTGTCTCTGCCTCTTCCTCTTCCACTTCCTTTGCCTCTGCCTCATCCTCTGTTTCGGCCTCTTCCTCTTTCTCTGCCTCTTTATCTGTCTCTGCCTCTTCATCTGTCTCTGCCTCTTCCACTTCCTCTGCCTCTGCCTCGTCCTCTCTCTGCCTATTCCTCTTCCTCTGCCCCTTCCTCTGTCTCTGCCTCATCCTCTGTTTCGGCCTCTTCCTCTTTCTCTGTCTCTTTATCTGTCTCTGCCTCTTCCTCTGTCTCTGCCTCTTCCACTTCCTCTGCCTCTGCCTCGTCCTCTCTCTGCCTCTTCCTCTTCCTCTGCCCCTTCCTCTGTATCTGCCTCATCCTCTGTTTCGGCCTCTTCCTCTTTCTCTGCCTCTTTATCTGTCTCTGCCTCTTCCTCTGTCTCTGCCTCTTCCACTTCCTCTGCCTCTGCCTCGTCCTCTCTCTGCCTCTTCCTCTTCCTCTGCCTCTTAATCTGTCTCTGCCTCTTCCTCTGTCTCTTCCCCTGTCTTTGCCTCTGTCTCTGCCTCTTCCTCTGTCTCTGCCTCTTCCTCTGTCTCTTCCCCTGTCTCTGCCTCTTCCTCTGCCTCTTCCTCTGCCTCTTCCCCTGTCTCTGCCTCTTCCTCTGCCTACTCTCGTGTCCCGAAGCTGGAGTGGATTAGGTCTTAAAGGGGAGGAGGTCCAGCATTAATTACAGTCTGTCTCTTCCTCTGACTCTGCCTTTTCCTCTGTCTCTTCCTCTGCCTCTTCCTCTGTTTCTGCCTCTGTCTCTGCCTCTGCCTCTGCCTCTTCCTCTTCCGCTCTCTATGCATCTTCCTCTGTCTTTGGCTCTTCCTCTGCCTCTGCCTCTGCCTCTGTCTTTGTCTCTGCCTCTGTCTCTGTCTCTGTCTCTTCTGTCTCTGCCTCTTCCTTTGTCTCTGCCTCTTCCTTTGTCTCTGCCTCTTCCTCTGCCTCTTCCTCTGTCTCTGCCTCTTCCTCTGTCTCTTCCCCTTTCTCTTCCCCTTTCTCTGCCTACTCTCGTGTCCTGAAGCTGAAGTGGATTAGGCCTTAAAGGGGAGGAGGTCCAGCATTAATTACAGTCTGACCCCTGCACTCTGCAATGGGCTAGGACACTATGGAGGGTCCCTAGTCTTAATGAAGAGGGTGGGGCACAGGGGGACTGGGGAAATGGACTGGTGTTTGTATGGGGGATGTCTGGTGGGGGTAAAAGCACAATGTCTCTCTCTCTCTTTCTCTCTCTCTCTGTCTGGAGCGACTCAGTCTGGTCTAGGTATAGGAAGAGCAAGAGCTTCAGGCTGAGGATCATGATAGCTATGGTCAGTGGGGCTCATTGTCCTTGACGCCCCCTACCCCTCTGCCCCCCATCCCCTAACCTCCGTCATTTTAACATACCCTACCACCACCACCACCACCACTTCCAAACACACACACACACACACACACACACACACACACACACACACACACACACACACACACACACACACACACACACACACAACACACACACACACACACACACACACACACACACACACACACACACACACACACACACACACACACACATCACCCTCCAACCCACACCGCGCTACTCTCCTCCTGATCGGATGACATTATTAACAATCATTACTTGGACACCAGGAAGTGGATAGATCTCCGGCTGGGGCTGGAGCAAGATCAGGTTAGCCTGACATTTGTAAATTAAATGAAAGCTGGGACGGCCTTGCACAGCCTCTGCTTTTCATTATCATTACCAGGGCAGAAAATAACGTCAGGCCTGTGTGCAGTGTGTTGTTATACTGACAATCTACCACTTAACATTAAGGCTGTACATTAGTTGAAAAAGAAGCATACAGATTATTTTATTTTACCTTCAAGACCAAAGGTTTGCACTGTGACATCTCCTGAAGGCATCAAGATGATAACAACGGGCCTAATGAATTATTAAAGACCATACATTAACATTACACCACCACCCTATATTACATTTAGGGTTCTGATGGTGAATATTTCATGACCGGGACTATGTACACTGGGGGTGATCCTTGTTTTCTAGCAGACCTCTTTGAACTCTGATACAGGCCTTTTCATTTTGTGGCCTTGCCTTGTGATTTGTGAGTGTGTGTGCGTAAGCGTGTGTGTGTGTTTGAGGTTTGGGTTGTGGTGTGGTGTGTGTGTCTGAGTTGTGGTGTTCAAGGTGAAAGGCTTTCACTTGCAGGCAGGGGAAAGCTGACACCCAGGAGTCAGTCAATCAGTCAGTTAAATGCCTGGTCTGGTCTGGTCCATGGATGCCTCAGTAACTGTTGTTCTTGTATGACACTAACCACAACTACCGCAGGACTGCTGCTGCTGCTGTCACTGAGCATGTTGCTGTGCAGAGAGAGCTTTCTGAGAGCTCCCGTCAAGTGTAATCAGTCAGACATAAAGGTGTGGTGTGCCTGCCTACCTGTCTGCCTCACTGCATGTCTGCCTCACTGCATGTCTGCCTCACTGCATGTCTGCCTACCTGCCTCCCTGCCTATCTGCCTCCCTGCCTGTCTGCTTGTCTTCCTACCTGCCTGTCTGCCTACTTGACTATCTTCCTACCTGCCTGTCTCCCTACCTACCTGTCTACCTACCTGCATATCTGCCTACCTGCCTGTCTTCCTACCTGCCTCCCTGTCTGTCTTCCTACCTGCCTGTCTGCCTTCCTGCCTGTCTTCCTACCTGCCTGTCTGCCTACCTGCCTGTCTTCCTACCTGCCGGTCTGCCTACCTGCCTGTCTTCCTACCTGTCTGTCTGCCTTCATGCCTGTCTTCCTACCTGCCTGTCTGCCTACCTGCCGGTCTTCCTACCTGCCTGTCTGCCTTCATGTCTGTCTTCCTACCTGCCTGTCTGCCTACCTGCCTGTCTTCCTTCGTGCCTGTCTTCCTTCCTGCCTGTCTTCCTACCTGCCTGTCTGCCTACCTGCCTGTCTTCCTACCTGCCGGTCTGCCTACCTGCCTGTCTTCCTACCTGCCTGTCTGCCTTCATGCCTGTCTTCCTACCTGCCGGTCTGCCTACCTGCCTGTCTTCCTACCTGCCTGTCTGCCTTTATGCCTGTCTTCCTACCTGCCTGTCTGCCTTTATGCCTGTCTTCCTACCTGCCTGCCTGCCTTCATGCCTGTCTTCCTACCTGCCTGTCTGCCTACCTGCCTGTCTTCCTTCCTGCCTGTCTGCCTACCTGCCTGTCTTCCTACCTGCCTGTCTTCCTTCCTTACCAAATAATTCTACCATACTGAAATATGATCCTGTATACAATGTGATTCTTTGAGCATACTGTGTACCGGTAGTTATTTTAACACAACAGACATTGCTAGTAAGTAACATCAACCGGTCTGCCTACCGGCAGGTAGGCAGACAGCCTACCTGCCTGTCTGCCTTCCTGTCTGTCTTCCTACCTGCCTGTCTTCCTACCTGCCTGTCTGCCTACCTGCCTGTCTTCCTACTTGCCTGTCTGCCTTCATGCCTGTCTTCCTACCTGCCTGTCTTCCTTCCTGCCTGTCTTCCTACCTGCCTGTCTGCCTACCTGCCTGTCTTCCTACCTGCCGGTCTGCCTACCTGCCTGTCTTCCTACCTGCCTGTCTTCCTACCTGCCTGTCTGCCTCCATGCCTGTCTTCCTTCCTGCCTGTCTTCCTACCTGCCGGTCTGCCTACCTGCCTGTCTTCCTACCTGCCTGTCTTCCTACCTGCCTGTCTTCCTACCTGCCTGTCTGCCTCCATGCCTGTCTTCCTTCCTGCCTGTCTTCCTACCTGCCGGTCTGCCTACCTGCCTGTCTTCCTACCTGCCTGTCTTCCTACCTGCCGGTCTGCCTCCATGCCTGTCTTCCTTCCTGCCTGTCTGCCTCCATGCCTGTCTTCCTACCTGCCTGTCTTCCTACCTGCCTGTCTGCCTCCATGCCTGTCTTCCTTCCTGCCTGTCTTCCTACCTGCCGGTCTGCCTACCTGCCTGTCTTCCTACATGCCTGTCTTCCTACCTGCCTGTCTGCCTCCATGCCTGTCTTCCTTCCTGCCTGTCTTCCTACCTGCCGGTCTGCCTACCTGCCTGTCTTCCTACCTGCCTGTCTTCCTACCTGCCGGTCTGCCTACCTGCCGGTCTTCCTACCTGCCTGTCTGCCTCCATGCCTGCCTACCTGCTTGTGCATGTGTATGTGTTTAATAGCATCCTGAAAACATTTCTAAATACATCAAGCAGTGTGTGACTTCCCGGTATTTGAGATGCAAGATGAGGCTCATACATAGAGGGTAGGGTATATCTGGACTGTCCATAGAGCTGAGTGCTCTCTGAAAGAAGAGGGGGGTGACACCTACTGTAAGACTGAGGCCAGTCTAGTGCAAAGGACACCAACTTCCTGACTATACTGTTTGCAATGGCCCAGGATTAGCTGCTACATTAGATCACAGACTGTATATTGGTAATCCTTATTAAAGTATACTGTGTTAAATACATGACGTCCTGTATGATACAGAAATATATTGTCAAGCCTTACATTACATCAAATTTATGCTAGCTATTTATTCTATGTATCACATGGGAGTTGTGGTGGATATTACAGATAACCGCAGTTGATGTTACTTACTAGCAATGTCTGTTGTGTTAAAATAACTACCGGTACACAGTATGCTCAAAGAATCACATTGTATACAGGATCATATTTCAGTATGGTAGAATTATTTGACAGGGGGTTGTCCTCGTTGATGAATAGGCGCCACGACTTGATTGGGGAAGGCTGTGCTGCTCAGTGGAAGCCCTTTGAAAACAGCAACAAAGGCTTCTCAGCTATGATGCAGCCATCTCCAGAGACCAGGCCTGGGTGTGCTGAGCCTTTTAAACAATCAGCTCACTTTACAATTTAAACCCTGGCCCTGCCCTGCCCTCGCTGCCATACTATTCAATGGAACTGTCACAGCTGCACGGCATCACACTCAGGTGTCAACCGATCTAATGTTGCTTTAAAATTGCAATAACAGTATTAGCTCATGGTTATGTCTCCCCTGTGTCTTTTGTTTGTGCTGTCGTACTGGGGTCTCTCTGGCATCCTCCTAATTGATAGAGTGTGTCTCTGGAAGTGGTTCAAGCTAACCTGTGTTTCTTCAATCTGTGTGACTCGGCTTGCCTTACAATGAAGACTGACTGGCTGAGGCATGACATGAGTCTTTGTTCTCCCTCAGGTGTTGAGTGGGGTGGGGGTGCTCTTCGTTCGTCGTCTTGGCCCCCAGACAGAGTGAGGTTTGTGTGTGTGTGTGTGTGTGTGTGTGTGTGTGTGTGTGTGTGTGTGTGTGTGTGTTTATTTACCTTTGCTGAACTTGGATCTTCCACCAAAGGACAATGTTACGTTCAATAATGTGTCTCAGTTCTTTTTCGTAGCAAGCACAATGCTCTTCATTTCCTATAACACTGTCAGACTGAAAACAGCAACAGCATGTAGCCCAACGGTAAATACTTCATTGGGGTCTAAATAATAACAGTTAGAGCAGATTATGTATCATTAGTTTATCACTCTTAAATAGATTATTACATTATATATTATATTAATATATAATAAGAATATCAAAGCAGATGTGACAAAAACAAACCAGCCCCAATACGGTGTTTGCAAACTCAGGACATTGTTTTTACAGACATTTTTTGTTTTGTTTATAATACAATTATTTCAAATGCTGAAATGTTAAAATATATGACAAGTCATTTATTGGTATTACAGTTATTTCAATATCTTGAAAGGGGCTGTACATCTTGAGAAGGAAACCATGACTCCTTTGGGCTTCAATAAGTACATGAGTTTTTAATCTCTCCTAAATCTGAAAAAACAAGATTACTGCTAATCTATTGCATCAGAGACACAGAATCCCTTTTCTAATATCGAATCTTAACACGGGATTAAAACAACTTACTCTCACTACACAGGTCAGAGATAGCACTGGGAGGAACATTTCAGATTTCCTGCAAGTGAGAAAAAACTCATGTTGGTTTGTTTTGGCTGTCAAACTTCCTCCTCCCTCATACGTCAATGATTAAAATCTTCATTAATTGACTGTATTTTGTTAATATTGTAAATGTATAGCAAAGATAATTATTTCAGACTAATTGAGGTTAAAACTGAAATGACTCTAGCTGAACTAACAACTCACCTCTCTCACACATACATGTGAACTCATAACAAATAGAATGATTTTACCGCCACGCTATAGCGCGAAGGGTATGGCCAGGGTATCCTCGCCATACCCTCCCCTAACCAGGATGACGCTGGGTAAATTGTGCGCCACCTCATGGGTCTCCCGGTCGCAGCCGGCTGCGACACAGCCCAGGATCGAACCAGGATCTGTAGTGACACCTCTAGCGCTGGTCAGTGCATTAGACAACTGCGCAACTCAGGAGGCCTATGCTTTTAGTTTTTGTTGTCATTGGTTATCTAGCTAAAAGCTAAGTTAGCTAGATAGTAACATGAACCTACTAGGCTACATCTATGCTACATATTGAACTTCAATCGTCTCAGACCAGTGGCACAATATATGAGTTCATGGTTAGATCAAAATCGCCATCATAGTCATTGGCCTGGACAGAGAATTAAGTCAAAACCACAAGTCAAAATCCACATCTCCATCCAAGGCTTAGGAATGGGCTGATTTAGCCAGATAGCTAGTGCAGGACATCAACACAAGCAGACCAGAAAGTTTTTCTGAAAATTACATTTCGCTTTGGATGTGATTTGATTGGTGTGAAGCTAAATTCAAACTGGCCTCCCTTGGGGGGTGTTTTGCTGCACCAGGACAACCCACAGTTGAGCTTATCTCTGATTGGCTAATTATTTTATACTTTTTTATTAAGAAAGGCCAACTGCTTTCTGGTATTAATCAAATGCTATGGCGAAAACATTTTGGTTCAGACAACACCAGATTGAGATTCAGCCACTTACGAATTGAAGGGAATTTTATCATAATTAAAAAAAAAAAATATTGGACAAAAATGTGCGGAAGCCTGGCTTCCCTTAGCATCCATGAATACACACCACTGGCCTCAAGTTAATGTATGTCTTGTCTTGTCACATTGAAGGAACAGGTGCTTGAAGCCACACAGATCAGTGTCAGTCCAGGATTAAACATGTCTTGCAGGGATTGTGATCAGAGCTGAGAATCAGAACAATAGGAGATTACAGATATGGATTAAGAACAGAAATAAGACGCGGAGAGTGGTACATTTGTGAGATAATCCATCAGTGTGCCGCAAAATAAATATCCTGGATGTGAAAACAGAATTAAGCCTAATAGGACTCAAAGGTCTGAGACAGGGCAGGATAATAACGAGTTTCATGACTGGTCTGTATCTAACACTGCACTGTGGAGGTGATATAGTCAAGGACCATATCACCTCCACCCTACCTGACACCCTAGACCCACTCCAATTTTCTTACCGCCCAAATAGGTCCACAGACGATGCAATCTCAACCACACTGCACACTGCCCTAACCCATCTGGACAAGAGGAATACCTATGTGAGAATGCTGTTCATCGACTACAGCTCGGCATTCAACACCATAGTACCCTCCAAGCTCGTCATCAAGCTCGAGACCCTGGGTCTCGACCCCGCCCTGTGCAACTGGGTACTGGACTTCCTGACGGGCCGCCCCCAGGTGGTGAGGGTAGGCAACAACATCTCCTCCCCGCTGATCCTCAACACTGGGGCCCCACAAGGGTGCGTTCTGAGCCCTCTCCTGTACTCCCTGTTCACCCACGACTGCGTGGCCACGCACGCCTCCAACTCAATCATCAAGTTTGCGGACGACACAACAGTGGTAGGCTTGATTACCAACAACGACGAGACGGCCTACAGGGAGGAGGTGAGGGCCCTCGGAGTGTGGTGTCAGGAAAATAACCTCACACTCAACGTCAACAAAACTAAGGAGATGATTGTGGACTTCAGGAAACAGCAGAGGGAACACCCCCCTATCCACATTGATGGAACAGTAGTGGAGAGGGTAGCAAGTTTTAAGTTCCTCGTCATACACATCACAGACAAACTGAATTGGTCCACTCACACAGACAGCATCGTGAAGAAGGCGCAGCAGCGCCTCTTCAACCTCAGGAGGCTGAAGAAATTCGGCTTGTCACCAAAAGCACTCACAAACTTCTACAGATGCACAATCGAGAGCATCCTGGCGGGCTGTATCACCGCCTGGTATGGCAACTGCACCGCCCTCAACCGTAAGGCTCTCCAGAGGGTAGTGAGGTCTGCACAACGCATCACCGGGGGCAAACTACCTGCCCTCCAGGACACCTACACCACCCGATGTCACAGGAAGGCCATAAAGATCATCAAGGACATCAACCACCCGAGCCACTGCCTGTTCACCCCGCTATAATCCAGAAGGCGAGGTCAGTACAGGTGCATCAAAGCTGGGACCGAGAGACTGAAAAACAGCTTCTATCTCAAGGCCATCAGACTGTTAAACAGCCACCACTAACACTGATGGCTGCTGCCAACACACTGACACTGTCTCAACTCCAGCCACTTTAATAATGGGAATTGATGGGAAATGATGTAAATATATCACTAGCCACTTTAAACACTGCTACCTTATATAATGTTACTTACCCTACATTATTCATCTCATATGCATACGTATATACTGTACTCTATATCATCGACTGTATCCTTATGTAATACATGTATCACTAGCCACTTTAAACTATGCCACTTTGTTTACATACTCATCTCATTTGTACATACTGTACTCGATACCATCTACTGTATCTTGCCTATGCTGCTCTGTACCATCACTCATTCATATATCCTTATGTACATATTCTTTATCCCCTTACACTGTGTACAAGACAGTAGTTTTGGAATTGTTAGTTAGATTACTTGTTATTACTGCATTGTCGGAACTAGAAGCACAAGCATTTCGCTACACTCGCATTAACATCTGCTAACCATGTGTATGTGACAAATACAATTTGATTTGATTTGATTTGTGTATGTTTCTCATATTCCCCATACAGTAAGTGGTGTATGGATTTCTCCAATACAGTACGAGAAGCCTGGTCAAGTTAATGGGCGGTAGTGTGGTAGTGTATATACAACAGTGAGAGCCTCAGAGGTTTGGAGAGAATTCATTAGTGTGTAGACAGGTGGCTAGTGTTACACTTCTCAAGTGAAAGTTCCCAGCTCGGCCCCTGTCCTAGTCTCTCCCAAGCCCAGCCCAGCTCAGTAAGCAAAACTGCAGGATGGCATTTCCAAAGACAGCAGGCTACTGATTATAAAAATGGTCTGCGCTGAAACAACAGCCCCCGATCTTTATCAAAGTTTTAAAATCTCTCTCTTCGTTCCTTGTTGTTATCTATTTATTTCAGAGACCTGTCTCTCCTAGGAGACTACTATAAGTACTCCATCAAGCAAACCGCATTAGTGTAATTTTGTCCCAGGAAATTAGCAGAGCAGAGCGGCGCCAATTAGAAGTCAATAACTGGCTATATTAATCAAGCTAGCCATCGCACTTATTAGATTAGGATGTGGTGGGCTGTGTGTACGTCTGTGTGTGAGTGCGAGTGTGTGAGCGTGCATGTGTGTGTGTGTGAGCGTGCATGTGTGTGTGTGGACAGAGAAAAGCAGGTGCTGCTG
This sequence comes from Oncorhynchus clarkii lewisi, assembly GCF_045791955.1. Classification (NCBI taxonomy): domain Eukaryota; kingdom Metazoa; phylum Chordata; class Actinopteri; order Salmoniformes; family Salmonidae; genus Oncorhynchus; species Oncorhynchus clarkii. Next base: position 28,971,449 of record NC_092151.1, on the reverse strand, counting down.
ACTTGCTGATCCTGTCTCATTGCTGCCTGTCTGCGGGCCTGTCTGTCAGAGCTCAGTAATATGTCCCTGTCTGCGGGCCTGTCTGTCAGAGCTCAGTAATATGTTCCTGTCTGCGGGTCTGTCTGCCAGAGCTCAGTAATATGTTCCTGTCTGCGGGCCTGTCTGTCAGAGCTCAGTAATATGTTCCTGTCTGCGGGCCTGTCTGTCAGAGCTCAGTAATATGTTCCTGTCTGCGGGTCTGTCTGGCAGAGCTCAGTAATATGTTCCTGTCTGCGGGTCTGTCTGTCAGAGCTCAGTAATATGTTCCTGTCTGCGGGTCTGTCTGGCAGAGCTCAGTAATATGTTCCTGTCTGCGGGTCGGTCTGCCAGAGCTCAGTAATATGTTCCTGTCTGCGGGCCTGTCTGTCAGAGCTCAGTAATATGTTCCTGTCTGCGGGTCTGTCTGTCAGAGCTCAGTAATATGTTCCTCTCTGCGGGCCTGTCTGTCAGAGCTCAGTAATATGTTCCTGTCTGCGGGTCTGTCTGCCAGAGCTCAGTAATATGTTCCTGTCTGCGGGTCTGTCTGTCAGAGCTCAGTAATATGTTCCTGTCTGCGGGTCTGTCTGCCAGAGCTCAGTAATATGTTCCTGTCTGCGGGTCTGTCTGCCAGAGCTCAGTAATATGTCCCTGTCTGCGGGTCTGCAGACAAATACACTGATTGATCACCACTGCCTGATTCTGGTCTGCATGGTATTTGCAGTAAAAGATTGTAAACAATGTATATTGGACTAGAATAGAAATAGTAGAAAATGTGGGTCCGATGCTGAAATCAATTGCATTCTTCTCTCCCACCACGGTAAATGATTTACGTGTCAGAAATGTTTTGCTGCAGTGAATGTGTACTGATAGAGCTGCCAAAGGCTTTACTCAAAGGTCAGTGGCTTGAACAGCTTGGACCAGTGAATACACCCACACCCCACCACCAGATTAACGTACACATAACGTCTTCTATGCATGGATTAAATAAGGAATTCTCTGCTTCCTCTATGTTATTCTAGTTTTTGATCCATATGCGTAATCTGGATATCTTAACTCTGTTTACAATTCTCCAAAACCTGTCTTAATCTGGGATCTGAGAAGCATCCTGCTGCACCTGTTCTACAAGAAGGGAATGGAGTGAGAGGATTGAAGGTGATGGCGGAGAATGAAGGTCATGAAGCCAATAGAATTCCTTTGGTGCCTCTCTATCTCAGTCTCTGTGTGGACATAAGGACAAACATGCTGAAATAGATACACACAGGCTGCTGACAAGATTGTATAACAAAGAAACATACTGTACAAAGGGTTTTAATATTACAGTTCTCTCTCAGATTTGGTCTTTTGGATCCAAATATATTTTTTAAATTACCAGTCAAGTTCCAATACCACTAAGTACAGGCCCTTCCGTATTGAGTATCTCTTAGAGGAAACTATTTGAAATCATAGTCCCCTGGGTCTCCCTAAAACATGGTGTTGAAGAACCACAACAGGGTCAACACAGAACCACAACAGGGTCAACACAGCCCGCTAGTTCTGAACCAGAGAAACTCGAATCACTCTGGAATAGAAACACTCTCAGAAACATCTCCAGCAAGTCTCCCTCCCTTTGCAACCCAACACTGGGGCGCCATGAGAATGAAAACACAGTTGTACGTCAGGGTGAGAATTCTCAGAGAAACCTGTTAGGGAACATGGTGGAGCTGGTCTTTTAACACCATGCATCCAGCCATCCAGCCACCAGTGTAGCGGAGGCCCCAGACGGCACCGGGAGTCTTTATTGGGCTCCACTGGCCCAGAAAGGACAGCTCCCCCTGGGCCTCATCCACAGGCTAGTGGCTAAGCCGCTATGACAGCTACATGCTTTAACAGTTGCATTTCCCATTCGCAATCCGCCCAGGCCAAGCACAGTGAGAGGGACTCTGGAGGGACAGAGGTCTAAGCACTGCTGGGGAACCCAGTGAACAACACTTGCTGCTGGGAAAACATTGTCCACTGTGATGGGTCTCAAATACAGGATGGCTGCCTGCTGACCTTAGTGACAGCTGGGCTAGTTGTGGGGATAATGTTGTTGGGGAGCGAGGCGTTTAGTGAAGTTTATATAGCCTAGCATGGGACCCTGGGGGGGGCTTTACACATGGAAATAGTGGAGAGCGTTTATATATGACTGTTATTTAGAAATGCTAAACAACATTTTATTATTTGGAGTCTAAAGCATATTTCAGTACGCTTCAATACATTTAGATTGAACAAATCATTAATGAACATATTTGAGTCAAGTGATACAGGAAAGCCTTCCATTTTAAACATGGATGGTGAATTTTGATTTGGTAATGTGCAACTTTTCTCTTCATATTCTAGAAGTTGCTAGTGAACTAGAAGGCTAAACCCCATAAGCACAACATCTATATAAATGATTGCTACTGTCTCAATACATGTGCCAAAATATCTCTCTGTGCACTTCTGATTCAGAAGTAGTGAGTTGAATTAAGTAATGCAAATAGTAATACTATAAAGCCTTTTAGCAATGCTTGATAAAAATCTATTAAAGGATTTACAGCTTTTGGACTTTGTTGATTACTTTAATATGACTCCATTGTTTCCAACTACACTCGGTGCTTTGCAAATCAATCAAATGTTCTACATGCAATATCATTGAGCACAATGGCCCAGTGCACTCGGCCAGCTGGACAGCTATACAACTGTAGCCTGTGTTGTCTACTGTAGTGCTGTATCCTGCCAAGGTTCATTACTTCTCAGGGCCAGTAACCTTACACCCAATCAAAAGATCAGGTGACACTGCACTTACAACCAAAAATCTAATCATCGGACAACAATGAAAATGTAGGAAAACAAAACAAGGCACATTTCATATCTATCTCCCCTGAGACCAGTAATCCAGCCCAAAGTGTGCCAGAAAACAAGGCAGGACAGGCTCTGGCTTTGGAGATGATGGTGTTTGACAAACTTTCTTGGGTTTCAAAAGGAAACAAGATCACAGATCAGATTGTTTTGTGGAGAGTTTAAATGTCATTGATGTCAATGTTAAAATTGATTTGGGGGGGTTGTATCATTTTATTTACACAACATGTCTACCACTTTGAAGATGTTAAATATTTTTTATTTTGAAAAAAATAAAATAAGAAAACTTCAGCGTGCATAACTATTCACCCCCCCCAAAGTCAATACTTTGTAGAGCCACCTTTTACAGCAATTACAGCTCCAAGTCTCTTGGGGTATGTCTATATAAGCTTGGCACATCTAGCCACTGGGATTTTCGCCCATTCTTCAAGGCAAAACTTCCCCAGCTCCTTCAAGTTGGATGGGTTCCGCTGGTGTACAGCAATCCTTTTGTGGGGATGAGGTTCTCTGGGTGATGATAGGTGTTGGGTTTGCGCCAGACATAGCATTTTCCTTGATGGCCAAAAAGCTCAATTTTTGTCTCATCTGACCAGAGTACCTTCTTCCATATGTTTGGGAGTCTCCCACATGCCTTTTGGTGAACACCAAACGTATTTGCTTACTTTTTTTCTGGCCACTTTTCTGTAAAGCTCAGCTCTGTGAAGTGTACGGCTTAACGTGGTCCTATAGACAAATACTCCAATCTCCGCTGTGGAGCTTTGCAGCTCCTTGAGGGTGATCTTTGGTCTCTTTGTTGCCCTTTAATGCCCTTCTTGCCTGGTCCATGAGTTTTGGTGGACAGCCCTCTCTTGGCAGGTTTGTTGTGGTGCCATATTCTTTCCATTTTTTATAATGGATTTAATGGCGCTCCGTGGGATGTTCAAAGTTTCTAATATTTTTTTATAACTCAACCCTGATCTGTACTTCTCCACTGCTCTGTCCCTGACCTGTTTGGAGAGCTCCTTGCTTGGTGGTGCCCCTTGCTTAGTGGTGTTGCACTCTGGGGCCATTCAGAACAGGTGTTTATATACTAAGATCATGTGACACTTAGATTGCACGCATGTGGACTTTATTTAACTAATTATTTGAATTCTGAAGGTAATTGGTTGCCCCAGATCTTAGTTAGGGGCTTCATAGCAAATACAGTGGGGCAAAAAAGTATTTAGTCAGCCACCAATTGTGCAAGTTCTCCCACTTAAAAAGATGAGAGAGGCCTGTAATTTTCATCATAGGTACATTTCAACTATGACAGACAAAATGAGGAAAGAAAATCCAGAAAATCACATTGTAGGATTTTTAATGAATTTATTTGCAAATTATGGTGGAAAATAAGTATTTGGTCAATAACAAAAGTTTATCTCAATACTTTGTTATATACCCTTTGTTGGCAATGACAGAGGTCAAACGTTTTCTGTAAGTCTTCACAAGGTTTTCACACACTGGTATTTGGCCCATTCCTCCAGGCAGATCTCCTCTAGAGCAGTGATGTTTTGGGGCTGTTGCTGGGCAACACGGACTTTCAACTCCCTCCAAAGATTTTCTATGTGGTTGAGATCTGGAGACTGGCTAGGCCATTCCAGGACCTTGAAATGCTTCTTACGAAGCCACTCCTTCGTTGCCCGGGCGGTGTGTTTGGGATCATTGTCATAATGAAAGACCCAGCCACGTTTCATCTTCAATGCCCTTACTGATGGAAGGAGGTTTTCACTCAAAATCTCACGATACATGGCCCCATTCATTCTTTCCTTTACACTGATCAGTCGTCCTGGTCCCTTTGCAGAAAAACAGCCTCAAAGCATGATGTTTCCACCCCCATGCTTCACAGTAGGCATGGTGTTCTTTGGATGCAACTCAGCATTCTTTGTCCTCCAAACACGACGAGTTGAGCTTTTAGCAAAAGGTTATATTTTGGTTTCATCTGACCATATGACATTCTCCCAATCTTCTTCTGGATCATCCAAATGCTCTCTAGCAAACTTCAGACGGGCCTGGACATGTACTGGCTTAAGCAGGGGGACACGTCTGGCACTGCAGGATTTGAGTCCCTGGCGGCGTAGTGTGTGATGGTAGGCTTTGTTACTTTGGTCCCAGCTCTCTGCAGGTCATTCACTAGGTCCCCCCGTGTGGTTCTGGGATGTTTGGAGTGTGACTGTTTGAGGTTGTGGACAGGTGTCTTTTATACTGAAAACAAGTTCAAACAGGTGCCATTAATACAGGTAACGAGTGGAGGACAGAGGAGCCTCTTAAATAAGAATTTACAGGTCTGTGAGAGCCAGAAATATTGCTTGTTTGTAGCTGACCAAATACTTATTTTCCACCATAATTTGCAAATAAATTCATTAAAAATCCTACAATGTGATTTTCTGGATTTTTTTTCTCATTTTGTCTGTCATAGTTGAAGTGTACCTATGATGACAATTACAGGCCTCTCTCATCTTTTTAAGTAGGAGAACTTGCACAATTGGTGGCTGACTAAATACTTTTTTGCCCCACTGTACATATGCACCACTTTTCAGTTTTTAAAAAAAAAAAATTTTTTCACTTCACCAATTTGGAATATTTTGTGTATGTCCATTACATGAAATCCAAATAAAAATCAATTTCAATTTCAGGTTGTAATGCAACAAAATAAGAAAAACACCAAGGGGGATTAATACTTTCGCAATGGCATTGTAACCTTTATTTAATTAACAAGGCAAGTCATTTAAGAACAAATTATTATTTACAATGACAGCCTACACCGGCCAAACACGGACGATGCTGGGCCAATAGTGCACAGCCCTATGGGACACCCAATCCTGGCCGGTTGTGATACAGCCTGGATTCAAACCAGGGTAGTGATGCCTCAAGCACTGAGATGCAGTGCCTTAAAACGCTGTGCCACTTGGGAGCCCAGTGAAAAGTGGAAATGAGGAGTTTCCTCTAATGAGTATGCTTTACTTCCTGTGATTTAATATTCATTTTGGGCATTAGTGTGTCGGCAATAAAACACTACCGCTTTGTATATGCGTTTCTAAATGATTAAATAGTTTATGCTTCAATAAATTAATATCTTGTCACCTTACATTCAAAATTAAATAAAAACACATCCCCCAAAAGCCGTACCCCTGACTCATTCCAACAATGACCACTATTCACTTTGGGGAAAGCATGTGAGACATACCATCAGTTAAAACAAGGACATGGCCAACTCCTAACCCCTGTTATGTTGACTCCCATGTGCCTGGAGACACGTAGAACGTAAATCAATAAAACACAGTGTAAACAAACAAAGCCATAATCCTGGGTTTTAAACATGATACATGCTGAGTTGTGGATCTTCATAATGCTGGCTCTGTATGTGTACACTAATGCTGGCTCTGTATATGTACACTGTATATAAATCAACCAGTCATTTAAGACATGTAAACACACAAGGAAAGAAAATATGTGGTCAAAAGATAGGAATCTTTGGGTGACCTCAATGTTTAAAAGTAATCTAAACGGAAGTGAAAACATCTACCACCAACACCACTGTCAAAGTATAGTCCTACAATTCAAGGGCCAGGAAGGGAGGGAGAGACATTTTCTGAGGCGTTATACTTGACCGTTCCCCTATTCCCCCTTCGAGTAATTGTCCTGTTTAGTTACAAAAAGTCTGTACCTTTGTGTATGGAGTGAAGAGGGCACGACAAAACCTATTCCCCCTCAGGAGAATGAAAAGATTTGGCATGGGTCCTCAGATCCTCAAAAGGTTCTACAGCTGCACCATCGTGGTTGCTTCACTGCCTGTTATGGCAACTGCTTGGCCTCAGGCCGCAAGGCACTACAGAGGGTAGTGCAAACGGCACAGGACATCACTGGGGCCAAACATCCTGCCATCCAGGACCTCCATACCAGGCGGTGTCAGAGGAAGGCCCTAAAAATTGTTAAAGACTCCAGCCACCCTAGTCATAGACTGTTCTCCCTGCTACCGCATGGTAAGCGGTACTGGAGAGCCAAGGCTAGGTCCAAGAGGCATACACATACAAACAGCTTCTACCCGCAAGCCATAAAACTCCTGAACATCTAGTCAAATGGCTACCCAGACTATTTGCATTGCCCCCCCACTTTACACCGCTGCTACTCTCTGTTTTTATCATCAATGCATAGTCACTTTAATAACTCTACCTACATGTACATACTACCTCAAATAACTGGTGCCCCGCACATCGACTCTGTACCGGTACCCCGCTGTATATAGTCTCGCTATTGTTATTTTACTGCTGCTCTTTAATTACTTGTTACTTTTATCTCTTATTCGTATCCGTATTTAAACTCCATTGCTGGTTAGGGGCTCGTGAGTAAGCATTTCACCGTAAGGTCTACTACACCTATTGTATTCGGCCCATGTCAGTAGAGGATGACTGGCTATTCTTTAAAAGTGCCTTCCTCACCATCTTAAATAATGCCCCATTCAAAAAAGGTAAAACGAGGAACAGATATAGCCCTTGGTTCACTCCCGACCTGACTGCCCTTGACCAGCACAAAAACATCCTGTGACGTAATGCATTAGCATCGAATAGCCCCCATGATATGCAACTTTTCAGGGAAGTTAGGAACCAATATACACAGGCAGTTAGGAAAGCTAAGGCTAGCTTTTTCAAACAGAAATTTGCATCCTGTAACACAAACTTAAAAAATGTTCTGGGACACTGTAAAGTCCATGGATAAAAAGAGCACCTCCTCCCAGCTGCCCACTGCACTGAGGATAGGAAATACTGTCACCACTGATAAATCCATGATATTTGAGAATTTCAATAAGCACTTTTATATGGCTGGCTATGCTTTCCACCTGGCTACCCCTACCCCGGTCAACTGCCCTGCACCCCCCACAGCAACTCGCCCAAGCCTCCCCCATTTCTCCTTCACCCTATTCCAGATAGCTGATGCTCGAAAAGTGCTGCAAAATCTGGACCCCTACAAATCTGGCTAGACAATCGGGACCCTCTCTTTCTAAAATGATCTGCCGAAATTGTTGCAACCCCTATTACTAGCCTGTTCAACCTCTCTTTCGTATCGTCTGAGATTCCCAAAGATTGGAAAGCTGCCACGATCATCCCCCTCATCAAAGGGGGAGACACTCTAGACCTAAACTGCTACAGACCTAAATCTATCCTACCCTGACTTTCTAAGGTCTTCGAAAGCCAACTTAACAAACAGATTACCGAACATTTCGAATCCCACCGTACCTTCTCCGCTATGCAATCTGGTTTACGAGCTGGTCATGGGTGCACCTCAGCCACGCTCAAGGTCCTAAACAATATCATAACCGCCATTGAAAAGAGACATTACTGTGCAGCTGTATTTATCGACCTGGCCAAGGCTTTCGTCTCTGTCAATCACCACATTCTTATCGGCAGACTCAACAGCCTTGGTTTCTCACATGACTGCCTCGCCTGGTTCACCAACTACCTCTCAGATAGAGTTCAGTGTGTCAAATTGGTTGTCCGGACCTCTGGCAGTCTCATTGGGGGTACCACAGGGTTCAATTCTCGGGCTGACTCTCTTCTCTGTATACATCAATGATGTCGCTCTTGCTGCTGGTGCCCGCCCGTCCAGCATCACTACTCTGGACGGTTCTGACTTAGAATATGTGGACAACTACAAATACCTAGGTGTCTGATTAGACTGTAAACTCTCCTTCCAGATTCACAATAAGCATCTCCAATCCAAAATTAAATCTAGAATTGGCTTCCTATTTCGCAACAAAGCCTCCTTCGCTCATGCTGCCAAATATACCCTAGTAAAACTGACCATCCTACCGATCTTCGACTTCGGCGATGTAATTTACAAAATAGCCTCCAACACTCTACTCAACAAATTGGATGCAGTCTATCACAGTGCCATCTGTTTTGTCACCAATGCCCCATATACTACCCACCACTGCGACCTGTACGCTCTCGTTGGCTGGCCCTCGCTTCCTACTCATCACCAAACCCATCTACAAGTCTTTGCTAGGTAAAGCCCCACCTTATCTCAGCTCACTGGTCATCATAGCAGCACCCACCCGTAGCACACGCTCCAGCAGGTATATCTCACTGGTCACCCCCAAAGCCAATTCCTCCTTTGGCCGCCTTTCCTTACAGTTCTCTGCTGCCAATGACTGGAACGAACTGCAAAAATCTTTGAAGCTGGAGACTCATATCTCCCTCACTTGCTTTAAGCACCAGCTGTCAGAGCAGCTCACAGATCACTGCATCTGTACATAGCCCATCTGTAAATAGCCCATGCAACTACCTCATCCCCATTCTGTATTTATGTATTTATCTTTGCACTCCAGTATCTCTACTTGCACATTCATCTTCTGCACATCTATCACTCCAGTGTTTAATTGGTATATTGTAATTACTTTGCCACCATGTCCTATTTATTGCCTTTCCTCCCTTATCTTACCTCATTTGCACACACTGTATATAGACTTTTTCTACTGTATTATTGACTGTATGTTTGTTTATTCCATGTGTAACTGTGTTGTTGTATGTGTCGAACTGCTTTGCTTTATCTTGGCCAGGTCACAGTTGTAAATGAGAACTTGTTGTCAACTAGCCTACCTGGTTAAAGATAAAGGTGAATTAAAATTTTAAAAATAAAATAAAAATGTGACTAACAAAATTTGAAGAGTTGGTGTGTGTAGAGTTGTGACCTGTCGGGCTAGTCGTCCTGCGTTATCTGTCAACATGTAGTCTATCTGATGTCTGTGGGAGGCTTACCCCCCTCACCTTCAATACACATAGCTGCTGTTAAAGTAGGGGAGAACAACAGGGGTCAGCCATTAGATGAACCTGATTGAGCTGGTTGGAGGTTCCACACAAAGACATTCTAGAAGGCCTCTAGCCTCCAGGTTTAATGGCCAGACCGACACACTTCCTACTCCACCAATTAACAGGTAGTTTAGGAGGTGAGGTCATAATTGGTTAGGATTACCAGGGGATTATTCTACCAATAGAAACAGTAAACCATACTGTACCAGGTTATGGAGTTTAGGGAGGTGTAATTAATCACAGAGCAGGTACTGTATTCTATAGCAGTGAAGAACCTGAGTGCGGTGAGAGGGAGATTTCCCTCAGTGTCCCCCGGAGTGGGCCATTCTGAGGCTGTAAATCATGTGATGGGGTGAAGTGTGCATTCGAATGTGAGTGCGTGACAGTGATGGAAGCGAGTTACCAGACAGGCGGCGGTTAAGCTGACATGTAGCGCTGCGGCCCTGTCACACGGGGAGAGCGAGTCCGCTAGCGAGTTGGAGATTCAAACAGGTTATGAAGTCAGGCAGAACAGCGTGGAAGTGACAGGAACCAGGAGCTGACAGAGGAAGTAAAAGACATCACGTCGTCAACACGGTCACCACCCCTTTGATGTATTCCCAGACGGCTCAGGACAACCACAGCCCACGATTCATCTGATGTACGACTTGTGTATTCGCTATGCATTTACACACAACTGAAGATCCAAACCCATTGATGTTCAGTAATCTCTAAAAAGAACACAGACACAAATGGTTCGGAGATTTCCGATAGTCTACACTTTTGTTGCCGTTTTATTATGACAATTTCTCCACGTTGTTATTTTGCTGTTTTCACTTGTTGGATATCAACAAGTACATTGAAGAAAGACAATGTATTATGCTATGAGAGAATGCCCAGGCCAGGCAGAGTACTAAGTGTAAAGCCTGTGTACGGTAGTTGGCAGCAAGTTGTTGATCCTGTCACCTCCTCTGACAGTCTGTGGCCATGCCTGAGGTACCGATTGACCTGAATAGATATGTGGTTAATCATCGTTCATGCAGATTAGCAGATTGTTTTAGCTGTCCAGGGGAACAGGCAGGCAGTTGTAAATGTCTCACAGTGTGCTAGCTGGTTCTGCTCTGGAAAATGTGTTTCTTATAAGAGCTTCTCATGACAGTGGGCAATTGCGAAAGATGCCTTTGTTACGTGTCTTCTCATTTCAAAGGGGGGCATTGAAATCCTTTGTTTAGATACCCTGGGGATATTGGCTTACCAGAAACCTATCATGGTTCAAATCATTTTTTGTCTTTCATTGGAAATGGCAGGACAGTACATTTCTGTTATTGTGTGTTCTGTTGGGAGATTATTAGGGTTTTCATTATGAGCTGAGGTCTGGTTAGGGACTGGAGGGAGATAAATGACAGCTGTTGGTCTTAGGACGTACTCATTATTAATGACATAATAAAAATAATAATAATAATAATAATGGTGAGTTTTACTATTCTTTAGATTAGGACAAATATATAATTCTTACATCATGTCGTGTCATCTTGACGATCACGTTACTTACTAGATTATTAAAAGTAGGTGAATATATTTTCAGTATCATAATGATTAAAGACGGGTCACTGACTTCTCTGACCTATTCAGTGGTGGAAAAGGTATCCAGCTTTCATACTTTAATAAAAGTAAAGATACCTTAATAGAAAATACTCAAGTAAAAGTAAAAGTCAGCCAGTAAAATACTACTTGAGTAAAAGTATAAAGTATTTGGTTTCAAATATACTTAATTATCAAAAATAAAAGTATAAATCATTTAAAATTCCTTATATTAAGCAAACCAGATGGCACAATTATCTTGTTTTTTTTATTTCCCGAAAGCCACGGGGCACACTCCAACATTCAGATAATTTACAAACGAAGTATGTGTGTTTAGTGAGTCCGCCAAAACAGAGGCAGTAGGGATGACCAGTGATGTTCGGTTGATAAATGTGCGAATTTGACTATTTTCGTGTCCTGTTACAGTACGCATTCAAAATGTGACGGGTACTTTTGGGTGTCAAGGAAAATGTATGGACTAAAAAGTACAATATTTTCTTAAGGATTGTAGTAAAGGTTATATCCTGTTTGGCTGTGTCCGGGGGTACAGGGCCACACTGTTTCCTCTCCCTTCCTGTCTCAGCCTACAGTTTTTATGCTGCTGTAGTTTGTGTCGGGGGGCTATTGTCAGTCTGTTATATCTGGAGTATTTCTCCTGTCTCATCTGGTATCCTGTGTGAATTTATGCTCCCTCTAATTCTCTCTCTCTTTCTCTCTCTCTTTCTCTCTCCTTCTCTCTCTCCTTCTCTCTCTATTTCTCTCTCTCCTTCTCTCGGAGGACCTGAGCCCTAGGACCATGTCTCAGGACTACCTGGTCTGACGACTTCTTGCTGTCCCCAGTCCACCTGGTCATGCTGCTGCTCCAGTTTCAACTGTTCTGCCTGCAGCTATGGAACCCTGACCTGTTCAGTGGACGTGCTAACCTTGTCCCGGACCTGCTGTTTTGGACTCTCTCTCTACCGCACCTGCTGTCTCTAACTCTGAATGATCGGCTATGAAAAGCCAACTGACATTTACTCCTGAGGTGCTGAACTGTTGCACCCTCTAGAAGCACTGTGATTATTATTATTTGACCCTGCTGGTTATCTATGAACGTTTGAACATCTTGGCCTTGTTCTGTTATAATCTCCACCGGCACAGCCAGAAGAGGGTTGGCCACCCCTCAGAGCCTTGTTCCTCTCTAGGTTTCTTCCTAGGTTCTGGATTTTATTTTCCTAGCCACCGTACTTATACACCTGCATTGCTTGCTATTTGGGGTTTTAGGCTGGGTTTCTGTACAGCACTTTGTGACATCGGCTGATGTAAAAAAAGGGCTTCATAAATCAATTTGATTTGATTTAGTGAAGTAAAAGAAGTCAAAAATAGAAATAGTAAAGTAAAGTACAGATACCCCAAAAAACTACTTAAGTAGTGCTTTAAAGTATTTTTTACTTAAGTACTTTACACCACTGGACCTATTCACCATACTGTAGAGCAGCGGTTCCCAAACGTTTTATAGCCCCATATGCCTTCAAACATTCATCCTGCAGCTGCGTACCCCTTCTAGCACCAGGGTCAGCGCACTCTCAAATGTTGGTTTTGCCATCATTGTAAGCCTGCCACACACACACTATACAAAACATTTATTAAACATAAGAATGAGTGTGAGTTTTTGTCACAACCCAGCTTGTGGGAAGTGACAAAGGGCTCTTATAGGACCAGGGCACAAATAATAATATAAACCCAGCAAAAAAATAAACGTCCTCTCACTGTCAACTGCGTATATTTTCAGAAAACTTAACATGTGTAGATATTTGTATGAACATAACCAGATTAAACAACTGAGACAAATACTGAACAAGTTCCAGAACAAAGGGGGGGTGGGGTCAAAATCAAAAGTAACAGCCAGGATCTGATGTGGCCACCAGCTGCATTAAGTACTGCAGTGCATCTCCTCCTCATGGACTGCACCAGAATTGTCAGTTCTTGCTGTGAGATGTTACCCCATTCCTCCACCAAGGCACCTGCAAGTTCCCGGACATTTCTGGGGGGGAATGGCTCTAGCCCTCAAACTCCGATTCAACAGATCCCAGACGTGCTCTATGGGATTGAGATCCGGGCTCTTCGCTGGCCATGACATTCCTGTCTTGCAGGAAACAGAACGAGCAGTATGGATGGTGGCATTGTCATGCTGGAGGGTCATGTCAGGATGAGCCTGCAGGAAGGGTACCACATGAGGGAGGAGGATGTCTTCCCTGTAATGCACAGCATTGAGATTGCCTGCAATGACAACGACCTGATTTCGATGATGCTGTGATGCACAGCCCCAGACCATGATGGACCCTCCACCTCCAAATCGATCATGCTCCAGAGTGCAGGCCTCAGTGTAACACTCATTCCTTCGACGATAAACGCAAATCCGACCATCACCCCTAGTGATACAAAACTGCGACTCGTCAGTGAAGAGCACTTATTGCCAGTCCTGTCTGGTCCAGCGACGGTGGGTTTGTGCCCATAGGCGACGTTGTTGCCGGTGATGTCTGGTGAGGACCTGCCTTACAACCGGCTTACAAGCCCTCAGGCCAGCCTCTCTCAGCCTATTGCGGACAGTCTGAGCACTGATGGAGGGATTGTGTGTTCCTGGTGTAACTCGGGCAGTTGTTGTTGCCATCCTGTCCCGCAGGTTTGATGTTCGGATGTACCAATCCTGTGCAGGTGTTGTTACACGTGGTCTGCCACTATAAGGACGATCAGCTGTCTCTCCTGTCTCCCTGTAGCGCAGTCTTAGGTTTCTCACAGTACGGACATTGCAATTTATTGCCCTGGCTACAACTGCTGTCCTCATGCCTCCTAGCAGCATGCCTAAAGCACGTTCACGCAGATGAGCAGGGCAGCATTCTTTTGGTGTTTTTCAGTCAGCAGAAAGGCCTCTTTAGTGTCCTAAGTTTTCATAACTGTGACCTTAATTGCCTACCGTCTGTAAGCTGTTAGTGTCTTAACAACCGTTCCACAGGTGCATGTTCATTAATTGTTTATGGTTCGTTGAACATGCATGGGAAACAGTGTTTAAACCCTTTACAATGAAGATCTGTGAAGTTTTTGGGATTTTTACGAATTATCTTTGAAAGACAGGATCCTGAAAAAGGGACGTTTCTTTTTTGAGTTTAATAATAATCAAGAATTTTGCTCTTTATTTAACCATCTTACATATAAAACCTTATTTGTTCATCGAAAATTGTGAATAGCTCACCACAGGTAAATGAGAAGGGTGTGCTTGAAAGGATACATATAACTCTGCAATGTTGGGTAGAGTCTCAGTCTTAACAGCATCAAATTTCAACTTTGATGACTTTTAATAGAATGACCCCAACATTAGAAAAAGTGAAACATCGCCTTTGTTCATATTTCCATGAAAACTGAGCACTACCAAGGTACAAAGATTGTCTTAGGGTCATTTTTGACCCGGCAGTTATAAAAACATTTACACACCACAAAAGCCACAAAGACACACACACACAATGAGAAATTTAGATTATGTGTGCTACTGATTGAACTCAGACAAAACTAAAACTTGCTTGTGCATGTGCATGTGCAGCATCTCCCCTCCACGACCCCACACATGACTCAACTTCACAGACAAAATAAAAACAATTACAGAAAAAATAAACAACATTTCAGACAAAATAAACATTTCTTGAAAGCGTTGTTTACTAATGCGGAATGCAGTCAGAAGCTATAAAGGTGCTGCAGATGACAGTCCCCCCAGTTCTCTCTTTGCTGAAGCTATGAGTGCACGTTTCAGTGCACAACAGGTTGTAGATCTGATTTTTTCACATGTCCAGGAGGAAGAAGAGAACAGTGATTTAGAAGAGGAAGAGGTATCTGAAGAAGAAGATGGGGAAGAAGAAGAAATCCTCCAAGTTGAAAGAGAGACATTTTTGTCAAAGAACAGCAACATAACATGGTCCTTGTCACCATTTGACAACTAGGGCAGGATGGCAGCACAAAATGTCATAAGGATGACATGCAGTTGCCAATGTCCAGGACATCGCCTCAACATTCGACATGTTCATCACACCAGCTATCGAAAAAATCATCCTGGAGATTACAAATTTGGATGGTTTCCGTAAATATGGAGACAACTGGAAAAGGATGGATGAGATTGACCTGCATGCCTACATAGGGCCGCTAATCTTAGCGGGTGTGTATACGTCCCGAGACGAGGCTACATGTAGTCTCCAGGATGCAGAGTGTGGAAGGGCCACGGTGTCACTGAAAGTCTTTCACACTTTCTCAAGAATGCTACAACTTGATAACCGTGAGTCAAGACCTGCAAGACATGTGAGAGACAAACTGGCGGCCATAAGAGAGGTCTGGGAGAAGTGGGTGGAGCCTCTGCCATACCTCTACAACCCTGGGCCTGAAATAACAGTGGATGAGCAACTGGTTCATTTCAGAGGTACATTTTTATTTTCATATCTGTAATGTAAGTGATTTTCACAGTTAATTTGATTATGTATTGCTGTAATATCATTGATTTATGTGATTGTTTTCTGTGACACTGATTCTAATTACTGATAGTAATCTCTTTTGTCAAAAGGTTGCTGTCCTTTCCGGCAGTATATTGTCGTGTCTTTGGCTATGCCGGATTAAGTGATATGACATGCTATTCTATAAAATCCTTTCTCCGTAATTAATATTACCGAATTGAGCTAATCATGTAAATGTAATTAACTAGAGAGTCAGGCCATCACAAAATAATATTTATAGAGCTGTTATCTTCCGAATAAACTCTTAAAGACCTAGTAATATTTCACATCAATAGCAGTCAATATTAATCGTCACCTTAATTCCGTCTCATCTGAAAGTTGTAAATTCTTGGTTATCTTCACGAACCCTGGCTAACAAGTTGAATCAGCAATACAAAATTGGGTTTAATTATTTATTTACTAATTACCTAACTAATCACACAGAATTACATATACAAAGAATGAATCATACCTTGATTACAAATGACGTCATAAAGGAAAACGACCCTAGCGGACGGGAACAGATATGACAGCTGGTTACACAAAAGAAAAGGGGCTGGGTTTGAGTGAAAGTGCGGGAAAACTGAGGGACAAAGGGAGAAGCTGTGCTATCGTAAATACAGTATCTTATGCATTCTAAGTTACCGCCCATTTGGAAAAGGAAAATGCAATAAATATTTACTCTGAGCCGCGCTTCGGTAGGTTGGTGGTAGATGGAAGGCCGTGTTGCCAAACCGAGTCCTTTGTCCTTTGAAGAATGTCTCTGGTGGTCAATTGGATACGTTGTAGTAACGTTGTTGTGTGGTAGACGGGATACTCTGTCTGTTCTTTCCTAGCCTGCGTTTGCAGCTGCTGTTGCTACCGCAACGGCTAGGAGGTATCACTTCTGTAGTGAATAAGAGTTCAAAGTTCATACCATTCGCAACCAAAGCTCACGCTGAGGTTGGCTTAGTTCTGTAGTTGACATGTTCGTCCTTTTAACGCAGAGGCTGCAGACCTCACGTACTTGGAACAGGAGGTTACATTTTCATCAAGGCTTTATATAGTGGAGCGAGAAGGGTGTGTCTGAAAAGTTTTATAACCCATGTCTCTTCACAGGGGCTGATTGAGCAGAGCCCTAACCTTATGAAAACCCATATCTCTCATTTGGAAGCTAAAATTACATTTAATCTCTTCACCAATAATTTTATATTCAAACATTTAAATTGAACAACAATTCCATGTGACTCCAATAACTACAATGTGCAGACTTTCCACTGTAGAGTTTATGTCATCCTATCATTGATGAGAATGTCCCAGATGACAACGAAACTGACATCATATTAATTAAGTACCACCGCATATGTTCAATTGGTCGGATTACCAGAATATAGTTAATTTCCCCCCACCTTCTGATGTTCCCAGAATCTCCATGTTAACCAAGGGGTTTTCAAATTTCACATCAGTAGGGTAGAGAGAGGAAAATGGGGTGAAGAGGTATTTGTGACTGTCATAAAACTACCCCCAGGCCAACGTCATGACAATATGCTCAGCAAGCTAGCAAAGTATGGCATCAAGATATCGGTGGCCTGTGACGCACAATCCAGCTACACTTGGAAGATGCAAGTCTACACAGGGAAGCCGACCAGTGTAGGCCCAGAGAAGAACCAGGTGCTTGAAGTGCTTGAACCAGTGCTTGAAGTGACAGATGGACTCAGGGGGCACAATGTCACATATGACAATTTTTTCACCTCTTATGAACTCAGCCAGTAGCTCCTGAAGAGGAAGATCACCATGGTTGGCACAGTTAGAAAGAACAAGCCTGAGCTTCCCCTGCACTCCTCGCAACAAGGGGGAGAGAGGCCTTCTCACCACTCAAGTTTCTTACCTCCCAAAGAGGAACAAGAATGTGGTCCTCCTGAGCACACTACACAAAACGGCTGAGATCAGTGATCGTGAGGACAGGAAGCCAGGACTACAACCACAACAACGGTGGTATGGACAACCTGGACAAGGTGATTGGAACATATAGCTGCAGGAGGATGACTGCCCGCTGGGCCCT
This sequence comes from Oncorhynchus clarkii lewisi, assembly GCF_045791955.1. Taxonomy (NCBI): domain Eukaryota; kingdom Metazoa; phylum Chordata; class Actinopteri; order Salmoniformes; family Salmonidae; genus Oncorhynchus; species Oncorhynchus clarkii. Next base: position 28,953,642 of record NC_092151.1, on the reverse strand, counting down.
GGTGCCTTTGTGATATGGAACAAGATCAACCCTATCTGGATGACTGATAAGTGGAACAAGAGGAGGGTGTTCCCAGAGCAGCTGGGAAAGCCACTTGATTTATGTTCTTCACATTTTTGTCTTGTATCTATTATCTTATTTGATTCTTATTTATTGTTGGTGTTTATACACCTTGTGGGTGGGGGAAATGGTTCAGAAAATTGGAGAAGACTAGTATTTTGTAGTTGAATTCCTCATTGAACAGTATATACGTAAGAATATATCACCATGCTACCAAAAAGTTCAAGACTGTTATTGTTTACTTTCAATAAAATGCATTCAGAACTACTTTCTGCACATTCCTTCTACTTTCTTAGGCTATACAAGTGCTATCTCTTGCTTAAAAAATATGTTTATGTCACGTTCTGACCTTAGTTCTTTTGTTATGTCTTTGTTTTAGGTTGGTCAGGGCGTGAGTTGAGGTGGGTTGTCTATGTTTGTTTTTCTATGTTGTGTTTTGTGTTTGGCCTGGTATGGTTCTCAATCAGAGGCAGGTGTCGTTAGTTGTCTCTGGTTGAGAATCATACTTGATACTGTTATTGATTTTCCGCTGTATAGCGTATGTACCGGTGTTGTACATTTTGGAGTGTTTTACGCCTGTGTTTGGCGTTACCCTCTTTTGTTCGCTGTGATTGTTACGGAATAAACGTTTTTTCCGAATCCTCTGCTCTCTGCGCCTGACTCCACACCCATCACTCTTCGAAGCCTTACAGTTTACACCTTCGCATGTACCTTCAGCAGTAATAATAATAATAAACCTCTACTTTAGTAAAGAAAACAATTATGACAGGTGTGTTGTAATAAAAATGAGTGGTGTCTACTGATTAAATGCAGTCTTTCTGCATTGTGAAGAGGGAAAACAAAGTTACAAAGTTTCTGATTAATGACAGGTTGTTTCTTCGTGCAAAATAGATTTGGGGTTTAAAATTCAATTAAGCTGCTTTATTTCAGGGGTTTAGTGAAGGCGGGACATTTTTTACCCTTAGAACAAGGGAAGTAAGACTACACAAGGGTTAAACATAGTGGTGGGTCATTTTGGACCCTTAAGACAACACAAGGGTTAAATCATTTTCCACACACAGTCTGTGCCTGTATTTAGTTTTCATGCTAGTGAGGGCTGAGAATCCACTCTCACATAGGTACGTGGTTGCAAAGGGCATCAATGTCTTAACAGCGCGATTTGCCAAGGCAGGATACTCTGAGCCAGCCCAATCCAGAAATCTGACAGTGGCTTCTGATTACATTTTCACAGAACCCCTTGTTGCATTTTCGATGAGGCTCTCTTGCTCAGATATCGGTAAGTGGACTGGAGGCAGGGCATGAAAGTAGTCATCCGTTTCGGGAAAGTACCTGGGTAATTGCGCACCCAACTCACTCAGGAGCTTCGCTATACCATAATGTTCACTTGTCTGACTGCTTGCATGATGATGAGTTTCTCACACGACTGGCCTATCTGGGTGATGTTTTTTCTCGCCTGAATTATCTGAATCTAGGATTACAGGGACTCTCCGCAACATTTGAAATTGTCCGTAAACTTGAGTTCATTTGCACACAAAAAAATCATACACCGATTGAAAGAGATGTGTGTTGTTAATGCAGACAGAGAAGAGCTCCAACTTCTGATTCATAGCCTCAATTATGTCCCACACATTGAATATAGTTGCGGAGAGTCCCTGTAATCCTAGATTCAGATCAGTCAGGAAAGACAAAACATCACCCAGATAGGCCAGTCGTGAGAGAAACTCGTCATCATCCAAGCGGTCAGGCAAGTGAAAATGATGGTCAGTAAAGAAAACTTTAAGCTCGTCTCTCAGTTCAAAAAAACGTGTCAATACTTTGCCCCTTGATAACCAGCGCACTTCTGTATGTTGTAAAAGCATTACATGGTTGCTGCCCATATCATTGCATAGTGCAGAAAATACACGAGAGTTCAGGGGCCTTGCTTTAACAAAGCTAACCATTTTCACTGCAGTGTCCAAAGCGTCTTTCAAGCTGTCAGGCATTCCCTTGGCAGCAGGAGCCTCTCGGGAGATGCTGCAGTGTACCAAAGTGGCGTCGGGAGCAACTGCTTACCACTCCACTATGTCTCCCGCACATGACTTTTGCGCCATCAGTACAGATATCAAAACATCTTGACCGCCAAGTCCATTTCACAAAGCTGTCCAGTACTTAAAAAATATCCTCTCCTGTTGTCCTGGTTTCCAGTGATTTGCAGAAGAGGATGTCTTCCTTAATTGACCCCCCATAAACGTAACAGGAAGAATTAAGTCCTCCACAATAGTATGGGGCTTGCATGTCCTAGCCATTCGGTAGCTCACCATATAAGACGCTTCTAGCCCCTTCTTATGAATGGTATCTGTTGCTTTTATGTCTTACTACTCGAAAGTCATCTTAATTCTCGCTCAAAAAACTCCTGTGGCTCAAATGGCCATGTTTTGGTTCGGAATGTCTGCGCAAGAGTGAAGGTTTCATTGAGTTTGCACATATAACACAATGTGGCTGAGGAAAGGCACTACTCCCATTATAAGTGAACCCCAAATCAATGTAGTGCTCATCATATTTGCTCCTCTTCGATGGTCCAACTTCCATGTCTGTTGTTCGGTGCTTTCCCGGGTAAGGGGGCAGTAGCTCTTCGGCTGCATCAGATTCACAACTGTCAGTGTCCATGCTAGCTGGGCAAACAACAAATGTAGAATTACTGATGCTAGCATTGGATGTGCTCGAAGCAGAACAACTTGTGTCGTCAACAGGTGCAGGTGCAGTACTGCTGATAGTAGCAGTACTACCAGTAGAGCTGGTATGTGTCTCTATGAATGTGCTTGTGGAAGCAGAACAACTTGTGTCGTCGACAGGTGCAGGTGTAGTACTGCTGATAGTAGCAGTACTACCAGTAGAGCTGGTATGTGTCGCTATGGACGTGGGCCTTACTTTTTTTTAACCATTTATCAATTTTCCAGCAAATGGAATGAGCAGCAGCTACGTTTGGCTACATTAGTGAAATTCCCGCGAGAGAGTAATGTGATTGGATGTTAATTATTTGACTAGGCTACCTGTATTTGATATTGTGTTGTTATTTTGCTGAATACTAGATGGTTTAATTTTATTTTTGGCAGTGAAACGAGGCAACTCAATGTGTTGAAAAAAAATATAAAATAATAAAATATTTCTATTTTTTATTTAGTTAATTTTGTTAAATGTGAATTGGAGTACCACCGACAGCATTGTGCGCGCCCCTGGAGGTAGCTGAGATAAAGGTAAAGGTCAAGTGTCAGAAAGTCATGTAAGGTGTGTTCAGTGAGCTTTCTGCCACAAACCAGGCAACAGTAGAGAAAGACAAGCCACACAATCAGGAGCATCTGTTGGACACTTTCCAGAGGCTGGAACAGTCTCTCAATTGATCATGTCCCCACAATGCCCTCCCTTTCTAACACACAGATATGCAAGAATTCACGCAAGCACACACACACACACACACAGACAAATGCAGGCAAACACACACACACACACACACACACAGCCCCTCTCACCCTTTCCTGTCTCCATGCATTACTATTTATCTAAATCTCCATCCCTGGTTTAATTGCAGCCCTTGTTGGTGGCTGAGAAGTTTAATGATAGCTGCAGGCCTGATGCATTTGTATCCGTCACTGGAAGACATTCCTCTCAAGCTGAGAGTCTTCCCCATCCTGGCACGTAGGGGAGAAGGGTTGAAGTTACGGTCAAGTCCCAAACGGGGCTGTAGTTGGTGTGTTTCGACCAATCACAACGTCTCGTTCGCCAAGAAAAATGTCAGGTCAGCTGACACAGAGGGATGACCCTGCGCACGCTCAAACACAGACACATACAGACTGCACTGTACTCATGTACTGTACATGAACATGTTACGCAATATCCTGTCATGTGTACCAGGTATCAAGTTTCACATTTGTCTGAGTGCTGACAGCTTACCATGTACTGTGACCTCAATACAAATGCTGAAGGCTTCCCTATATGTGTTCATCAAGTAGCACACACAAGCTGAACTGTTAACATACAGTAAGCATCCTGTATCTTTAGCCATAAGCAGTAGCAGAAGTTCAAACGAGTGAAGGTGTAACTGAATGAACAACAGAGACACAACGCAATATGGAATTGTATTAAATAGTTTGGGGTATGGCCTTGTCTCAGAGGAATGCTCTTCGGAGCCAGATGCTGATGACTTTTGCTGGGCAGCTGGCATTGAAACCCCATCGCTGGGGGAAAAGAGTTCCAATAATGGGCCTAAAGGTTATTATAGCTGGTGGTGGTGAGGAGGTGGATGGTTGTTGAAGACTGTTGCTGAAAAACAGCAAGTGAAAGAACATGAGTAAGTTGACATATAAATACATCCTAAGATTTACACCCGTTGGTTGAGAGAGAGGGTAGTAAAACTTGTAAGAGTGAAACAGGGTGTCTCAGGGGGGAGTTGGGATATGCAAAAAAACACATTTCCATTTCACACCTAACACTTGTACAGGTTACACACTTGTAAAGGTTACTCACTTGTACAGGACAAATATAAACAGTCCCTGTTTGACCTTTGAATTTAAATAGGTGAATGACATTCCGCACAGGGCTAATAGGAAAGAGGAGAAGAATGAGATGCTATGCTGATGATGATACGTTTGTATTCATTCCCATTATGCCAGTAGAATAGGAAACAAGAGTCAATTATCTGATGCTTACTGGATGAAGTTAAATGAGCATTCAGACCAGCCTTCCTGATTGAACTTTCGCAAACTACATTTACCGTCTCCTGAGACTGCCTTCTGAACCCTACTGTGAACCTCTCGAATATGATTCAACTCTCTGACTTCGACCACATATCAACTGTCCTTAGTGGTGGTAAACTCTGTCAGAGGAATAACCACAACCCAAGAATAGGGTGATGGAAAATGGAAGAAACCAGAAAAAGAGATGGCTGAATGAGTGAGTAGGAGAGTGCACGTCAAGACGTCATGCAGTCAGAGTCTGATCCAGGGGAAGATCAATATTGACTGTAGCACTTTGCTTCGGACAGACAGACACCATTCATCCAAAAACGAACAAATCATCCTCCTACAACACAACAGATCACGTCTTGGTGCCACCACACAGGCACACTGCTATGGCCCAACCCCAGATAATGGTACAGGTATCTAACTATCTGTTGATCTAAAGTCACAGGAACCATTGCCTTTACGCGCCCAGCCATTATCCTGTTATAGATCTGACCCTGCGAGTTAAGTGCCCTGCTAAAAGCATATGTACACAAACATTCCTGAGTGGAAGGTGGTGCAAGGCCTTTATCTCAAGTGAATCACCCACCTGATTTGTGACTGTCGTCATGCGTTTGACAACTACTACTAAATCTGCCCTCCCCAAGAACAACTGTCTGACGATGATGGATACGTGTCAAACCAATAGATAGATAGAAAGAGAATGGACAAAATAGAACACATAAGTTAAGGTTGCCAGTTTAGAGGGAAATTGGCCAATCTTTTCAACAGACCAGGGTGCTGCTCAAAGGTAAAATGCTCTGAGACACAAATATCTGAGGAAATGTGTTTTGAGTGGTTGAGTATATGGCGGACAGCTGAGGACGGTGGTGGCTTCAGAGTCCCATTCCCTTGATGGCTGGCTAGGCTGGGCTGGGGTGGGAATGAGCTGAGGTAGGGCTGGACAGGGGTGGGGCTGGGTGGTGCTGGGTTGGGGTGGGGCTGGGGCTGGGGTGAAAATGAAAAGAAGCAAAGGGGAGAAAGGTAACATTAGCCAGTGTGAATGGAGTCATTGTTTCTGCAGCTTAATTAGGCGTGACAAGCGAGGCGTGAACAGATTCCCATCATTAGGGCCCTAAAAAGTCCATTAGAATCAATGCCACGCTCCGGTCAGACTCACTGTCTGCTATAGCAGCCCGGGCCAAGCAGGCCACTGGATTCAGTTACAGCAGCATGGCTAAAACAAGGCAACTCTATAGCCACACTAACACCCGAGGTAATGCAATTGACGCCACATTTTGGAAAGGGATGAGAGGTGGGTTGGGGTGAAGGGTATGTGAGTGCGGCGGGGTGGTGTGTGTGTGTGTGTGTGTGTGCATGTGTATGTATGCGTGCGCATTCGTGTGTGTGCGTGTGTGTGTTCCTGTGCATGTGCGTGTTTGTGCTCGTGTGTGTGTGTGTGTGTGTGTGTGTGTGTGTGTGTGTGTGTGTGTGTGTGTGTGTGTGTGTGTGTGTGTGTGTGTGTGTGTGGATGGATTCTGGATTGCAGCTGGCAGGGTCCTGCAGCTGATAAACTGCTGGGATTAATGGGCACTTCTGGAGCCCAAGTGGCTCTGTCAATAGAGGGAAGAGCTGCCCAACCGGCCCATTGATCTGTTGTCTTGCTGGGTGCTGGGTGTAATTCCTGCACCCTAGGCCTGAGTGTTCCACAGAGGGAAGGGGCTGCGGGAGACTGGACTAATGGTGGCGCCATCCATATACTCTCCTGGATTTGAGTACTCAGCGCTTACTGCCTCCTCTGCTGTATGGAAAGTAACAGAGTATAGCTCAGCCCATATATGTATGTAAACTACAGTACAGTAAAGCCTGATCAAATTACAGCACATAGAGCTATGGAATTGATATGAATTAATACCAGCTAAACCTACCCATGAAGGTGATATCCTTTGGGGTACAGAGGTATAGCTGGCCATAAAGAAAGGTGTAATTCCTATACATTAAAGTATGTACACAGTACATGTGTTGAAGTCTTAAGGATGACTCTATACAATTCTCTCTGTCCGTTTCTATATCTTAACTATAACAGTATTTTGTGTGAGATTTAACTAACAACACCAATGGCACTTATCTTATAACAACAGTAGCACTTCGCTAATCCCACTTGTCAGAGCTAAAGCTCATACATACAGTCCTTCAGTAAAATTATATTTTTAAATTCCATGGCGAATGATACTCATGCACAGATACGCTTCACAGACAACAAGGGGGGGCGGAGAGAAGGAGGGAGAGGAGGGGAGGGGTGAGAGAGAAGGAGGGAGAGATTGGGAGAGGAAAATAGAGAGGAGAGAAGGGGAAGAGAGAGAGAGCGAGCGAGGGGGAGAGAGAGGGAGGAAGAGATTGGGAGAGGAAAAGAGAGAGGAGAGAGAGGGAAGAGAGAGAGAGCGAGGGGGAGAGAGAGAGAGAGAGAGAGAGAAGGAGGGGGATAGGCACAGTGTAATGGCTGCAGGGCAGAGTGCGTAACAGCATGCTTTCTTTATCTGCTCACCTCAGGCTGTTGTTTTTACTTCGCAATGGCGGTCTGTGGCAGAGGGATCTCACACACACTGCTACACACACACTTGAGCACACACACACACAAACACAAAAATGCATCTCTCTTCATGAGGCCATGCCCTGAAGCCACACAGAGAGAAAGAGAGTGAAAGAGAGAGGGAGGGACAAATAGAAAGCAAGAACGAGTGAGAGGTAGGGATTGAGATGGATACAGATATGTTAAAAGAGAGAGAGAGAAAGAGAACAAAAAATATTGAGAGACTGACAGTCAGAGAGGAACGAGGGAAACAAACTGGTCAACGGAGAGAGAGAGAGATGAAGTGTGAGAAAGAAAGGAGAGAGAGAGAGAGAGAGAGAGAGAGAGAGAGAGAGACAGAGAGACAGAGAGACAGAGACAGAGACAGAGACAGAGAGACAGAGAGAGAGACAGAGAGACAGAGATACAGAGAGAGAGAGAGAGAGAGACAGAGACAGAGAGACAGAGAGAGAGACAGAGAGACAGACAGAGAGACAGAGAGAGAGACAGAGGTACAGTAGAAAGACTTGTTTGGTGCTGTCACTCGGGCCAGCACCCCCGGTGCAGGAGATAAGGGCCTGCTGAATATTTCATGTCTCTGACTGACAGCTCCTCAGGGTTTTAGGAGAGCCATGGCGTCCACTTTACAGCCCAGAGGAATCTCCTAGACAACTCAACACACATCATGCACGCACACACACATGACAGACACACACACACGCACATACAGTGGGGCAAAAAAGTATTTAGTCAGCCACCAATTGTGCAAGTTCTCCCACTTAAAAAGAGGAGAGAGGTCTGTAATTTTCATCATAGGTACACTTCAACTATGACAGACAAAATGAGAAAAAAAATCCAGAAAATCACATTGTAGGATTTTTTTATGAATTTATTTGCAAATTATGGTGGAAAATAAGTATTTGGTCAATAACAAAAGTTTATCTCAATACTTTGTTATATACCCTTTGTTGGCAATGACAGAGGTCAAACATTTTCTGTAAGTCTTCACAAGGTTTTCACACACTGTTGCTGGTATTTTGGCCCATTCCTCCATGCAGATCTCCTCTAGAGCAGTGATGTTTTGGGGCTGTTGCTGGGCAACACAGACTTTCAACTCTCTCCAAAGATTTTCTATGGGGTTGAGATCTGGAGACTGGCTAGGCCACTCCAGGACCTTGAAATGCTTCTTACGAAGTCACTCCTTCGTTGCCCGGGCGGTGTGTTTGGGATCATTGTCATGCTGAAAGACCCAGCCACGTTTCATCTTCAATGCCCTTGCTGATGGAAGGAGGTTTTCACTCAAAATCTCATGCTACATGGCCCCATTCATTCTTTCCTTTACACGGATCAGTCGCCCTGGTCCCTTTGCAGAAAAACAGCCCCAAAGCATGATGTTTCCACCCCCATGCTTCACAGTAGGTATGGTGTTCTTTGGATGCAACTCAGCATTCTTTGTCCTCCAAACACGACGAGCTGAGTTTTTACCAAAAAGTTATATTTTGATTTCATCTGACCATATGACATTCTCCCAATCTTCTTCTGGATCATCCAAATGCTCTCTAGCAAACTTCAGACGGGCCTGGACATGTACTGGCTTAAGCAGGGGGACACGTCTGGCACTGCAGGATTTGAGTCCCTGGCGGCGTAGTGTGTTACTGATGGTAGGCTTTGTTACTTTGGTCCCAGCTCTCTGCAGGTCATTCACTAGGTCCCCCCGTGTGGCTCTGGGATTTTTGCTCACCGTTCTTGTGATCATTTTGACCCCACGGGTTGAGATCTTGCGTGGAGCCCCAGATCGAGGGAGATTACCAGTGGTCTTGTATATCTTCCATTTCCTAATAATTGCTCCCACAGTTGATTTCTTCAAACCAAGCTGCTTACCTATTGCAGATTCAGTCTTCCCAGCCTGGTGCAGGTCTACAATTTTGTTTCTGGTGTCCTTTGACAGCTCTTTGGTCTTGGCCATAGTGGAGTTTGGAGTGTGACTGTTTGAGGCTGTGGACAGGTGTCTTTTATACTGATAACAAGTTCAAACAGGTGCCATTAATACAGGTAAAGAGTGGAGGACAGAGGAGCCTCTTAAAGAAGAAGTTACAGGTCTGTGAGAGCCAGAAATCTTGCTTGTTTGTAGGTGACCAAATACTTATTTTTCACCATAATTTGCAAATAAATTCATTAAAAATCCTACAATGTGATTTTCTGAAGTGTACCTATGATGAAAATTACAGGCCTCTCTCAACTTTTTAAGTGGGAGAACGTGCACAATTGGTGGCTGACTAAGTACTTTTTTGCCCCACTGTACATGTATGTGCATGAAGAGGACACACATACATACGGGTCTTTCTATAAATAATGGGGCCAATGTGTGACATTGGGATAAACATTTCAACAAGGAATCAAAATTTGGTTTGAAACAACAACAAAAAATGTTTTATTCGGTTCCACATGTGTACTAAGAGGAATAAAAGTGAATACATGCAAATTGAGCCACAACTACATCTACAGTATACCACAACATAGGACTAGAACTATACATCCTTTAAGCAGGGTTTCATACACACATTGGTAAGTCAAATTCAAGGGCTTTCAGAGACTTGTGGCCATTTTCGTTTTTTCCAAGCATCCAACATTAATGTTGTCCTCATTATAACCACATGGTTTTACTGCAACAGAGTAGCACAACACCCTTCATATGAAGCTGCGGGAAACAAACGAAAGTGGCCACATCTCTCACAAAAACGGATAAATTGGATACAATAATTACAAGGATTTTTAAGCACCAAATAGAGGAAATGTCTGATTTTCAAGGTAGGCCTATTCCACGATTTAAATTGTTTTAGCTCCAAATTAAAGTTCAAGATGGGTACTTCAAACCCCTTGTGTTGTTTAAAATTGCAGGTGTAACAATGAAAACAACATTTTTTTGTCATGTTATTTCATTACCTGATCATATTGTGAATAAGCCCACTGGGCTAAAGTATTTAATTTGTTATATCCAAAATAATTAATTGTAAGAGCGTTTGGTGTTGCACAATGGTACCTACACACACCGGCTTATAATAGGCAGAATTAGGCGGCAGATGGTGGCAGATTGAAGAGGGTGGCATTTTCTGAGCTAAACTGACCAAGACGCACCTCTAACAAGAATAAATAAAACCTCACATAATTATGCCCCAAAAAGTTCAATATATTATCTCCACCAATGTTCCATCAAAAAAATGATCAAACATAAATCATGTAGCAGATATAGGATATGGTAGAAATAGTATGTGGCCTTTTCTGTAGCCTACAGGCTGGAGATAAAATGTATGGCAATGTATTGAGATGGACACGTTTTACATCATGCAGGTTTCTCTGATCAAACAACCTAACTTAAATGGTGCTCAAACAAATAGAAAATGAACTGTCATGTTAACAAACAACATATCCTAAAAGCAGGACAGGCCAAAGTCAAATGGACTATATGGAATGGACAATCACAACTGTTGTCCAGGAATTTCACCCCATTGTCATGATGATTGGTTTGTATCCCTGCATTTTTTGACAAGCTGATCATAGCGAAAATAATATAGTGCTGCATTTCCTGCTGTGTAAACGTTGCAAATAGGCTAGTGATAAACCTCTGATAAAGGTGGATAGCTGATATTCAGAGCTTAAATAGCCAAATTGATTAGTCACAGGAATCAGGACTAATAAAGCCATTACAATGGCCTGTTTTATAAACGTGGGCCTACCACATGGATGAGCATTCATAAAATTATATTGTGGGCTTACTTGGTAGGCTACACCCCAGTAACCATGAGCCAACATCTTGTGGATGTCTTTTTTTTTACCAACGATAGGCTTACCATATAGATGGGCATTCATAAAATGTAAATGACATTTCAGGCAACACTGTAGACTATACCTCAGTAAGCAAGGACCGACGGCGATGCCTTTTGGACATATTTTCTTGAGTTCCGGACCGGCCTTTATTTCCACGTCCACGGACATTGGTTTTCTGTCCGGGCCGGACCAAATCTTAACCAATCATAGATGTCTATGTTTGGTTCAAATTTGGTATGATCCAGACCAGCCTTGATTTCAACGTCCCCCGATGTAGATTACTGGTCCGATTTGTCCCAAACATTTAAAAAAGTACTTTTTTTCAACTTTCATTCAGAACTAAAAATTTGCCTAATTTCAACATCCGGAAAATAAGTACTTTGAATTTTCATTCAGAATCGAGAATTAAACTGATTTCAACGTCCGGAAAGTACGCATTTTTCAGCGTCCGGAAAAGATGCCTTTTCAACATCCTGGAAAATATGTATTTTAAAGATACAGAAAATACCTTAATTAACACCTTTCATTCAGAACCTAAATTGAACCTAACTTTAATGTCTGGAAAATAGGTAATTTATGGCAGCAGAAAGGCAAGGACCAGTCCTGCCTACACAATTGCCCACAGTAGACTCGGTGTCCAATCCGAGGCATGTAAACATATGAACACATGAACACATTACCTGTTAGATCTAACGAGACTCCGCTGTAAATCAAGGAGACAACAACAGATGATCAAATCAATTCGCCAGGGATATTAGATCCAATGTGGATCTAGGCACAACTGTCTTCACTGGCATAACAAATGAGACACCAAAATATTCGGGACATTCCTCACAAACACCTTTTTTCCAGCACTTGGGCTGTTGTCGCATTGCATGCTCTATCACAACACCTGTCATCACTTGGCTTTCATTCGGAAAATTCTTTCTTGGGTCAGATGATGATGATGTGTGAAAATATCACGGCATAATTGAACAGCTCCACACCAAATGCGCATCAAACAAGTATTATGCATAATTGAAGAACCACATTAATGACACGATCGATTTAGGTACCAAGATTAGGTGACTCTCGGTTAGAAGCTTAGATTTTTCAATTGTATTTATTGATTTGGATTTGTGTGGCAATGACAACTGTTTCCATCACTTAACATAAGGAGACACAAAATGTTATGTAGTTACAATGCATTTCTGAGATCTCTATACAAAAACTGTAGAACAGCTAGATCCAGGATTCTTAAAGGCTACAAGTTCAATGTCTAATTTAACTGATTAATGCTTAGTATATGATATAAAGACCATTTCAACTGTCATAAATGAAGAAAGTAGGACAGAAAGTAATGTGTTGTCACATGATTTTGGACAAATCCGTCAAGACACCAACCATGATAAAAGTTTAAACATAGGTTGTATTGAATGTAGCTATGATCTTCCATTATATCTTATTGTATTGACATTAAGAAAAATTGGCAGATTATTATCAATGACTTATCAACAGCTGTAACAAGTTGTCCAGCGTAGGAAATCCTCACTGGTACCCTACTGTAGTTTATAGATCCACATACTCAATTCTCTCCAGGCCCTGTCGCCCTAACCCTATGTCTGTACATTTCAATGAAACATGGTGAAGCCCCAAAATTGCCCTCACTAGAAGCCTGTGTTTCAGACATAAGGAAGTGGATGGCTGCAAACGTTCTACTTTTAAACTCGGACAAAACAGAGATGCTTGTTCTAGGTCCCGAGAAACAAAGAGATCTTCTGTTGAATCTGACAATTAATCTTGGTTGTACAGTTGTCTCAAATAAAACTGTGAAGGACCTCGGCGTTACTCTGGAGCCTGGTCTCTCTTTTGATGAACACATCAAGACTGTTTCAAGGACATCTTTTTTCCATCTACGTAACATTGCAAAAATTTGAAACTTTCTGTCCAAAAATAATGCAGAAAAATGTATCCATGCTTTTGTTACTTCTAGGTTAGACTACTGCAATGCTCTACTTTCCAGCTACACGGATAAAGCACTAAATAAACTTCAGGTAGTGCTAAATACGGCTGCTAGAATCCTTACTAGAACCAAAAAAATTAATCATATTACTGCTAGCCTCCCCACACTGGCTTCCTGTCAAGGCAAGGGCTGATTTCAAGGTTTTAATGCTAATCTACAAAGCATTACATGGGCTTGTTCCTACCTATCTCTCTGATTTGGTCCTGCTGTACATACCTACACATACGTTATGGTCACAAGACGCAGGCCTCCTAATTGTCCCTAGAAATTCTAAGCAAACAGCTGGAGGCAGGGCTTTTTCCTATAGAGCTAAATTTTTATGGAATGGTCTGCCTACCCATGTGAGAGACGCAAACTCATTCTCAACCTTTAAGTCTTTACTGAAGACTCATCTCTTCAGTGGGTCATATGATTGAGTGTAGTCTGGCCTAGGATTGTGAAGGTGATCGGAAAGGCTCTGGAGCAACGAACCGCCCTTGCTGTCTCTGCCTGGCCGATTCCCCTCTTTCCACTGGGATTCTCTGCCTCTAACCCTACTACAGGGGCTGAGTCACTGGCTTACTGGTGCTCTTTCATGCCGTCCCTAGGAGGGGTGCGTCACTTGAGTGGGTTGAGTCACTGATGTGATCTTGCTGTCTGGGTTGGCGCCCCCCCTTGGGTTGTGCCGTGGTGGAGGTCTTTGTGGGCTATACTCGACCTTGTCTCAGGATGGTAAGTTGGTGGTTGAAGATATCCCTCTAGTGGTGTGGGGGCTGTGCTTTGGCAAAGTGTGTGGGGTTATATCCTTCTTGTTTGGCCCTGTCCGGGGGTATCATCGGATGGGGCCACAGTGTCTCCTGACCCCTCCTCTCTCAGCCTCCAGTATTTATGCTACAGTAGTTTATGTGTCGGGGGCTAGGGTCAGTTTGTTATATCTGGAGTACTTCTCCTGTCTTATCCGGTGTCCTGTGTGAATTTAAGTATGCTCTCTCTAATTCTCTCTTTCTCTCTTTCTTTCTCTCTCTCGGAGGACCTGAGCCCTAGGACCATGCCTCAGGACTACCTGGCATGATGACTCCTTGCTGTCCCCAGTCTATCTGGCCGTGCTGCTGCTCCAGTTTCAACTGTTCTGCCTGTGATTATTATTATTTGACCATGCTGGTCATCTATGAACATTTGAACATCTTGTCCATGTTCTGTTATAATCTCCACCCGGCACAGCCAGAAGAGGACTGGCCACCCCTCATAGCCTGTTTCCTCTCTAGGTTTCTTCCTAGGTTTTGGCCTTTCTAGGGAGTTTTTCCTAGCCACCGTGCTTCTACACCTGCATTGCTTGCTGTTTGGGGTTTTAGGATGGGTTTCTGTACAGCACTTTGAGATGTCATCTGATGTACGAACGGGCTATATAATCAATTTGATTTGACTTAGGTGTGATGATGGTCGTCACCTTCCAGGTATGTTTGGCATCATATGACTTTCAAATGCTCTTGTTTTTAACAGCAAATCTTTTCTGGCTTGAATTTGTGCCACTCATTATAATAGATCTAGGTAATGAACGCATGACTAATGCATGGTAGAATGTATTATTTTGTTGACTGTAAGTCATTTGCTTTGTGTCATGTTCATTTAAAACCTGACTCCATTGGGGAGGGTCCGGGTGGGCATCTAGACTCGGTGGCGGCTCCGGTTCGGGACGTAGACCCCGCTCTGCTCGCTGATCCCTCCGCTTCCGTGGAACCGGATCGTCGCCAGGGACTCCAGACTGTAAATTGTCACCGGAGACTCGGGACTGTGAACCCTCGCAGGAGGCTCTGGACTGGGAACCCCCGCTGGAGGCTCTAGGCTGCTGACTGTCGCTGAAAGCTCTGGACCACAGACCGTCGCTGGAGGCTCTGGGCCGCAGACCGTCGCTGAAAGCTCTGGACCACAGACCGTCGCCGGAGGCTCCGGGCCATGGATCATCACGGAGGCTCCGGGCCATGGATCATCACCGGAAGCTCGGGGCCATGGATCATCACCGGAGGCTCTGGGCCATGGATCATCAACGGAGGCTCCGGGCCATGGATCATCACAGCAGGCTCCATGCCATGGATCATCACAACGCGTCCTGGCTGGATGCTCACTTTAGCCCGGCAAGTGCGGGGCACTGGCACAGGACGCACTGGGCTGTGAAGGCGCACTGGCGACACAGTGCATAGAGCCCGGCGCAGGATATCCTGGACCGAGGAGGCGTACTGGAGACCAGGAGCGCTAACCAAATAGAGAAATAAAAAGGCTCCCTAAGGTCAGGGCGTGACACTTTGTCTCTGATCAACATGTTGTCAAAACTACAAGCATGTGTCTTCATCCTCACATTACCCAAAGCACCTCTTCAACATGTGCTGTAGTTTCCCTTCTAAACCAGGCCTTCTCAACATTGCCCTACACTACAGTACCTATCGTTTTTCACTTCTCCCATTGAAGTAAATAATCTCAAAATACCTTCTTGCCTTAAAATTCTTTCCACCGGTTTCCTCTTGAGTTTTTCAGGGGAGAATGAAATTCCTATTTGATTCAAGTTTGACCAGGAGTGACAGTATTGTCTTATATAATTGTGGTGAGTGTGATCATGTGGACTTTTGAAGGGCTAGCCATGCTATAGTAGTGTGTTGGAGTGAAATTACACTTGGCAGCCATGTCACATTTCCCAAAAAGCTGTGATTCTCTGACAAAAAGTGTGCTCCTGAGAAATTAGATCATTTTCCTTCTTCCTCATTCTTAATTATTAAGAGGAAGCTCCGGTCAATGTAATTTTCTGACAGAACTGGCAGCATTACTCTCTAGCCGGGAATCTGCAGCAAATCAAGGAGAAATCCCTCCTAACTCTCCACCTCCCAGGATCTCTCTTTTCTCCCATTAGGATGTATGGCGAGGCTCCCGAACCTTCTAAATCCTAAGAAATCGCTGCCCTGCCCCGCCTTGCTGTCTCTTCTGACCATTCTACCCCAGATGAGATCATCCTCTGCAGTTTGCTTCCCTGTGAGGCCCCTTCGCACCCGCCTGTGTGTGATGTGTGATGCGCCTGGGGTCCAGGCAGGCGGCTCCTCACCCCGCCTCGGCCCCCACCGCCCCACCCTGGCCCAACCTGCCCAGGTAAATCCAAACACACTGTGCTCTTCCATCCTTCGCCGGTCTGACTGACGGATCAGCCGCTCAGGGGCCAGAAACAGCTGCATGTGCCAAAGGAATTAGTTCCCACCGAGATCACACCCAGTGGTCAGGTAAAATTGGTGAAGCTGAGAGGTGGTCATCCTGTGCCATACACCCCCCCCCCTCCTCTCCCATCATCCCTTCTTTACAGGAAGAGGAAGTCAGGATGCTAAGAAGCGTGGGGCTTCAGAGCTTTGCTTCCACTGTCAAGTCACTCCTGATGATGTTCTGTAGTTAGGGAGTTGGGTTTCACTCTGAAGTGGATCCATATTGAACAGATAATCCCTAAGGGAAGAAGGACGACTCTGCACTGCAACACACTACACGAACACTTGAGGAATTTTACGTACATTTTCTGTAATCATTTTGTGAGAAAGATAATTCAAATACTGTATATGCTAGAAAGCTAACAGATAATGACTGTCCCGGATGTTTAAGTTCAGTACCGCTTAAATATTTTCCCTGGAGATCTGTTTAGCAGACTCAAGGCAACATCAGTCACATTACATACAAACTCTCCCTTTGATGCAATACCAGTTGAGCTCATTGCTCTTCTGAAACGCTACAGCTGCTCTGCCTTCCATGGCTGAATGTTGTAGCCTCTTCTGTGCCTCAGGTTACTGTATATATTTGTACTCCTAGCCTATATTCTAAAAAGATATAAAGGCCAACTAGTTATGCTCATTAAACTGCTAAACCATCACCCTGCTAAAATGCTAAATCATCACTCCTGCCCAAAAATAAATGTTATTTGCAGTAGAAGTCAGTGAACTTTGTTTTTCGCAGCGTAAATCATTTTCTAATTGAAATGCCTGACACCTGAGGTGACTCCGCCACTAGAGATATTTGATTGGCTGCTCAGAGCTTCCCCTGTCTTCCCCTCTATCATTCCTGACCTCTGTGTTCTGTCTGTTGGAGACGATACTGATGGAGAATGATGTATTGTTTGTTTTAGTTTGGAGCAAGAACATATTTCATACTGTGAAGGTGACAGGCCATGGTGAGTTATGTGTCGTGAGGGGAGGAAATGTGGGCCTTTAAACCTTTTTAAGTGATTCCCTCAGTGTGCTGCTGGCCTCAGGCAAGGCTTGTTTGAACACACCATACAGGGGCAAAGGAAAGACATGGAAATGAAGTGATTTGTGTACGTGGTGTATGGGGCCATGTTGCCGTACCTTAACTTGCACAAACAAATTGAATTGAACCAAAACACTTAGCATGTAGTTATAGTGCATTGCAGTCAAGTGAAGACATGTATCCACTATCATGCCATTTTATCTGGGAAGATATAATAAAACGCTCTTTTGGTAAAAGATTTCCTCACATATCTTAATGTTATATTGTCAGTAATTGCTTGTTCACGGTAATAACTCAAATAAACCCACATGTGTTAAAGTAATTATACAATCATTTATAGTCACATTATCAAGTCACCTGGTACAACCTGACCATATTGTGAGAGCTGCCTGGAGATATGAGTCTGGGTTAAACTAGCAGATGTCCGTTGCGTAACAGCGTAGCAACAATAGCTTATTTCATGTGAATACACTAGCTTATTTACTAATTGAACACACCGTCTGGTGAATAAGCCTATTGTGCTTCCTCTGTTTCACAGTTCACATTGGGGACATGACCTCAGAGGTAGATTGCGTGCACCCGCTCCTCTGAGACAAATGCTAATGATGCAGTAAACAGACCAGGGACTTTCCTGTCCAGGGGCCTGAGTATCTCCCGACTCCGTGGCTCATTGGACGGCCTGGTAAAAAAATGATCATCCATCATGCACATGGGACTGGGAGACAGAGTAATGTGATGCTAGAGGATTTGGAACAATTGTGTGCAGTATGGGCTCTCATGCACTCCCAGAGCCAGGCTGTGCTGTCTGCTGGCTGAGGATCTTGTGCCTGTCTTGGAGCCTCTCCAGAAAGGCCTGTGGGAAGAAGAGCCCCATTGATTACAGTGGGAGCCATGAGGAGTCGTGCTCACTTGTGGCCTATCAGCTCTGGAACACTCTACCTGAACATGTGAAGGAGGCAGCTTCAATTTCCTCATTTAAAGAACAACTAAAGCTTCGTTAATGTCCTACTCAAGCTACGTTAATGTTTGCATTGTAGATGAAGCTACACTATATATAAAAAACTATGTGGACACCCATTCAAATTAGTGGATTAACCACACCCGTTGCTGAAACGTGTATAAAATCAAGCACACAGCCATGCAATCTCCATAGACAAAGCATTGGCAGTAGAATGGCCTTACTGAAGAGCTCAGTGACTTTCAATGTGGCATGCTCATAGGATGCCACCTTTACAACAAGTCAACTGTAAGTGCTGTTATTGTGAAGTTGAAACATCTAGGAGCACCAATGGCTCAGCTGCAAAGTGGTAGGCCACACAAGCTCACAGAACGGGACTGCCGAGTGCTGAAGCGCGTAGCATGTCCTCGGTTACTACCAAGCTACAAACTGCCTCTGGAAGCAATGTCAGCACAAGAACTGTTAGTCGGGAGCATCATGAAATGGGTTTCCATGGCAGAGCAGCTGCACACAAGCCTAAGATCACCATTCGCAATGCCAAGCTTCGGCTGGAGTGGTGTAAAACTCGTCGCCATTGGACTCTAGAGCAGTGGAGGGATAAATCACACTTCACCATCTGGCAGTCCGATGGACAAATATGGGTTTACGGATGCTAGGAGAACGCTACCTGCCAGAATGCATAGTGCCAACTGTAAAGTTTGATGAAGGAGGAATAATGGACTGGGGTTGTTTTTCATGGTTTGGGCTAGGCCCCTTAGTTCCAGTGAAGGGAAATCTTAACTCTGCAGCATACAATGACATTCTAGACGATTCTGTGCTTCCAACTTTGTGGTAACAGTTTGGGGGAGGCCCTTTCCTGTTTCAGCATGACAATGACCCCGTGCACAAAGCAAGGTCCATACGGAAATAGTTTTTTTGAGATCTGTGTGGAAGAACTTGACTGGCCTGCACAGATCCCTGACCTCAACCCCACCGAACACCTTTGGGATGAATTGGAACGCCAACTGCGAGCCAGGCCTAATCGCCCACCATCAGTCCCTGAGCTCACCAATGCTCTTGTGGATGAATGGAAGCAAGTCCCTGCAGCAATGTTCCAACATCTAGTGAAAAGCCTTCCCAGAAGAGTGGATGCTGTTACAGCAGCAAAGGGCAGACCAACTCCACTTCAATGCCCATGCTTTTAGAATGAGATGTTCGACAAGAAAGTGTCCACATTCTTTTCGTGATGTAGTGTAGTACACAAGCATTTCTCTTCACCTTTTATACTTTTTATACCTGCTGTAAATTGTGTATGTGATTAATATAATTGTATTTGATTGCTTAATCTGCTTAAAGTCTATATTTTACATTAGAAGTTACAAGTTTTATTTTGATCAAATTAAATATGATTATTAATGTTACTATAGTCATCTCCCAACCATGTCAGACAGTGCCTTCACACCAAAAAAACAAACAGGAAACAGACATCACCCCTTAGCTTCTCACACCCTCTCCTTTGGAACATTTAGAAGCCCTGTGGTCTTGGCGTGGGGAGATGGGCCTGGATGTAAGTATGTGGATATGAAAGTACTGTGTGCTCTGACTCTCTGTGTACCGTGGAGTGAGCCACATGAGTGAGCCAGCCGTTCTTCAGCACGATTCTCCCCTCCTCTCCTCTAGCCTCCTCTGGCCCGGGCTCTGCTCTCTGTCTCCTTCACCTCATCACCCCTCTCTCTCTCCTTCACCTCATCACCCCTCTCTCTCATCGGTACCACCACGTGGAGGGAAGGAAGAGGAGAGAGCATCGCAGCTTGCTTTATTTAGAGGACAGAGGTTCAGAGGTGAAAGGGAAGTGGGTGTGTGGTGGGGGAAGAGGAGGGAGGAGGGGTGATGTGTGAGCAGGGGAGTGTGTGGTGTGGCCTGGCATAGAGGGATGGGGCCATATATCTTTAATAGCACGTTATGTTTGACATGGGGGCTGGCTGTTGTAGGAGGAGGAACTTTGGCTGACACACACACACATATCCCCCTGAAGTGTGCCCCTGCGTGTCAGCCGAGTGGCGCTGTGCTTTGATCTCAGCTCCGCGGGTCAAGCTCCGAGCTGGTTCGAAAAATGGCACCCCCTCTCTCGCCCCTGCCCATCTCTCTCTCTCAGTCTCTCTCTCTCATATTTTTTTTCTCTCTCTTTTTTTGCTCTCTCTCTTACTCCCTCTTTCTCTTTCTCTCTCTCTCTATCTCGCTCTCTCTCCAGCGGTATGCCTCTCAGGGTGTTTAGGTTCTGGAGGGATCCCAATTTCCTCTACTAATCATGACATCATCCTGCCTGAATAGGTTAAAGATGTTGCCAGGATATTCCTCTCTTCCTCACTCCAGCAGGGCCCAAATTAGACACATTACATGCTGCCCCGGTGTGAGATAACATTAACCACATTTACTTGCTGAAAAACAATAATAGTGGTGTAAATGTGGCAGGAATGCATGTTCATGTTGTTTGGAGAAGAGAGTGTACATGTGTGTGTGTGTGTGTGTTTGTGTGTGTGTGTGTGTGTGTGTGTGTGTGTGTGTGTGTGTGTGTGTGTGTGTGTGTGTGTGTGTGTGTGTGTGTGTGTGTGTGTGTGTGTGTGTTTGTGTGTGTGTGTGTGTGTGTGGACGTGTTTAACTATTCTTGCAGGGACCAGAAGTCCCCACAAGAGAGTAAATGAACAAAAGTTTGACAAACTGGGGACATTTTGTTAGTCCCCATATTGTCAAATGCTATTTCTTGGGGGTTTAGGGTTAAGGTTAGAATTCATTTTAGGGTTAGAATTACGTTAAATATTAAGGTTAGGAGCTAGGGTTAGTTGTAGGGTTAGGGTTAGGAGCTAGGAGCTAGGGTTAGGTTTAGGGTTAGGATAAAGTTTAGGTTTTTGGGTTAGGGCTAGGGCTAGGGTTAAGGTTAGGGTTAGGTTAAGAGTATGGGTTAGGATTAGGGTCAGATTTAGAGTTAGGGGTTAGGGAAAATAGGATTTTGAATGGGACTGGGTTAGGGTTAGGGTTAAGGTTAGGGTTAGGGTTAAGTGAGGTAATTCAACAGTGGAGAATAAGTTGAGTTGAGCAGCCCTCCCCCCCCATCACAGACATGATTAAAGACTTTGACTGATTAGACGTGAAGAGTGGTCATGGCCTCCTCGGCTTGTCAATAACAGTTAGAATCACCTCCATGCTGCTCCGATCAGCCTGTTTCTCTCTGTCCCCAACACCCACTAACCTCCAGCTAAAACAAAAAGCCTAGCTGTCATTCATTTGAGTTTATAGTTATTATGCATATCAAAATGTTATATTTTACACTCTGTTGAAAATGTACAAATTCAATGCATTTGAAAGCAGGAAATTATCTAAAAAAAGCTTAACACATTTAGCTAATACTGTATTTACCATGACTTTGACATGTGTCTGCAGTCAAAACCTCTCACTCCAGCTTGTCTATGCGTGCATTCAAAATCTAGTGGCTTTGTTTCAACCAGAATCTCTCCAGTGTATTAAGTGAGTAATGAGAGAATCCAAACTCTTTATTTTTATTTTTTGTGCTCGGCCCTCAACTAAACTACAATGGTATTTATATAATTCACGTCCCGAGAAATGTGTCTGTGTTGCTATCATGAGGGTGACTCAAGAAGTAAAAAGGCCACAAGATAAGACTATGTCTTACATCCCTGAAACAGATACAGTTGACTCCTGAAACAAAACAGGTCTCTTGTCATAAATGCCTGTACGAAACCGGAGCATGCAGTTATCCAGAGCAAGTAAAACGTACATGATATACTGTATTTGATTTAGAAGCGTTGGTCTGTAATTGCATAACAAATACATGATGACATGATAAAGACATACTTAGAAATTATACATGCCAATCGTCATAACATACGTGGACTCGACTTGTCCTTCTACTACTTTATGAAAAGTGATATGTGTATGTATGGAGGACTGAGAAGTGGGACGAATAAAGTTGCATCCATAAAACAGAGATTCTCAGCTCAAACGACCATGTGTTTTCCATAAAATCATAATTTTTATGATAGGGGTGTTGCTTCGAGATCTCTGAGGCAGTATCTGTGTTTCCTCCCTGAACACACATGATCCCACAGGCCTGAAAAGACAGCATGACATAGCTACAGTAGTCTCGAAAACCCTTGACAACACAGTGTATAGGGTCTGGTTTCAATGATGGCCTCTTTTGGCATAGAGGAACTACCTCACTGCCCACATCCCTACTTTATCAGCATGAATAAAATGCAAAATACCCAGCTAGCACATTTGGTTCCTTGGAATGATGTGGGAATGTACATTTTTGGTTTCCCATTGGTTCTGGGAAAAAAAAGCCGTAAGTTTCCTGACAGAAGTGATCATTTTTCCTGTTCTGGGAACAATACATTTTAGGTTACAGGGAGGTTCTGAAAATGTTTTACTATGGTTCCCTGAAAGTTTTCCTGGAAGGTTTTATTAACGTTCTGAGGGGAAATTATATATTAATTGAATGCAATTAAATAACAGTCTGACAACATGTTTCAATGAGACTTTTAGTAACACTGCTAGTTTAGGTTAAATGTTTTTTTTAACTCCAAGTACAGACAGGACATATGGAAATGAATTTGCTTAGGTGTTAAACATGCAAAAACATGTATTTGTGTTGTGGCACAGCATCAGTGAGATTCAAACCTATGATCTTCTGTTTTCTATCCATGGAATTAGCCCACTGTGCCATTAGCACAGAGCACAGAGCTAGTGTTCCATGTTTTTATAACCTGTCCATTTTAGTCTATTCAAACAGACCCCATTTCAAAGGTCATTAGGACAACACACCTGAACATACTTATCAAGATAGAGGATAGAGAGAGTTTTGTTGATGCTGAGAACAGAATGTATATGTTTTTAAATAACATTCTTAGAACCTTCTTTGAATGTGAGGAACGCTTTCTTGCGATTTTTATGGAACGTTTTCTTAGTGTTCTGACTTGAAATAGAACCATGAGGAAACCTAAAGAAAACATTACGCTGAAGTACTGAAATTCCCACAGAATAACATTGTTTCTTAACATTCTCTGAATGTTCTGAGAACATGACTTTAAATAGAACCATGAGGAAACCTGTAGGAAACATTATGATGAAGTACTGAAATTCCCACCTAAGAAACATGGTTCTCACAACTTTATGTTCTATCTGAGTATCCAGCACCAATCCCAGAACATGGTGGGAAAGCTGAATGCCAAATAACCATAGGACAACCACGCTCTCCCAAGCTCTAATCAACATATGGTTCTCAGAGCGTTATGTGCTAGCTGGGTAGTAGCTAGCAAGATGGAGATCACAGAGGTTGTTTTTAATGAGTGCATTTCGCAAGCGGCTAGTTTGAATTAACTACCTTAACTAAAACCACTGCAAAAGGTTTTGTCTGCAAATGTTGGTTTTGAATAGCAACATTCTAGCATGTCTGCTTCATGATTTGTTGGGAGAGTCCCCATATTTTCTTTCTTATCGACATCAACAGTGTAGTTCCTCTATGACAAAGGAGTCCATCATTGAGACCAGACCCTAGTTACTATGTTGCCTGGGGTCGGGTTTTCAAGGCTATAGCAGAAGCAGCTAAAGAGAGGAAAGTTCAGGCTTGTTCTGCCAAACTACATGGGGAGAATCCAGTCCAGTTCCTTTTTGTAGTCTTGATGTTTTGTGTGAGGCGAAAACATGTTTGACAACAGGAATGAATGAATTGAACAGAATTGGAACTAAATGAAAGCGTAATTATATTTGAACATTTGTGGTTGTGGTTTGTTTGATATTGAGTACTAGTCAATCCCAATGCAGGACCATGAGTTGTGTGACTTGGCAATATGTTAAATGCCAATGTTTTGCTTCTTGCAGTTTAATTATGGACAGCATTTAGAATGCAGATCGAGTTCATATACTATATTCCCTCTTGGGCTAAAGATGTTCTCGTACACTGTCATAGACTAGTTCAATTAGAATTACTTGTGTGCGTGTCTTTTGCCTGACAGCATTAGGAATACTCTCTACAAATATCTACGGTCACATTTTTAACTTGATCCATTTATGCTGGAAACATATTATCTGGAATTTAGTCATGTCACATAAATAGCAGAAGACATTCATTCATAATATGAAATTAGCCTTGAGCAGCAGAGATTCAGAAAAGCAGAGGGAAGCTTGAATAGCATTTAGCATGTACAGTACAGAACCTTGAACTGATGTTTTACATGAGGAAATAGGAGAATGAGAGTGTGTATGTACTCTGCATGTACTAACCTTTATCGGGGGGGGGGGGGGGGGGGGGGGGGGGCAAACAGAGGGATAGAATGAACATACAGCCGTTTCACATTCTTTTACCTTAGTCTTTCACTAACCACTGATCCTCTGAAGTTTACACTACTTCTACGTTAGGAAATTCTGTAGATAGTCCCAAGATAACATCCTAAATGGCAAACTGCTGGTAAGACCAGCTTGTTGAGCTAGTTAATATGATTCAACTATGCTAATAAGCCGTAGAACCCGCAACACATTACTTTTTTAAATGGCATCTTCTAGAATCTGTCACAAATACCAAACAAACCATTTATTTTGTTCCACTATCTGTTTGCGTGTTTACGTTTTGACTATCGTGTGTACTCTTTGAGTAAAGGAAGAGAGAAAAGGTCGAAGGGAATTTAATTATTTATAGCCTGCTGTTCCCAGTCTCTATCGCGTAGACAGCTGGGCGCCCTGTACAGTTAAGATCACAGGCCTTGATAACCTGGTCCTTGATTTATGGATAGCATGGGCTTTTTCAATCACCTAATGAGGAAGCTAGAGTGTTTACATGTTTATTAAATACCCAGAACCAGCTGGGACTGGTTGGGTAGACAGCATCTATCATAATATTTCTGTTTCCGTCACAGCCCACCTTAACCCCATGCTGGACTGTTTGGACTTACTCAGTCAGATGTCGTTGAGTACGACAAGCAAGCAAGGCTGTTTGGCTGTAAGCTGTATAGACTGGACTGAGAGTGGCGGGCTGATTTGGAGAAAACCTCACAGTCAATGTGGCACCATGAGTAATTGAGTGATGGAGTGGCTGCTTTGGCGCTGTTAATAGCTGTTTCCCTGTTTCACAGTTGTGGTTATTATAGCAGCTAGGTACTTCTGTTCACAACTTTCATCTAATTGGAGGGCTTTGCATCAAGAATGACCTCAGTGTAGTAGAAATAGCATTTGCAAAGAGTTTGTGTGTAATTTGATTACTATTTTTGTTCTAAGTAACCTTGCAATGTTGTGTTAAAGGCCCAACATGGGCCCCCTTGTGCTGTAAGGAAAGGCTCATGGTTCTAGGAACAACAATAATACCAGTTATTCTCAGTTATTATTCAGTTATTCTCAACCGGAGTTTCCTGAAAACACAATTACCTTGTTGGTTTAGCATGGAAAAAAGAACATCACAGATCTGTCGGGCTGGCAGGTAGCCAGTGGTTCGAGAGTTGGGCCAGTAACCAAAAAGGTGTTAGATCAAATCCCTGAGCTGACAAGGTAAAAATCTGTAGTTAATCCACTGTTTCTAGGCTGTCATTATAAATAAGAATTTGATGTTAACTAGTTTGCCTAGTTAAAAATAAATCAAGGTTTTCACAGACTTTTACAATTTTTTAAAAAGCACATAACAATAGCGAGAAAAAGAACACAAACCTACAGTACACATTTGCTTTCTTCCTCCTTTTTTTTACGATGTCCAACAGCCCTGTTGTCTGTTTCCCCCCCTGAACGAAATACTTTGCCATTGACATTACAGGAGGTCATGCAAAGTTTTCTCAGTAGGGGCCTGTCTACCCTGAGGCCGTTCTCAGCCAGAGACGACTGGAACTCACATGGTACTGTACTTACAGCGAACCTTTAGCTTCAGTTACTGGGACTTAAATGTTTTACAGCTCTCAGTCGACCAACATAAACACGCTACTTTTTGGTCCGCATAAAGACAATTTCAGGAACAGTGCTCGCTGGAAATTAGATCTTGTAATCCCTGCTATTCGTGCCTCTCTTAAAAAATGCAAGAAGGGACAAGTGGGGGTAATTGTTTTTACTGCAGTGGCGACAGGAGGGCTTTAGCTGCGCTCATATCACCCCTCTCCCTCTCCCTTTCTCCCTCTCTCCCTCTCTCCCTCTCCCTTTCTCCCTCTCTCCCTCTCTCCCTCTCTCCCTCTCTCCCTCTCCCTTTCTCCCTCTCTCCCTCTCCCTTTATCCCTCTCTCCCTCTCTCCCTCTCCCTTTCTCCCTCTCTCCCTTTCTCCCTTTCTCCCTCTCTCCCTTTCTCCCTCTCTCCCTCTCTCCCTTTCTCCCTCTCTCCCTTTCTCCCTCTCTCCCTCTCTCCCTTTCTCCCTCTCTCCCTCTCCCTTTCTCCCTCTCTCCCTCTGTCTCCCTCTCGCTCTCTCCCTCTCCCTTTTTCCCTCTCTCCCTCTCTCTCCCTCTCGCTCTCTCTTGTCTATTCCCCTGTCCCGCCGAAAGGGAGGTGAGAACAGCCCCACATCCTAACCCTCCACCTCACCTACCTTACCCACCACCCCTACCTCCTCCTGGCCCTTCCCATCACAGTCTCTGGAATACCTCAGCACCTGATAAAGATTCCCTGCAATCCAAAAAGGTTCGGGCACAACAGAGGCCCTTTCTCCGATAGTCCTTGTAAAACCTTTGCATACCAATTCTTCTTTCCATCAGAGTGATGTAATTGTCAGTTTTCTTTCAAGAAACAGAGAGCACCCAGCGAACATGGCCCTATGTGGGTATTTGGTGGGCAAGGTGGGCAGAGGCTAGCCCACACCAAGCCCACACCAGCAAACACAGGCTAGCCCAGCACAGGCTTTCCCACAGCAATCCCACATCAGCCCAACACGGGCTAGCCCAGCACGATCTAGTCTACATCAGCCTAACACAGGCTAGCCAACGACAAGCCCACTTCAGCCCAACACAGGCTAGCCAACAACAAGCCCACTTCAGCCCAACACAGGCTAGCCAACAACAAGCCTACATCAGCCCAACACAGACTAGGCAACAGCAAGCCCAAATCAGCCCAACACAGGCTAGCCTACATCAGCCCAACATGGGCCAGCCCACACCAAGACCAGCACAGGCAAACCAACAACAAGCCCAACATGGGCCAGCCCACACCAAGACCAGCACAGGCTAACCAACAACAAGCCCAACATGGGCCAGCCCACACCAAGAGCAGCACAGGCTAACCAACAACAAGCCCAGCGTGGGCCAGCCCACACCAAGACCAGCACAGGCTAACCAACAACAAGCCCAACGTGAGCCAGCCCACACCAAGACCAGCACAGGCTAACCAACAACAAGCCCAACGTGGGCCAGCCCACACCAAGACCAGCACAGGCTAACCAACAACAAGATCAACGTAGGCCAGCCCACACCAAGACCAGCACAGGCTAACCAACAACAAGCCCAACGTGGGCCAGCCCACACCAAGACCAGCACAGGCTAACCAACAACAAGCCCAACATGGGCCAGCCCACACCAAGACCAGCACAGGCTAACCAACAACAAGCCCAACGTGGGCCAGCCCACACAAAGACCAGCACAGGCTAACCAACAACAAGCCCAACGTGGGCCAGCCCACACCAAGACCAGCACAGGCTAACCAACAACAAGCCCAACGTGGGCCAGCCCACACCAAGACCAGCACAGGCTAACCAACAACAAGCCCAACGTAGGCCAGCCCACACCAAGACCAGCACAGGCTAACCAACAACAAGCCCAACGTGAGCCAGCCCACACCAAGACCAGCACAGGCTAACCAACAACAAGCCCAACGTAGGCCAGCCCACACCAAGACCAGCACAGGCTAACCAACAACAAGCCCAACGTGGGCCAGCCCACACCAAGACCAGCACAGGCTAACCAACAACAAGCCCAACGTGGGCCAGCCCACACCAAGACCAGCACAGGCTAACCAACAACAAGCCCAACATGGGCCAGCCAACACCAAGACCAGCGCAGGCTAACCAACAACAAGCCCAACATTGGCCAGCCCACACCAAGACCAGCACAGGCTAACCAACAACAAGCCCAACACTAGAGATGTGCAGTTCACAAACAATTTGTTCTTTTTGAACGACTTCTTTAATGGACTCGATAGTCATGATTCGTTTTCTGAGTTACTCATTCATTTTGCAGTTTGTTTGACCTGCTGGTAGCAATGACTACAGCAGGATTAATATGCATATTAATATTCCCTCGAGAACAATTCAAGTTACGAGTGCCACACAGGGAGAGAGATATGCATGCCCGTTCATTGTACAATATTCTTAATGCAGTCGCAGGACAACACACCTTCGAAAGCAGTTTTGATGGCCACTGTTAAAAGAGGAGGATCACAGTGCTTTCTAGTGTCAGTAGGCTACACTTATTTCTCAATCCAAGTAATGAGTCAGTCTAAAATGCATAATTTTAGAACCAGAGTTCAAAAACCTTGGTTGGCTGAGTGCCAGTGGAACGTTGTTTGGGGGACTAGCAACAATATTTAGACTTTGTGATCTGGCTAATGCCAAATAGGTCAACCATCAACCTATTTATTTATAGCCAATATGCTGCATCAGGTGATAATGGTTATTGCTAAATAGCACACCTGCCTGATAATATGGACCAATATATTATTGGGCTCATTTTTGGAGGAGCAAATTATATTTTAGAGGTCAGTGTAACCGATGTGAAATGGCTAGCTAGTTAGCGGGGTGCACACTAATAGTGTTTCAATCGGTGGGGTCACTCACTCTGAGACCTTGAAGTAGTTGTTTCCCTTGCACTGCAAGGGCCGTGGCTTTTGTGGAGCAATGGGTAACGATGCTTCGAGGGTGGCTGTTATTGATGTGTGCAGAGGGTCCCTGGTTCGAGCCCAGGTAGGGTCGAGGAGAGGGACGGAAGCAATACCGTTGCATCAGCATAATTTTATTTTCATTCATTTTAGTGTAGAATGTCCTTTTAATAAGTCACCAGAACTGAGCTTCTCACAGTCGTTCTCCCTCCAAAAATTGTTAGTCCCTACACTACCGGTAGTATGCTGGGATATGTGCTTTTGTCAGTATTATATTGTTTAGGCTAGTACATTATATATATTTCTATCACATTTAAGGTATGACCCAGATGCAGACAGTGTCAACAAAACAAAAGTTTATTCCTAAAACAGGGGCAGGCAAACGACAGGTCGATGCAGGCAGGGATCAATAATCCAGAGATGGTGCAAAGGGTTCAGAACGGTAGGCAGTCTTAGGGTCACGGAGGGCAGGGGTCAATACTGGGAAAGACTAGAAAACAGGAGCAAAAAACAGGCAGGAGCAGGGGAACAAACGCTGGTAGGTTTCACAAACAAAACGATCTGGCAACAAACAGAGAACACAGGTATAAATACACATGGGATAATGGGGAAGATGTGCGACACCTAGAGGGGGTTGGAGACAAGCACAAAGACAGGTGAAACAGATCAGAGTGTGACATATTTCAACCAGCTAGAACCACTACCCAGTCCACTGCCAGTGTAGCAGTAGTGGTGAATAATATCCCAGCAGACACTGGCTCTGGGATGGTTATAGAATGTGTAAAGGCGTCAGCATGCTTCAGTTCGGCTGGCATCTTGCCGAACTCGGCTATGCGAACAGAACGATTGTGCTTGCATACTACCTTAAAATACCTTGGAAAATGCAAAAAAATTGTCAATAGTACAGTTTCACCATTTTGAGATGCCGTAGCCTGTATATGCTTCCTCAAAATAGTAAAATCAGGCAAATATATTGATAAAAGTCAGCGTGTCCTCGGGAGATTTTTCACGTTTATTATTTGAAGTGTTTCTAAAATCCCCAAATGGGAAAAGTTAATGGTGGAAAAACGATTGTAACCATTTCCTTCTTTGACCGCTAGGTTTTATGGGTATTGTGACTCATTCTGTGGTACTCTATAGGCATGGCCCTGAACATGGGAGTTCAAGATTGATTTGACAACGTTCTTTTGTATTTCTTTGTACACAGCATACACATTCACACCTTAACGATTACAAGCATACACATAACATAATGCAGACACCACTATGCTTGAAAATATGGAGAGTGGTACTTAGTAATGTGTAGTATTGGATTTGCCCCAAACACGACACTTTGTATTCAGGACAAAAAGTGAATTGCTTTGTCACATGTTTTGCAAAGTTACTTTAGTGCTTTGTTGCAAACTGGATGCATGTTTTGGAATATTTTTATTCTGTTTTTTCACACTGTCAATTAGGTTAGTATTTTGGAGTAACTACAATGTTGTGGATCCAGCCTCAGTTTTCTCCTATCACAGTCATTCAACTCCGTAACTGTTTTGAAGTCACCATTGGCCTCATGGTGAAATCCCTGAGCGGTTTCCTTCCTCTCCAGCAACTGAGTTAGGAAGGACGCTTGTATCTTTGTAGTAATTGGGTGTATTGACACACCATCCAGGGTAATTAGTAACTTCGCCATGCTCAAAGGGATATTCAATGTCTGCTTTTTTTTTACCCATCTATCAATGAAAAGCCTCCCTGGTCTTTGTGGTTGAATCTGTGTTCAAAATTCACTGCTCGGCTGAGGGACCTTAATTGTATGTGTGGGGTACAGAGATGGGATAGTCATTCAAAAATCATGTTAAACACTATTATCGCACACAGTGAGTCCATGCAACTTATTATGTGACTTGTTAAGCACATTTTTACTCCTGAACTTATTTAGGCGTGCCATAACAAAGGGACTGCATACTTCTTGACTCAAGACTTTTCAGCTTTTAATTTTGAATTAATTTGTCAAAATTTTGAAAAACATGATTCCGCTTTGACAGTATAGGGTATTGTGTGTAGGCCAGTGACACAACATCTCAATTGAATACATTTTTAATTCAGGCTGTAACAAAATAAAATGTGGAAAAAGTCAAGGGGTGTGAATACTTTCTGAAGGCACTGTATGTGTATTGTCTCAGACTCTCACCGTCCTGCTGTGTTTTGGGTAGCCCTTTCCCTGTTACGAATTAGCACTGAGAGCTACAGGAACATTTATGTCTCATCCAATCACCAACGGCTCTTAATAAATCCAGACCTTAGGTGTACTGAAACCAGAATCACACTCCCTCTATGGATCTAACACTAATAGTTCCTACAGACCCCCACCCCCTGTGCATATACACACATACACACAGAGCGCGGGTGCACACACCGGCGCGTATGCAAGCACACACACACACACACACACAGAGACAGGTATGTGTACACACACACACACAGCAGCCGTGGCAGCAGATTAACACAGCCTTTGTTCACGGCGGTGGGACCTTGCCAGACCTCGTCTCCAGCTACTCCCTCTGAGGTGGCGTGGAAAGGCAGACGGCGCTCCCAAAAAGTCTCTGCCCCAGCAAATCACTAATTTTCTTACAATTACATCCTTTCCTGCGCATGGCTGGGTGCGAGTGTCGCCCGTCTGCCTGCCATTGTGTGCTAATTTAAGGCCCATTATTTGAAGTAACAAATGTGCGCCAGGCAGAGTCACTTTCACATTAATACTTTGCACCCAAGGCGAAGTCTTCCCACAGCTATGGATCAAAGGTCCTCTCTATTGTATGCAACTTCCTGTTTCCCTTTTTAGCTCCAGGTTGTTGTTTTTTTTCGCCCTGCTCCTCCTGTTGGTTCACAGCCCACAGCACTAGATCTCCTCAGACGCCATGACGGACAAGCGTGAGAATCTGACCTTGCACCCCTCTGTGGCGTGAACAGGTGATTTGTGGGAAGAAGAAAAGGAGGTGGCTAGTGAGAGGAGAGATCATGCTCCTCGCATATATCTTGGGTCGCAGGGTAAAATCTGTCTTGTATTATCTTACTCTCAGTGAAGGACGTCATTAATGGTAAGACACCTCATCATACTGTATATCTGTGGTTCATTGGCTGGCCGCAGACATTTGTGTTAGATGATTTAAGGCAAAGTTGACTTGGCAATGATATTGACAGGGCCACAATATCTTGTACATGTAATGTTGACCTATTATCTTGCCATCAAACTGAGCTATAGAATTTATTTCTCCTTGTCCTCAGAAACCTTTATTTTACCATCTGTCCTTACCTACTGTATTCCACCACATACACACACTACTCTCCAGTGCCATTCACTTGGGCCTTAGGCCATGGGCCTCGGAGTTCATGGGCAACAAAGAGCGATGGAGAAATGTACAGCTGCGCAGAGAGAAGTCTCACTCCCACTGGCATCACAAGAGTGACCATCATGCCATAGTGCTCTAATGAAACACCCCTTAAGCCTGTGAAACCGGGGACGTTGTGTGTCTTACCAGGCACAGTTTATGACCACTTCCTGAACCCTTTGATGAGGGCTTATACTGGGGACGTTTGTGACGGATTATACAAATGTCTTGTTTTGCATTGGGGCAATACCGCTGCAATGTTGCCACTTATAAATGTCTTTATAGTTTCCTCTGTGTAGTCAGCACAGCATGCTGACTGAATTAACAACAGAGACACACTGATAAGTACTAAAGGAACATTTGGTAAGTCTGCCTTATGTCACAGAATGTTTTTTGTTGTTGTCATCATCCATTGATAAACAATGGGCTTATATCTTGTCTCGAAACCTGAGCTTTCCTGAACATTTAATAAGGGTAAATTAGACCGTTATGCCTAAAAGTTATTGGTCTAATGAAGAAAGAAGCTTAATAGCGGGAAAAACATCATGATCTGTTTAGAGCAGCCCTTTCAAGTGGTTCCGCTGTCCCTCATTTAGGCTTTTGTTCTCCAACGACAGAGCATAAACATGGGAGTATAAACCTGGTTAATGAGTGATGTCACGAAAGCCCTGTACCCAATGCCAGTTCACCAGATCCTGAACAAAAGCCTTTGAGTAACCTCCCATCACAAACACACACATGCACATGCGCACATATATACACGCACACACACACACACACACACACACACACACACACACACACACACACACACACACACACACACACACACACACACACACACACACACACACACACACACACACACACACACACACACACAGTCACGCTGTCTGAGTCAGAGGTAAACAAAACTCAGGATATGAGAGCGGTGGCACGGGGGCCTGTAACGTAATGGCCAAAGAGCTTGTCTCCAGGCCCTGCTTCAGTAATTAGGCTACACACTGAAGGTGAAAGGGACTCTCGTCCTAGCTTCTCATTAAAGAGAGGACAGAGCAGCAGAGCCTCGGAGGGGGTGGGGTGGAGGAGGGAGAGGCCAGTAGTGCTTTGATGCTAGCATGTCATCTTGCTCCAGGTGGAGACTCTATGTTAATGTGTAATGCCTCCTGTGGGCCTCTATCAAGGCCCTGTGGACTCATATGATGTGGGAATCGCATTGCTCATGAGACTTTAGGTCAAACACTCCACTTCCAGGTCTCACGCGCGTCTGTGTGTCACAAGTGTAGTGTGGATGATCACAGAGGAATACAGGGTTTATAAAGACTGTTTACGGTGAAACATTTAATTCCTTTCCTTCTTGCTATAGTAATGTATTATCTATTGTAGTTGTGGAGTGTTATATCCAAAGTCAAGAGCAGGTTAGATTTATTATCAATTCATGAACCACCAAACCATCTTCATTTTCAAAAGAAGAGAAAGCTATGGATTTATGTTAGGCACAAAGTCCAAATTACTGTTACCTAATAAGATTTAACAACCAAACAAATATCATTTGAGATAGCAAAATCGATTGATTCAAGTTGGAACGCTTGTAACAGTTTATTTCTTGAAAAGTGCATTGCTTCATTGAAGCCTTGAAACATAAAGTACACACCTAAAACTAACAATGCAGAGATATGTACATTTTTGCCATCATTATTAATGGATTTAACTATTGTAATGTTTTTCCAGTAGGGGGGGATGGATAGCGACCAAGAGATGGTTCAACCAAGGTTTGTCAAGTTCTCTGCTGGACCCTGCATGTTCTCTGCTGGACCCTGCTTGTTCTCTGCTGGACCCTGCATGTTCTCTGCTGGACCCTGCATGTTCTCTGCTGGACCCTGCATGTTCTCTGCTGGACCCTGCATGTTCTCTGCTGGACCCTGCAAGACCACACTCTGTTCTGAGGAACAGACACATTTACTTCATCCTCTTCTTCTAAAGTTCAGAGGCCTGACACACATAGAGGCACAATGTATTTGAGCATGTGCGTGTCTCAGAGGGGCTTAAGGGGGCATGGGATGAGAAGGAGGGTGGAGTGGTGAAGTGGGGGGTTAGCACGGGGCAGGGAGGTGGGGGGGTCACAGTGCCCCAGGGCCCAAGCTCTGTGTTGGGCCACAGAGGCCAGTGTTGGGGATGGGGGCTCTGGGATTTAATTGCTAGTTTGGAGGATGATGCCAAGTGGTAGTGACAGTGTATGTGGCTGGAGCCAGTGAGCTCCTGCTGCATATTCACTCTGTCTAAGAGCATCGCAGCATCTGTCAGCGGTGTGCAAGCGACGGGACGGCCAGGGTTCTACACTGTACAGCAGGGAGAGATAATTTTCTGGGATGGACTGGGTAACAGGAATGGGGAGGGACAGGGGAACAGGCATGGGGAGGGACAGGGGAACAGGCATGGGGAGGGACAGGGGAACAGGCATGGGGAGGGACAGGGGAACAGGCATGGAGAGGGACAGGGGAACAGGCATGGGGAGGGACAGGGGAACAGACATGGGGAGGGACAGGGGAGCAGGCATGAGGGACAGGGGGGCTCAATAAAACTGGATGACCTCAAAGATGGGGTGGGCAGAGGTACACTTGACAGAAATGTATGAGAGAAATAATGTATGAGAGAAATGAAGAAATATATGAGAGAAATAAAAGAGAGAAATAAAAGAGAGAGAAAAGCCACAACAGCTCTGCAACACGCTTAGAGACATTTAGGTGATGGAAGCTGTACTAAAAAGATCTGAGATGACCATTTACATAAACAGGATGTTAGCATACCTGGGCAGTGGGTGCACGAAGCACGGTGTAAGGTGGTGTCATTAAAGCAAGAACAGAAATAACAGAAGTAGAAATGAATAGGGTTAGGTTACAACCGGCTGCATTTGTTGCAAGGAAAACTGTCTTTGAATCTTTTGGAACAGACAAAAACTTTTATCAAAACCCTTCTTCTTGAATTAAGTCAAATGGGATTCCAGTTCCGGTGACATGCATTGAAACGCGTCGCTTTCTTGTGGCTTTCTTTAGCAAAATAACTATGAATTAACAGACTTTAAAAATAAAAAAACATGAGGTTCAAGGAGGCACAGATCTGGGGAAGGGTACCAAAACAATTGTGCAGCATTGAAGGTCCCCAAGAATGTAGACGCCTCCATCATTCTTGAATGGAAGAAGTTTGGAACCACCAAGACTCTTCCTAGAGCTGGCCGTCCGGACAAACTGAACAATCGGGGGAGAAGGGCCTTGGTCAGGGAGAACCTTCCAATCAGGCCTTTATGGTAGAGTGGCCAGATGGAAACCACTCCTCAGTAAAAGGCACATGACATCCCAGAAACAAGATTATCTTGTCTGATGAAACCAAGATTGAGCT
Organism: Oncorhynchus clarkii lewisi; assembly: GCF_045791955.1. NCBI lineage: Eukaryota > Metazoa > Chordata > Actinopteri > Salmoniformes > Salmonidae > Oncorhynchus > Oncorhynchus clarkii. The sequence continues at coordinate 28,917,701 of NC_092151.1, read as the reverse complement.
CTTTGGCCATCTGGAGGAAACCTGGTCATGTCTGGAGCAAACCTGGCATCATCCCTACGGTGAAGCAAGGTGGTGGCAGCATCATGCTGAGGGGATGTGTTTCAGCGGCAGGGACTGTGAGACTAGTCAGGATCGATGGAAAGATGTTTGGAGCAAAGTACAGAGAGATCCTTGATGAAAACTTGCTCCAGAGCTCTCAGGACCTCAGACTGGGTCAAAGGTTCATCTTCCAACAGGACAACGACCATAAGCGCACAGCCAAGACTATGTTGGAGTGGCTTTGGGACAAGTTTCTGAATGTCCTTGAGTGGCCCAGCCAGAGCCTGGACTTGAACCCGATCAAACATCTCTGGAAAGACCGGAAAATAACTGTGCAGCGACGCTCCCCATCCAACCTGACAGACCTTGAGAGGATCTGCAGAGAAGAATGGAAGATTAAGATTTAGAAATCCCCAAATACAGGTGTGCCAAGCTTTTAGCATTATACCCAATAATACTCAAGGCTGTACTGAGTACTTACGTAAATTCAGTAGTTTTTATTGTTGTTGTTTTTTCTGAAATTCCCCCCCAAAATGTTTTTGCTTGGTCATTATGGGGTATTGTTTGTAGATTGATGAGGGGCGAAAACAATTGAATCAATTTTAGAATAAGGCTGTAACGTAACAAAATGTGGGGAAAAAATCAAGGTGTCTGAATACTTTCCGAATGCACTGTATAACATCACTTTAACGTGTGGGACACTAACTGTATTACAAGGCACAATAGCAGGTGTTTTTCATTCCAGCTTCTGGCATATTCTGGCCATTCACAATTGACCTGAGGGAACATGATGGCTCTCAACACCCGACAACAGAAAGAGTTGGACACTGCCATCCAAACAATTATTGGAGATTACAATGGCCTCGACCTTGCAATTAAAACTGATCAATTAATATCTTGCGCTGCTCACTTCTAAAGTAGATACCTACTCAACTAAAGCAGAATGTTTGGAAACAGCTGCCAGTGTGACAGAGGGGCGACTCCACGACCAAAATAAGCTAGAAGGGGAAATCAATCTCCTAAAAAAGAAAACATATTCACTTAAAAATCATTCCCAGAAATTCTGCTGAAACAGAGGGTGACCTACAATGAGGTCAGATCCCAGCTATGCAAGCTAAACTTGAGATGTGGCTCCATCCGGCAAAAATCATCTTGACCTTCCAGAACATAACACACACGTTTTCCACTACCAAGGAGGCTCAAGACATATTGTTGAAGCGCATCAAACCCAACACACAAGGGGACTGGCCGACAGATCTAGGCTAACCTTAATTTGACTGGATCAATACTCAGATATGCTACGCACAGACACAAGCCATGGCTGTGATGCTGCCCTCAGCAAGTCAATGATGAGGACATCCCCTCAATTGGGTAAAAGGAACACTATTATTATTATTGCTGAGCATCGGAAATCATTATTATTATATTCTCTATGGTCCAGGACATTTAGACAATGATGACCACGCCGATTAATGAACAATGGACAACATATTGAACTGTCATACAGACAGGGCTACAGCGCATTGCATCACTGTGGACTAAACTGTTTAGGATAGATGGCTAGTCCCATATGGGCTACCACACAATTCCTTTTGATCTTCCTGTTGATGCCAGTCCCCCTCAAGTTATGCTGCTGAATGTATCTCTCATGGAGGACTTGGCCTACAGGCCATGATTCATTATTGTGAAGATCTCAATTAAAGACAGCATTTCTTACACAGACAATTTTTTCCTTTTTTTTGTTGCACAACTATAGAGCACATACATTGAGTGTACAAAACATTAATCTATTTCCATGGCATAGATTGACCAGGTAGATACAGGTGAAAGCTATGATCCCTTATTGATGTCACTGTTAAATCCATTTTAATCAGTGTAGATGAAGGGGAGGAGACAGGTTCAAACCTCTTAAATGTAATGGCAAAAATGTATATTTCCGCCTAAATAGACATACCCAAAAGTAACTGATTTTAATGAGCAACTATAAGGACATGTGTCCTTAAATGTGAGATTATTGGAAAGAAAATACCTGGGAGATTATAAGAAAATGGTCAGAACATAGATAGGACTGGCACAGTTCAGATCACACAAGATCAAGCACACAGAGAGTAACCGTATTTATTTTATTTTGAAAGTCGTCTTTCATGGACAAGCTATAAATCAATTAATGATGAAAAGAGCTGGAAACACGTCAGATCGCTTCCATAACAAGCCAAACACTTCTGGGGGAGGGGGGGGGGGATTGGGATTGATAGACACAACAGCTAGAACTTTATAGATGTTTTAGTAAGGGGTGTCAATGCGGTCAAGGGTCAACTCCAAGTGTCCCCTCAACCTCTCCAAAGTGTTGTATGTATGTAAATGAGGTAATTCCACTGCTATTACACGTTGAATAAGCCTAAAAGTTATTTGTTCCTTTAAAAACACAATTTCTACAATATCAGCCTCTCTCAAACAGTGTCAGAGGACATCCAAGTGTCCTTTCAACCTCTCCAAAGTGTCCAAATGGGGTAATTCCACTGCTATTACACACTGAATAAACCTAAAAGATAACCAGGCTTGACTCTTGTGAGACGATCATACCCTGCGCTCCCCTTCTTCTTGTCATTGCCCTCATACTTTTGTGGGTCGCTCATGTGACGAGTACAGTTGATAGCCAAGAAACGGTTTTCATTCATAAGGCAGGGAACTTGATACCTTTGCCAGTCCCATGTATATTACCAGGGAAATGTACGAGAGCATGTCAGTTCATCTTCTTCCCCCTCTGCTGCTTCTTGTCCCCATACTTGTTGCTATTGGATACTAGTGTCCCCAGCACAGAGGTGGTTGAGTACAGCTGAAACAGCTGGAAGGGGTTGTATGTTTGAGTACTATCCAACTGTGGGTCTGAATCTGGGTGTTATTGGCTCCACAATCTATAATGACTGTATGCCATCTGTGCTCAGGTTCATCTCCCTCTGTTGTAGTGGTTCCGGTGCTGTTTCCAGTGGCCCTAGCTCTGTTCCTCCCTCTTCTCTGAGAGGCCCCGGCAGTTCTAGATTAACTGGCTGAGAGGGGCGAGGAGCCAGGGCCTGCCGTGGGGGTAGTGGAAGAAAGGGAAAGGGAAAGGGGGATACATAGTCAGTTGTCCAACTGTATTAAACTGAAATATGTCTTCCGCATTTAACCCAACCCCTCTGAATCAGAAAGGTGCGGGGGGCTGCCTTAATCAACATCCACGTCTTTGGCACCAAGGGAACAGTGGGTTAAATGCCTTTCTCAGGGGTAGACAGACATATGTTTACCTTGTCAGCTTGGGGATCCGATCCAGCAACCTTGGGGATCCGATCCAGGGGTTGTAGATCTGGCAGAGGAGGGTGAAGACCGGCGGGTGCACTTGCTGGGGGTGGTTTGCTCCCAAACATCATCATCTTCTCTGTGGGGAATACAATGAAGGAATATAAAGGGTAAATATTGCTGTAAGATACACATCATTACAGTTGACTCATTTTACAATAATACATTACTGTAATGTAAAAGCAAACTTTGTTACAAATTCCTTGCTGGTGACTTTTAGCACATCATGTTACAGCCCTCTCTTAGAGACAAGCACTGTACATTTCTAACTCCTTCGGTAGGCTCCCCTCCTCCACTAGACAAAGCAGGCCAGGGGGATTGTAAACTGGCTCTTCACAACTGAACAGGTTAGAGTGAGCAGCAAGCTCACCTCTGTCCACAAAGCACCTCAGAGTATGAGTTCTGATCACTTAACCAAGATGGCGTAGCCGTGCAGACGTGATTTGTCGTCCTCTCGTGTACTTTTGTATTTTTAGTCTTTTTTTGTATATATTTCAATTTATTTTCAATCTCTTTTCCATTTATAAATTAAATATACCTTCCGGTATCCCGCCTCACCCAATGTGACACGGGTCCGCTATTTATTTAGACCTTATAGCCTGAACCTCCATCAGAGGCTGTAATGGAATTCTTCGTCCTCCTCTGACGAGGAGTATGAAATGTCGAACCAATGTGCGGCGTGGTATGTGTTCATGATGTTTATTTTACTGAACGCTGAAAATACAAAATAACAACGTGAAATAAACGAAAAAACAAACAGTCCCGTAAGGTGAATGGAAAAAACACTAAACAGGAAATAATCACCCACAAAACACAGGTGGGAAAAGGCTGCCTAAGTATGATTCTCAATCAGAAACAACGAACGACACCTGCCTCTGATTGAGAACCATACCAGGCCAAACACAAAACCACAACATAGAAAAAAGAGCATAGACTACCCAACCCAACTCACACCCTGGCCAAACTAAAACAAAGACATAACTAAGGTCAGAACGTGACAGAATTAGCTACTAGCTATTTAGCCATTGTTAGCCACTGCTAGCGGCCTTTCCTTCTGCACAGACAACAGCTGTTTTTTTAGCCTGGATAATACTTGCCAGCATCGGACTGCTTTCTCCACTATAACACCAGATTCCTGCCGTAAACCCTGGACCATTACTCCTGATCATCACAGCTAGCTAGCTGCCACCGAGTGACCCAGCCCCAAAGCTAGCCACGAGCCAGGCCCACCTTCTACTCTGTGATCACCCAGCTACTCAGTCAATGCCTTCCGGACTCTACCCCAACACGGCTAGAATCCACCACTCCGCCAAATCCTTGCCGTAAGCTCTGGACCTGTGCATCGGATCATCGCTGCTACCGAGTGGCTATAGTGGCTAACTCCCCTGCCCCGAAGCTAGCACCATTTAGCCGCGAGCCAGGCACATCTCCCGGCTAGCAAACAAAATTACTGCAACTACAATTACCTCTTTCGCCACACGGCGCCCCGCCATACCACCACTACTGGTCTGCCGACTTAACTCCATCCGCTGTGCCCTCAATTGGCCTTCGCCGGACGTGGAGCAGACGCTTCTACTTACCCCGGCTTGCTAACTTTAAACGCTCTGTCTACCACGTGCTAGCGTAGTAACGACTACCCCGCGCTTCCCTGTTCCATCTATTGCTGTTCACTGGACCCTATGATAACTTCACTGCATAGCTGATGCCTGCTGGACTGTTCATTAATCACGGTACTCCATTTTGTTTATTTTTTTGTTTATCTGTCGACCCCAACTCAGGCCCTGTGTGTGGTTAACTGACCCTCCCTGCCCATTCATCGCCATTTTACCTGTTGTTGTTGTCTTAGCTGATTAGCTGTTGCTGTCTTACCCGTTGTTGCCTTAGCTAGCTCTCCCAATCAGCACCTGTGATTGCTTTATGCCTCGCTTTATGTATCTCTCAAATGTCAATATGCCTTGTACACTGTTGTTTAGGATAGTTATTGTTGTCTTAGTTTACTATGGAGCCCCTAATCCCACTCAACATGTCTCAAATCCCACCTCCCACATATGTGATGATCTCACCCAGCATAACTAGCCCGTCCAGAGATGCAACCTCTCTTATCATCACTCGGTGCCTGGGGTTACCTCCACTGTACCCGCACCCCACCATACATTTTGTACATTTTGCCCTGAATCTATTCTACCACGCCCAGAAATCTGTTCCTTTTATTCTCTGTCCCCAATGCACTAGACGACCAGTTTGATAGCCTTTAGCCGTACCCTCATCCTACTCCTTCTCTGTTCCTCGGGTGATGTGGAGGTTAACCCAGGCCCTGCATGTCCCCAGGTACTCTCATTTGTTGACTTCTGTAACCGAAAAAGCCTTGGTTTCATGCATGTTAACACCAGCACCCTCCTCCCTAAGTTTGTTTTACTCAGTGCTTTAGCACACTCCGCCAACCCTGATGTCCTTGCCGTGTCTGAATCCTGGCTAAGGAAGGCCACCAAACATTCTGAGATTTCCATCCTCAACTTCAACATTTTCCGTCAAGATAGAACTGCCAAAGGGGGAAGAGTTGCAATCTAATGCAGATATAGCCTGCAAAGTTCTGTCTTACTTTCCCGGTCTATGCCCAAACAGCTTGAGCTTCTAATTTTAAAAATGAATCTCTCCAGAAATAAGTCTCTCACAGTTGTCGCCTGTTGTAGACCCCCCTCAGCTGCCAGCTGTGCCCTGGACACCATATGTGAAATGATTGCACCCTATATGTCTTCAGAGTTCGTTCTGCTAGGTGACCTAAACTGGGATATGCTTAACACCCCGACAGTCCTACAATCTAAGCTAGATGCCCTCAATCACACACAAATGATCAAGGAACCCACCAGGTACAACCCTAAATCCGTAAACATCGGCACCCTCATAGATATTATCCTGACCAACTTGCCCTCCAAATAAACCTGTGATGTTTTCAGGATCTCAGCGATCACTGACACATTGCCTGTATCCGCTATGGGTCTGCGGTCAAACGACCATCCCTCATCACTGTCAAACGCTCCCTAAAACACTTCTGCGAGCAGGCTTTTCTAATCGACCTGGCCCTGGTATCCTAGAAGGATATTGACCTCATCCCGTCAGTCGAGGATGCCTGGTCGTTCTTGAAAAGTAATTTCCTCACCATCTTAAATAAGCATGCCCTTTCAAAAAATGTAGAACTAAGAACAGATATAGCCCTTGCTCCACTCCAGACCTGACTGCCCTCGATCAGCACAAAAACATCCTGTGGCGGACTGCGCTAGCATCGAATCGTCCCCGCGATATGCAACAATTCAGGGAAATCAGGAACCAATACACGCAGTCAGTCAGGAAAGCAAAGCAAAGGATAGCTTTTTCAAACATAATATTGCATCCTGTAGCTCTAACATCAAAACGTTTTGGGACACTGTAAAATCAATGGAGAATAAGAGCACCTCCTCCCAGCTGCACACTGCACTGAGGCTAGGTAACACTGTCACCACCGATAAATCCATGATAATCGAGAATTTCAATAAGCATTTCTCTACGGCTGGCCATGCTTTCCTCCTGGCTACCCCTACACCGGCCAACAGCCCGCACTCCCCGCAGCTACTTTCCCAAGCCTCCCCAGCTTCTCCTTCACCCAAATCCAGATAGCAGATGTTTTGAAAGAGCTGCAAAACCTGGACCTGTACAAATCAGCTGGGCTAGACAATCTGGACCCTCTCTTTCTAAAATTATCCGCCGCCATTGTTGCAACCCCTATTAAGTCTGTTCAACCTCTCTTTCGTATCGTCCGAGATCCCTAAAGATTGGAAAGCTGCCGCGGTCATCCCCCTCTTGAAAGGAGGAGACACTCTAGACCCAAACTGTTATACCTACTGTATATCCATCCTGCCCTGCCTTTCTAAAGTCTTTGAAATCCAAGTTAATAAACAGATCACTGACCATTTAGAAACCCACTGTACCTTCTCCGCTGTGCAATCCGGTTTCCGAGCTGGTCACAGGTGCACCTCAGCCACACTCAAACTAAACAATAGCATAACCGCCATCGATAAAAGACAGTACTGTGCAGCCGTCTTCATCGACCTGGCCAAGGCTTTCGACTCTGTCAATCACCGTATCCTTATCGGCAGACTTAACAGCCTTGGTCAAATGACTGCCTCGCCTGGTTCACCAACTACTTCTCAGACAGAGTTCAGTGTGTCAAATCGGAGGGCCTGTTGTCTGGACCTCTGGTACTCTCTATGGGGGTACCACAGGGTTCAATTCTCGGTCCGACTCTTTTCTCTGTATATATCAACGATGTCGTTCTTGCTGTGGGTAATTTCCTGATCCACCTCTATGCAAACGACACCATTGTGTATATATCTGGCCCTTCTTCGGACACTAAAGCCTGTTATGGCAAGGCGATCCGCGAGGGGAACTCCACCCCCCCATTCAGCTGAAAAGGTGGGGCAGGGAATTCAAAAATATTCTTTAGAAATATTTAACTTTCACACATTAACAAGTCCAATACAGAAAATGAAAGATAAACATCTTGTTCATCTACCCATCATGTCCGATTTTTAAAATGTTTTACAGCGAAAACACAACATATATTTGTGTTAGACCACCACCAAATCAAAGGAAAAACGCAGAGTCACAAAAGCAGGATTAGAGATAAAAAAAAAAAAATCTTCATCAGATGACACGCATATGACATGTTACACAATACATTTATGTTTTGTTCGATAATATGCATATTTATATCCACAAATCTCGGTTTAAATTGACGCCATGTTCAGAAATGCCTCCAAAATATCCGGAGGAATTATAGAAAGCTACGCCAGATAACAGAAATACTCATCATAAACTTTGACTAAAGATACATGTTCTACATATAATTAAAGATACACTGGTTCTTAATGCAACCGCTGTGTCAGATTTTTTTTTAATGTTATGAAAAAAGCCTACCATGCAATAATCTGAGACAGCGCTCAGACGTAAATATATTTCTCTGCCATGTTGGAGTCAACAGAAATACAAAATTACATCATAAACATTCCCTTACCTTTGATGATCTTTCATCAGAATGCAGTGCTAGGAGTCCTAGTTCCACAATAAATCGTTGTTTTGTTCCATAATGTCCAATACTAGTGTCCAATTAGCTGCATTTGCTGCATTTCCGCTCACGTGCCCAAAAGCTGACGCTGGTCCAGGACAACTCGCACGAAAACTTCAAAAAGATATATTCCAGGTCGAATAAACTGGTCAAACTAAGTAGAGAATCAATCTTCAGGATGTTATTTTCATATATATCCAATAACGTTCCAACCGGATCATACGTTTTCAGCTCCAGCCAAATGGAACGACGGTGGCACCCACAGAGAAATGCAACACAGGGAAATTGCATTCTGCCAAGACCGTGACTATTTCCCCACCCATTCGGTCAAAGTTCACACCAAAAGCTCCATTCCACGTTCTACTAAATGAGGACATCTAGTGGAAGGCGTAGGAAGTGCTACCAGATCCATATCTTGTTGGGAAAGGAAGGGGCGATGACGTCAAAGTTGACCCACATTCAGAATTTCACTTCTTGTTTGGAAGATTTCCTGCCCTATGAGTTCTGTTATACTCACAGACATAATTCAAACAGTTTTAGAAACTTCAGAGTGTTTTCTATCCAATAGTAATAATAATATGCATATATTAGCAATCTAGGACAGAGTAGGATGCATTTCACTATGGGCACGCAATTCATCCAAAGTGAAAATACTGCCCCCTATCCTCAACAAGTTTTAATGAATGGAGCAAATTGCAGCAGTTTTTTTCCTGTGAGGGAGGAGTGGTTTTTAGTGGAGCGGTTGGAAAGGACTTGGAGCATGAGCGATGAGTGGGATTTCCGACCGCTTCACTCCACTCACATGCTCTGGTTGGGTACAGAGATGAGGAAGTCATTCAAAAATCATGTTAAACACTATTATTGCACACAGAGTGAGTCCGTTAAACATATTACGTGACACATTTTTACTCCTGAACTTATTTAGGCTTGCCATAACAAACAAGTACTAATTGACTCAAGACATTAAGCTTTTCATTTTTTATTAATTTGTAAACATTTTGAAAAACATAATTCCACTTTGGTATTATGATGTGTTGTGTGTAGGCCAGTGACACTAAATCTCAATGTAATCCATTTCAAATTCAGGTTGTATCACAACAAAATGTGGAAAAAGTCAAGGGGTGTAAATACTTTCTGAAGGCAATGTAGCAATGCTTCAAGAAAAACATCTGCTCCAAAAGGACTCATATAGAATAGAGAACCATTTGTACAAACTGGCAGTTTTTTTATCAGCCCCCAAAAAAACTAAAGATGTAATCATAATGATACATAAGCTCAAAATCACCATCTCGGTTAAAGGCAAAGACCAAGAAGGCAGAATCAGTTTCCTTAAAAATCTCCATAAAGGAAAGTAATGTCATTTGTCAATGTGTACGCTTCAAATTCATCTGATCCTTAGTTTTGATTCTCTGAACAGCATATTGTTAGAATTAACTGAATTCCATCTGGTTATTGGAACACACATTAATGCCATTTTGGACATGCGGAACAAATCTAATTAGACCAATTACAATCCACAGGCAACCAAGGCTCTCCAACATATACTCTCTGATTACAACCTCATTGATGCCTGGCGAGCTCATAATCCTAAAGCAAAAGAGTACACTTTCAACTCAGACAAGAATAAATCATTCTCACAAATTCATTTCATACTATTATCTACACCTCTATTTTCTTTAACCCCCTAAACCATTGGGGGGTTCAAACCGACATATGGAATTGTTTTAAGATGGTCTTACTATGGATCATTTAGCTATTTGATTTAGAATTTCAGGAATCCTTTAGGAACAAAACAAATATATACATACAGTGGGGCAAAAAAGTATTTAGTCAGCCACCAATTGTGCAAGTTCTCCCACTTAAAAAGATGAGAGAGGCCAGTAATTTTCATCATAGGTACACTTCAACTATGACAGACAAAATGAGAAATAAAATCCAGAAAATCACATTGTAGGATTTTTAATGAATTTATTTGCAAATTATGGTGGAAAATAAGTACAGTGCCTTGCGAAAGTATTCGGCCCCCTTGAACTTTGCGACCTTTTGCCACATTTCAGGCTTCAAACATAAAGATATAAAACTGTATTTTTTTGTGAAGAATCAACAACAAGTGGGACACAATCATGAAGTGGAACGACATTTATTGGATATTTCAAACTTTTTTAACAAATCAAAAACTGAAAAATTGGGCGTGCAAAATTATTCAGCCCCCTTATGTTAATACTTTGTAGCGCCACCTTTTGCTGCGATTACAGCTGTAAGTCGCTTGGGGTATGTCTCTATCAGTTTTGCACATCGAGAGACTGAAATTTTTTCCCATTCCTCCTTGCAAAACAACTCGAGCTCAGTGAGGTTGGATGGAGAGCATTTGTGAACAGCAGTTTTCAGTTCTTTCCACAGATTCTCGATTGGATTCAAGTCTGGACTTTGACTTGGCCATTCTAACACCTGGATATGTTTATTTTTGAACCATTCCATTGTAGATTTTGCTTTATGTTTTGGATCATTGTCTTGTTGGAAGACAAATCTCCGTCCCAGTCTCAGGTCTTTTGCAGACTCCATCAGGTTTTCTTCCAGAATGGTCCTGTATTTGGCTCCATCCATCTTCCCATCAATTTTAACCATCTTCCCTGTCCCTGCTGAAGAAAAGCAGGCCCAAACCATGATGCTGCCACCACCATGTTTGACAGTGGGGATGGTGTGTTCAGGGTGATGAGCTGTGTTGCTTTTACGCCAAACATAACGTTTTGCATTGTTGCCAAAAAGTTCAATTTTGGTTTCATCTGACCAGAGCACCTTCTTCCACATGTTTGGTGTGTCTCCCATGTGGCTTGTGGCAAACTTTAAACAACACTTTTTATGGATATCTTTAAGAAATGGCTTTCTTCTTGCCACTCTTCCATAAAGGCCAGATTTGTGCAATATACGACTGATTGTTGTCCTATGGACAGAGTCTCCCACCTCAGCTGTAGATCTCTGCAGTTCATCCAGAGTGATCATGGGCCTCTTGGCTGCATCTCTGATCAGTCTTCTCCTTGTATGAGCTGAAAGTTTAGAGGGACGGCCAGGTCTTGGTAGATTTGCAGTGGTCTGATACTCCTTCCATTTCAATATTATCGCTTGCACAGTGCTCCTTGGGATGTTTAAAGCTTGGGAAATATTTTTGTATCCAAATCCGGCTTTAAACTTATTCACAACAGTATCTCGGACCTGCCTGGTGTGTTCCTTGTTCTTCATGATGCTCTCTGCACTTTTAACGGACCTCTGAGACTATCACAGTGCAGGTGCATTTATACGGAGACTTGATTACACACAGGTGGATTGTATTTATCATCATTAGTCATTTAGGTCAACATTGGATCATTCAGAGATCCTCACTGAACTTCTGGAGAGAGTTTGCTGCACTGAAAGGGGCTGAATAATTTTGCAATTTTTCAGTTTTTGATTTGTTAAAAAAGTTTGAAATATCCAATAAATGTCGTTCCACTTCATGATTGTGTCCCACATGTTGTTGATTCTTCACAAAAAAATACAGTTTTATATCTTTATGTTTGAAGCCTGAAATGTGGCAAAAGGTCGCAAAGTTCAAGGGGGCCGAATACTTTCGCAAGGCACTGTATTTGGTCACCTACAAACAAGCAAGATTTCTGGCTCTCACAGACCTGTAACTTCTTCTTTAAGAGGCTCCTCTGTCCTCCACTCGTTACCTGTCTTAATGGCACCTGTTTGAACTTGTTATCAGTATAAGAGACACCTGTCCACAACCTCAAACAGTCACACTCCAAACTCCAATATGGCCAAGACCAAAGAGCTGTCAAAATTGTAGACCTGCACCAGGCTGGGAATACTGAATCTGCAATAGGTAAGCAGCTTGGTTTGAAGAAATCAACAATGGGAGCAATTATTAGGAAATGGAAGACATACTAGACCACTGATAATCTCCCTCGATCTGGGGCTCCACGCAAGATCTCACCCCATGGGGGGGGGATTCATAATATGGTTTAAAATGTACAGTACCAGTCAAAAGTTTGGACACACCTACTCATTCAATGTTTTTTCTTTATTTTTAATATTTTCTACATTGTAGAATAACAGTGAAGACGTCAAAACTATAAAATAATATAACTTACTCTGGGTCTTCCTTTCCTGTGGCGGTCCTCATGAGTGCCAGTTTCATCATAGCGCTTGATGGTTTTTGCGACGGCACTTGAAGAAACTTTGAAAGTTCTTGACGTTTTCCGGTATTGACTGACCTTCGTGTCTTAAACTAATGATTAACTGTCAATTCTCTTTGCTTATTTGAGCTGTTCTTGCCATAATATGGACTTGGTCTTTTACCAAATAGGGCTATCTTCTGTACTCCATCCCTACCTGTCACAACACAACTGATTGGATCAAACGCTTTAAGAAGGAAAAGAACATCCACAAATGAACTTTTAACAAGGCACACCTGTTAATTTAAATGCATTCCAGGTGACAACCTCATTAAGCTGGTTGAGAGAATTCCAAGAGTATGCAAAGCTGTCATCAAGGCAAAGGGTGGCTACTTTGAAAAATCTCAAATATATTTTTATTTGTTTGGTTACTACATTATTCCATGTGTTATTTCATAATTTTGATGTCTTGAAAACATTTTTTTTAAAGAAAGAAAATCCTTGGAATGAGTAGGTGTGTCCAAACTTTTGTATTTATACTGTAATTATATTTTCTAGTCCGTTGCTCTGTTCTCCTGCTATATGAGCCAACCCAAGGCTGGCTGTGTGGTAGATTCTGGCTTTATTTTAGCTAAGTTGCCAGCGTCCACCTGTCCTTGGAGCATTAAGAGCATGAGGTCTAGGGCCAGGAGGGGGGCATGGAGGGGAGGGCCAGCCAGCGGTGGAGGACCAGTGGAGGCAAAGGGGATATGAGGCAGCTAGGGCTGACTCAGTGCTGTCCTTTTGCTAATTTTGGCCCTGAGATATTATTGTACCCCGGGTCCAGGTCAGGCCTCAGTAAGGTTACAGTGCCCCTCTTAAACCTGTTGTTATCACGGCACTCCATAAATATAACACCTCATAAATATGGCCCACTTTGGGGTTGGTTTACCTTGGAAAACGCCAGCTCTGAACTATGCCCTTTGAACTCATAGTCACTTTGGTCCACTCCTCTGCCTGCCTGCCTGCTTAACTGTCTGCCTGCTTGCCTACTAACTACTTGCCTGCCTGCTAACTGTCTTATTTTCACAGACATAGAAGTCAGTTCAACGTCTAGCTTTAATTTACATTTGATTGAGTTGTCAACTAACGTGAATTCAATGTGAAATCAAATGATTTAGGTGTCATTGGATTTAGGTCCTGAGGGGAACAGTGGTCTAAGGCACTGCATCGCAGTGCTAGAGGCGTCACTACAGACCAGGGTTCCATCCTGGGCTGTATCACAACCGGCCGTTATCGGATGTCCCATAGGGCGGTGCACAATTGGCCCAGCGTCGTCCAGGTTAGGGGAGGGATTGGCCGGGGCAGGCCTTCATTGTAAATAAGAATTTGTTCTTAACTGACTTGCCTAGTTAAATAACGTTTAAATAAAAAGAAAGTAGGTTAACATTTGTGTCAAAAACAGACAAAAGACAAATTCCCGAAATTCCCCAAAACAGACAAATTCCTGAAATTCCTTTTTCACACCAATTCAATGTCGTCACATAGATTTTTTGTTGTTGTTGTTGAAATGACGTGGAAACAATGTTGATTCAACCAGTTTGTGTGCAGTGGGGTCTGCCTCTCTGACTGCCTGGCTGGCTGGCTACACTGGAGTAGGGGAGCATGAGAACAGGGGACAGAGACAGCTGAATGTGTGAGATCCTCTGTCTGACTCTTCTCTGAGAGGTGTACAGGTGCAGTGTTAATGGGATCACCCTCTAAACTGTCAGTTGTGATTACAATCCCTTGCTGAGGTACACATGGTAACATCACAAGTAAGCTTCCTGATATTGGTATTTATTTTTTCCCTCTTAGTCTAGTGCCGCGTTCACGTGTTAGTCGAGACTCTGAAATTTCCAAATTGCTAATTGGCCTGAACGCGACACAAGTATAACTACAACCAATTGGACATTTCTGAGTTACCTAGTTCCGACTAGCATGGGAACGCGGCATTAGTAAAGGTTCATTGATATATTATTTGTATATCAAAATACATTAAATTGGAGAATATTGCATTCAGGTTCAATGCCAATGTATACAGATGTAGGATCTTAATTTGATCACACTAATGCGGGAATTTTTTAACTTGTAGTGCATTTGAGGGTTTTAAAAGGCTTCTGAATGAAAGAAATCTTCAACACTGTATCATATTACCAGGCCTCGGGTCAAATCACAGCCCATGTTTTTTTTTATGTATCATAAAGAGGAGTAAAGAATGGGGTTGATTTGTATCATACATGACTCCCTAGGCCATTGTGGATCACAGACCTCTTTCAAATGCACACAGAAACACACTTTTACTCTCAACCTCAACTAATGAAATAGCCTGGACTTGGCCATAACATTCATGCGTGTCCTATCCATTTAACAAGGCTGATTTTAATAAGGCCTTATTTGTCATTAAGGTGAGTAATGAGGATACTGGCTGAGAGGGCCCAGAGGGGAGCATCAAAATAGTTTATATTGTTTTAGACCATATTTATTCAGCTGCAGAAGCCTCATTACCAAAGTCCTTTTTCCCCCTCTCTCTCTCCCTCCGTTTTCTCCTTCTTTCGCTTCTCAGTGCTTTACGTGGGAACAATAGGTGTACAATTAACGTGTGCCGGGGCCGGAAGGGCGAGTGT
Source organism: Oncorhynchus clarkii lewisi (assembly GCF_045791955.1). NCBI lineage: Eukaryota > Metazoa > Chordata > Actinopteri > Salmoniformes > Salmonidae > Oncorhynchus > Oncorhynchus clarkii. The sequence goes on along the minus strand of NC_092151.1, from coordinate 28,902,429 downwards.
TTGATGTCCCTTGGAGTGGTTGCTGTGGTGGTGAGGCTATAGGAGGACCAGGGATGTCTGCCTGGAATCCTGCTTTACTGGTTTCTCTGAAGCATTATTAGCTCCCAGCACACAAAAGCCAGGCCATAAATAAGCTGCTGGAGGCCACAATATGGCAGAAATAATGTTTATCTTTCCCTCCTGAAGCACAGGGCCCTCATTATCTCCCGGGAGCGCAGGGAGAGAGACGGGAGCCGCCATTCAGCCACTTTACCCCCTCTGCCCTCTGCTCCTCTTCACTGTCATCCTCCTATCTCTCAATTTCCCTGTCATTAGACGCCTCTAGTGTGGTGTAGTGCTGGGAGTAGTGGTGGTGGTGTGATACAATAGAAGTAACTGTGGTAGTGGTACTGGGATGGTGGTGATTCTCTAACTACTCTGATATACAAACATTCATATCCATGCTTCCCATTTAAGAGAATAACCTTATTTAAATAAATGAATAAGTACAGCTCCAGTACATGTCCCATAAAACCATTGGTAAGCATAGAATGGATTTTCCTAGCAGAAGTACATGACCGAAAAATTACTCCATCATTTTGATTTTATATTCTTCCCAAAACAATATCATCTCCCATCAAATTACACAGAAAGCTTTACTGCATTGAAAGTATGGTGATTTATTTTGTGTGTAACCCAAAGATGCTCTATCACATTTGTTACCGGTTACAGGATCTGAGCATTTTGATGCCAGTTCCTACTTCACAGTAGGGATGTTTGAAAAAACGTAGAAATGACTTCTTGAACATGGGAAATTTAATGCGCCTTAATTACAAACTTGTATGGGATCTGTAAATGAGCTATACATACTCTGAGCTATACATTGAGAAAGAAAGGATACTTCCTGGATAGTCATGATTGGCTGCGATAATGTAGTGGTTGGACATACCGAGAGATGAGTCCTGATTGGTCTGTCATGTCACAGGCTTCTGTCTATAACAGAATGGGGGCTTCCCTGGGCAGTATATAGATCATATTTGCTACCTGCAGATTTTTGGGAAGATGTAGCGTTGGACAACTGCAAAACAGTTGCTAGAGGTCTCAAAAACATTGCTGTCTTGAATTTAGCTGGGTTTAACTAGAGAGACTACTTTCTGGAGGACAATGCCATGCTACGGCTTAAGAGGGTGTGTGAACAATGTGAACAAACCTGAATGGGCGTGAACAAAGAACACTTTAGGAACTGTGAAAATCTCATCAAAATCTTTCAAAGGGCATTTCTCATGCTTTTCTCAAGTTGGATAACAAGTTGATCACCTTTTGAAGCTTCATTACTTTCCCATGTTTCCTCCAACTACAGTTTATGGTATACCCTTTGGAAGCTACAAGTCTGTCCTTTCATAAACATCACTTACAATTGATATAAGTCCAAATAGAGAAATCCGGAAATATTTCACAGTCGTACCTAATAGCTAAAAATGTAATCTGACATTTAATTAATTGATCATGTCAACCCCTTTCAAATACTTATAGTCATTTATCTCTGTGATTTACGCCATCACTGTGGCAATAAGACCATACATAAGACCATACTAGCGGCACCCTGCCCATACGGGCGGTAATTCATTGGAAATGACTCATTCAATTCATTGTTGTGGATCAACAGAGAAGCAACTACCAAATAACCTTCAACTCAATTTGTTCTATGTTCCTAAGTTTCTCAACTCAAGAGCACTTTAAAAACTCTAATTCCCTGTGGGATCATGCTTTCCCTTAGAAATGCAATGATTTGATAAGACTACCATGAACCCATAAGTTAAACAAAATGTGTGTAACAGGCCTAGGTCAAAATAATTTGGTTGCAAATGAAACTGAGGTCATGTAAATAAATAACCTTGTGTGACCATGAAAGTCTATAAGCAATGTGCACTGTAAAATCTTGTGGCTGCCCAACTACACCATAGAAGGCTCCCGAGTGGTGCAGCGGTCTAAGGCACTGCATTTCAGTGCTAGAAACACCCTGGTTCAATTCCAGGCTCTATCACAACCGGCTGTGATTGGGAGTCCCACGGGGTGGGGCACAATTGGCCCAGCGTCGTCTGGGTTTGGCCGGTGTAGGCCGTCATTGTAAATATGAATTTGTTATTAACTGACTTGCCTAGTTAAATAAAGGTTACATTATAATAATAAATAGGCCCATGGTCTTACATCAGGTGGTGTCACTCCTATCCAACACTCATCGCTCAACTGACAGTACAGGCAGAATTGTTGTGCTATCTGACATAAGACAATGCCTACACCATAGAAATAAAAATGGCTATTGATGCATAATTGTCATGGTAATTTGGAACGATCAGTCAATGAGCATTGTGGGTAATGTAGTCATTCTACAGTTTCCAAATCGGCATACGTTCTATGCATTGTGACAGCACTCATACAAAGTGCTAGTTGCATGTCCCCTGACGACGAGCCTAAAATGAAGAAAATTGGCACATAATTGTAGGATCAGAACCCGCCGCAAGTGTGGCCTACAGTATTATAACATAGATCATTATCACAACCCCTTTCAAATCTTTACTACAGTCATTTATCTCTGTGATTTACGCCACCACTATGTCATCACTGTGGTAATAAGACTCTGTGTTTGAATAGTAATCACGCTCACCTGCTAATAGCCTGATAAGTAGCCATATCCCTGTGGGGCTCAGATGGCCTGCCCTGCACTGACATCCCCAATGTTCTCCATCAAAAGGCCAACCATTCAGAGCTAAAGGCCAGGGTGGGTCCCAGCCAAGAGGTTGGAGCAGGATTTCGCGAATGGAAACTCAGGCCCGTAACAGGGCCAATTCATGGATGAACGTGAAACACGGCAAAAGGAAATTTAATTGCATGCTTTGTGAGCGCACAATGACGTCCTGTAACATTTTAGGAGCCATGTGAATTGGTCTGAAGCGGGCTGTTGGAAATGTGCAGTGTTCAGTCCCCATCAGCTTCCCTGGCAACGGAGCGCCGGAGCATTTCCATCGTCATGGAGGCCAAGTTCATGGGATTTGTTGCATGACAGGGCCCATAGGTTTACTATCATACACATGGCACTTTTGTGTGTGTGTGTGTGTGTGTGTGTGTGTGTGTGTGTGTGTGTGTGTGTGTGTGTGTGTGTGTGTGTGTGTGTGTGTGTGTGTGTGTGTGTGTGTGTGTGTGTGCGTGCATACACTGCCATTCAGTCTTACTGGTGAAACAGGGTACGATCAGCACTGGCAGTTTTATTGTCAAATTTTTCACCACTGTGACCATTTCATGGTGTAATCATACCGTAATGGATTGGAGTGCTCCAATCACTGTAAAGTCAACTGTAATAGTAAAGGAGGAGAGAGTGTTTTCTACTTCATATTTCAGCTAGATAGGTGAAAAGTAGTGTGTTAATGTAAATATCAAGTAAGTGATCCATCCCTGATCATATGACTTTGGCTGATGCTGCCAGTGCAATGATATGCTACATGCTGAAGCAGTTCATGAGGAAAATATGTTTTGTGGTCAATTGATCATATCTGACATTGATGATAATCAACATCTGACATTAATGATAATCAACATCTGACATTGATGATAATCAACATCTGACATGAATGATAATCAACATCTGACATTAATGATAATCAACATCTGACATTGATGATAATCAACATCTGACATTAATGATAATCAACATCTGACATTAATGATAATCAACATCTGACATTAATGATAATCAACATCTGACATTAATGATAATCAACATCTGACATTAATGATAATCAACATCTGACATTAATGATAATCAACATCTGACATTAATGATAATCAACATCTGACATTAATGATAATCAACATCTGACATTGATGATAATCAACATCTGACATTAATGATAATCAACATCTGACATTGATGATAATCAACATCTGCATTATGCTTTGCTTGTGTGTGAGTGTGTACGTGTACGTGTATGTGTGCTCACTATATGTGCACGTGTGTATGTGTTTATGTGCATGCGCAGGGAGCTGCTCTGAGTAATCCATTGTCGGCTAATTCATGTCAATCATCTGTCTGAAAAAGCCTTACACTTATTTTAGCCTAGCTTTGTGTGACACAGAGTCTGGCCTCTGTAGAGCTGAAGGTTGTGTTCTGGCTGAAATAAAGAGCCATGCAGCGCACGCACACACACACACACACTTAAAGTTTAGTGGTGCCGGGTGTTTGTTATAAATTTTGCTCTAACTTCAGTGTGTCTTTGATCTGCGGTGCTGCAGACGGGAGACAGTGTGGGGGAGCGTTTGATTTTGTAAAGGCTGAGGGAGGATATAGAATATGGTACATAAAAGCTTATTTGTTGGGAAAGCAGAGGGAGAGAGTATGGTGTATTGAAGTGCTGGGGTGCTGAGGACGGTGTTGAGTCATTCTTCCCATACACACACGCACACTCAGAAACACTCACACACATTGGATAGAGACCTTATTGAGGGGAATATTATAGACGGACCCTGTCTGCCTAGTATCCACAGAACCAGGACTGCGCCTACCTACTTCACAATACCGGCCCAAACAAAGCTTCAGTCGCCCTCAGCACAAGTTGATTGAATTTTACACTGATGGTAAGGAGAACACGCAAGGCAGGAGAGAATGCAATAAAGGCCACCGTGGATGACAAAGGAAAGTGTGATGACATTGAAGGAGATTAAACATTTCAGTGCATAGCCCACAGTGGGCAGTGTTTTTTACCAGGGAGAATGTTTTTTCCGCATGGTCCATCTCTTAAGTGTGCCTAAGAGTTTCCATTCCCCTGTCACATTCTATCTTTTTCTTCTCCTCCTTCCAACCCATCCACTCTGGAAGATCATCTCTAGGCTGAGGTGTGGCCCTTCTCTGGCATATGGGCAGGGTACTGGGGGTCAGGAAGGCTGGAAGTGTGGAATACCTCCTCATGATGGGTTTTATTACTGCAAGACAGGCAAGAGAGAGGGAGAGAAATTCAAAGAGAGAGAGAGAGAGAGATACAGTACCTCCATACTGATGTTATAAGGTGTAATTGCACTCAAAGCCACAATGCACAAGAAGTTCAGAGTGCAGTATGAAATGCATGGGTCACCAATACGCACAACACAAGCTATGAAAAGAAAGCTAAAGTACTGAAGACCATTATACTGCAGTATTATTCAAAACACAACACCACTGTCATGTGCCAATGTTTTCTTCATTATCAGGCGAGGGAGAGGAGGAAAGAGAGAGAGGCTGCCCCCACTCAGGCAGTCCAGTCCAGTACAATCTCTATAATAAATCAGCGTATGCAGCTTGACAACAACAATCCCAAAGAGAGGATTGATTGGCAGGGCCCAAACAAACTAGGAGATGGAAAAACTATGATGTACTTTGCATATGTTTTAATGAAACTAGCTCTATTTGTATTATTGGTGCCAGCTGTTGGACTGTGTACAGAGGTATAAATCAGGAGTCAAATGCCAATACACCCTCTAGCCAGATCTCTCAACCTGATGAAACACAAGAATAATCAGATTTGGAGAGAGGCTTTTCAGAGTGGAGGTTCAGGGTCGCCAAGTCCTGGATGATGATATGTCTGTAGACTGAACAAGAAGTCCTTTTAAGGAAGACAGTCCTGGGTAGGTTTTCCTCCGAGGGGGTGTATTGTGACTTGTCACTGAATACAATCCTAAACATAATCTTAAACATAATCAAGAAAACCAATCCAAGAAAACAGGGAAGGGAAAAGCAATGCTGTAGCAAGGGAGCAACCTGAGGTTTTGTGTGCAGATAGGAATGGCAACTTTAAGTTGAGTTTGTGTTTGAAAATACGTACACTGTACAGGGTTTCGGAAAGTATTCAGACCCCTTGACTTTTTCCGGATTTTGTTACATTTCAGCCTTATTCTAAAATTAATTCAATTGTTTTTTCCCCTCATCTATCTACACACAATACCCCATAATGACAAAGCAAAAATAGTTAGTTTTTTATTGAAAATAAAAACTTTAGTATTACATTTACATAAATATTCAGACCCTTCACTCAGTACTTTGTTGAAGCACCTTTGGCAGCAATTACAGCATTGAGTCTTCTTGGATATGATGCTAAAAGCTTGGCACACCTGTATTATGGGAGTTTCTCCCATTCTTCTCTGCAGATCCTCTCAAGCTCTGTCAGGTTGAATGGGGAGCGTTGCTGCACAGCTATTTTCAGGTCTCTCCAGAGAGCAGGTTTTCATCAAGTATCTCTCTGTACTTTGCTCTGTTCATCCTTGCCTTGATACTGACTAGTCTCCCAGTCCCAGCCGCTGAAAAACATCCCCATAGAATGATGCTGCCACCTCCATGCTTCACCATAGGGATGTGCCAGGTTTCCTCCAGACATGACGCTTGGCATTCAGGCCAAATCTTGGTTTCATTAGACCAGAGAATCTTGTTTCTCATGGTCTGAGAGTCTTTAGGTGCCTTTTGGAAAACTCCAAGTGGGCTGTCATGCCTTTTACTGAGGAGTGGCTTCCGTCTGGCCACTCTACCAGAAAGGCCCAATTGGTGGAGTGCTGCAGAGATGGTTGTCCTTCTGGAATGTTCTCTGATGTCCACAGAGGAACTCTAGAGCTCTGTCAGAGTGACCATCGGGTTCTTGGTCACCTCCATGACCATGGCCCTTCTCCCCTGATTGCTTAGTTTGGCCAGGCGGCCAGCTCTAGGAAGTGTCTTGGTGGTTCCAAACTTCTTCCATTTAAGAATGATGGAGGCCACTGTCTTCTTGGAGTCCTTTAATGCTGCAGACATTTGTTGGTACCCTTCCCCAGATCTGTGCCTCAACACAATCCTGTCTCGGAGCTCTACAGACAATTCCTTTGACCTTCTGACCTTCTGACTTGGTTTTTGGTCTGACATGCACTGTCAACTGTGAGACCTTATATACTGTAGAATGGTGTGTGCTTTTCCAAATCATGTCCATTCAATTGAATTTACTACAGGTGGACTCATCTCGAGGATGATCAATGGAAACTGGATGCACCTGAGCTCAATTTCGAGTCTCCTAGCAAAGGGTCTGAATACTTATGTAAATAAGGTATATTCAGTGAGCACTATAATTCATTGGACAGTGACAATGTTTTTGTTATTTTGGTTCTGTACTCTAGCACTTTGCGTTTGAAAGGTTACAATGACAATGAGGGTGAAGTGCAGCCTGTCAGCTTTAATTTGAGGGTATTTTCATACATATCGGATGAACCGTTTATAAATTATAGAAGCTTTTGTACATAGTCAACCCCATTTTCGGGCATCAAAAAACATTGGACAGTTTAACATAATGCAGAATAAAGTATTCATTGTTAATATTTGGTCACATATCCTTTGCATGCAATGACTGCTTGAAGTCTGCTATGCATCGACATCACCAGACGCTGGGTATCTTCCCTGGTGATGCTCTGCCAGGCCTGTACTGCAGCCATCTTCAGCTCCTGCTTGTTTCGGGGACTTCAGCCTCCTCTTCAGCATGTAAAATGCATGTTCAATTGGATTCAGATCTGGTGATTGACTCGGCCAGTCAAGGATTTTCCACTTTCTGGCCATCAAAAACCCCTTCGTTGCTCTAGCAGTATGTTTAGGGTCATTGTCTTGTTGCATGATGAAGTGCCGTCCAATGAGTTGAAGGCATTTGGTTTTATCTGAGCAGATAAAATATTTCTGTAGACTTCAGAATTCATTGTTCTACTTCTGTCTGCAGTCACATCATCAATGAAGACAAGTGAGCCTGTTCCACTGGCAGCCATACAGGCCCAAGCCATAATACCATGTTTCATGGATGAGGTGGTATGCTTTGGATCATGGGCATGTATTTTTTTCTCCACACTTTCCTCTTTCCATCACTTTGGTACATGTTAATCTTTGTCTCATCTGTCCACAATACTTTTTTCCAGAACTCTTGGGGCTCTTTTAGGTGCTTTTTAGCTAACTGTAATCTGGCCTTTCTGTTCTTCAGGCTTATCAGTGGTTTGCATCTTGTAGTGTACCCTCTGTAGTCCTGCTGGTGTAGTCTTCTACGTATGGTAGACTTTGACACATCTACACCTACATCCAGAAGAGTGTTTTTGATCTGTTGGACTGTTGTCAGGGGGGTTTTCTTCAACATGGTGAGTATTCTTCAGTCATCCACTACAGTGGTCTTCCTCATTCTACCGGGTCTTTTGACATAATTGAGTTCACCGGTTGTTTTTTCTTGTTAATGATGAACCAAACTGTTGACTTGGGCATGCCCAGGGTTTTTGTAATGTTCCTGATTAATTGATTTTCATTTCTGAAGCTGTCTTCCTCATGTTGCCACACCCCAACCACAACCTCCAAAGGCAATAGCAAAGTCTAGAATCAATACTATTCATCAACAGCTCTCCTGCATTCACTAACGATACAAATGAATACACCTGCCTAACGACACACATCTGTGAAGCCAATTCAATAAATACTTGTAGTACCTTAAAATGGGAGGACCATGTACAAAAGGTGCTATCATTTCTAAACGGTTCATCCGATATGTATGAAAATACCCTCAAATTAAAGCCGACAGTCTGCACTTCACCCTCATTGTCATTGTATCCTTTCAAACTCAAAGTGCTTGAGTACAGAACCAAAATAACAAACAAAATGGTCACTGTCCGATGAATTATGGTGCTCACTGTATACTGTATTTTGACTGATCTGTACAGGCCATGTTTAGCTTTTATTCTTCATTGTGATCATGGCCTACGTAGTCTTTCATTCAGGTACTTAGCCAATACATGATACAATTGTCCTTTGTCTATTGCTTGGTTTAACCTCTTCTGGGCACATCAGGACTGGTGTACTTTATGGGGCAAATTCAACTTAATATAGATTTTGGGCTCCTTTCATTTCAACCTGGTATAGGGAAGTATGTGTGGAAAGACTTCACAACATGTTTTTTTCACTGGCAGAATATTATTTTGCCTTATCTGAGAATCTTGATAATAACAGTTTTGATACAGGGCCCAATCCTGAAAAAGATTGTGCTAGGCTACGCAATGTGACAGTGTACCATCAAACAAGTCACATTCAGGAGAGGTTTTCAGGTGATGGCAGAGTAACCAATACTGTCTTTGTAACCAATGTTGATCCATTCTGCTTAACTTGATGAATGAGAGAGGAGAACTAGAAGGAGAGAGGGGAGGGGAGGGGAGGGAAATGGAGGAGGAGATGGGAGGGGAAGGGAGGGACGAGAGTCGGAGAGATTCCAGGCGATTGTAATTCGAGGAACATCATTCTGTGGGAATCTGTGATCATTTCTGGGGAAAGATGATTTGGAAACTTGCTTATATCTCTCACACCAAAGTTACTGCACCACCGTAGACTTTGATGTTAGGGAGGGGAGGGCGTTCTGGTTTTCATGCCTGAGCGTGGTGTGTCTGGGTGTGTGTAGGTGAGCAGTATAATGTACACAGCAAAGCAAAGCAAAAGAGCAGAGGTCTTGGCTCATAAAATCTGTGGTGTGGCGCATTTAGAGAGAGAGAGGCAGATACCCAGAGAAAAAACATGTCAAATCTCTTTCTGCACTGTGTCAGATCTGGTTTATAAAGACATATGCCATTTTAACCTGAGACAGGGGATTTAGAATTATGATGCTCAATGAAAGCGAAGGATTGACTTTAAGCTATTGTAATGTATATTTGGGACTGCTATAATAAGAAATAGTAAAGTTTTGAAAATAGTACCATGTTGAAGTAATGCCCAATAAAGTCAATAGATGGATTCAATACATTGATGCCATTATTAAGGTAAACATAAACATGGGATCATAGGTCATGTATTTAAATACAAAATACATTATTCCTATGTGGGACTTGCCTACATTAGCCTATAGGCTACATCCCGATTTCTTGCTTATAAATAGGCATATCGATGTTTGTATTTTGGGGGGCTTTACAAAGGCATAGCCAGAAAATGTGTCTACTTCTTTCCTGTACACTTGACAAACAACAACAGCTAATTAAAGAGTAGACATATAAGGAATATGATTATTTACATAACAGGGCCCACAATCTATAGACCTTATTGTGACAAAATTCAATATAACCAGCAATGAAACAATACTGCTCTTTTTATCGATCATCCATCCATTAGAATAAATGTAAAAATTCAAGATTGGCTTTTAATTTAAATTGCACATTAACACTTGTCAATGTCAAAGTAACCTATAGTCTACCATGACGGCTGCCATTTCTGACACTTATATTAGTAGCCTTACTGATGATCATTTATATTAGTAATAGTAGCAGTATGGTTTTTGTTATCATTGGTATGCTATGTGTTTTTCATATGTATGAATATGATTATGATAATATACGGTGCCTTAGCGCCATGCAGTGGTGAGATACATTTTCAAATACAATACTTTTCAGGGTTAGAGACTATTATGTACATGAACATCTAGTTGATTTATTGAGCACGCGTGTGTAACCTGTTTTTTTTTCAAATGAGGTGTAATCTAATTTAATGTTATTCATTCACTTTAATAATGATTTTTAATCCGATCTATTAATTTATAATGTGTCTAAACAAATATTAGATTGCCATTAGTTTGGATTGTTAAACAGTAGGACTATAGCCAGTATTTGTTTCAATGAATTTTAGGCTAAATAGTTGGTTGAATAGTTTACACTTTTCAATTCATCTTAAATACGAAAGAACACTGTTCTATTGAATTCTACAATTTTAAGTGGATTTAAATGTCCATTAAAGTGTTTCATGAAAATAATCTAAACAAACGTTGATTTATGCTAAAAGTCGACTTTGATGTTGGAAATCAAAAGCTAGTCCTTTGTAAAAATCCATCTGAGAAAAATGGGGTCGATCAAGTATAATTGCTACAATAACTTCACCTCTTCCTGGCCGTTTACAAAGAAAACTCAGAAAACCTCTGCCTCGTATATAATGAGGCAATTTTCCTTCACCCCGACACCGCTCCAAAAGTCATTTGCTAGGGAAAGGAGTAAAATGTTAAACAGGACCATTTGAGAATATGTTTTTTTTTTCTCAAAATAATTTTAACAAGTTGAGATGCCTCGCTCTCGGAGATCGTTTGAAAATCTGTCTTCTTCAATTAAAGACGACTGCCATTTTGGTGGGCGACTGGGGGTTACAACAACTCTTGCTTATAATTCTGACACGAGCGCGTTATACAATGCAGTTCTAACCCGACTGGATTTTACAATTCTAATACATGTCTGGTTTAATATAATGTAATATTGCGAATTATATTAGTTAAATGTTAAAAAAAAAAAAAAAACATGAATGTCTTTATTGTAGGCTATTGTAGCTTATATTTATTATTTTAGCATAGGACAGGGGAATTTTTGCTCGTTTATTTTGCATGTCCTGATTGTTAAATAAATAAGCAGTTGTGATATCAAAATGTCAGTGATATATCTTCTCACACAGCAAAGATCAAAGTGTCCATCCAGAATAAGCAAATGAACCAACTACATATCAAAGGAAGATACTATTTAATTTCGTTTAAGCCTATTAAATGTTAAGCTAATTAGCAATGATAAATTAGCAATAACTAGGTCGTGTTGCCTAATGCAGTTTCTCTTGCATTTTTTTCATGGTATTAAAACAATAATTGAATCATCGAATTGAAAGCACCGCTAGCAATAATGAAAAGGAAGAATCTCACCGTGAACTATCATTTAGCTCCTGTAGTTATTGACAAGCCAATACTGTATGCTTGGAGCTCCTCTCTGGCCGCATGCCCTGGGTAAATATTTTTTCTGACCCAGTTTTACAATCAATTGCGGCACAGCCATTCAGGTATCTAATAACACCCTCAGCGTCGTTTTAACTGTCTAACTCTAGACATATGATGCGCTGTGAAACGTTTTCTAATTAATAATAGCGAAATAGACCAAAATCTGTTTTAAGAAAAATATTATTGAACATTTTCATATATGTACGTGTCTTTAAACAAATACATTTTGGGCATGTATTTGCCCATACAAAAAATAGAAACAACCGACATAGGCTAAAATAGAGAATTATGAGGCATACATGCATCTTGTGGAGGGTTTTGTATAGGCATGAAGTAACCACTTTTTAAAATTCTAGAACCAAGGTGATTCATTTCAGGACAGGTCAAAGTGAAATGAAAACAACAGTAAACTTATAAACTTATTTATCTTCTCTTGATACAGTATATAATTCATTACAACCCCGACTTAATCATGCAACCTAGGGCCCTGTGTATACACTGTATTATACAGTATACACACTGTGCATTAAATACACGTAATTCATACTCTGCTAGATGAGCTATGAAGTCACACAATAATAACCTCTAATATATCAAATGCCTTCAAGTTTTTCTCTGGATTGCGTCTTTGTTCGAGACAAATTAATTAAATGACTCGTCAAGTAGGCCACAAACAGTAAACAGCATTATAGTTACCCCCCCCCCCCCCCCCCCCCCCCTCTTATTTTTCAGTATATTTTGGACATGGGAAAAGTTATCAATTTAAACTGTTTTCACACCATTAGAAGTAGATGTGGAATGGAGCAGAGGAGTTTCTCACCACATTCTAAAAAATGCTGGGTTAGACTCAACCCAATTTGGGTTATTTGGTAACCCAACGCTGGGTAAATATTGGACAGAACACACACTGGATTATTTTGACCCAGCCAGTTGGGTTGCTGAATAACTCAACACAGTTTGGTTGATCCAACAGCTGGGTCTTTTTTAATGTAATCTATAGGTTATTTCCAGGAAGCATGGCCTATTAGGGGTCTGTCTTTCAAATAATCAATTTTAAACTCCCATACGAGTAAATGTCATTCCTGTTCATCAAGTTAAGTTTATACACTACAATTTTATATATTTTTTCACATTACATATTCTAATATAAAATCCATGTCATTATTATTTACATATCCAACATTTGGATGTGCATAGCCTCTTGAGGAACTCATACACTTGTATAAGCCTCATTAAAGCTTCAAAAGTGTCAGTGTACAACCTTAACATGTGATAGCAATACAACAGAACAGATTAACTGGAATTACATTTACTTTCACGGGTGGCCAAAAATAACTATCTGAAAGCCACGCCCTACTAAGCCACGTCTCCAGTCTTCTGAGCTGACCAACTGGGTCATATCTCAATAACCCATCATCAATATCCCAGCACTTTGGTCAACCAAACAGCCCAGCATGTGTAACCCCTGGCCAGCCGGCAGAAAGGAGAGACTCCCATGTGCAACTGTTTAAAAGAAGAGAGCTCTCCATCTTCCTTTGTCGGAGGCCCTACTGTTGGTCGGACACATCCATAGAAATAGAGACAGATTACTAAAATTATAAGCAGTCAGAAAATCTAATGTCATGGTAGAGTACGACATCCAAAACCTTAACCTCACTATCCAACATGTACGAGATAAGATGCTAGAATCTCCAAAGTCTCTCCTTTACCTCTCGCTTGCATCATGCACAGTATACTGTACATCAACTATCAAGCAGACTTTGTTTTCTTTAGATGGTGTGTGTGTTAGTCTGCTGCCGCGGCTGCTGTGTGTCTGCGTGTGTGTGTGTGTGTGTGTGTGTGTGTGTGTGTGTGTGCGCGCGCATGCACGTGCGTGTGTGTCTGAAAGCATTCATAGGTGTGTGTAGCTCATCCATGCAGGCCTACAGTGTGTGAGCAACTGCAGCTACCATGTCTACAGTACTGTTTGTTTTCTGTCTTTAATAATCACCCCCTTGCCATTTGATCTGGGAGCAGAGAACCTTTCCTTTGTGTATATTCCTTGTTGTGTTTGTCCACTTGAGGGAAAATGCATTTTTATGGGCACATTTCACCTCTCAGTTTACGCTACAAAGGCTGCTTGGTGATGCTTTTTTGATTAAAACGGCCAAATGAGAACCAGAGAAGGCAGAGAAGAGAGAGAGAGAGCAGAGAGAAGGGAGCTACAGTAGACTGCTAGAAAGCATGAGAAACAAGGCACGGTCGGTGGGACGGATATTTCTGTTATCAATGATGAGTTCTTCTCTAATGAAAGACAAATGGATCTTGTGTTATTGTAATGAGTGTAGACTTTCACTTCAAAGTGCTTTTAGACAAACGGCAAACAGTGGGGCGATGGCACTCCAAAGAAACAATGCATTTTGTTGTTGAATGTCAGCAATCATTATGGTCACCAAGGCACTCTGGCAACAGTAGTGTATCAGGTGAAATGATTTTGACAAACATTAGTGTTGTTTTACAGTGTAACGGCAAATGCCAACCCAAACGAGGTATAAAAAAAGAAGCTAATGTTCTCTGCTTTCAGTCATGCTGTCTTAGTTAGTTGATTTATCTTTGAAATATAGTTCTGTAGAATATACAAGGAGACAAACCTAGATAATAAATCATTATGTATTCATTATTGCCTATCTATGTAATGATCAGAAGAAGATCCTGGCTTTGATCCACGTTTTCAAATGCAACTTGAATGGACTAGTAGAGAGACAGAGGAGGGACATATTTTTTCAGGAGATTGCAGTGTAAGTGCCTGCAGCGAGACCTTGTATTTATGTGGCACTCTGAATTGTTTGCAGCTCTCTCTCACTTTGTGTGTCTGTGCGTGTGTGTATGCCCGTCCATGCGTGTGTGTGTGTGTGGGTACGCCGATTGGTCATTTCAAATTTCATGAATTAGAAAGGACATCATGTGAAACAACTTGATTACCAGATAGCAAGGTGATGATTATTTCTAAAGGAATCCTATCCACTGTGACTCATCGAAACATAATGGCTCCTCTGTCTGGGTGTGATCTGTTGAACGACAACTCTCCCTTGTGGAGAGATGAAGCACTGTTGGGATATAACACAACGCAATCCTCACAGTCAATTCTCCTGTGGTCTCAAAAACAGAACCTTTAGGATCCAATTCATATGTCAAATTCACATGTCAAATCCATTCAAATACTTGATCTTAAATGAGTATGCATGGTACAAGGAATTAATGGAATAATCCCCAAGGTGCAAATTCCAAACTAAATCAAGCTCATTTGAATGTATTTGACTGTTGTTTTCTAATAACAGGGCTGCTCTTGTTACTGATTTGCAGAGTTTTAAAGGGTTTTCCCTTTACTTAACATCTGTGAAAATCTTGATGTGCAATGTTGGTGTAAAGATTTACTGTAACATTGTACACATTGTAATCTTCACCATCTCAGGAGCACACCCAGGACTGGCCTGATCAAATCCAGTATTTCAACTATTTATGCTTGGCTGTTTAAATTAATTAAATTCCCTGACCCCTTTCAACAGGGGCACAACTTTGGCTTTAGAGGGGGGGGGGGGGGGGGGGGGGTCTGAGGGTACTCCCATTTTTGTGGGCATCTAATGCTAATTTCCTGAATTTCTAACTGATCAAATATGACCCATGGCTCTCTATTTAGAACAACAAAAAGTAAGCCAAAATGCCCTCAGTCATCAAGCTAGGTAAGAGACCAATAGCCTAACAAATTAACAATTCCTACAATTCCTAAAGTACAGACTTAACTTTTGAATGTCTTTAAGACATCCACTATTTCACACTTCAGCCAGACCGCCCAGCCAGCCTGAGCCGCCTGCATGCCCGACCCCCACCTGTCTAGTCAATAACTCAACTCTCTCCCTGTGACAGTGTGCGTCTAGGTGGTAGGTATAGGAGTCAGGCGCAGGAGAGCAGGGATGTCTGAGAAGCGTGTTTTAATAAGAAAGTCCACCAACACAGGAATGGCACAATCAAAAGGTACAACGCCCTCGACAACAGAGAACCCATACAAACGCACGGAGGAACAAACAAAGTTCCGACACTCATATACTTCAGAACCCGTGAAAACAAATAACGGTAATACCTTACCGAGCACCTCACAATAAACGACTAATCCCGCACAAATTTAGGCAGGCAACAGGTTACAATTATACACACAGAAATTAACGCAAATGAAACCAGGTGTGAAAAAGAACCAAAGACAAAACAAACAGAAAAGGAAAAAGGGATTGGTTATAGACCGGCGACGCTGACCGCTGAGCGCCGCCCGACCAGGGAGAGGAGCTACCTTCGGCAGAAGTCTTGACAGTACCCACCCCTGACGCACGGCACCCGCAGCGCACTGACGCTGGCCTCGAGGACGACCCCGGAGGACGAGGCGCAGGGCGATCCGGATGGAGGCGGTGAAACTCCCTCAGCAAAGGTGGGTCCAATACGTCCTCCACCGGCACCCAGCATCTCTCCTTCGGACTGGACCCCTCCCAATCCACGAGGTACTGAAGGCCCCCCACCCGACGCCTCGAGTCCAGTATGGACCGAACTGCATACGCCCACTCGATGTCCAGGGGGGCGGAGGGACCTCCCGAACCTCAGCTTCTTGAAGCGGACCAGCCACCACTGCCCGAGGAGAGACACATGAAACGAGGGGTTAATACAGTAATATGGGGGGGCTGTAACCTGTAACACACCTCGTTTATTCTCCTCACGACTTTAAACGGCCCCACAAACCGCGGACCCAGCTTCCGGCAGGGAAGGCAGAGGGGCAAGTTTCAGGTCGAGAGCCAGACCCGGTTCCCCGGTGCGAACACCGGGGCCTTGCTGCGGTGGCGGTCAGCACTTGCCTTCTGCCGCCCCTCGGCCCGTTTAAATATGCAACCAGAGGGAAAAAAACTCTAGACCACCTTTACTCCACACACAGAGACGCATTCAAAGCTCTCCCATGCCACATTTGGCAAATCTGACCATAATTCTATCCTCCTGATTCCTGCTTACAAGCAAAAATGAAAGCTGGAAGCACCAGTGACTAGATCAATAAAAAAAGTGGTCAGAGGAAGCAGATGCTAAGCTACAGGACTGTTTTGCTAGCACAGACTGGAATATGTTCCGGGATTCCTCCAATGGCATTGAGGAGTACACCACATCAGTCATTTTCTTCATCAATAAGTGCATCGATGAAGTCGTCCCCACAGTGACTGCACGTACATACCCCAACCAGAAGCCATGGACCAGGCAACATCTGCACTGAGCTAAAGGCTAGAGCTGCCGCTTTCAAAGAGCAGGTCTCTAACCTGGAAGCTGAAAAGAAATCCCGCTATGCCCTCTGACGAACCATCGAACAGGCAAAGCGTCAATACAGGACTGAGATCAAATCGTACTACACCGGCTCTGACGCTCATTGGATGTGGTAGGGTTTTCAAACCATTACAGACTACAAAGGGAAGCACAGCCAAGAGCTGCCCAGTGACACAAGCCTACGAGCTAAACTACTTCTATGCTGAAACCAGCTGTTCCGGAAGACTGTGATCACGCTCTCCGCAGCCGATGTGAGTAAGACTTTCAAACAGGTCAACATTCACAAGGCCACAGGGCCAGACGGATTACCAGGACGTGTACTCAGAGCATGCGATGACCAACTGACAAGTGTCCTCACTGACGTTTTTAACCTCTCCCTGTCCGAGTCTGTAATACCACCATGTTTTAAGCAGACCACCATAGTGCCTGTGCCCAAGAACACTAAGGTAACCTGCCTAAATGACTACCGACCCTTAGCACACACGTCTGTATCCATGAAGTGCTTTGAAAGGCTGCGCATGGCTCACATCAACATCATTATCCCAGAAACCCTGACCCACTCCAATTTGCATACCATCCAAACAGATCCACAGATGATGCAATCTTTATTGCACTCCACACTGCCCTTTCCCACCTGGACAAAAGGAACACCTATGTGAGAATGCTATTCATTGACTACAGCTCAGCGTTCAACACCATAGTGCCCTCAAAGCTCATCACTAAGCTAAGGACCCTGGGACTAAGCACCTCCCTCTGCAACTGGATCCTGGACTTCCTGATGGGCCGTCCACAGATGATAAGGGGTAGGTAACAACACATCCACCAAGCTGATCCTCAACACAGGGGCCCCTCAGGGGTGTGTGCTCAGTCCCGTCCTGTACTCCCTGTTCAGTCATGACCGCACGGCCAGGCACAACTCTAACACCATCATTAAGTTTTCACGATTACACAACAGTGGTAGGCCTGATCACCGACAACGACGAGACAGCCTATAGGGGAGGAGGTGAGAGACCTGGCCGTGTGGTGCCAGGACAACAACCTCTCCCTCAACGTGATCAAGACAAAGGAGAGGATTGTGGACTACAGGAAAAATAGGACCGAGCACGCCCCCATTCTCATTGACGGGGCTGCAGTGGAGCAGGTTGAGAGCTTCAAGTTCCTTGGTGTCCACATCACCAACAAACTAACATGGTCCAAGCACACCAAGACAGTCATGAAGAGGGCACGACAAAACCTATTTCCCCTCAGGAGACTGAAAAGATTTGGAATGGGTCCTCAAATCCTCAAAAGGTTCAACAGCTGCAACTTCAAGAGCATCCTGACTGGTTGAATCACTGCCTGGTATGGAAACTGCTTGGCCTCCGACCGCAAGGCACTACAGAGGGTAGTGTAAATGGCCCAGTACATCACTGGGCCAAACTTCCTACCATCCAGGACCTCTATACCAGGCGGTGTCAGAGGAAGGCCCTAAAAATTGTCAAAGACTCCAGCCAGCCTAGTCATAGACTGTTCTTCTCTCTCTACCACACGGCAAGCGATACCGTAGCACCAAATCTAGGTCCAAGATTCTTCTATACAGCTTCTACCCTGAACTTCTAATCAAATGGCTACCCAGACTATTTGCATTGCCCCCCCTTTACACCGCTGCTACTCTCTGTTTTTATCATCTATGTATAGTCACTTTAATAACTCTACCTACATGTACATATTACCTCAACTAACCGGTGCCCCTGCACATTGACTCTGTATCGGTACCCCCCTGTATA